>NC_137172.1:111725398-112432648 GCF_951804945.1 Podarcis cretensis | reverse complement strand
TAAGCAGGCTGGCTGAACCCTTCAGTTCAGATCTGTTCTGGCCTGTGAATAAACAAGAGCTGTTTGAAGAATCACTGTGTTGTCTGATATGTTCACCCACAACTTAACAACTACCCCTCTTCCAACGCACACCAAATAAAAAACAAAAAACCAGTCTCCAGTACAGCTCGGAAATCCGCTCCACTTCCCAGTGGCCTGGGGTGTGCTTAATGCTGTTGATGGTTCCCTGGCTTTGTGTGAGCCTTTCCATTTCTTTTACTGCGGGGGCTGCTTGGGCTGAGGCAGCGGCCACGTGTCTAGTTGCTGGGGCAATGCGAGGCCGTCATTTTGGACCACCTGGTCTACTACCACGAGCGGTTAGGGTCATTCTGTTGTTGGTGATTGGGGGAGGGGGGCTTCTGGGGCCAATTTTCAAGCGTATTTCTGCTTCATCTAGAGAGCTTGGTGTCCTCTGATTTAATTTGCTGTCCTTTGGTGGGGAGTTGCTGCAGGAGCTGCTGCTGTAGCTGGCATATAAGACAACCCCCGACTTTTGAGAAGATTTTCCTGGGATAAAAAGTAGTCTTATACGCCAGAAAACACAGTAATTCTGCTATAGAAGGGTGCAGGATTATGTCTTGCTTGAAAAGCCAGTAAACTCAACAGAGAGAAAGAGAACATCCCATATTGCTTCTGTAAGTTAGACGTTTACTCCTTGTGTATGGTGGTATGTTGATGGGACATGGGTGGTGCTGTGGGTTAAACCACAGAGCCTAGGACTTGCTGATCAGAAGGTCGGTGGTTCAAATTCCCACAACGGGGTGAGCTCCCGTTGCTCGGTCCCAGCTCCTGCCCACCTAGCAGTTCAAAAGCATGTCAAAGTGCAAGTAGATAAATAGGTACCACTCCAGCGGGAAGGTAAACGGTGTTTCTGTGCGCTGCTCTGGTTCACCAGAAGCGGCTTAGTCATGCTGGCCACATGACCCAGAAGCTGTACGCCGGCTCCCTCGGCCAATAAAGCGAGATGAGCGGCGCAACCCCAGAGTCGGCCACAACTGGACCTAATGGTCAGGGGTCCCTTTACCTTTTACCTTTATGGTGGTATATCAGTGAGATATGCAGTGCTTTTTTCTGGGGGTACTCAAGGGCACGCAGTACTGGCACCTTTCTTTCCCCCCCCCCCAAGAAAAGCACTGGACAAATGGCAATTGTCTGGAAGTAGAAGCAGCTTATTGGGTATGGAGGAGTTGCTAAGCCTTTCCCCCTGACCATAGGGTCACTGTTGTTTACTGGGAGGGAGAGGACAGGGTGGCAGGGAGGACAGCGTCATGCAAAGTCACAGCTTCTTAGGCAAAAAGAGTATTGTGTGACACAAAGCTAACAGGAAAGGCAAAACCAAGTGTTTTCCTAATTGTCTGCACTTTACCAGCTGGTTCAGTTCAATTGGAATAATCACAATTTCATAGCTGATTCAGAATTTGAACCCTGCGCTCTTTATGTCCTAGTCCAACGCACTAACCACTACACCACACTGGGTCACAGTGTAGCCCTTCCAGTTTTATGATTCTGTATTTTAAACTAACTTCTCTTATAGAAATGTATTTATATTTTCTCTCTAATCATTTACATTACTGTTGATCTAGTTCATAATTTTATTAGGCCTCGATAGACTTAGCGAGAGTTCTACCACAACAGGATGTATTCTCTGTAATGCTGAGCCAAAAGGTTCTCCAGGTTCAATTATTGTCTCAAAAACAGTAATTTTAGGAGGTACAAACCTGCCCAGAAAAAATACCTTAGCCCTACATTTTTTGAAGCTGCCTTTGATTCCCTTCTGTTTTCCACCTTGGCTGTTGCTTTGGCAGCATTTTTTTGGTTTCAGTTCTCCTTGAGTACTGGGTGGATTTGATGTCAGGTAGAGTATCAGGGTATGGGACGCAGGTGGCGCTGTGGGTTAAAGCCTCAGCGCCTAGGGCTTGCCGATCGAAAGGTCGGCGGTTCGAATCCCTGCGGCGGGGTGCGCTCCCGCTGCTCGGTCCCAGCGCCTGCCAACCTAGCAGTTCGAAAGCACCTCCGGGTGCAAGTAGATAAATAGGGACCGCTTACCAGCGGGAAGGTAAACGGCGTTTCCGTGTGCGGCTCTGGCTCGCCAGAGCAGCGATGTCACGCTGGCCACGTGACCCGGAAGTGTCTCCGGACAGCGCTGGCCCCTGGCCTCCTAAGTGAGATGGGCGCACAACCCCAGAGTCTGTCAAGACTGGCCCGTACGGGCAGGGGTACCTTTACCTTTTACCTTTAGAGTATCAGGGTATCAAAACACTACATAGCCAATCAGATTTAGTGTCATGCTGCTCTAAGGGAAAATCCAGCCCATTTAACATGAGAGCAACGCTTCCTGTGGTCAATCCTATCAGGGAAGACTCAAAGAATTCAAAAAGATACCGTATTTTTCGCTTTATAGGACGCACTTTTTCCCCTCCAAAAATGAAGGGGAAATGTGTGTGCGTCCTATGGGGCAAATGCAGGCTTTCGCTGAAGCCTGGAGAGTGAGAGGGGTCGGTGTGCACCGACCCCTCTCGCTCTCCAGGCTTCAGGAGAGCCGCAGCGCCAGCCCCACAAGGTCGGGGGACAACAGGGAGTCGGAACGCCGCCATCCCGCTGTCTCCTGATGTGGTTTGGAGGCTGACGGCGGGGAGATGCGTGCTTCTTTCCGCCACCAGCCCCGCAAGCTCCGGGGACAGCTGGGAGGCGCAGCACGTCTTCCCGCTGTCCCCGGACCTGGTCTGCAGGCGGGCGGCGGGGAGAAGAGCGCTTCTCCCCGCTGCTGGCCCCACAAGCGCCTGGGGGGGGGAATAATTTTTTTCTTCTTTATTTCCCCCCAAAAAACTTGGTGCGTCCTATGGGCCGGTGCGTCCTATGGGGCGAAAAATACGGTACATGGCTCTTCCCAGTGAACCTTAGGGGTGTGTGGAATAACCAAAAAGAACATTCTGGAATGACCTTTTCCAAAGCTTGTCCATCCACACAATTTTCACTTAACCTTCCCCTAGTTTTTCACCAAATTTGGTCATCTAAGAGCCAAAGTATGACATAGTTAGATTCTACGCAGTTGTTGCTGTAGTTTCTTTTAAAGTTAGTCGACACAGGAAGTGGAGCTAGTTGGATTGGGACTAAGGCATAAGGGGTGGAGAGCTTTAACCATTTACCCTGGCCGTGATGTCAATCAAAAATCCCCACCCCATGTTAGCAATGAGAAGAAATTCCCATAGGCTCTGATGGAAGCATTTCCCCTCCCATTGTGAATAGCAAGCACGGGGAACCCAGTTCTAATGGGGACCCAATCCAGCTTTGCTGCTTGCACTAGTTATTAACAAAATGGGGGGGGGGGTGGAACCAGCTATGCAACACCATACTATGGAATAAATGTCATGTCTAGTTTGGCCCCAAGTCATTGAGACACGAGTGGAGCTGTGGTCTAAACCACTGAGCCTCTTGGGCTTGCCAGTCAGAAGGTCGGCGGTTCAAATCCCCTCGACAGAGATCCTGTTGCTCTGTCCCAGCTCCTGCCAACCTAGCAGTTTGAAAGCACGCCAGTGCAAGTAAATAAATAGGCACCACTGCGGCGGGAAGGTAAACAGTGTTTCCATGCACTCTGGTTTCTGTCACAGTGTTCTGTTGCACCAGAAGCAGTTTAGTCATGCTGGCCACATGACCCAGAAAGCTGTCTGTGGACAAATGCCGGCTCCCTCGGCCTGAAAGCGAGATGAGCACCGTAACCCCATAGTTGCTTTTGACTGGATTTAACCGTCTAGGGGTCCTTTACCATTGAGGAATGCAGACAAAAACAAGAAAACATTGGAACGAAATAATAATTTAAAGAATCTAATCTTGCAGCACCTGTAAACGTACCTGCAGCAATGTAAGCGATAGATGCAGAAGTGCTTCTGGCAAATTTAATCAAGCCCTCTCTCCCGCTCTGATCAGGATGATTACGGCACAGCCCAGAGCCATCTCTCTGCTGCCTTTTGACACTGATTGACAGGTGCACAGTGGGAGGTTTGAAGCCCTTATTATCTCTTTTCTTTCATCTGCTCTCTCAGAGAAAGACCTTATTATGGGAGTGCTGTACTGCTCCCCCGGCTGCATCAAACTATTTCCTTCAAGAACAATGAAAGAAAGGATTGCGGCTGGGGACTCATCCAGACAAATAGAAAGCAGCAGTATAAACCTGAGATGGGCCGAGTTTTCTGTAAAGCCGTTAGGTGATAGCTACAGACTATTCCTTTTTCAGCACATCTTCAGGAAATTGAAAAGGGTGGCCCTGGAGCCTGCAGGTGTTCCCTCCTGGTTCTCTCAGCTGTGTATGTGTGTGTTTAAATAATTTAGCACTTAATCCAAACTATGGGCCATCACCGCATCACACAAGAGCACAATGAGACCAGGTTGGAGTCTTGAGTCGACTCAGTGCGACTCTCTTCACCTGTGTAATGCCCATTTTGGGGCCTTCCACTGGCAGCGGCTGCCCACCAGCTTAGCTGGCAGATCTGGGTGAAATGAAAGCTTTGCCCAACCCAGTACCATTCAAAGTTCCACCCAGGTACATGTGCATGTCCAGATTGCTCAGTTCCATTGTGGGTCATGGGTAAAGCATTCTTCTAAACCTTCACAAAAATCCAACCCAGAGTTGACTTCAGTTAAATGTACTTGTTATCATGGGGCTTAAGCTTGCTTGGCTCTGTGTTGGGTCGCAGCTGTTATCTTTAGCTCAGTGAACTCCCATTTCTAGCCATCAAGGTTATTAATTTTCTTTCTTTCTTACTGTTTGTTTGCTCTTCTGCTGAGGAATATTCCCACAACACTGCTTCTCGAGAGGGAGATTTTTCTCTAAGCGGTTGAATTTTCTGCATGCAGCGTCTGAGCTATAGTGGATGCCTAGGGCAGCCCTATCATTTAGCAGAATGAGGCCGCTGGAGGGGGGGGCAGTGACAACAGGAGGTTGGAGGGCACAAGAGTTGTATGTGCCATGTGGCCTGCCCTGTGCCTCTGGACTACTGCAATGCGCTTTACACAGGGCTACCTTTGAAGGTGACTCGGAAACTACAACTAATCCAGAATGCGGCAGCTAGACTGGTGACTGGACACCACATAACACCAGTCCTGAAAGACCTACATTGGCTCCCAGTACATTTCCAGGCACAATTCAAAGTGTTCATGCTGACCTTGAAAGCCCTAAACGGCCTCAGCCCAGTATACCTGAAGGAGCATCTCCACCCTCATCGTTCAGCCCGGACACTGAGGTCCAGCTCCGAGGGCCTTCTGGCAGTTCCCTCACTGCGGGAGGTGAGGTTACAGGGAACCAGGCAGAGGGCCTTCTTGGTAGTGGTGCCTGTCCTGTGGAACAACTATCTGATTTTTAGAAGACAACCCTGTATTAGGAAATTTTTGGATGTTTAATGTTTTGCCATTTTTTATGTGCTGTAAGCCACCCAGAGTGGCAGAGGAAACTCAGCCAGATGGGTGGGGCATACATAATAAAAATATTATTATTATTATTATTATTATTATTATTATTATTAACAAGTCTGCAGTCACGTGCAGTGAAGGATGCTGTCCCATTGCCAGTGCTGAAATAGGGTCATATCCACATCATATATTTAAAGCACATTTAACAAACATGATTTTCCTTGAGAATCCTAGGAACTGTAATTTACCCTCACAAAGCTACAACTCCCAGCACCATTACTATTGCTCTTCTTGTTTAGATTTATTACCTGACCTCAGTTATACCATGCTCAATTATACTTAACTCCCAGCTAAGTCAATATAGGATTGCTTCTTGAATGCCTTTGTTTCCTCCTAAGCATAAATAAAAAAAAGGAATGCATTTAATAGAAGAGGGCCAATCGTATCTTACTGCTTGCTGGTATTGAAGAGAGTGAATCCTTTTCTCATGATCTGTTTCCCAATTAAAGAAACGATAACAAAAAACAGTGTTTCCATGCTATTGATTTTTAGACTGTAATCGCATTGGGGCAGAGACCACAGTCTTTACTAAAACTGAGTGCACAGGTATTTTAGAACCACTGACAACACTAAGAATAAGAAGTTCTAATCAGGACTTTGTACAGTATAATAAGCAAACTTCACTATTTATTTATTTGTTTGTTTGTTATTTACTCCCAAAATGTATACACCACTTGACTGTGAAAAAGGGAAAAGTAAAAAAACCCTCAAAGTTCTCCACTAAGCCTTGGATAGGAATATTCACCTACTAGGGCCAGAATTTCCAATCTCAATCTGCATACATGGTTTTAGGACCTCAGAATTTAAGAAGGCAGAATATATAGGGATTTTGATGTATTTTTAAAGCTGCCCAGGTAAAAAGAAAACACAGCCAGAAATGGAAATGGTCATTAAAGAATATCATCATCATCACTATAATTTATTTATTTTTAACATTTACTTTATGAGGTGGTTTCTGTGGGAAGTATTAACACAGATCTTCGGCCTCCTAGAGAAGCACTAGTAATAGGCAGCCTAAATGCAGAAATGCATCGTGATAGTTATCATTTCAAACTGCAAAACCCACAGGATGCTTAACTAATATTTCATGACAGACGGCTCTTGGGTGGTAAACAAAGGGCCTGTGGGCAGGTCCTTCTGCCTGCCTTCCACAAAAAGGCAACAATGGGAACTCAAATCAACACACTCCTCATTGGTGACAATTCCAACACTCCAGCTGGCTCATCATTTACGGAAGGCCTCCTGGTTCTATTTGAAATGCCACTAATTTTTTTGTTCAGTTATTCTGATGGGGGTTGAAAAGATGCCAACTCTTGGGCAGTGGGCAAGGAAGGATTTCAAAAACCTGGTGAGAAAGAAAAAGAATCGAAGCTCTAGGCATGTACGTATCTGTGTTTGAAGACATTTGATTTGGAAAGCAGAGTAGGCGGGAGAGAGATGCCGGAATGCATTTGCCCTCAAAATCCTCCTCCGCAACCTGTTATTCGATACGAGCCAAAAAATCAAGAACAAAAGATATTCAACACCTATTGAACATCAGATGAGCACTTGATATTTGATACTGCACAGCTTGTTGGACAGAACTTGATCATTGGTTGTTGTTGTTTTTTAATTTGAAGAGAGCATGCAGCTCCTCTCCAGTTGCTCGGGTTAGTTAACACAAAATGAGTTGACCATTAGTAAAATATAACGTTATATATATTTTACTAGTGGTCAACTCATTTTGTGTTAACTACCACGAGCAACTGGAGATGAGCTCCATGCTTTCTTCAAATTAAACAAAAAACAAAAAACAAAACAAAAAAATGACAAACCTAGACAGCATCTTAAAAAGCAGAGACATCACCTTGCCAGCAAAGGTCCGTATAGTTAAAGCTATGGTTTTCCCAGTAGTGATGTATGGAAGTGAGAGCTGGACCATAAAGAAGGCTGATCGCCAAAGAATTGATGCTTTTGAATTATGGTGCTGGAGGAGACTCTTGAGAGTCCCATGGACTGCAAGAAGATCAAACCTCTGCATTCTTAAGGAAATCAGCCCTGAGTGCTCACTGGAAGGACAGATTCTGAAGCTGAGGCTCCAGTGCTTTGGCCATTTCATGAGAAGAGAAGACTCCCTGGAAAAGACCTTGATGTTGGTAAAGATGGAGGGCACAAGGAGAAGGGGATGACAGAGGACGAGATGGGTGGATAGTGTTCTCAATGACTAAACAACAACAAAATATAACGTTGGACTTGTAGCATTTGCAAACCCATAAATCATAACCTTTAATGTCATATAGTTGGGTCTCATTGCTTTCAGCATGACTTAGTGTGATACTATACCACTCAGCTCAGAAGTTCAATAGAGTTTCCTCCCAAGTGAGAGACCACAGGACTGCAGCTCTAACGAGGGAGAACTTTTGCTGGAATCCTAGCTATGTGAGAGTATATAAAACATATCTGGCTCCAAAAGAGCTGACTCCTAGCCAGGAGGCCTAATCTGTTCCCACAAGCAAATTTTCATCCTCCTGCCATTGAGACACTGCTCATTTTGGCAGCAGAAACAGAAACAGGTGGAATTAAAAAGGACACAGGACTAGGTTGAAGGAACACCCTGATGGGAATGCAAGGCCCCATCCTGGTTATCAGATTGATGAGACAGTCAGCTGATCTCCATGCGTGTGAACGGAGAACGTCATGCAAGGTTTGGAAGGTCACACCTAATTTTGACCACATTCACTGCTGCCACATGTGGCTCCTGGAGAGTTGACCAAGAGTTAATGCAGCCTTCAAGCCAAAAAATATTAGCCACCCCATCCTAAATATAGGGAAAAGCTGGTACACACACAAAACAATACAAATAGTTTTTGAAAGCCCTCTCAGTTTGCCATGAGGCACAAGGCAATGTTGTTCATAATATATATCGGGGTGGCCAACTCCCAAGAGACCACAATCTCAGGTCAGAGTTGTTAACCTCGGGTTGAGAACTTAATTCATTCTGGAGGTCCGTTCTTAACCTGAAAATGTTCTTAACCTGAGGTACCACTTTAGCTAATGGGGCCTCCTGCTGCCGCCGCACCTCCACCACACATTTTCTCTTCTCATCTTGAAGCAAATTTCTTAACACAAGGTACTATTTCTCGGTTAATGGAGTCTGTAACCTGAAGCGTCTGTAACCTGAGGTACCACTGCATATCATGTAGCCTCTAGTTCCTCATACCTATGGGAAAACTAACTCTCTCTCTCTCTCTCTCTCTCTCTCTCTCTCTCTCTCTCTTGTTCCCTTAGGTATGTGGCACTAGAGGCTAAATTAAATGTTGGGGTGGGAGGTTCTGAATGTTACAGAAACAGTAAGGAATTTTTAACCCATAGCTATCAACGTTTCCCCTTTTTAAAGGGAAATTCCCTTATTCTGAATAGGATTCCTCGCAAGAAAAGGGAAAAGTTGACAGCTATGGTTTAACCCTCTCCCTCCAAGGGCAATGATCCAATTATAATCTCTCTGCCCAGGTTGCTTTCCCCAGGTGTTCTGCTACCCCTTTGAGGCATCAATCATTCACGTCACGTTTCAGAGAGAAATGACAGGGGCTGCCATTTTATCAGCAGTCCAATAAGACACTCAAATTAGTTCACTTATTGTTTCAATGGGAAACAAAAACAAACGAAAAAATGAACTTTTTTTTATTCTTTTGTTTCCATTTCTCCTGAATCCCCCCCCCCAACAGAAACAAACGGGGCTGGTCCATTTCATACCCCTCCCCCAATTCATTTTAAAACTAGCACATATCCCTAAGGGAGGGTAGTAAGGATGAGGAAGTAATAGATACGTATCGGTGTAGAGTCATTCCATAGTATTTTCTCAATCGTACACTTTGTAGAGGAAGACACACTTTCATCAATATGCCTTGATCCCTTCTATTTGCAAACTGGGGTTGATAATAGGTTGCGTTCTGGACAGAAATTACTTGGCAATGGAAAGCCAGGCCTAGCCACACTCTGACATCTCCGACGCACCTACAATTCTTCTGAAGCTAATGCCTTCCGTCAGAAGCAGACTTTTGCTGTGATAATTGTGTGGGTTTCGACATCGCAGTATTTAAAAAGTCACATCTGTACAGAGCCCTCTGTGGCAAGCTTGTAATCTTTATCCTCTTGGTTTCAATGAGTGGTTGGTGAAATTATGTGTAATGAGGCAGCAATGATGTCTAATTCCAGGCCAGTTTGAGTGTGAATCCCCTCTTCACCCCGTGCTGCAAATCTTATAGCCTAGATTTCAATTCAATCTGATTGCGCAGCTTGTGTAAATAATGACATTTTACGAGGAGAGAGGGCTTGGTAACTGTCTGCTGCCCAAGGTAACGCAGATATCACATTACCGTGGTTGAGAATTTGTTTAAAAATAAAGCACACACAGCACCTTTTTTAAAAAATTGCTTTTCCCTTACATGGTCCCTGACTTTCCTTTGACAATTTAAAAGGAAAGAGTTTTAAATTAACAAATGATGCTTCCAGCAATAGTGCCATATCTGAAAAGCGTGTCCTGTCTTTTTCTTTTAAAAGTGCTTGGAGTAACATGGAGAAAGTTAGAACTTTCTCAAGTATAGTACAATATACAGTGGTAACTTGGTTCTCAAATGCCTTGGTACTCAAAAGACTTGGTTCCCAAATGCTGAAAACCCGGAAGTAAGTGTTTTCAAACGTTTTTCAGAAGCTGAACTGTCAGCTATTGTTCCCAAGGCACCTGCAGCAATCAGAAGCTGTGCCTTGGTTTTTGAACATTTCAGAAGTCAAATGGACTTCTGGAACAAATTAATTCCAAGAACCAAGGTACCACTGTATTTGGCGCTTTTGTTTTTGCTATTTATTTTGTGTTTTTGTTTTTGAGGCTTTTTCAGTTAGTTTGTTTTTGTGACTGTGTGGAACCCAGTTCAACTACTGATTGATTGATTGATTGATTGATTGATTGATTGTGTGACTGTGGAAATGGATAAATGCCCCCCATCCAAACAATGACTATCAGTCATTAAATTAAATTTTAATTTTAATCATTTACAATACTTATTTATTTTATAGTACAGTACATTGATTATTGCTTTCATTTTATGGATCAATGGTCTCATTAGATAGTAAATTTCATGTTAAATTGCTGTTTTAGGAGTTGTTTTTAAAAGTCTGGAACGAATTAATCCATTTTGCATTACTTTCTATGGGAAAATGCGCCTTGGTTTTGGAACACTTTGGTTTTGGAACGGACTTCCGGAACAGTTTAAGTTTGAGAACCAAGGTACCACTGTAGATCCAGATTGTATAACTAAAATCAAGGGGAGAGGTTGGCCATGACTGAAGTTCTGTTGATTTCAATGGGAACCAATGGAAGTAGCTAAGTCTGTTGCTGATCCACCCTTAACATTTTGTGGATTGCTCATTGATAAAGGTCTGGGCACAGAAGGAAAGTGGAACTGTTGAAATGGAAGCTTAGGTGAAATGCAGAATAACTTGCAGGCAGCATTCCCCATTCAGCTGCCCTGAATCTTGAGATGCTTTATCATCTTTGGTGATTGTGCTGCTACTGTTTCACTTGGAAAAGTTCATGGAATAAAGTTGTCCTCTTGGGCATCTGTGAGCATTGGCCATGATGACTGGATCTGATAAGAAAAGCTGGAGCACAATATCCCCTGGAGGCCACCACTGTCCTAAAGCTTCCATTGTATTTCTGTAAAATGGACTAGTCTCCCGGATGTGTTATGAGGGTAAAAAAAGGGGGGGTTAAAGACCCCTGGACAGTTAAGTCCAGTCCATGAGGGTTGGAGCACTCATCTCGCTTTCAGGCTGAGGGGGCTGGCCTTTGTCCACAGACAGCTTTCCGGGTCATGTGGTCAGCATGACTAAACTGCTTCAGGCCATAATGGAAATCAGAGCGCATGGAAACGCCATTTGCCTTCCTGCCGCAGCAGTACCTATTTATCTACTTGCACTGGCGTGCTTTCGAACTGCTAGGTTGGCAGGAGCTAGGAAATAATAATAATAATAATAATAATAATAATAATAATAATAATAATAATAATAATAAATTTATATCCTGCCCTCCCCAGCCGAAGCCGGGCTCAGTTTACATAAAATCACAATCAATTAATTGAAATGCATTCTAAAATCAATTCAAAATCAAATTAATGGCAACCATTGGGCTAGAGTTCTATGTGGATTACCGAAGGAGGGGGTCAGACTGTGCCTTGGTCAAAGGCCTGGTGGAACAGCTCCATCTTTCAGGCCCTGTGGAAAGATGTCAAGTCCCACAGGACCCTAGTCTCTTGTGACAGTGCATTCCACCAGATCGGGGCCACGGCTGAAAAAGCCCTGGCTCTGGTTGAGGCCAGCCTAACATCCCTGTGGAAAGAGCAACAGGAGTTCACCACATTGCATGGATGCAAACCGCCAACCTTCTGATTGGCAAGCCCAAGAGGCTCAGTGGTTTAGACCACAGCGCCACCCATGTCACAAACTAGGGCTGCCATTGAACTAGTTCTCAGATGTTTCAAAAACTCCACCCCCTCCCCTAAAGGCAAAGAAAAGCTGATTTACGCAGGTGATCAAATTTTAAATTTTAAGGCTTCAAATGCAGGTGGCAATGGTGTTTCTGAATTCTCCCTCATATGACAAATCTAAGAACACAAGGAATGACTGTACAGTGCATTGGGCCATTAATCCATCTAACTCGCTACTATCTCTTCTTCAGGGTTATGGCCAGGGGTTTCAGTTGTACTTGCAGATGCCAGAGACTGAACCTGGGACGTTCTCCAAAGCATATGCTCTACCACTGAGGAAAGAGATGTATTATAATCTTCCCCATACACAGTTTAGGGTTTTTATGTGGGAAAGGATTAAAAAAATATGGAGGGGAGGGAGCAGCGTGTTGCTAAGAACTGCAACTTAATGTTTCACACCTGGGAGATACGTTACAGTTTCCAAAGCAACGGTTGCCTTCAGTCACAGACTGGGTCAGTTTGCCCTGGGTTATTGTGCCGATGCCTGCATGCATCGTAAAATGATGTAGAAGCCATCATTTAAACAGAGCTTTTCTCCTGGAACTAGTTATCTTGCTCCACTGCTTAAAAACATTAAAAACAACTAAAAAAAAGCTTCTGATGCACAGGATCAGAGCAGGGAAACAACCCTTGGTCCTCCAGATGTCGATGGAACACAATTCCTGCCATCGCTGACTATCGCCCATTCTGGCAGGGGCTGATGCAGTCGGTGTCCAATTAAATACGAAGGGTTGCAGCTAAGCTACCCCAGACTGCGGCTTGAATGACATAGGCCTAACTGTTCCAGTGAGGCAGCTAAGTGTTGCAGGGAACACAAAACAGAGAGCTCTGAGGCAAAATGCATTTATACTGATATATTTAGTGTAGCAATGTGGGTGGCACTGTGGGTTAAACCACAGAACCTAAGGCTTGCCAATCAGAAGGTCGGCGGCTTGAATCCCCGCGAGGGGTGAGCTCCCTTTGCTCAGTCCCTGCTCCTGCCAACCTAGCGGTTCGAAAGCACATAGTGCAAGTAGATAAATAGGTACCGCTCCAGCGGGAAGGTAAACGGTGTTTCTGTGCGCTGCTCTGGTTCACCCGTTGCTCGGTCCCAGCTCCTGCCCACCTAGCAGTTTGAAAGCATGTCAAAGTGCAAGTAGATAAATAGGTACCACTCCAGCGGGAAGGTAAACGGTGTTTCCATGCGCTGCTCTGGTTCGCCAGAAGCGGCTTAGTCATGCTGGCCACATGACCTGGAAGCTGTACGCTGGCTCCCTCAGCCAGTAAAGCGGAATGACCCCAGAGTCATCCTTGACCGGACCTAATGGTCAGGGGTCCCTTTACCTTTTATTTAGTGTAGCAAAAGTGTTAATGGACAGAGGCCATGTTGCCACGTGTATATGCAGGAGCGACTGGCGGTGAGGACGCAACAGTTATGACCCCCCCTCCCACCGACAGCAGTGTCACTGCTACTTACCAGGACAGGGGGGCATAAAATTCAGAAGGCAAAGTAAATCCCTGTGTTTGCCTGGGGGTCCATAGGGTGAGAGGGGTTCCTCATGGGGGGAGGGAAATGGGCTCCCCGCCTTGCCTTTCTCCTGCCCCCTACTCTATCCTAGCAAGCAGCAGCAGCACTGCTGCTGCTCAGAGTCTGGCTATCTGCCACCACCACGTTGTCAATTTCTGTGTATATCTACGGCATCAGCATTATTATTATTATTATTATTATTCAAAAAAAATTATTAAATTTTCACAATTATAACAAATACAACAAAACAAAAAAGAAAAACAAAAACAGAGAAACATAAGGAAGAGAAAAAACAATACATTACAATACTAAAAAAACAACAGAACCAAAACCACAACAGTAAAACACGTAATCTTTATCCCATATCCCTTGAAAACCGAATTTTGTTTACATTGTTAATTGACTTCCTCAAATCCCTCCCTTCTGAATTTCCTTGTATCTGAATGTAACAGATTTCCAATATCATTCTTAAACAAAAATATTTCCAACTATTATCTAACTTACTCACTTTTCTTACTGTTCTGAATCCCGTTTATTTAATTAAATCCTAATTTAACCCTAGGCCTATTTGGTACTTTCAAGTGATTTCTAATTTTTTATATTATGGTATCAGCATTATTATTATTGACTGATTGATTGCCTGCTAAGCACCAACTCAAGGCTACATACACTAAAGATAATGAAAAGCACCATACTCGTTTCAACAACATAAGATTAAAAACAACAACAACAACAGCAAATTCATTTAAAACAAAGCTAAAACCATACAAAGTTGCCACTCATGGCAAAGACCCATTTATCCAGCCAGGAAAGTCTGCTATAGCAATGTCTTCAATGGTTTCTGGAAAATGCCAGTAGTGGACTACTGTTCTTTTCTTAACATTCCACAGAATCGAAGTAGCTACTTTTAAAAGCCCTGCTCACAGTTACTGTGGAGTGGGCTTAGGAGAGCTTTATAACTTGCAGAGAAAACTGTCCTGCAGGCTGCAGTGATCTGCTGGGTGCATAGGATGAGCTCTCAAGTAAGGTTAAAAAAAAGTAAAGGACCCCTTGATGATTAAGTCCAGTCAAAGGTGACTATGGGATTGTGGCGCTCATCTCACTTTCAGGCTGAGGGGGCTGGCCTTTGTCCACAGACAGCTTTCCAGGTCATGTGGTCAGCATGACTAAACCACTTCTGGTGCTATGGGACACTGGGAAACCAGATTGCATGGAAACACCGTTTACCTTCCTGCCGCAGCAGTACCTGGCGTGCTTTTGAACTGCTAGGTTGGCAGGAGCTGGGGCAGAGCAATGGGAGCTCACCCCATCGTGGGGATTCAAACCACCAACCTTCTGATTAGCAAGCCCAAGAGGCTCAGTGGTTTAGACCACAGCACCACCCGCGTCCGTGATCTCTCAAGTATCCTGTGCCTTACACGTTAGTACCAATTCCTTGAACTTGCCCTGGTGGCAAATTGGCAGCCAGCAGAAATCCTTCAATAATGTGTTATAAACTGCTGATTGTTTTCCCCACAAGCAACCCAGCTGCTGCCTTCTGCCCCAGTTGCCGCCTCCAGACCACCTCCAAGGGCAGCCCCACCTAGAGTGTGTTGCAGTAATCCAACTGAGAGGTTACCAGCACATGAACATGTGCGGTCAAGCTAACCATGAACAGCTGTAGCTTTTTTTCTACCAATGGAAGTTGGTAAAAGGTACACTAAAACATGTGGAAGGCATGGTGAAAGCAGCTGTAAATGATCATTGTGATTCATGTGGCTGAGTCTGATGGAGGCCAAAGACTGGCCTAAGATGAAAAACAGTGCTTCAATGATGTTCTTCAGATGTACTCTAGCCCTCCTCGAAATCCTGAATTGTCAGACATATACTGGCAGCAAATCGAACACTTGCTAAAGATCTCCAGTCATGTTCTTCTCTGCTGGCTCCACTGTTTGCAACCACTGCCACCTCTTCCCCCTGTATTTTCCTTCTCCTGTGACTGGGGTAAGCTGGTGGCCCAACAGCAGGATACTCCATTAGCCTTTCCCTAGTGAGGAGAGGATGCAACCATGGTGGGAAAGAGGGGCAATCCATGGGGAGGGACAAGACTGAAAAACTTCAGTTAGTGAAATATGCTCAGAGTCGAGTGAGGATTTCATGCTCTTTTTCAGCTCATAGTAGTGAGGAATGGAAGTTCCCCCGAAATGTCTGCTTTATATACATTATTTACACAATGGGCCCCAGGTGATTGGCTAATTCCGGGATTCTCCTGTAGGTCAATCAGGTTGCAGATTCACTTCCGCCTGGAGTTGGATTGGGTGGCTCCTGTGGACCAATCAGACTGCTGCATTCTGGATTCTATTGTTCTAGGACCAATCAGACTGCTGCGTTCTGAATCCTATTGTTCTAGGACCAATCAGACTGCGGCATTTTGGATCCTATTCAACTCAGCACATAACAGCTAGGAACATTGGAAGCTGCCTTGTACTGAGCCAAACCATTGGTCCATCCTGCTCAGTATTATCTATGGCCCTTCCCCAGTTTACATATCTGGATATTTGTTTGTTCAGGTTTAGGGGCGGCCTCAGCATGCAATGAAAAACAGAGAGGAATATTGACTTAGAAGGGCATTTCACCGTCTCCAAAAGGCAAAACTATAACTGAAAAGACTGCTTACAAACTACTGGTTAGATAGCAGCTGGCTGGAAGTAAATAAGAGCCCTGACACATGCAGCAGTTATTCACTGTCAGCTCCCAAAACCATAAAATAAAAAAATACTCAACTCATGATTTGGAGCAGTAGAGATTGCATTTTTAAAAAAAATGGTCTTTTAGTTTGACCTCATGCTGAAATAATAGTATTTATAGTGCAATCTTATAATTTTCCTATCTTAAATTTGGTTCGCCACATTTCTGCCTATATTTGCATTTTTAAATTTAAAAAGTCTGCATGAAAATTCACATGCATCCTCATGCTCATTTATCCTAATACACACATTTTCTTTTGGAAAGTGCATTTCTGCTTGCACTTTCTCATCAGTAAAACTCACTTTTGTATTTTCACTAATTTTGATGTAGGTGTGGGCACTTTTCATTGCTCTACACAGTTCTGGACCAGTGCAGATTTCAAAGGAGCGCTGCCTTTCAGTACATGTGGTGGCCTAGAAATTGTGACTTTTGTAGACCAACATTAAAATGTGTCCCAAATGAGTTTCTTCCCCATTTTTACTTGAGAACAGGTCCCATTTTGTTTGACAGGGCTTAGTCCCAGGTAAGTGGCTATGGCTTTGCAGCCTTAAAGTTTTTGTTGCGAAACTGAAGGGTAAAAGAAACTTACCTTGTAAACAAAAAGTTAAGTATTTCAAGATTCCTGGTCCTTATCTCCTACATCCATGTGGAATCCCCTCTACAGCTGTTGCATCTGAAAGGAGCATTGATGGGGAAGGAGAAACCACATGGGAAAATAATTAAGGAGGTACCAGAAAATCCATCATCATAGTCCCTCAGCTCTGGACTTTAAGACATATTCCAAGACATCTGTCAATCTCCTAGCTCTACGAGGGTGAAATTCGGGGTAGTAGCAGTGGTCCATATGCAGTGGTATTAAGAAGAAAAACGGCCCAGGGTATTTTTGTAGGATGGGTGATTTTAAATCTACCTCACAGGAAAGAGAACTATGTAGGCCATCTTGAATTCCTTGGAAAAACGGTGAGATACACCGTATCTTTGGAAGAATGTAGTGGTTATCAGCAGTGGCGTGCAATGATTTTTTGGGGGGTAGGTTAGAGACAGGGGTGCCAGCTTGCAAGGGTGATGGGGGGGGCAGACATCATGTGTGTTACATCACGACATCCTGATCACAGATTTGAAAATAAGGAACCAGCAGCCTCGAAAATAAGGGATCAGCAGCCAAAATAAGGGATTATTTTATTATTATTATTGTTGTTGTTGTTGTTGTTGTTGTTATTCTTTCTTTCTTTTTTCCCCCCACCATGTGTCCCCGCTCCAGACAGACCTTTGCCCCGGCAAGGGTGAGTGGGCCGTCAATGACATATCCATCCAATTCCGAGCACAGGTATGTTCAACTTCTGAGCCCCTGTGAGCCAAAGGCAGAAAGCCCAGCCAGCAGCCAAACGAAGCCTCAAGCGGTGGTTCCCACAGCGCAGCAACCCAGCAAAGGGGATGCAGCAAGGAAAACCACCGTCACCTCTCCACTGGGAAGCACTGAGCAAAGGTGAGTCCCCAGGCAATGCGGCCGATTTGATTGGCACAAAGCATGCAAGCTCCACCCCCCAGTCGTTCTTAGACTCCTTACTGGGTGAGCAATGCAGCCAAGCAACACAGTTGGAGCCTCCCTCCTCTCTGGCCGGCAGGGAGGGAGGGAGAGGAGCTGCTTCCTTTGAAACCCGGGAAATTTATGGGATATCATCAATCCGGGACAGCAGCGGGACATGGTGCTGGGATAAGGGAGTTTCCCGCCAAATAAGGGATGGTTGACAGCTATGATCCTGATGTTTTGGGTGTGAGTATAGGGACCGCTTACCAGCGGGAAGGTAAACGGCGTTTCCGTGTGCGGCTCTGGCTCTGGCTCTGGCTCTGGCTCTGGCTCTGGCTCTGGCCAGAGCAGCGATGTCACGCTGGCCACGTGACCCGGAAGTGTCTCCGGACAGCGCTGGCCCCTGGCCTCTTAAGTGAGATGGGCGCACAACCCCAGAGTCTGTCAAGACTGGCCCGTACGGGCAGGGGTACCTTTACCTTTACCTTTTATAGTGTCTCCCTCCCTATGCCAGGCAGAATTTTCCCAGGCTTTGGGAAAGGGGCTCCGGGACTTAATACTTTAATACTCTGATTTACAGGGAACATTTAGGAGACTAGCCTAGTCCCCCTAGTACACTTCAGCATTCACATATCTAAACAGGAAAACAAAACACCAGTAGTTGTAAATGGGAGATATGCTTAGGCCTTGCTTGCATGCTCTCCCTCACAAAAGGCTGAAATGGTGCCCCTAGCTTTGCAACTTGTGAACCAGTTGATGAAGCTGGGAGAGTCAGCCATAATAAAAAAAAAGGATGTGGAACACATGCCAAATGGAGAGGCTCCATTGACATTCAAGTGGCGGCAAACCAGCTTGCCGTTATCACTGTTAGATTTGGCTTCTCTCCTTGCTTATGTACACCCCATGCGCTTCCAAAGCTGGCATTGGTTGGCAAAGGCCCCCATCCACCTGCCTCTCTATGTACACGCTGTACTGTCAACAACAACCATAACAACAATCAGGCACAAATCTGCTCAGTTGTCCATTCGTTCTCCTCAATTTTTATATGATTCCTGCATTTTGACTCTCAAATTTGCAGCTAGACTTGATTGAGCTAGAAATGAAGTACAGCCGTACATTGGTTCTTGAACTTAATCCATTCTGGGGGTCTGTTTGACTCCCAAAATGGTTTGAAACCCAAGGTGTGGCTTCCGATTGGCTGCAGGAGCTTCCTGCACTCAGTCAGAAGCTGCGGAAGCAGCATTGGACGTTCGGCTTCCAAAAACCATCCACAAACCGGAACACTCACTTCCAGGTTTGTGGTGTTCAGGAGCCGATTTGTTCGGGAGCCAAGCTGTTCCACTACCAAGGTACCACTGTACATCTTTTCAGTGGTCTTCAGAGGACACCATTTTAGATGGACGGGTCTGAAAAGACCCCTGCCAGAGCATCTGCCTACTGATGTGCAGAGAATACTGAGATGGACCAATGATCTGGATCAGAGCAGATGATGCTACTTCAAGCCTACTCTTTGAATTATTCATTCTATACTTTTCAAAGGGACAAAACAAAAACTCCCAGAAAAGGTGTTTCCGAGCACATTTTCAAAGTGCAACACCCCAGGCAGAAGAGTCTGGCTCCCGTTTAAAAAAATGCATATGCTTAAACAGAATGTGAAGAGATATTATTTGAATAACCCTTCAAAGGAGGTGTTATCCTTCAAATGAACAACAACTTTCTCTCCTTGCAGAGGGCCTCTTTCCTTCACCAAGATTCAGGGATGATTTCACACGTGAAGAGTGTTGCTGTATACTGACTTCCTAGACCAGGGTCAAAGTGCCTGTGGTCCTCCAGGTGTTTCTGGACTCCAACTCCCATTGTGACCAATGGTTAATGGGAGTTGTAGTCCAGCCACATCTGGGTGGCAGTAGGCTCCCCATACCCTTTCAGACAACAGCAAACATGAGCAAGCTGAAGAATGGCTTCTGTCCTCCAAGTTGTTATAAACTGAGTATACAGTAAATAGAACTTCAATATTCGTAGGCTCAGTTGATTCGGGTTGAACAGTATCGTCTCAGTGGATAGCTTTCAGCCTATCCCTACTCTGGAAGGGCAAGACTTGAACCAATGGCTTCACGTTACAAGAAATGAGATTGGACTAGGTCAGGCATAGGCAAACTTGGCCCTCCAGATGTTTTGGGACTACAACTCCCATCATCCCTAGCTAACAGGACCAGTGGTCGGGGATGATGGGAATTGTAGTCTCATAATATCTGGAAGGCCAAGTTTACCTATGCCTGGACTAGATGAACCTTGGGTTCCCTCCAGCTCTACAATTCTATGATTCTATGACTCTAGGAACATTAATCACCCTTGCCTAGAAGTTGCTATTGGTGACCTAGGCTGCAATTCAATAACCACATCGCCTGGAAGCGGTAAGCCTCACTGAAATCAATGGAGCTTACTTTTATTTATTTTATGTATTAATTTTTCTATACCGCCCTTCATCCAAAGATTTTTGGGTGGTTCACAGAATAAAACCACGAAGTACATAATAGTAATAAAAAGGTAAAGGTCCAGTCATGGGCGACTCTGGAGTTGCGGTACTCATCTCACTTTATTGGCTGAGGGAGCCGGTGTACAGCTTCCTGGTCATGTGGCCAGCATGACTAAGCCGCTTCTGGTGAACCAGAGCAGCGCATGGAAATGCCATTTACCTTCCCGCCAGAGCGGTACCTATTTATCTACTTGCACTTTGACGTGCTTTCGAACTGCTAGGTTGGCAGGAGCAGGGACTGAGCAATGGGAGCTCACCCCGTCGCAGGGATACGAACTTCCGACCTTCTGATCGGCAAGTCCTAGGCTCTGTGGTTTAACCGACAGCGCCACCTACGTCCCTAATAATAATAATAATAAGCCACCCACATCCCACAAACATGCAAAAACATATGTTTATTTATTAGATTTGTATACCACCCTATGCCTGTAGATCTCAGGGTGGCTCAGAACTGTTAATCAGCCAAAGGCCTGGTTGAAGAGGAATGCCCAAAGATGTACCGTATTGGCCTGAATATAAGCCACATCCAAATTTAAGCCTCACCTTTAAAATTCAAGGGGGGGGGGAGAGAAAAAAAGACAATACTCAAATATAAGCCACTCCCTTAAAATTCTGCAGGCACTCACACCGGTAAATGGCAAATGTAGAAGAAAATCCTACAGGTATTAGAGAGGACCCACAAGTGGGTTAAACACCTGTTCGTCGCACTGTAAATGCAAATAAAAAATCAATACTGCACTGTAAAAAAATGGGGAAAGTGGTGAATGACATTAGAATTAATTGCACAACAGTCTCAAGCTCACAAATCAGCAAAAAAACATTTTTTTTGTTCCATTTTACCATATGTCTTTTTCAGCAGCGATATTGTAAAAGCCAATTTTTGTAAGGTTGAGAATTTAAGCCACACTTTAACTTTTCATGGTCAGAATTTAGAAAAAAGGGTGGTTAATATTCAGGGCAATATGGTATAGTGAATGTGTCAGCCGAACCTCCCTGGAGAGTGCATTCCACAAACAGGGAGCCACTGCAGAAAAAGCCCATTCTCATGTTGCCACCCTCTGGAACTTCTGAGCATACATGCATAAGATTATGCTGTTAAAATTGTAACAGGTCTACTGAATAGAACTAGCATTCTTTCTACACCAGTGATTCCCAATTGGTCGTCTGTGGACCCCAGGGGGCCCATGTAACCCACCCAGGGGGTCTGTGGCACCATTCACAAAACCAAAACTACCATAGAGATATCTTCTTCTTCTTTTCAAAAGAGGGGGTCCATGGCTTGGCTTTGAAAAGCAGTGGGTCCGTAGTACTTATCTAGACATTGGCCAACAACAACAACAACAACAACAACAACAACAACAACAATTTATTATTTATATCCCACTCACCCATCTGGCTGGGTTTCTCCAGCTACTCTGGGCAGCTCCCAAAAGAATTAAAAGCACAACAAAACATCAAACATTAAAAACTTCCTTAAACAGGGCTGCCTTCAGATGTCTTCTAAAAGTCAGATAGTTGTTTATTTCCCTGGCGTCTGATGGGAGGGCACCACTACCTCTGCCTGGTTCCCTGTAACCTCACTTCTCGCAGGCAGGGAACTGCCAGAAGGCCCTTGGAGCTGGATCTCAGATACTTCCAGGAATTCTACTGGGTATGAGGGCAACATGTCACTTACACTGGGTATTCTTTGGAAACTGGTATTTGCTGCCCACTGATTGACCCTCTGTAAGTGTTTTTCTAATCCTGTTTTACAAGCCACCTAACCCTGCAGCCATCATCACAGGGGATGGAGAAAGGATTCATGCCCTGCTTATGGGCTTCTCAAGGACCATCTGGTTGGACGTTGCCTAAACAGAATGCTAGCCTAGTTCTTTGGTCTGATCCACATGAATGGAAGAGCCATAGCTCCATGGCAGAACATCTGCTTTGCATGTCCTGATTCAATCCTTGAGGTCTTCCAGAAGGGTGGGAAAGACTCCATCTCTGAAACCAGTCAGTGAAGACAATACTGAGCTAAATAGACCAACTATCTGACTCAATATAAGCTAGCTTCCTGTAATCCTATATGTTATGGCAGTGAATTTCCTACATTAACTACGAACTTCTCTTTCTGGCATGGTTACTCAGTGATATAATGCTAATTTATACAACTCATAAAGGAAAGGCAGACACATTTTACACTCTACAAATGCAAAATAATATTAATGATTTTAAAAATCCTTGAGGTATCCCAAGTCCAGGGCTAACCTCTTGACCCTGATAATCACTTCTGGGCAGAATCCTAGCTGCACTCATATTATGCTACTTTATTCCAGTTTTTAATTATGTGGATATATGAAAGAGATGTTGAAATTGAGTTGGAAATAAACTCATAAGTGGATCATCTTATGCAACGGGAGGGGGTGAAGGAGAGAACTGGTGACATTTGCCAGCTAAAGAACATTTAAGTTTGCTTAGCTGTCAAGCTATCACTCAGAACAAAAATAGACAGTGTTCTGTGTGCCAGAAATGGTTTAGTTATTCAAGGAGAAGTAGATTTATTCTGTAACATTGTTCTTCCACATCCACATTCCTCATCCATGAGTCTTTTCGCAGCTCTGATTGCTACAGAATTATCATCATTATTATTTTAAAATGTATTAATTTCTTACTTTTAAGTATACCACCAGGAATCCATGTTTCAGATGAAAGCAAGATTTAGACCCCCCCCAACCCCCTAAAAAGTAATAATAATAAAGAATGCTTGAATGAGAGTTGCGATCAATACAATGTTTGTCTAAGGCACTGTTCTCACTAAGGTGGCCACTTTCAGTATGTGGTTAAAGCTCATACAACTTAAAAAAAATTTTAAGAACCCCTGTACCTAAAAATGTAAATCTAGGAGGTGGGGCCTATTTTTTAACTTGAGATGCTTGTTTTCTATGTGTGGGAAATTGTGTTTTCTGTATAGAGGAGAGTTCCATCATATGAGCTCTCACCTGCAGGTGGTAAAGTCCAGGCAAGGATGAGCAACTCATTGAGTTCTAGGCTAGAGAGCCACCATCTCAACTTGTGATGCTATATAGAAGTACCATAGCAAATATAAGAAGCTGAGTGATTAAACCAGGAAGGGGGAATCTGTGACCCTTAGCCTAACTTCACATGAGTGGAGGGAGCAGGCTGGAGAGGGGAATGGGAGCAACGCTTAAATTTACAAAGTGATGAAAGGAGGAGGTGAGGGAAGAGCTCTGAGAGCAAGTCAGACTTCTTGCAAGGCAGATCTATCCCTCTCAATCAGAAATTTAGGGAGGAAAGAGGAAAAGAGAGAAGAGAGAGAGAAGAGAGAAAAGAGAAAAAAGAGAGAGGTTGTCCACGCTACAATTCCTCCTAAGGGAATTCTACCTTCACATGAAAAAAAGGCTCACCATCTAAATGAAACAAGGCATCCCAGAATACACAGATTCAGGGTTCAGACATTCAAAGTCTGGATACATAAGTCAATGTACGCACAAGCACCATGCAAACACACACAACCTCTCCCCCCTGCACAAGCATGACATGAGCAAGGAAGTCACATGTAGTTTCCCTTACGTGTGGATCAGTAAACTATTGCTAGTGGCTTCCAAATGAGCCAGGATAAGAAATCACAGCTTGACGTTGGCTTACGAATTCCAGCTTATGAAATCCTCAGCCCACAAGCTACCACGGGGTCTTCTCTGAATAGTCTTCTCCTGTAACACCCCACCCCCGTGAGAACTGTCATTTTACACAGATCTAGTTTCTCAATCTACAAATCTGCCTTAGGACCGTGAATTATGTATTCACATAATCAAAGTACACTTCACTGGGTGTATTTGGAGAACCTTCGCCCTGTCTCCAATGTGCAGTGACTTTTGAATTTGCTACAGTATGGGAATAAACTAATTAGGCTGAGGGCAATTATTCTAAAGTATGCGGCAAGAGGCTTGCCAGGGATACAAATATGAAGCACTGAGACACTAGATTTGAGGGACTAATGTGTGTGCATTAAAGATCAAACCACTGTGTCAAGACACTTGGTATGACTGTCTTCACTGTTAGCCTATTTGAAGGAGAACAGTTCATGGTAGATGGATCATTTCACTCTCTGGATCGTCCCCTTGTCATCCATTAACGGTGTCCCTGAAAAAATTTACCCATCACTTGGGAAGACAGGCAAACTAATGCCTGTGTACTGGAAGAAGCAAAGATCACCAGCGTCGAACAATGATTCTCCAACATCAACTTTGTTGGACTTGTCATGTTGTGTGGATGCCTGATTATTGTCTTCCAAAGCAACAACTAATAATAATAATAATAAATTTTATTTATATCCCGCCCTCCCCAGCCGAAGCTGGGCTCAGGGCGGCTAACAACAATCAAAATAATCCAACGATTCTAAAAACATTTCATTATAAAAATTAATTAAAATCAAATTTATGGCAACCAATAAGCAAAATTCTGTGCAGATTGCCAGAGGAGGGGGGTCAGGCTGCACCCTGACCAAAGGCCTGGTGGAACAGCTCTGTTTTGCAGGCCCTGCAGAAAGATGTCAAGTCCCTCCAGATTGGAGCCACGGCCGAAAAGGCCCTGGCTCTAGTTGAGGCCAGCCTAACCTCTCTGTGGCCTGGGATCTTCAAGATGTTTTTATTTGCAGACTGTAAGTTCCTCTGTGGGACATACCAGGAGAGGCGGTCTATTTCAAACTTAAAAATGGAAAGTGTAATGCTGGTGGTCAACAAAAGAGGTTTATTGACAAATCTTTAAAAATGTAGTATAAACACCGACAACTGGGAAACACCAGCCTGCGAGCGCTCCAGTTGGAGAACAGCCTTTACCAAAGGTGTCCTAGGCTTTGAAGACACTTAAACTCAGGATGCAAGGGAGAAACGCGCTAGGAGGAAGGCACGCTTGGCAAACCCTCACTGTGATCAACTCCCACCCAGAAACTTATGTCCCCACTGTGGAAGGATGTGTGGATCTAGAATTGGCCTCCACAGTCACTTATGGACTCATTGTTAAAACCGTGTTTATGGAAGACAATCTTACTCAGCTACAAGGGATCACGGAAGAAGAAGAAGAAGAAGAAGAAGAAGAAGAAGAAGAAGAAGAAGCAGCAGCAGCAGCGATGGATCATCACTGTCAGTACCTGTTGGCATCTACATCAAGGATGTGGAACCCAGTCATTCAGATGTTGTTGGCCATCAATTGCCATCAGCCACAACCAGATGTTGAGTAGTCAGGCACAATGGGATTTGCAGTCCAACTATATCTGAAGGGGAAGAGATTCCCCCTCCATGAGCTACATGGAAACTCATGGGTGGAGAATGGCACTCCAGGAAGGGAGAGAGAGGACTTAAATTGGCAAGAAGCCCAGAATAGGCAATCACATGAGAAATGCATTGTCTATTCCCAGTTTGATCCTTGCTGGTTTACTGGCTATCACCTGACTAGTCCTGGACTGAGGGTGAGTCACTGCCAAGTTATGCCACAATCAGATTTATTCATTTTTACTTGGCTTTTGAAAACGGGAGATGCTAAAATCCTTTTATCTTTTTGATCTAGGGAGGCTCATCTCATGAATATAGAGTTCTGAAACAGTATTTTCCGTTTACTAATCACCAGCAGTTAGGTGCCAAGGCAGCCCCTGTTTTCAGTTTGCTACAATAATCCAGCCATCATTTAGCATAACAATCAAGCCAACTATGAAAAGGGATGGCCACTTCATCCACATGTTTAATAATACATCTAAAATGTAGCATGCTTGCAAACATGGGTCACAGAGGCACATTCTACAGAGATAGTGGAACATAGCAACATAGCAACATGGATAGAGAGTGGGACATAGGGACATACCAGGAGATCACTCCATTTGGCCAGTGCTGTCTACACCAGGAATGGGGAGTCTGTGATGTTGTTGGACAATAACTCCCATCAGTCACAGCCAGCAAAGTCAAAGGTCAGGGATTATGGGAGCTGAAGTCTAGGTAAAAGAAAGGTAAAGGACCCCTGGACGGTTCAGTCAAGTCAAAGGCAACTATGTTGCTCATTTCAGTTTCAGGCCGGGGTAGCTGGCATTTGTGCATAGACATCTTACCGGGTCATGTGGTCAGCATGACTAAATCACTTCTGGTGCAATGGAACATTGTGACAGAAACCAGAGTGCATGGAAATGCCATTTACCTTCCCCCCCAGAGCGGTACCTATTTATCTACTTGCACTGGTGTACTTTTGAACTGCTAGGTTGGCAGAAGCTAGGACAGAGCAACGGGAGATCACTCCATCACGGGGATTTGAACCACTGAACGGCAAGCCCAAGAGGCTCAGTGCTTTAGACCACAGTGTCCCCTGCATCCCCCAGTTGTAATCTGACATCATCTGAAGGGCCACAGGTTCTTCACCCTGGTCTACTCTTGATTAGCCCTGGTTCTCCCTGGTCTCAGAGAGAGGATCTTCCCATCACATGTGAGCCTATTAACGGAAGATGCCAGAGATTGCGGCTTTAGGAACTTAGGGTTGAAAAGCTTATGCTCTACCAGTGAGCTACAGTTCTTCTCCTAGCATAGACTCCACAGGAAGCTGCATCTTAATTGGAAAATCCAAGGGTGTACCCCGAGTTACCTAGGATTTGAACTACCATTGCAGGATTATCTTATTTGTGAGTGAAACCACTGACTGAGATATTAGAATTGTTTGTGTAGAATGGAGAGATCACTTGATAAGTTCTAATATTATGGGTCCCATTTTGGGCATTCTTCCTCCCATAGCATGCTGAGGAGTAATCCTCCACACTGGAGCCTTCACACAAAAGACACAACTGCCTTTGACTGAGCCTTTGTCTATGCATCTGTAGGCATGCAGGCTTCCCCGTGACACAGAATCCTGATTAAACTGGGTTTCAGGTCACACATGCAGGCATATCTGTGGAGGCTCTGACACACTGATGCTCATACGACAGATAGTGGGCAGGTCTGCTTGACCTCACAGCTGTCCATGGAGGTGCAGGTCAATTCTGTGTCCAGGGCAGATGTCTACCAGCTCCATCTGGTACACAGGCTGAGGCCCTACCTGCTCGCAGACTGTCTCACCAGAGTGGTGCATGCTCTAGTTATCTCCTGCTTGGACGACTGCAACGCGCTCTACATGGGGCTACCTTTGAAGGGAATCCGGATACTACAGCTAATTCAGAATGCAGTGGCCTTGTTTAGGAAAGCTTTTAATGTTTGATGTTTTATCGTGTTTTTAATATACTGTTGGGAACCACCCAGAGTGGCTGGGCAAGCCCAGCAAGATGGGTGGGAAATAAATAAGTAAACAAACAAATAAACAAATAAATAAATAATCCCCCCTCCTGTGACACCTCCCAACTTCTTCTGTGATGACCAACCTGGCAGTAAGAATGCCTGAATTAGGGCTACAGACAGGGGAGAAATCAGCATGCAAGGATATGAATGGAACCCCTTCAAACTCATAATCTTCAAATACCTTTCGCTAGAGCAAGCCCAACCCCTGGCAATGAGCTGGCAGCCCCAGGAGAGCTTTGAAAGTTTGCAGTAGAGGACGTGTGCTCCTCTGTAAAGGATGGGGAGACAGGATGAATAATATGTGCTTGTGTGCTCTGGGCAAGTATTCCATTGCTCACCCCCTTTCACCTCCCTGTGCTACCAGGGCCCTGAGCACAACGCATGTTTTCGTCTTTCTGCCATGAGATGAGCTAATAAGAGCTGGTACTTTAGCTTCTGGGGAAAAGGCCTGTTTCAAACTTGCCCTTGTTGAACTGGGACATTGGAAATTCACCAGCGTGGAAAATGTTGTGCACTCTGACTTAGAGCTGTCACACAGATCGGGAGGTGGAGGTGAAGCATTTTGTTTTGGAAACTCGGTTTTGCACTGTGGATAGCCTGGGTAGGGCTCACTCCATTCGGGGGGGGGGGATCTCTTCCAGTAAACTGTTTAGTTTGGGGCTTGTGGAAACAATGAACTAGAAGCACAGCGCATGAATCTTACCATGTATCTTTGTTCTGACAGTAGCCTGAAACTGTAAGAGTGACCACATAAGCCCCAGCCTTGCAAATAATTGTGTTTCCTCATGTAATCCTGCCTGAAATGAAAGCTTTTTGTCTTCTTCGATGCTGTGTGTGCAAAACGCTGTTGGAACAAGGATTTTACACAGGCGCCGGGGGGATGGAGGCATTCTGAGCCAGGAGAGGGGGGAAGAAGTAACTAGAGGGGTATTACCAGTGCTTTTTTTCTGGAGGTATGCATACCCCTAAATATTTTGTGAATCTTTGTACTTTTGTCCATTTACTGTATTTTCCCCGATTTGAACTATAAAATGGTAATTTTCTTGAGTTAAAATGAGAGTACCCCTAAATATTTTTTTAGAAAAAAAGCACTGGGTATTACTATTAATTATTGAATTTGTTAGTCACTTTATCTCTTGTCTAGGGCAATGCAAAGTGACTTACAGTCATACTTCATGTTATTTTTGCTTCATGTTACAGTGCTACCTCGGGTTAAGTACTTACCGTATTTCTCGCCCTATAGGACGCACTTTTTCCCCTCCAAAAATGAAGGGGAAATGTGTGTGTGTGTCCTATGGGGCGAATGCAGGCTTTCGCTGAAGCCTGGAGAGCAAGAGGCGTCGGTGCGCACCGACCCCTCTCACTCTTCAGGCTTCAGGAAGCTATCCGCAAGCCGCGCATGCCCGGCGGGAGGTCCCGCCGGACGCGCAAGGCTTGCGGGCAGCAGCCTGCAGCCCGAAGCATGGGGCGCGTTGCGTAGCATGTCCCGTGGTTTGGACAGATGTCCGCAAGCCTCTCGCACCCGACGGGAGATCCCGCCGGGCGCGCGAGGCTTGGGGCGGCAGCCTGCAGCCCGAAGCAGGGGGTGAGCTGCAGAGCCCACCCCCTGCTTCGGCCAGATGTCCCGCCGGGCACGCAAGGCTTGGGGCGGCAGCCTGTTCTGGGGGCTGGGGTCAGGGGAAGTTCGGGCTTCCCCCGTACCAGCCCCCGTGCCTGGGGGGGAAATAAATTTTTTCCCCTTTATTTCCCCCCCCCCAAAAAAAAACTAGGTGCATCCTATGGGGCGGTCATCCTATGGGGCGAAAAATACGGTAATTCGTTCCGGAGGTCCATTCTTAACCTGAAACTGTTCTTAACCTGAAGCACCACTTTAGCTA
Organism: Podarcis cretensis; assembly: GCF_951804945.1. Lineage (NCBI taxonomy): Eukaryota > Metazoa > Chordata > Lepidosauria > Squamata > Lacertidae > Podarcis > Podarcis cretensis. The sequence goes on along the minus strand of NC_137172.1, from coordinate 112,403,149 downwards.
ATGGGGCCTCCCGCTGCCACCGTGTCGCTGCTGCACGGTTTCTGTTCTCATCCTGAAGCAAAGTTCTTAACCCGAGGTACTATTTCTGGGTTAGTGGAGTCTGTAACCTGAAGCGTATGTAACCTGAAGCGTATGTAACCTGAGGTACCACTGTACTTTCTTTCAGGTTGCATCCCGCTGTGACCTGGAAGTACTGGAAAGGGTTACCTCTGGGTTTCGCCGCTTGTGCATGCGCAGAAGCGCTAAATCATGCTTCACACATGTGCACAAGCACAAAATCACAATATGCAGATACGGCACTTCAGGTTGCGGGCTTTTCATGCTGCGAACGGGCCTCCGGAATGGATCCCGTTCGCAATCAGAGGTACTACTATACAACCAAACAAGCAGACAACAAACCCCACATAAATGCATTAAGGCCTGGATGAAGAACCTCTACTCTTCCAGCTGTTGTTAGACTCCCAGCTCCTATCAACCCCAGCCAGGATAGCCAATGGTCCAAAATGTCTCCAGACACATCTGGAGAGCCACAGAGGCTCCATCTCTGCTTTAAGAAACCTGTGATACTAGTTCATCCTCTGCCTGCTAGTTCAAATCTTATTTCCCCTGCCCTTGCCCCATGGGCAAAATAGAAATAACTTTACAGGCATGTTAAGGATTACTCCAATTAAAGTCTAACTTTAATATAATGCAACTCCTTGAAAGAGTCCATCAATGGTGTCTCCGGAAAATTTTAGACATCGCTTCAGAAGACAGGCGAATAATAATAATAATAATAATAATTTATTATTTGTACCCCGCCCATCTGGCTGGGTTTCCCCAGCCACTCTGGGCGGCTTCCAACAGAGATGAAAAATACACTAAAATATCACATATTAAAAACTTCCCTGAACAGGGCTGCCTTCAGATGTTTTCTGAATGTCAGGTAGTTGTCCATCGCCTTGACATCCGATGGGAGGGCATTCCACAGGGCGGGCGCCACCACCGAGAAGGCCCTCTGCCTGGTTCCCTGTAGCTTTGCTTCTCGCAGGGAGGGAACCGCCAGAAGGCCCTCGGAGCTGGACCTCAGTGTCCGGGCAGACCGATGGGGGAGGAGACGCTCCTTCAGATATACTGGACCGAGGCCATTTAGGGCTTTAAAGGTCAGCACCAACACTTTGAATTGTGCTCGGAAACGTACTGGGAGCCAATGTAGGTCTTTCAAGACCGGTGTTATATGGTCTCGGCGGCCGCTCCCAGTCACCAGTCTAGCTGCCGCATTCTGGATTAGTTGTAGTTTCCGGGTCACCTTCAAAGGTAGCCCCACGTAGAGCGCATTGCAGTAGTCCAAGCGGGAGATAACCAGAGCATGTACCACTCTGGCGAGACAGTCTGCAGGCAGATAGGGTCTCAGCCTACGTACCAGATGGAGCTGGTAAACAGCTGCCCTGGATACAGATTTGACCTGTGCCTCCATGGACAGCTGTGAGTCCAAAATGACCCCCAGGCTGCGCACCTGGTCCTTCAGGGGCACAGTTACCCCATTCAGGACCAGGGAATCCTCCACACCTGCCCGCCTCCTGTCCCCCAAAAACAGTACTTCTGTCTTGTCAGGATTCAACCTCAATCTGTTAGCCGCCATCCATCCTCCAACCGCCTCCAGGCACTCACACAGGACCTTCACCGCCTTCACTGGTTCTGATTTGAAAGAGAGGTAGAGCTGGGTATCATCTGCATACTGATGAACACCCAGCCCAAACCTCCTGATGATCCCTCCCAGCGGCTGCATGTAGATGTTGAAAAGCATGGGGGAGAGGACAGAACCCTGAGGCACCCCACAAGTGAGAGCCCAGGGGTCTGAACACTCATCCCCCACCACCACTTTCTGAACACGGCCCAGGAGGAAGGAGCGGAACCACTGTATGACAGTGCCCCCAGCTCCCAGCCTCTCAAGACGGTCCAGAAGGATGTCATGGTCGATAGTATCAAACGCCGCTGAGAGATCCAGCAGAACTAGGAAACAGCTCTCACCTTTGTCCCTAGCCCGCCGGAGGTCATCAACCAGTGCGACCAAGGCAGTTTCAGTCCCATGATGAGGCCTGAATCCCGACTGGAAGGGATCCAAATGGTCCGCTTCTTCCAGGCGTGCCTGGAGTTGTTCAGCAACCACTCGCTCAATCACCTTGCCCAAGAATGGAAGGTTTGAGACTGGGCGATAATTGGCCATCGTGGCCGCATCTAGAGATGGTTTTTTAAGAAGCGGTTTAATAACCGCCTCTTTCAGCGGGTCTGGGAAGGCTCCCTCACGGAGGGAAGCATTCACCACCCCACGAAGCCCATCGCCCAGTCCTTCCCGGCTAGCTTTTATAAGCCAGGATGGGCAAGGATCCAGGAGACAGGTGGTTGACTTCACTCGTCCGAGCAGCCTGTCCACATCCTCGGAGGTAACAGCTTGGAATTGATCCCACACAACTTGACCAGACAGGACTCTAGCACTCTCCCGCCCCAGCCCTGCTCCCACGGTGGAGTCTACTTCTTCCCGAATCTGAGCGATTTTATCTGCAAAAAAATTTGCAAAATCATTGCAGGAGAACATGTGGCCCGTACTGGGCCCCGATGTTACAGGTGGTTCCGCTAAATTGTGAACCACCTGAAAGAGTCTCCTGCTGCTGTTTTCTGCAGATGCAATAGAGGCGGTGAAGAAAGTCTTCTTCGCCGTCGCTATCGCCACTTGGTAGGCTCGACGTTGAGCTCTAACCTGTGTCCGGTCAGATTCAGAATGGGTTATCCGCCACCGGCGCTCTAGCCGTCTCAACGATTGTTTCATTGCCCTCAGATCCGTGGAAAACCACGGGGCTCTCCGGGCTCCATGCAATCGGAGAGGGCGCTTCGGAGCCAAACAGTCAATAGCCCTGGTTAACTCCGCATTCCAGCGGGCCACCAGGGAATCGGCTGAAAGGCCATCAACATGGGATAAAGCATCCCCTACCACTCTCTGGAAACCATTTGGATCCATTAAGTGGCGGGGGCGGACCATCCGAATCGGTCCCACCTCCCTGCAGAGGGGATGGGTCGCAGAGAAGTCCAGTTGCACCAGGAAGTGATCTGACCATGGCACTTCTTTCGTTTCACTTTTACTTAGTGTCAGATCACCAACATCCGTAGAGGTAAACACCAGGTCCAAGGCATGTCCGCGGCTATGGGTTGGGCCAGACTTATTCAGGGACAGCCCCATGGAGGCCATGTTTTCCACGAAGTCCCGAGCGGCCCCTTGTAAGGTCGTGTCGGCATGGATGTTAAAATCCCCTAGGACGACCAAGCTAGGTGTCTCCAGGAGAACATCCGCCACGACCTGAAGCAGCTCGGGCAGGGAATCCTTGGTGCAGCGGGGAGGTCGGTACACCAAAAGGAATCCTGTACTGCCCCTATTGCCCAACTTCCAGAACATGCACTCAGAAAACTGGGTCTTCCCAATAGGACGCCTGGTGCAAACTAATGACTTCCTAAAAATCACTGCAACCCCCCCTCCCCGCCCACATGACCTGGGTTGCTGTGCGTAAGAGAAACCTGGTGGACAAGCAGCGGCAAGGACAGGCCCATCTGCTTCATCCAACCAAGTCTCTGTCACACATGCCAGGTCAAGTCCTCCATCCATGATCAAGTCATGGATGGCAGTGGTCTTATGAATCATTGACCTGGCATTGCACAGCAACACTTTCAGGTCATGTGGGTATCCCTTGCTGATTCTAGTATTCACCTGGTCAGGACCAGACCCGGAGGCAGGGATAGTCCTCAGACAACGACTAAACCTGCCTCCTCTGTAATGACATGGTCTGGTCTTAGCGTAACTCCTCCTCCTACCCGTGATCACTGAGATCGGTTGTCCCAGTGCATCCCCCCCTGTGGAACATGCCCCAGCCATTTTGTGGGCTGGGGCCCACTCCCCGGCAGCCCTGACCCCTCCCCTTAAGAACAAAATAACCCCTTTAAAAAACAACAGCAAAAAAGCAACAACACAAATAAAACAATACAAACAAAAAACAATAAAAATTACAAAAACATAAAATCAAACAAATTCCCAGGCCCAATAAACATCCACCCCACCCCACCCCACCCCACATACAAAAAATTCAAAATAAAATTTTTAAAACATTTTAAAAGCACTCTGCACCCCTCCAGCAGTAACAGCAACTGTCCTAGTGAGGCCCGTCAGGCCCTGCTCTGGGCCAGGTGGTAAGTGGCAGGAAGGAGCAGGGCCCTCAGACACTCACATACAGGAGAGTCCTCCTGGGCAGCAGAGTCCAGCAGTCCTTATGAGGCTTCAGGCCCCGCCCCAGGCCAGATGGTGAGTGGCAGGAAGGAGCAGGGCCCTCAGACACTCACATACAGGAGAGTCCTCCTGGGCAGCAGAGTCCAGCAGTCCTTATGAGGCTTCAGGCCCCGCCCCAGGCCAGATGGTGAGTGGCAAGAAGGAGCAGGGCCCTCAGACACTCACATACAGGAGAGTCCTCCTGGGCAGCAGAGCGCAGCAGTCCCTGTGAGGCTTCAGGCCCCGCCCCAGGCCAGATGGTGAGTGGCAAGAAGGAGCAGGGCCCTCAGACACCCACACAGGAGAGTCCTCCTGGGCAGCAGAGTCCAGCAGTCCTTATGAGGCTTCAGGCCCCGCCCCAGGCCAGATGGTGAGTGGCAAGAAGGAGCAGGGCCCTCAGACACTCACATACAGGAGAGTCCTCCTGGGCAGCAGAGTCCAGCAGTCCTTATGAGGCTTCAGGCCCCGCCCCAGGCCAGATGGTGAGTGGCAAGAAGGAGCAGGGCCCTCAGACACTCACATACAGGAGAGTCCTCCTGGGCAGCAGAGCGCAGCAGTCCCTGTGAGGCTTCAGGCCCCGCCCCAGGCCAGATGGTGAGTGGCAAGAGGGAGCAGGGCCCTCAGACACCCACACAGGAGAGTCCTCCTGGGCAGCAGAGTCCAGCAGTCCTTATGAGGCTTCAGGCCCCGCCCCAGGCCAGATGGTGAGTGGCAAGAAGGAGCAGGGCCCTCAGACACTCACATACAGGAGAGTCCTCCTGGGCAGCAGAGTCCAGCAGTCCTTATGAGGCTTCAGGCCCCGCCCCAGGCCAGATGGTGAGTGGCAGGAAGGAGCAGGGCCCTCAGACACTCACATACAGGAGAGTCCTCCTGGGCAGCAGAGTCCAGCAGTCCTTATGAGGCTTCAGGCCCCGCCCCAGGCCAGATGGTGAGTGGCAAGAAGGAGCAGGGCCCTCAGACACTCACATACAGGAGAGTCCTCCTGGGCAGCAGAGCGCAGCAGTCCCTGTGAGGCTTCAGGCCCCGCCCCAGGCCAGATGGTGAGTGGCAAGAAGGAGCAGGGCCCTCAGACACCCACACAGGAGAGTACACTGGCGAACTAATGCCAGTGTACTGGAAGAAGCAAAGATCACCAATGTTGAAGCAATGATTCTTCAACATCAACTTTGTTCGACGTGTTGTTTGGATGCCTGATTATCATCTTCCAAAGCAACTAGGTAAAGGTAAAGGTAAAGGTACCCCTGCCCGTACGGGCCAGTCTTGACAGACTCTGGGGTTGTGCGCCCATCTCACTTAAGAGGCCAGGGGCCAGCGCTGTCCGGAGACACTTCCGGGTCACGTGGCCAGCGTGACAAAGCTGCATCTGGCGAGCCAGAGCTGCACACGGAAACGCCATTTACCCTCCCGCTGGTAAGCGGTCCCTATTTATCTACTTGCACCCGGAGGTGCTTTCGAACTGCTAGGTTGGCAGGCGCTGGGACCGAGCAGCGGGAGCGCACCCCGCCGCAGGGATTCGAACCGCCGACCTTTCAATCGGCAAGTCCTAGGCGCTGAGGCTTTAACCCACAGCGCCACCTGCGTCCAAAGCAACTACTCTATTCCAAACTTAAAAATGGAAAGCGTAATGCTGGTGGTCAACAAAAGAGGTTTAAAGATTCTCTCAAGGCAAATCTTTAAAAATGTAGCATAAACACCGACAACTGGGAAATGCTGGCCTGAGAGTGCTCCAATTGGGGAACAGCCTTTACCAAAGGTGTCCTGAAGACACAAACTCAGGACAAAAGGGAGAAATGTACTAAGAAGAAGGCACACTTGGCAAACCCTCACCATGAACAACTCCCACCAAGAAACCTATGTCCCCACTGTGGAAAGATATGTGGATCCAGAATTTGCCTCCATAGCCACTTACGGACTCACTGTTAAAACCATGTTTATGGAAGACAATCTTATTCGGCTACGAGTGATCGCTAAAGAAGAAGAATATAGTGCAATGTATATGAAATTGCTTTGAGTTTAAGCCACCAAAAAGAGCCTTAAAATGTAAAGTAAGGTAAAGGTAAAGTGACCCCCTGACCATTAGGTCCAGTCGTGACCAACTCTGGGATTGCGGCGCTCATCTCGCTTTATTGGCCGAGGGAGCCGGTGTACAGCTTCCGGGTTATGTGGCCAGCATGACTAAGCTGCTTCTGGCGAACCAGAGCAGCACACGGAAACGCTGTTTACCTTCCCGCTGGAGCGGTACCTATTTATCTACTTGCACTGGCGTGCTTTCGAACTGCTAGGTGGGCAGGAGCAGGGACCGAGCAACGGGAGCTCACCCTGTTGCGGGGATTCGAATCGCCGAGCTTCTGATCAGCAAGCCCTAGGCTCTATGGTTTAACCCACAGCGCCACCCGCGTCCCTGTTAATAAAAGATATTGGGGATGAAGGTTGCTTTAGTTCATAAGAAAATTGTTTTGTACAGTGGTGCCCCGCAAGACGAATGCCTCGCAAGACGAAAGACCCGCTAGACGAAAGGGTTTTTCGTTTTTCAAGGCACTTCGCAAGACGAATTTCCTTATGGGCTTGCTTCGCAAGACGAAAACGTCTTGCGAGTCTTGCGAGTTTTTTCCCTTTCCCCCCCTTTTTCTAAGCCGCTAAGCCGCTAATAGCCACTTAGCCGCTAAGCCGCTAATAGCCGCTAAGCCGCTAATAGGGATGCTTCGCAAGACGAAAAAACCGCTAGACAAAGAGACTCGCGGAACGGATTATTTTCGTCTTGCGAGGTACCACTGTATACATAACTCGTATGTATTGCACCATACCAAGGTCAACACAACCCATAGCCAAGTATGGTTGCTGCCAGGTGCTCAGTAATCTTCTCATTTTTTAAGTCCAAGACCCACAATAAAATCATAAGAAGAGCTGTTTGATCAGGATAATGGCCCATCTAGTTCAGGGTATGGAGGGTATGATGTTATCTGACCCCCAAGCCATCTGAAGGCAGCCCTTGTAGGGAAGTTTTTTTAAAAAAATGTTTGATGCTTTATTGTGTTTTTATAGATGTTGGAAACCGTACAGAGTGGCTGGGGCAACCCAGTCAGATGGGTGGGGTACCAACAACAACAATTGAATAGAACATCCCTATTTTCACTGGAGAACTGTTGGAAGGTATAAGTGTCATTGGATGTCCACAATGTTTTGAAGTGTAGGTGCCAAAATCCCAAGGGAGCAGAAATGACTATTTATGTATGTGACCACGGCTGCACGGATGTTATTGGCCCAGAGATGGAAAGAAGATAAAGTCCCGACCAGAGAAGAATAGCAAATCAAATTGATGGATTATGCCAAAATGGCTAAAATGATTGGAAGAATCAGAAATTTTAATTTTAATAAGGAATGGGGAAAATTTATAACTTATCTTAAAGACCATTGTAAACAGTTAAAATCTTTAGTCGGATTGGAGTATCACTTGTAGTTTAATGCTGAATTTTGGATACAATGGAGAGATAAAAGATTTGGATTATTATAAAAGATGCAGGAGGAAATTATTAACAATAGGACCCACAAAGGGGAGGGTGCAGGTCCAAGAGATTCCTTGGAATCTTGTTTTTATGTTGTATGCTTCACATATGACTATAAAATTGTAATCTGAAAAACCAAATAAATAAATTTATTTTTTAAAAAAATATATTGAAGAGAGAAAAGCTATTCTTTTCACACTTTCTCCATGCTACGCATAACTTTATAAACTTCTGTCATGACATGTCCCCTTTCAGTTGTCCTTTTCTCAATTTTTCCCAACTCCGCAATATTATTTTAGTGAGACCCTACTGAGCCACCAGGCATATCTGGGGAGCTGTGTTCCATGTGGTCACAAGTTATGCAGGCCTGATAACAGTATTGTGTTGCTTTCCATTAGTCCCAGCCATTGGCATCCTGCTATTTCAGCCGGGCTTCAGCATTCATCCAGTAATGCTCTTTCTAGAGAAGTGCTGCAGCAGATAAGAGCAGGAACTTGCAAACATATTGTGGGAGAGAGAAAGGAGAAGCCAGAACGGAAAGGACAATTGGAGGGCAAGAAGTTAACTTGACTGTGAGCCACTGCATATGGAAGCCAGCCAACTCAAAGGCAGAGCGATAAGAGGAGTGGATATCTCCAGGAGACACAGAACAGACCCCTTAAAAACATGGCAAACCTTCCAACACTTAACAGTAAAAGATAGGTGCACTTGCTTTGCTTTAGAGGTCCCGAGCTTGTCATGAGCTAGACAAACCATGTAAATACCTCTTCTCCAGTTACTCATGTCTCTACAGTCAACATTTGTTCATTATCACAATTATCACAGGACTTAGAGCAAAAGAAATTTGAAATCCACATGCTTACTCTAGTCAGATGTCAACATCAGACTCCAAATCAATACAAAGTGGAGGTCTTCAAGACTAAGGAGAAGTGGAGCATTTGCAGAGATCTTGTCCAAAATTTAGGACAACCAGAAAAACAAGGTAGAAAAAAGTCTGCTGCAAAGGTTTCCAGAAGGCAACCATGTTATAAAAAATGAGCTTAGCAATTCAGAAGATATGGATAGTTGTCTACTTTTTTTTATGCAGCTGCTATTTTTAAACAGGTTCTAACATTCTGAGTGCCTCCATACTGTCACTATTTCATGGGAAGGACTCAACCACATGCTGGAAGTCTAGCTTTGCACAATTGTTTTTATCTATTTCATTTGTGCACTTATTTTTATTTAGTTTAATTTAACAATATGTATGAACTATTTGATTGGAAATGGAATCTCCAAGTGGTTTACAAAAAATAAAATAAAACAAGCCTTAAAATAATCAGTAAAACGCAAGTTGAAAACAGGGATATTTTGGAATTTAAAAATGATTAAACTTTATTATTCAGCATGAACCAAATCTGTATAAATACCAAGGCAAGTTGTTTGTTTTATACAATATATTGTTGGAACAGTGGTTTTCTCAAATGCACCTAATATCATCTGAAAAATAACAAAAAATTAAAATCAAAATAATTAAAATCAGCAGTGCTCTGTCCTCCCAGCACAACAAAACCATTTTTAAAGGACCTTTTGCAGTTAGGAAACTAGTGTGGAAAGCCACTGAAAAATGTGGGTTGAATGAATAATGGGAAGGCATATCAACCTGCCACAAGCAAACCAGGAGGAATGTTCCCTGATGCATAGCTGCTCCTCAAACAAATCAGAATGCATGTTCCACAAAGGCTATGCAGAGCCTAACCTCCAAGTAAACTTGGTGCGAACATAACAGGATGTATGTTCTATTGTCATGGACTGGCTGGATATAGAGGAGTGGTGGGAGGCACTAGCTAGGGCACCCTCAAGGGAAGAAGGCTCAGAGGCAGTGGGTTGGTGGTGGGACAATGATAACTGGTCAGTGGGAGCAGACTGGGAGGAGCAGGTGCCGGAAGTTGAAGAGGTAACAGGGTTTAGCGAGCAGGAAGAGTCGGTGGCAGAGAGCAGTGCAGAGGCAGTGGCAGAAGCAGAGGCTGGAGAGGAGAAGGGCCAAGAGGCACAGATGAGGCAGGCTGCTGAAGAAACAACCAGGAGGTATGCCCCTCCTGCTGTGACTAGCTCCCCTGTCCCCCTGGCCTCCCAGAACTTACAGAAGAGGGTGGAGAAGAGACACACAAGGTGTCAGAGTCTCAGGCTGCTTGGGAATGAATAGAGTCAGGAAGCTGCCTCACAACTGCCTCATAGGAGCAAGATCTGCTGGGAAGAGTTCCTGTGCTCACTAGGCCTGAGCTGTTTTGCTTCCTTGAATAAAGAGCTTACTTCACAACCACCTTGTGAGTCATCCCAGACCTGCTCCAGACACGAACCTTGACATCTATACAACAGGTTTCCTAGAGGAGACTTTTTAACAGTTAGGTGCATCCAAATTTTGTAAGTGCAAGTGGGACCTGCAACAAAATCTTTCAGTGTAGAGTGCTCCTGATCAGAGTTCCAACCAGCCATGCCCTTTTTCAGGATATTCCATTTCATTCCCCCCCGGTTTTTTATTTCTCCCTCACCAGTCATTGTGTGACCACCATTTAAAGTCAGGACCTCATTGGGCTGTTGGTGTTTAGGGATTCTTGTTCTCCCACCCAGATATATTTGGTACTTCTCCAGGCCCACTGATATTTTCCTCTAGTGTGTGGAATAAGAATAAGAATAAGAATAAGAATAAGAATAAGAATAAGAATAAGAATTTATTCATATCCTGTCCATCTGGCTGGGTTTCCCCAGCCACTCTGGGCAGCTCCAAACAAAATGGATGGTGCTGCTTTCTCTAGACAAGAACTGAGAATCTGAAAACAAGTTCACCATAACCGTATACAGTGGTACCTCGGGTTAAGTACTTAATTCGTTCCGGAGGTCCGTACTTAACCTGAAACTGTTCTTAACCTGAAGCACCACTTTAGCTAATGGAGCCTCCTGCTGCCACCGGAGAACGATTTCTCTTCTCATCCTGAAGCAAAGTTCTTAACCTGAAGCACTATTTCTGGGTTAGCGGAGTATGTAACCTGAAGCGTATGTAACCCAAGGTACCACTGTATTGGACAGATGCTGTTGAATCAATAAAGTGTATGTATAACTGACCACAGGATTGTAATTGTAATTCATGAGAGCTCACTGCAGTTCTAAATACTCAACATACAGGACATAGCCGATGGCAGAGACAATGAGAGACATCGCCTTGCTGTGTTACATGCTTGGGTGATGCTTTAACTCACTTATCAGAGCTGCACAGACTTGGTGCAGCGCTTAAATGAAAATGCACAAACCACGGGATTGGCTATGTGTTGAAGGCAGAAGGCAGAAGGTTACCCCCAAGAACTAAGAATTGCCAGTTCATGGAAGTAGCCACGTGTGAATCCCAAATACACCCAGCTGAAGCAAACTTGCAGAATCCCAATGTGAATGAAGGACACCACATGCTGACAAGGAAGGTATAAACTGGCTTCCAGCCCAAAGCCAAAGGCAAGCAATGCCTGATAAAGGGCTCTGAAGGGGGGAGGAAGAAACCCCAAGGCAAGGGTAGGGGAATTTTCTCCCCTCGGGTTGATGTCGAACAGCAAATCCCACCATCTCTGACCATGGGCTGAGCTGGCTGGGGCTGAATCCAATGGCATATGAAGGGGAGCAAGCTCCCCATTGCTGCCCTAAGCAGTGGTTTAATGGGAAAGCATGCTAGTAAAAAGAAAAAGGTAAAGGACCCCTGGACAGTGAAGTCCAGTCAAAGGTGACTATGGGGTTGCAGCGCTCATATCGCTTACAGGCCGAGGGAGCTGGCGTTTGTCCACACATCTTTCTGGGTCATGTGGCTAGCAAGACTAAACTGCTTCTGGCACAACGAGACACCATGATGGAAACCAGAGGGCATGGAAACACTGTTTACCTGTCAGGAGCTCGTCCTACACTCAAGTAGGACCCTAGTAGAGACACATGCCTGACTGGCGTGTTCTCTCCCTCCTGGTCATTCTTTCAAGAGCTTCAAAGGCTTTCTTTAGCCCATCAAAACATACACTGTCATGTGATAGACAAAAATCCCATGACTGCAATCGTGGACACCATGATGGAAATCAGAGTGCATGGAAACACTGTTTACCTTCCCGCTGCAGCAGTACCTATTTAGCTACTTGCACTGGTGTGCTTTTGAACTGCTAGGTTGGCAGGAGCTGGGACAGAACAACAGGAGCTCACCCCGTCGTGGGGATTCGAATCGCAGACCTTCTGATTGGCAAGCCCAAGAGGCTCAGTGGTTTAGACCACTGCGCCACCTGCATCCTGGAAAGCATGCTATACAGTCCATCACCACCAGGTGCTAGACAGAGCACCAAGTTTAAGAGGTCCTAGATCACAACTTTTAAAAGGAGCGATACTTCCCCCCCAAAGCCTATCAATGTCTCTGATACACCCAAAGCCCAATCACAAACCCTCCAAGTGTCTCTATTTTCCAGGGACAGTCGCAGATTTACAGAAGCCATCCTGGGTTCTGATTTGGTCCTGGAATGTCCCACTTTCCCATAGGACATCCCTATTTCCATCGGAGAAATGTTGGAGGGTATGCAGTTATGTGACCCCCCGAGCCAAGGAGATGAGTAACTATGCAACCTTTAGGAAACATCTGAAGGCAGGCAGCCCTGAATTGGGAAGTTTTTCAATGTTTCATGTTTTATTGTGTTTTTATATATGTTATAAGCTGCCCAGAGTGGTTGGGGCAGCGCAGTGAAATGGGAGGAGTATAAATAATAAAATTGTTGTTGTTGTTGTTGTTAAGGAACAGTGCTGGAAACTGAGATATGAAAGCTAGGAGCTAAATGGCACCTTAAACCTAGGTTATGGGTGCAACAACAGAATGTCTAGGCATGCTTTTTTATAACACGAATACAGTGGTATCTCGGGTTACATACGCTTCAGGTTACGGACTCCAGAAATAGTACCTTGGGTTAAGAACTTGGCTTCAGGATGAGAAGAGAAATTGTGCTCCGGCGGCGCGGCAGCAGTGGGAAGCCCCATTAGCTAAAGTGGTCTTCAGGTTAAGAACAGTTTCAGGTTAAGAACGGACCTCCGGAACGAATTAAGTACTTAACCTGAGGTACCACTGTAAGGTAAAGGTAAAGGTACCCCTGCCCGTACGGGCCAGTCGTGTCTGACTCTGGGGTTGCGCGCCCATCTCGCTTAAGAGGCCGAGGGCCAGCGCTGTCCGAAGACACTTCCGGGTCACGTGGCCAGCGTGACAAGCTGCATCTGGCGAGCCAGTGCAGCACACGGAAACACCGTTTACCTTCCCGCTAGTAAGCGGTCCCTATTTATCTACTTGCACCCGGGGGTGCTTTTGAACTGCTAGGTTGGCAGGCGCTGGGACCGAGCAACGGGAGCACACCCTGCCGCGGGGATTCGAACCGCCAACCTGACGATCGGCAAGTCCTAGGCGCTGAGGTTTTACCCACAGCGCCACCCGCGTCCCACTGTACACTGAGGTACCACTGTACAAAGCTGAAAATGAATGAACTGCAGCTAAAATATTATGTTCATTTTTCACATGGTCTAGTACTTCCCCTGCCCGCCCCCCTAATATTCTTAAGAAGGTCTCTTCTCCAGTCATCAAAGAGTAGCTGGAAGTGGGGAGGCAGAAAAAGGTCCTCTTTTCCTTCCAATCTGCAGTTTTAATCTGAAATCTTAGTCACCCAGAGCTCAGAAACTGTTTGTGCTAATGAAATTCCCTGTCGCAAAATGTGCCTAGAACAATGGGAGTTTTGAACACTGTTAAGGAATACGATAGGGACGCAGGTGGCGATAGGGACGCAGGTGGCGCTGTGGGTTAAAGCCTCAGTGCCTAGGGCTTGCCGATCGAAAGGTCGGCGGTTCGAATCCCTGTGGCGGGGTGCGCTCCCGCTGCTCGGTCCCAGCGCCTGCCAACCTAGCAGTTCGAAAGCACCTCCGGGTGCAAGTAGATAAATAGGGACCGCTTACCAGCGGGAAGGTAAACGGCGTTTCCGTGTGCGGCTCTGGCTCGCCAGAGCAGCGATGTCACGCTGGCCACGTGACCCGGAAGTGTCTCCGGACAGCGCTGGCCCCTGGCCTCTTAAGTGAGATGGGCGCACAACCCCAGAGTCTGTCAAGACTGGCCCGTACGGGCAGGGGTACCTTTACCTTTACCTTTAAGGAATACGATGTCCCTGTTTTCAATGGAGTAATGTTGGGGGGTATGTGATCACTCAAGCTTCTTGCAGACCTTAGAACTCCTGTGAAGCTTCGAAAACTTTTGTTTCCTGTTGAAAAGAGGCAATGAAACTTCCCCAGCAACCAGTGATTGGCGATACTTCTTCCCTTCACCCATTTAAAGAGAGGGGAAAACATAGGCCTCTGTGAATGCCAGCTTGTATAGCAATGATATCAGCTTTCATGATTTCAAAGGGCTGAGCTTTTCCTAGTCTCACCATAAGCATAGAGAAGACTTTGACAACATCATGACAGAAAGTCTCCTGAATGCAAAAGAGAAATAAGGAAATCCCTGCATTAATATTTTTGAGCCCATAAGATCCTAAATAATTGCATTTTTAACATATGACACGGACATCTACACTGGGGTGGGTAATGATGACCTAATTTTCAGTGAGGTTGAAAACTTGACTGTAGCACTTGACTGCAAATGGGTGTTCTTGTGATTTGAATACTCACACATGGAGCATATAGAAAACTAAAATATCAGTCCTGTGCTTTATTTATTATTATTATTATTATTAGGTAAAGGTAAAGGTACCCCTGCCCATACGGGCCAGTCTTGACAGACTCTGGGGTTGTGCGCCCATCTCACTTAAGAGGCCAGGGGCCAGCGCTGTCCGGAGACACTTCCGGGTCACGTGGCCAGCGTGACATCGCTGCTCTGGCGAGCCAGAGTCGCACACGGAAACGCTGTTTACCTTCCCGCTGGTAAGCGGTCCCTATTTATCTACTTGCACCCGGAGGTGCTTTCGAACTGCTAGGTTGGCAGGCGCTGGGACCGAGCAGCGGGAGCGCACCCCGCCGCAGGGATTCGAACCGCCGACCTTTCGATCGGCAAGTCCTAGGCGCTGAGGCTTTAACCCACAGCGCCACCTGCGTCCAATTATTATTATTATTATTATTATTATTATTATTATTATTATTACTACTACTACTACAGTGGTACCTCTGGATGTGAACAGGATCCGTTGTAGAGCCCTGTTCACATCCTGAAGTGAACGCAACCCGCGTTTGTGCATCTGTGCGTGCGCGGGTCACGATTCCCACTACGTTTCCGAGCACAATTCAAAGTGTTGGTGCTGACCTTTAAAGCCCTAAATGGCCTCGGTCCAGTATACCTGAAGGAGCGTCTCCACCCCCACCATTCTGCCCAGACATTGAGGTCCAGCGCCGAGGGCCTTCTGGCGGTTCCCTCATTGCGAGAAGCAAAGCTACAGGGAACCAGGCAGAGGGCGTTCTCGGTAGTGGCGCCCGCCCTGTGGAACGCCCTTCCAGCAGATGTCAAAGCGATAAACAACTACCTGACATTCAGAAGACATCTTAAGGCAGCCCTGTTTAGGGAAGTTTTTAACGTGTGATATTTTACTGTATTTTTGGTTTTTATGGAAGCCGCCCAGAGTGGCTGGGGAGGCCCAGCCAGATGGGCGGGGTATAAATAAATTATTATTATTATTATTATTATTATTATTATTATTATTATTATTCAGCACTTCTGCACATGCGTGTGCCATCATTTTGAGCGTCTGTGCATGCGTGAGCAGCAAAACCCGGAAGTAAAGCGTTCCGTTACTTCCAGGTTGCCGTGGAGCATAACCTGAAAACGCTCAACCTGAAGTAACTTCAACCCAAGGTATGATTGTACTTTTCAAGTTTATACATTTCACTAATTTTACACTCATTTTGACATTTCAAAACTTGACTTCCTTCCCCCTCTTTCTGGGGGAATATCTTAATATCTTCTGCATATCCAAATTAACTTAATTTACTCATTTATTCATCTTCTTTAAATATATACTCTTATAAAACTGCAGGTTATTACAAGAATCCTGCCAATGTTTTTATCTTTTTAAAATTTACCTGTAAATATTCAATATACCATTTTCATTCTTTTGTAAAAAATATATATATTATTATCTTGATTTCTCATTCTTTCAATAAGTTTCACCATTTCTGCACATTCCACAAGTTTTTGTATCCATTCTTCCTTTGCTGGGACTTCTGCTTCTTTCCATTTTGGGGCAAGTAACATTCTTGCCACTGTAGTCACATATATGTATAGGGTTCTATACATTTTAGGCAGTTCTGTCTCTATAATTCCCCAAAGAAAAGCTTCTAATAACAAAGGTTATTTTAAACATCCTTTTCATTTCATTATATATCATTTCCCAGTAAGCTTTAACCTTACTACAAGACCACCACATATGATAAGAAAACTAAAATTTCAGGAAGAGGTGTAGGTTAAAAATCTGTTTCCTGTCATCAAACACTCTATATTCCTAGAACTGCCGGATTCTATGTTCTAGAAAACATGGAACTGACCATTGTCTGTTTCTTTATCCAAACAAACTAGAGTGTAACCTTAAACCTGTATACTACCTAAGATAAATTAATCTGCACTCCATTTTAAGACTGAGACTAATACTTTTGCTTGTCCACAGGTCTGAGAGGTTTTATGTTTATCCCAGGCTGCTTTCTAGGCATGGAGTTTTCCATTTATCCGGCACTTTCCCTGGGGAAACCCACTCTTTACTGCCAAATTGAAGGAAACATCAATTTGCTGAAAACCTGCTTGACATTTGCTCTAATTCAGTGGTCAAGAGAGGGCTTCCCCAGGAGCAGTTAGTAGGGCAAACTGGGAAAAGCATGGAGAAGCACTAATGCAAACTTTTTATGGCAGAGGTATAAAAGATGTGGCCCTCCAGTTGTTGAATTCCGATTCCCATCAACCTCAGCATGGGCAATGCATATGGACGGTGGGAGATAGAGTTCAACAACATGTGTTCATGTAGAAAACTATATGTAAATGTTGTGCCAGTGGTATTTGATTCCTAGTAAACCTAGACAGCATCTTAAAAAGCAGAGACATCACCTTGCCGACAAATGTCCGTATAGTTAAAGCTATGGTTTTCCCAGTAGTGATGTATGGAAGTGAGAGCTGGACCATAAAGAAGGCTGATCGCCGAAGAATTGATACTTTTGAATTATGGTGCTGGAGGAGACTCTTGAGAGTCCCATGGACTGCAAGAAGATAAAACCTATCCATTCTTAAGGAAATCAGCCCTGAGTGCTCACTGGAAGGACAGATCTTGAAGCTGAGGCTCCAATACTTTGGCTACCTCATGAGAAGAGAAGACTCCCTGAAAAAACCCGGATGTTGGGAAAGATGGAGGGCACAAGGAGAAGGGGACAACACAGGATAAGATGGTTGGACAGTGTTCTCGAAGCTACCAGCATGAGTTTGATCAAACTGCAGGAGGCAGCGGAAGACAGGAGTGCCTGGCGTGCTCTGGTCCATGGGGTCACGAAGAGTCGGACACGACTATACAACTAAACAACAACAAAACTAGCAAAAATGTATAACAGGTACAAATATCTGCTGGAAATGTAAAGAAAAAGAAGGCGCTTTTTATCATATGTGGTGGTCCTGTAACATAACAATGATATGTTATGGGAAATGATATATAATGAGTTGAAAAAATGTTTAAATTAACTTTTATTTAAAATTTTATTTATTTAAAAGGCTTTTCTATTAGAAATTTTAGGTGCTGACATTCCAAAGGAGCAGAAAAGACTTTTTATGTACGCGACAGCAGCCACACGGATGCTACTAGCCCAGAGATGGAAAGAAGATAAAGTCCCTACCAGAGAAGAATGGCAAATTAAACTGTTGGACTATGCTGAGATGACAAAACTAACCAGAAACCTCAGGAACCAAGAAGACCCAAACTTTAATAAAGAATGGGGGGGGGGGAGATAATTTATCTTGGAGAACACTGTAAGCAGATGAAAACATTAGCAGGATTTCAATAACACTTGTAATGTAGCAAGTACTATGCAGATAGTGTAGTGATATAAAATATGGGGTACTGAATAATATGTAGTTGAAAAGGTTGACAATAGGACCTATGGAAGCCAGAGATTCAGAGGAATCTTTAAAAATGGATGCGTATGGTAGTATTGTTATTATTTTATACTTGTAAAATCAAATAAAAATTATTTCATAAAAAAGAGTTCAACGACATGTGGAGGACCACAGGTTCCCACCTTCTGTTTGGGGGCTTTAAAGCAAAATTGGCTTCTTCCCCAAATGTTATGTGGCATTGGAATTGGCCTAATACAGGTAATGTCCTACTATGCATTTTGGAATTATCACAATGAGAGATCACCATGACATTACTTTGCCAGCACTAATTTCCTTTTGCCATTCCACTGTCTTGCTGTCTACAGCCTTGTATCTTTCTAAAACAAGGTCAGTTGCGATACAGTTGTGGTTTTCTCCCAACCCTACCTCAGGGATAAATTATTCAGAAGTAACTTAGACTTTAAAAAAAGAGAAAAGGATACTGTTCTAAAACCCAAACCATCACATCCAGTGATAATTAGGTATCACATGAAGAGTGAGATAAAAGAAGCAGCAAATATCAAAAACAGTTTTCACACTTCACATAAAACAATGGCAGACCCAAGAAGCTTGGAAGTGCATTAAAAAAAAAAGTCAGCATAATCATAGACTTGGTGTGATCGTCTATTGATTTCATTGGCAAGGCTCCAAGACACCCTGCCCAGTGCATACATTGTGGCTCATGCTCTCTCAATGAGCTATTCTTAGACTAAACTCCTGTGCAATATTTGTCTCCTAAAGAAAAGTTGATTCTTAAGCTTGAAAGAGTGGCTGGGGAGGCCCAGCCAGATGGGCGGGGTATAAATAAATAATAAATAATAAATTATTATGAAACAAAACTTGCTCCCAATGTTCTCTTTTAATCCATCATCGATGTAGTATTATATAAAAATAACTACAAAAGTGAATCTATCTGTTTGCTGTGTTTTTTAAGCATTTGATGAAGGGTGTGATCCTGTGCACATTTACCTCAGAGTAAGCCTCCTTGAACACACTGAGAATTGCTTTTGAGTAAACCTGTACAGGAGAGTAAAATAATACGTGTTCTACTTAGTGAGAGATTATCTTGTCTTGCTGTTATGCAAAGTTCTCTAAAATAGGCACAAGAATCCTATTACCTTTCTTGAAATCACTCAGCTGTCCAAACAATATTTCCAATATTTATCTGACTTGGACATTTACATTTTTATCTCACCTTGTTTTATGAACAAGGGGATGCATACATTAAATAAAACACATTTTTTTAAAAAATGCCAGCGATGTATCATCATTCTAAAATAAGCAAGAGTATCAAATCAAAAGAACTAGCAGCTTGCAGTTGAGAAGTACTCTTCGTCAGATTCTTAAAAGAGGGCATTGTTTCACTAGGTTTGGGAAGGTGGCGGGTTTTTTTCCCCTGTGTTTCCTACCTCCTCAACATCTAAAATGACAAGGTCACAGCAGGGCTTACTGCACAACACACACATGGAGAATATTAAATTTCCCCAGTTTCGAACCGCGCCTTCAATCTGCAAGACCAGAGAATCGCCACGCTCTCCATGCAAGCAGTCACAGCAGTTCCTTAAATCTCCCCCTCCCCTCCCCGCCCAGCATACCCACACCCAAAAACATGCTCGCTGGGGTGTGTGTGCATGCGCGCACACATATATGCATGCTGCATGTGGCCAACTCTGTGGACAATCCTACCGAAGCATGCAGATTTCTGCAAACAGATAATGTCCAATCCCTGAGACATCATGTGCACAACAGCCCTACCCAAAAACGCATGGGCACATCCCTCACTAAAGAGCCCTGGTATTTTTTATTTTTTATTGCAGAGGTGAGGGGGTGCTTCTTTGGCAGCTCAGACCATGCTGGAAATGAGAGAGCTGGGATAGCCTCTAATCTACACACTCCAGTCTTCCACACCCACAGATGCCTCCCATCCTTCCAAGAGCGCATCTTCCCTCTAGAAAAAGGGAGCCAGCGCTGCCTTCGGGAGAGCGAGGCTCTTCCGTCCCCCGAGGAATCTGACAAAGGCAGTGGCAACCCGGGGTACCCTCTCTCCTCCATCCTCCCATCCCACATCCTCTCCAGGTAGAGGCTACTGATGCTGCCCGCTGGCCCTCGGGATGCTGCGGCTGAGAATGGTCCTCGCGCTGGAACCAGCCTTTCTCCCCATCCCCGCGGAAGCCTGTCGCGCTTACCTAAAGGCTGCCGGCTGGTTGTCAAGCGAGCTCCGGCCGCCCCGGCGCCTCCGTTACATCGCTCCGAGCGCCATGTTCGTGCTCGCCGAGGCTTGTCACTAGCAAGGAGGCAAGGCAGCACCACAGCTCGGCGGCTCCGGCTGTGATGTTGCTGTTGCTGTTGCTGCTGCTGCTGCTGTTACATCCGGGCTGCCGCCGGCCAAAGAGCTCCAGCTCGCCTCGTAGCGGCGATCCGAGGAGATGCTGCGGCTAGGCGAGGCGCGCAAGAAACGCGCCCTGCGCACTGGGGGGAGCGAGATGCGCGCGCCAGGCGGGTATGTGTGCCATCCGCCCCGCCCCACCGCCTCTTCTTCAAGCCGCAATGAGAGAGACAGAGATCATTTGGAGTCCAAATGATACCTAAAGAGGAGGGTTGCTTTGGGTTTTCGCTGTTCTGAATTACAGTTTATTTCTCCCTTGTTATATTTTTTTTCCCCATAGTGTTTTCTTTTTTTATATATGAATTTGTTTGGTTTTTCAGATTAAAATTTTACGGTATATATAAAAATTTATTTATTTGGTTTTTCAGATTTAAAATTTTACAGCCACGTATGGAACATACAACATAAAAACAAGATTCCAAGGAATCTCCTGGACTTCCCTCCTCCCCTTTGTGGGTCCTATTGTTAATCATTTCCTCCTGCATCTTTTATACTAATCCAATTCTTTTATCTCTCCATTGTATCCAGAATTCACCATTAAACTACAAGTGATATTCCAATCCGACTAACGATTTTAACTGTTTTCAGTGGTATTTAAGATAAGTTATAAATTTCCCCCATTCCTTATTAAAAATTTGGTCTTCCTGATTTCTTACTCTTCCGGTAATTTTAGCCATTTCAGCATAATCCATCAATTTGATCTGCTGTTCTTCTCTGGTAAGGACTTTATCTTCTTTCCATCTCCCTTTGTTATTATTAACGTACCCTCCAACATTTCTCCAATGAAAATAGGGATGACCCATTCCTCCTCCATCAGCAATCATCAACACCCCACCTGTCTGACTAGGTCGCTCCAGCCACTCTGGGCAGCTTCCAACACAATAAAATATTAAACACAAAAACACCTTCCCAATACAGGGCTCGGGGGTCAGATAACTCCATACCCACCAACATTTCTCTGGTGGAAAAAGGGATGGGAAAGTGGGACATTCCAGGATCAGATCAGAAACCGGGATGGCTTCTGTAAATCCCAGATTGTCCCTGGTAAATAGGGAGACTTGGAGGGTCTGCATTAAAGGCTGGAGAGAAGATTTGCCTAGCAAGAGAAGGCAAACCACAAGCAGCAGCTAGGGAGGAAGTCCCTGTGTGGTGCAAGTCAATGAGCTGTTGGTTCTGTCGGAAATCAAGCCCATATCAGGAGAAACTGGCAACTCTCCCAGGCACCCGGCTTGATCTCCTGTTGACCACCCTGGCTGCATTCCCCAGCAAGATCCAGGCTAGGTCGCAATAGGCGATCCTTCTCAGCGTGAGAAGAACACACCCCTCTTTCCTGCCCCCTGGCAGGGGAAAGAGATAGATAGAAACGTATTTACATGCCTTTATTTCTGTCTTTGCAGCATTACAAAAAACATGACTGCTCTCTTCAAACTCCAGCAGTCTAGAGAGAAACACTTCCTGCACTTCCTGGACAGGAATAAACGGAAGAGCTCATATTACACTCTGAGCTACTTCCGGTGCTTCGCACTGTGAATTGACTGTCCCTCTGATTCCCACGGGCAGTCCCAACATTCCCATCATGTTCACTTTTCAAGCTAGCACTTTGCAGCTGCATTGCATCCATATCGTAACAGGTTCCACCAGGTTGGCAGGACTCTTAACATCATTATCGATCATTTGTGATATGAAACTGATCATTTGTGATATGAGGACTTCTCCTTCAGCCCAGGCTAGGCTTCGTTGGAAAAAGGGAGTTAATGTTGTAAGGAAGTGATTGGGTCACACATGTCAGGAAGATATCTCCTCAGGCCTTGCTTCACATCTGCCAAGTATTTTTCTCTGGCTGGAACTCTGATACTGGTTCTGAACTGCAGGGATGCGGCATAGCAAGGCTGGCAGCTGCCCCAGGCAGCAGATGCTGAGGTAGCAAGAGTGTCCAGGGGTAGGAGTACAATGTGATGGTTAAGTCCAGTCAAAGGTGACTATGGGGTTGAGGCGCTCATCTCTCTTTCAGGCCTAGGGAGCCAATGTTTGTCCACAGACAGCTTTCTGGGTCATGTGGCCAGCAGGACTAAACTGCTTCTGGTGCAAAGGAGCACCATGACAGAAACCAGAGAGCACGGAAACACCGTTTACTTTCCCGCCACAGCGGTACCTGTCTATCAGCTTGCACTGGCATGCTTTCAAATTGCTAGATGGCAGGAGCTGGGACAGAGCAACGGGAGTTCACCCCATTGAGGGGATTCGAACCACCAACCTTCTGATCAGCAAGCCCAAGAGGCTCAGTGGTTTAGACCACAGCGCCACCTGAGTCCCTAACCCTTAGACAAACCTACTGCCCTCAAGTACAGTGGGAGACACTGTCCTTTCCCCAGTGACATTTCTCTGAACAGACCTTGGATGGGGATGTGCGTTTCTCAGTGCTTCAGCCACAAAATCCATTGTACCACCACTTGTGTAGCTAGGGTTGCCATATTTCAAAAAGTGAAGATCTGGACAGAAAAGTTGTTGAAATTGCAAAGAAATTGGACGTTTTGGAGCAAATCGGCAAAAGCGACACTGCCTTCATGGGCTGCTATACATCTGGAGTTTCCCAGACTTTTCGCCGATTTCTGCCTAGACGCACTGCATGCAGCTGCAGTATTCTGGATATGTCCGGAAAATTCTGGACGTATGGCAATCCTAGGAGTTGCAAATTGAATTATATCCTAGGCTGCCACCTGCAGCCAATGTTGCTGCCTTGATTAACTTACGGAATGTTTGCCTTGCCATATTTTGAGCTTGCTGTGGTTTGTTTTTTTAATCAGTTCTTGCAGGCAGTTAATGAATGCTCTTATGGAATTTGAGGCATGCCATTCAAATTTAGGGGTTTCTCTTTTTTTTTTTTCATCCAGAACACACTGGAACTCAGTTCCAGCCTCTCTCAGGTGGGCACCGTTGCCATTATAAGAGAGCAAGGGAGGCCTTCGTGGTGAGTTGCAGACGATACCTTTAGTGATCTGGAGTCAGTGCAGGAAAACAAATCAGGTAATGGGCATGGTCTGTACGACAATGTGAGAATGCAACTTGAAACTCAGTAGGTGGGAGGGAAGGAGGGAGGACCTCTAGACATTACAAGCCACTAATGTCCCTTTTGACTGCATAGGGAGTGTGAAATATTCCAAATATGCAGAACCATTGTTGGTTTCCTGTGGTGATGGCCCAAACCCAGCAGGATCCAGCCAGCAGATTTATGCCTGGTGCCATCTAACACTGGTGTATCACCTGGTAGACTCTGTAAAATGCAGCAACATCTAAGCGTGCCTTAGGGACTGAGGCCAGAACTGGACAGATCTCCAGGTCCTGCAGAGGTAAACCTTCCGATTACTACATGACACAAATATCATCCCCGCAAACACAGAAACTTTTTCTCTCTCTGCAAAGTGCATCCTGCAAGTTACTTCTTTTCCTGGCAGCGCTTCTATGAAATCTTTGGTATCGTGGGGCAAATCTATACTGGCAAGGCATCTGCCTGATCAGAAGCAGCATGCTCTGCTGTCTTGAAGCAATGGGATTTGTGAAGTGCAAGTAACTAACACTGTGCAAGCTATTCACTGCAGAAAATGACTATACCTTCACTCTACAAACCTAGCAATTTTATTTGCAAGGCAGCTTTCTAGAATCTGAAGTATTCCCTATTGTGAGTTCACCTCATGCTTGGTTTCCTTTTGTTGAAAGCTATTCTTTCTGAAACTTAATTGGCACTGTGAAGCTTTCTCCTTTTGTACCCGTCGAGCTCTCCACCGCTCAGCTGTTGAGATGTTGGGGAAACTTTGCCAATCAGAGAGGACCACTTAGCACATGCCATTTTTCTACATGGAGGTAACTCCATAGAAGTATATTGCTTATTTTTTACATTTTATCCCATCATTTTTCCTCCAAGTTGCTCATGGACATTGCTCTCCCCTTCCCCATTTTATCATCACAATGCCCCTATGATGTTAGCTAGCCCGAGAGGTTGTGACACGACCAAGGTAACACTGCATATTATCTACAAAGATACAAAAATACCATTGTGGACCCATTCACACTGCCCTGCACCCCAGAGGGAGAGTCCAATATGAGGATAGGTGTAAACAAACTGGACAAGACAACGTTCTGGGATTTAAAATTGGCCACAACTTTCATTGATTACTGATGCAGCTAGGCTTTGACTCAGGCATTGGTTCTTTATATCCATTCTCAGCCTCCAGTTGGAGGACTGATGCTTAAGCAGCGTTATCCCTGGGATTTTGACACTTCCTCGAGATACGGGTCCACCAAGGTGGCCCTTTATGGTCCATCTGTCCCCCACTTGGCTTCTGGACAAAGACTTCCATTCTGACCCCTCTAACAGAGTGCTCTGAAATCCCACCTGCTTGAGGAAGCGTCGCGACTCACAGGCTAGCTGCCTGGTGAAATCAGAGATGCAGAGAGCTTCTTCCAGTTCTTTTATTTAAATCAACAGAATGCACAGAGAGACAGTGAATTATTCTCAGTCTTGAGACATTGCTCAGAGTGCCCCTTGCAGCACTTCCAAACCCCTCCTTACTGCCTATGGTGGCTGGAGACGGAATCTTTCTGTCTCTGTTTAGCCTTCTGCTCAAAGATGTGAAGGGATTGCCTGGTCCTCGGAGAAGGAGGAGGATCTACCAGACTTTCAAGTGATGTAGTGTCCACATATGCTGTACTGTTTCTCCCACTCCCAGAGTCCTGTCTCTGTTCATAACTAAAGCATCTGCTTCCTGCCAACCTAGCAGTTTGAAAGCATGCCAGCGCAAGTAGATAAATAGGTACCACTGCGGCGGGAAGTACTGTTTCCATGAGCTCTGGATTCCATCACGCTGTCTGGTTGCACCAGAAGCGGTTCAGTCATGCTGGCCACATGATCCAGAAAGCTGTCTGTGGACGAACGCAGGCTCCCTTGGCCTGAAGCAAGATGAGTGCCACAACCCCATAGTCGCCTTTGACTGGACTTAACCACCCAGGGGTCCTTTCCCTTTCCCTTTACCAAAGCACCTGCTTGCTAGCTTGCTCATCTTCCTCATCCTCCATTATTTCCCAACTCATTGTTTCTTCTTCTTCTGGGGTGTGTCCTGTTTCCCACCACCATGAATCTGGGTCCATACTATTGGCATCTTCCTCCTGCCCGGAAACCTTGAGGTGGAGGTTTCTACCACTCCTCCTCAGCTGCCCAGTCCCTGACTGGTAGGGGTGATGCTCCACTTCACCCTGACCCAATATTAAACTAAGGGATTCCACCCTGATGCCTTATCTTCCAAAAGTTGTACCATTATGTAAAGGGACCCCTGACCGTTAGGTCCAGTCATGGACGACTCTGGGGTTGCAGTGCTCATCTCACTTTACTGGCCAAGGGATCCGGCGTACAGCTTCCGGGTCATGTGGCTAGCATGACTAAGCCACTTCTGGCGAACCAGAGCAGTGCATGGAAAGGCTGTTTACCTTACCACCGGAGCTGTACCTATTTATCTACTTACACTTTGGTGTGCTTTTGAACTGCTAGGTTGGCAGAAGCAGGGACCAAGCCATGGGAGCTCACCCCATTGCGGGGATTCGAACCACCGACCTTCTGATCGGCAAGCCCTAGGTTCTGTGGTTTAGGCCACAGCGCCACAGCATGTACAAACCATAAAATAGTCAATATTATTGCATGCCAAGAATAGAGTCCTTGACTGTTTCAACAGCCAGTCCCTCTTCACAAGGAACTCTGGGAACTGGAGCTCTGTATAGAGAATCGGAGTCTGGTAACCAACTCTCAGCACCCTTAACAAAGAACAGCTCCCAAAATTCTTAGGTAGAAGCTATGACAGTTTCATGTGGCATCATAGGGCTTAAGTGAATGTAGCCGCAATGAATGTAGCCCATCCAGTATTTAGGTGCCTCCTGTCACTCTTTCCACTTGGCTAGGAATTAAATAGATATTGGAAACAGTGCTTGAATTTGCCGAATTGCAAAAAAAAAAGGCAAAGAGAATTAAAACCTTGATAAATGCAATAAAATTGACTTAATCTCTCTCTTTTTTTAAAAAAAAAAAATTAAGTCTGAATCAATTATTTGAGGCTTGCCCCCCCCCCCCCTAGCTAGCAACTGGTTATGCAGCCATCATGTCAGAGCGCCCAGTGAAACTGATAGCTAAGACATCAAAGTCCTTAAATGCTGGTGAAGCACTAAGAGGATTAATGTAGCAAGGTATAAATTCATCACATCCTGAAAAGATAGATCTTGGAGTACTTGTCAAAACGAATGTATCTTGCTATTTGATTGATATGTGAGAGAAATAATATGCAGATAGTGGTGCCCTTTCCTCTCCCTGTTAGTCTCAAATACTTGTGGAATACCTGCGAGAAGTAAGGTTACAGGGAACCAGGCAGAGGGCCTTCTCGGTAGTGGTGCCTGCCCTGTGAAACGCCCTCCCATCAGATGTCAAGGAAATAGACAACTATCTGACTTTTAGAAGACACCTGAAGGCAGCCCTGTTTGGGGAAGTTTTTAATGTTTGATGTTTTATTGTGTTTTTAATATTCTGTTGGGTGCCGCCCAGAGTGGCTGGGAAAACCCAGCCAGATGGGCGGGGTATAAATATTTTATTATTATTATTATTATTATTATTATTATTATTATTATTATTATTATTAAACTTCCTTCCTTCCTTCCTTCCTTCCTTCCTTCCTTTCTTCCTTCTATTAACTTTTCAGTTCTGATCTTGGCTTCATCTTCCAACCCTTATGAAACTTAACACCCTTTATACTGTTGCATATATAGAATTATAAATATATTAGTTCAGTGGTAGTCACAGAAGTGTATGGGGTCTTAAGGGAGGAGTGGTACCTCTGGTGAGGGAAATGTTGTGCTTGTTCTAGGGTAGTTTGTCCACCTTTGGCCCCCGCTCTACACTCAGCTCTCACCTGTGGCTTCCATGCAACAGTGGCCACACCCCAGGAAACAACTTTGACTGGCCAGCCAAACCAAGTGAGCCAATGGGTCTCAAACCCTAGGGAGGTCCTCAGCATGCGAAGAGAGTATCTGGAAGATTAAGCAGACGAGAACAATAGTGGGTCCAATGGTCAGGAAGGTGGCTTCTTCGCATGCTGTAGAGAGAAGTGAGAGGCAGATGGGGTTCATCAATCTGGGAAGATAACCCATCTAAGAGAAGGAAAACTCTGATCCTAAACCTCTGCTGCCTTGCAGGATATCTTCAGGAGAAGAAAAGGCTAAGGAGTAAGTCCTACACAAATCCGGAGTGGAGTCCCTACAACGGTTGGATGGCGCCTTTAAAAAATGTAAACTATATGAAAATTGAAGCATTAAGAGCCCACAAATGCTTCTGAAGATCAAATTAGAGTCAGAGGAATTCTGGAATCTGGCTAAATAAAATGTAGAATATAGTAGGTTTATCAACAGCTATTAGCCATATTTATTAGCCATATATATTTAAAGGGACCCCTGACCATTAGGTCCAGTCGTGACCGACTCTGGGGTTCATCTCGCTTTACTGGCCAAGGGAGCCGGCATACAGCTTCCGGGTCATGTGGCCAGCATGACTAAGCCGCTTCTGGAGAACCAGAGGAGTGCACGTAAACGCTGTTTACTTTCCTGCTGGATCGGTACCTATTTATCTACTTGCACTTCAACGTGCTTTCAAACTGCTAGGTTGGCAGGAGCAGGGACCGAGCAACGGGAGCTCACCCTGTCGTGCGGATTCGAACTGCCGACCTTCCGATCGACAGGCCGTAGGCTCTGTGATTTAACCCACAGTGCTACCCGCGTCCATACACACACACACTCACACACACAGTGGCACCTCAGGTTACAAACGCTTTGGGTTACGTGTTTTCAGGTTGCGGACCGTGGGAAACCCGGAAGTACCGGAAAGGGTTACTTCTGAGTTTTGCCGCTCATGCATGTGCAGAAGTGCTAAATCGCACTTCGCACATGCTCAGAAGCACCAAATCACGCCACGCATGTGCACAGACACAGCACTGCAGGTTACGAACGCTGTGGGTTGCGGACCTGCCTCCGTCATGGATTACGTCCACAACTCGAGGTTCCACTGTATATTCCATGTTCAGAGGCACTTGCCGTGGGGTAAACAGCAAGAGTTATATTGCCCTCCTGGCCTGCTTCTTGACATCCCAAAAGCACCCAAATGACTGCTGTGAGAAACAAGATGTTGGACTCTTGGTCTGATCCAGCATACCTGTAGTACACATGCAAGCTACTTGAGTTTGCTCCAAATTGTACCTGTCTCCATGCAGGCCAGCAATGCACCACATGGGCAATCACAGTGGAAATATCCATCCCCTCAAAATGGGACAGTGCATTGAAAATTGCAGTAGATGAGTCTTATAGACAGTCATTCAACAAAACCAAGTGATTCATCATGTGGAGGCAGATATCCACGATCTCATCTTGTCTGGTCTTCAGTCTAAAGCTGAGTGTAGCATCAGAAAACCAAAAAGGGCGATGAAGACCCAGGGAGGAACAGCCAGTGCAAGAAGATGCATTTTTGATAATAGAAACTGCAGTCAGAAATAAAGCTGTAAGCAGAGGGGGCTGCATATTTTAAGTGAACAGCAAATAACTTTAATTAGGGTCTCTGCAGGGTTGCAAGTCTGCAGAGCTCTAATTAAAGAAAAACCAGAAGCAAGCAACTGAGCAAAGAAAATATCTTATCTAGCTTGGCAGTGTTCTCCAATGCTTCCCACTCTCAAGGAACGAAACAAAGACTATG
Source organism: Podarcis cretensis (assembly GCF_951804945.1). Classification (NCBI taxonomy): domain Eukaryota; kingdom Metazoa; phylum Chordata; class Lepidosauria; order Squamata; family Lacertidae; genus Podarcis; species Podarcis cretensis. Next base: position 112,374,073 of record NC_137172.1, on the reverse strand, counting down.
AGCAGGTGCCTGCAGATAGATTTGAAGAATACCTTTGAACCTGTGATCTTTTCAACAAAAATCTGCAAAGGAAAAGAAAATAACTTGCCAAGGGTGCTTGCTTCAAAAGACCAGTCTTGGAGATGGTTAAAATACGTTTGTATTATTTAATTTTGACCTGTAGATAGGGATGGAGGAGGAATTTGATTCAGGTCACATTTAAAGGTGAGCCTACCAAATTTGTACTTTCCAAGGGTGGGATGTGCAAACCAAAACACAGTCACCTTTCAAAATTTGTACTTCTCTGAATTTTGCAATGCAGTTCTCCAGTCAAGTAATGTGTTCAAAAATGCAGGTGCACAAAGATGTATCTATTAGGAGAAGCAGGAATTTGGAAGGGCGGCTATGCTTTGCTATTCACATTGTTTCAGAAAGTGCAAACTAGGTAGGGTCACCTTTAAATGAGAACTGAATCAAATTTATCCCCCATCCTCTGGATTCTGGAAGAGAGGGTTGCTTAAATGTATGTTTACACAGTCCATATCTCACTGCAGGGAATAGCATAAATTATTACCGTATTGACCTGAATACAAGCCACACCTTTAAAATTCGGGGGGGGGAGGAAAAAAAGACAATACCCGAATATAAGTCGCTCCCTTAAAATTCCCCAGGCACTCACACCTGTTCTGTTTCAGCAGCGATATTGTAAAAGCCCATTTTTGTAAGGTCGCAAATTTAAGCCGCACTTTTAACTTTTCACGGTCAGAATTTGGAAAAAAGGTGAGGCTTCTATTCGGGCCAATACGGTGTGTGTTTTGTGAACTTTGCAGTGTTTCCTTTTGTCTGTCATGAACCTACAAATTTTAGGCTAGCGGCCAGCAATGCTACAGTTTGCTACGCAATTGGACCATGGGGTTGTTTGTGCACTCTGTGTAGGTTTTCTGCTGCGCACAATGGGAGAAATAACAAGCTTGCTCTGATAATGGAAATATGATGGAAACAGATGCTGCCACATTACCCAAGGTGGGGCAGGGGCAGAATGAATGAATGAATAAATAACTGCAGAGAATATATGTTTTTCCTAGTGAAAAGATATCTGATTTGTTTCACTTCTAATAATAATAATAATAATTAAACATACGACCTGCATACGACCAGTTATCCCACTGCAGCAAGTTTCCATCTGGTGGGGGGAAATGGTAGAATGAAATAGTTAACATTATTTGGAAGGGACACATTATTTGTGCTTTGTTTATAATATGTAGTTAGCCCCGCTTTTCTGGCCAAATTCTCGACTGCTGCAAAAATGAGCAATTGCTGGGGGTCTCAGTATAAGCACGCTGGTTTACATTTGCTGATAACTTGGATACTTCTTGCCAGTCTCATGGCAGCAAAAGTTCTCAGCTGCATTGTGGTTTGCTTGGTTTGTTGCAATTAGGGCCAGCCCTAACATTAGGCAGGGGTGTGCTTGGGTAAACGGTGGTCCTCCAGTTGTTACCTCCTTAACTGCTATCCATGACAGCTGGGGCTGATGGGAGTTGGAGTCTAGAAACACCTGCCTCAGTTAGCGGATATATTGATGGATGGGGAACAGCAAGGAGCACAATCCTGACCTTTGCCTCAGGCAGCAAAAGATCTCTGGCCAGCCATTGTTGTTATATCTTATGTAAAGGGACAGGAGTAGCACTGCAGTTTAAACCACTGAGCCTCTTGGGCTTGCCGATTGGAAGGCTGGCAGTTCAAATCCTTGTGACGGGGTGAGCTCCTGTTGCTCTGTCCCAGCTCCTGCTAACCTAGCAGTTCAAAAGCACACCAGTGCAAGTACATAAATAGGTACCACTGCAACAGGAAGATAAACAGCGTTTCCGTGTGCTCTGGCTTCCGTCACGGTGTTCCGTTGCACCAGAAGTGGTTTAGTCATGCTGGCCACATGACCCAGAAAGCTGTCTGTGGACAAACGCTGGCTCCCTTGGCCTGAAGTGAGATGAGCACCACAACCCCATAGTCACCTTTGACTGGACTTAACTGTCCAGGGGTCCTTTACCTTTACCTTTTTTACCTATATCCTATGTGTACATTGACACTCTGCTACTCAAACATGTTGACTGTCGTGACTTCCTCCCAATGAAACATGTGAGGGCACTGAGAATTTTTTATATCAATACTCGTGACAGAATTGGAATTCCCACGGTCTCTTTAATGGATGCTATAATATGGTCCAATACCTTGGCATATTTCAAAAGCATTTCATGGATGAATTATGACTACTGCGCCTCACTAATGTACAAGAAGATACCATTTTGCCTGCAACATTTTCTTTCCTTTTTTTCTTTCTTCAAGAGAATGAAAAAAGGCCAAGCCAATTCTTCTCAATAAAGTAGTAAATCAAAGTCTGGACTATGCTACTTCAGGCTGCAGCCTGAGTGTACTCTTCCATGGGGGCAATTACACACACAAAAATTGAAGTCGGGGAGGAGCTTTCTAGACTAGGGTCCTTGTGTGTCGAGGTCCCCAAGCCACCCCCTAAAAAAAATCACAATTCACACAGAATTTTTGTTTAAGGTTTTTGGCATAATTTTGGCCACAACTTTATTAAAATACATAAATGTGAGTGGTTGCTTACGCATTGGTTATGACAGACCTGACTTCTGGATTCCAGCGAAAGCCAGTAAGGGAAAACAATATTGGGGAGAAATGGAGCTAAGCCACAGGTCCTCACCTCTCCCCGCATGCACCCAGGGGCTTGAACAGCCCTAGCCCCTTGCCGGGGATACGGACAAATGTATGGCAAACCCCTTGATTCCTTTAATGGAATTCCCTTGCAGCAGCAGCATTGGAGGGGCAGGCACAGCCAACTCTTACCCCTCCACCAACCAAATTTTAACCAATGCCTAACCGCAACATTACAAGTTGTGACGATTTGCTACGCAGTAGGCAAAAACCAAACGGCACCAGCCAATCTGCCAAATGGACAAAATTCCTACCAGGCCCCTGCCCCAAAAGCAGACGACCCCATGACAAGCATAGTAAGGTCAAGCACAACAGCCCTAAACTAGGGAGGGTGGGCGGGCAATCCGATGCACTCAGCAAAAGAGACTGAAAAAAGCTGTGTGCCAAGAATATGCAACCCTCTAAATGGTAACATCAAAATCTCCCCAACAACCCAAATTGGCCCAGTCACAGTCATGGCCATCCAAATGGTCCCGCCCAGTAACCAAGAGGGGGTGTCCTGTTAGACCCCACCGCAACATGAAAAAGAGAACACGCTTTCTTCCTGGCATGATAGTGTTCTAAGTTCGGGGCAATTTTTGTTTATGCAATATAGCCATTTGAGCCCCTACTTGTATTGGGAAGTGGGACAGCTCAGATTCAGCTTTGTAACCTCTGTGGAAACTGGCACTAGGACACAGCATGGCGATGGGAGCTCTAGTCCAAAAACATCTGGAGACCCAAGTTTGGGAAATCCTAGTGTAACCCAATATTGCATCCTCTGACTAGAAGGGGCAGTCTGCAGTCTTAGGCAGAAGGAAAGAGGTGTTTCTCATAAGGAGAGAGCCAGTGTGTTGTAGTGGTTGGAATGTCGGACTAGGATCTCAGAGACCATGGTTCAAATCTCACATCAGCTATGAAGCTTAGAGGGTGACTTTGGGACAACCATTGTCTTTCTGCCCATACTAGTGTAGCTCAACCATCCTGCAGGAAACTCCACCCACCCCCACCCCCTCACAGATCTTTCAACTTCTGTATCCTTCCATCCCTGCTTTATTCAAAATTATGTTGTTGTTTTTTAGGGACGCAGGTGGCGCTGTGGGTTAAACCACAGAGCCTAGGACTTGCCAATCAGAAGGTCGGCGGTTTGAATCCCCGTGATGGGGTGAGCTCCCGTTGCTCGGTCCCTGCTCCTGCCAACCTAGCAGTTCAAAAGCATGTCAAAGTGCAAGTAGATAAATAGGTACCACTCTGGCGGGAAGGTAAATGGCATTTCCGTGCGAAGCTCTGGTTCGCCAGAAGCGGCTTGGTCATGCTAGCCACATGACCCGGAAGCTGTACGCTGGCTCCCTTGGCCAATAAAGCGAGATGAGTGCTGCAACCCCAGAGTCGGTCACGACTGGACCTAATGGTCAGGGGTCCCTTTACCTTTACCTTTATGTTATTTTTTAAATCTGCATTTAAAATATATATATATTTATTTGGTTTTTCAGATTACAATTTTACAATCACATATCCAACACACAATATAAAAACAAGATTCCAAGGAATCTCCTGGACTTCCCTCCTCCCCTTTGTGGGTCCTATTGTTAATCTTTTCCTCCTGCATCTTTTATGATAATCCAAACCTTTTACCTCTCCATTGTGTCCAAAATTCACCATTAAGCTACAAGTGTTATTCAAATCCTACTAATGATTTTAACTGTTTACAATGGTTTTTAAGATAAATGATAAATTTCCCCCCATTCCTTATTAAAATTTTGGTCTCCCTGATTTCTGATTCCTCTGGTCATTTTAGCTGTTTCGGCATAATCCATCAACTTGATCTTCTAAATCTTCTTTCCATCTCTGGGCCAATAATATCCACCTTTAAACAGGGCTTACCTTCTCTGTTGCCCCCCAACCCTGACTTCACACAAATCCAGGATTGTGATGCGGAGCTATGAATCCTCCAATGGGGACTGCATGATGATGGCATTACATTTTTATTTTTATAGAAAGAAATGTACATCCTGCCTCCTCCCAAAGGAGCCCAGGTCAACCTAACCTACATTACAGTGTTGTGGAGAGGATAAAAGGGAGTGTGGGAGAACTATGTATGCAACATCTTGAGAGTAAAGGTGGGATTAAAGGTAAAGGGACCCCTGACCATTAGGTCCAGTCGTGACCGACTTTGGGGTTGCGGCGCTCATCTCGCTTTATTGGCTGAGGGAGCCAGCGTACATGACTAAGCCACTTCTGGTGAACCAGAGCAGCGCACAGAAACGCCGTTTACCTTCCCGCCAGAGCAGTACACATTTATCTACTTGCACTTTGATGTTCTTTCGAACTGCTAGGTGGGCAGGAGCAGGGACCGAGCAACGGGAGCTCACCCTGTTGTGGGGATTCGAACCGCCGACCTTCTGATCGGCAAGTCCTAGGCTCTGTGATTTAACCCACAGCGCCACTCGTGTCCCTAAAGGTGGGATTAGGGGTGCAAAAATAAAAATATAATAACAAAACTAGGTGAGATTGCCTTTCCCTGCCTTTCCCACTAGGTGGCTGCCTAGAGAAGCACTTCATGGATGCAATTTTGTGGATCAAGCTTTGCTGCTGCTGAATATTCTTGGTGCTGCAGGGCTGCCTTGGCTTCTGGTGCACACAGCAGCAGGAGGAGGAGGCAAAGGGAGTTTGGAAACCAGACGTCATCATGGAGCAAAGAAAAGAGCAGAGAAGAAGCTGCTGCAGCAACAGGAGGAACAAGGGAAGGTGGCCAATGGGTTCAGGAACAGATGACTAGAGAACAAAGCAGCAGCTCTACAGGACCTGGAAGGTGTTCAGTAAATATCACTGGAGGTTGGAGAAGGAAGCAGGCTAGTTAGACAAGAACCCAGCAGTTTAGCCAGGGAGATCCACCATGCCCAATACTTCTCTAGATGTATGGCAGGGGATGCAGTGGGCAACGCTATCATGCCTTGCATGGGCTTGCCAAAAAGCTTAATACTGGCCTTACATTGAATATTGTCTTTCAGTTGGCTAGCTTGCCATGAAATGTGTAAGCCCAACCTATTAGGATAAGTTCTAAGTGCTGGTTTTGGTTACTAAGCTCTAGATAGTTTGGGACCAGGATACCCAAAATGTCATTTTATCCTTTATCTTCTTCTTCTTCTTTGGCGATCATTCATAGCCGAGTAAGATTGTCTTCCATAAACATGGTTTTAACAGTGAGTCCGTGACTGTGGAGGCCGATTCTGGATCCACACATCCTTCCACAGTGGGGACATAGGTTTCCGGGCAGGAGTTGATCACAGGGAGGGTTTGCCAAGAGTGTCTTCCTTTTAGCTCCTTTCTCCCTTTCGTCCTGAGTTCGAGTGTCTCCCTTTAATATATCTCTTCTAAATTACGACGTTGTTCTTGGAGGTGACCAAAATTATGTGTTGAAACAAGCCATTTGTGAGCAGTAATAGCTCTGCATTTGATCATCTTTCTTCTTTGGCAATCACTCGTAGCCAAGTAAGATTGTCTTCCATGAACATGGTCTTAATGCTGTAAGTGACTGTGGAGGCCAATTCTGGATCCACACATCCTTCCACAGTGGGGACATAGGTTTCTGGGTGGGAGTTGATCACATGAGGGTTTGCCAAGCATGCTTTCCTCTTAGCATGTTTCTCCCTTCCGTCCTGAGTTTGAGCGTCTTCTAAACCCACAACACCTTTGGTCAAGGCTGTTCTCCAATTGGAGCCCTCACAGGCCAGTGTTTCCCAGTTGTCGGTGTTTACACTACTTTTTTTTAGATTTGCCTTGAGAGAGTCTTTGAACTTCTTTTGTTGTCCACCAGCATTACGCTTTCCATTTTTAAGTTTGGAATAGAGTAGTTGCTTTGGAAGACAATAGTATGGCATCTGAATGACATGACCAGTCCAACGAAGTTGATGTTGAAGAATCATTGCTTCGACACTGGTGATCTTTGCTTCTTCCAGTACACTGGCATTAGTTCGTCTGGCTTCCCAAGTGATGTGCAAATTTTTTTGGAAACATTGTTGATGGAATCTCTTGAGGAGTTGGAGATGGTGTTTATAAGTGGTCCATGTTTCATAAGCATCCTTTATATACCAAGTCAAGCACTGAGGTATACAGGTGAGGGCCTCCTGCAGATAATATCCTACCAGGAAGTACACATCCTGAACAATACAGGAACTGGGCCTTTAGTGTTGTGGTTCCTACCTTCTGAAATGGCCTCCCATTAAATATTTGACAGGCACCATCTCTGTCTCTTTAGTAACAACTGAAGACCTTCTTCTTCCAGCTTTCCCAGTTTTCCTCTATACTAGATTTTTTTTTTAAAAAAAAAAGTTAACAATTGTTTTATCACTGTGCTCCTTTGAGAGGAAAGATGGTATATAAATTTATTAAATAAATAATAACATTTTAGCCTAATGTACAGTTTCATTTTTGCTATGGTTTATCTGTTTGAATGGCTATTGTATATTCTCTTGTAACCAGGGCTGCAAGCTTTAAATCAGTTTAGGCCACAGTCTTGTACATACTTGCCCAGGAGTAAGCCCCACTGAACTTGGTGAGACCTATTTCTGAATAGATGTGGATAAGATTGTGTTTGCCAATTTAAAGATTTATTAATAATACATCTGATAGTCATAAAAAACTTGACAATAAACATGCACAGTGCTGAATTTATGTATAAGCTAAACAAGCTATAGCTTAGGGCCCCACTCTCTTGGGGGCCCCCAAAAAAATTAAAGAAAAAAAACTGGATGTACATTTCCAAAATGTAAGATAAAAAACAAATACAATAAAACCTACATACAGCAGCAGTGTTTTGTGTTGAGTAGGCTCCTATGAATTACCATATAGCATATATTCAACACAAAAAACAGTGAGTTTGTTCTTGACGAAGGACAGCTGGACATATAAAGGGCCCCATTACCTTCAGTAGCTAAGGGCCACATCAAACCTAAATCTGGCCCTGAACATGTATATCAACATCACACTTCTAGTGAAGGTTAGCGTTATGCGAAGATGTTTAAATGTAACAGATGGTATTAATTGATTTAAAAGCATTATACAGTGGTACCTCGGGTTAAGTATTTAATTCGTTCTGGAGGTCTGTTCTTAACCTGAAACTGTTCTTAACCTGAAGCACCACTTTAGCTAATGGGGCCTCCCGCTGCTGCCACGCCACCGGAGCACGATTTCTGTTCTCATCCTGAAGCAAAGGTTTTAACCCGAGGTAGTATTTCTGGGTTAGCGGAGTCTGTAACCTGAAGCGTCTATAACCTGAAGCGTATGTAACCCGAGGTACCACTGTATACAAAAATTAATAATAATAATAATAATAATAATAATAATAAATCTTTAAATACAAAGAGAAGCACCTGCTAACCAATTAATCAGGTTTAACTTTTTCATTACCGAAAACTTTTTAAAGGACTCATTTAAATTGTTGATCACTCAAACACCGAAACTCTATTTTCTGTTCTCTTCAGCTGCATTGTATGGGCAGGCTCGCTAGTTCATCGAATGCTCGCAGCACTGAAACCTGCCTGTCTTCCTCTTTCAGCTCTTTGTCCTAACATTGCTTCGTCATTCCTTCCCTCTTCCAGCAGATTGCAGAGTCATTGCATCTCCGAGCAGGTGGTGCATTGCTCTCCCGGTACCCTAGCCTCTGCCTTGCAGGGCACAGGCAAAGCAGCTGCTGCAATATTTTCTTCCTCAGAGCTTTCCCCCGCCACCCACACCCCACACCCCCGGTCTCAATCAATTCCTTTCATCCAAAGAAGGCGCTACACTTGCATCACGGAATAGATTAATCTCCCTGCCACTTGCCAAGGCTCCCTGCTGCTTCTTTGCCATTCTCAGCATAATCTGCCTCTTTCCTTCCACATCGCAGTCAGAGGGAGCGCAGCGAACAAGCAGCTGAAAATACTCGCGTATATTCTGCAATGTCTCTGTTTTTCAAAAGCCGTTTTATATTAATGCTATTAAGCCATGGGAAATGCACAGAAAGAATGCAACAACAACAACAACAACAACAACAACAGCAACACTGGTGTAAAATTTGGGGTTTGGCTTTTGCTGCCCAGCTCCCCATAGGACTCTGAATCCCCTAAGTCCATGATCGTTCAGAGAAGAATGGATGGAGGCAGGATCCAGTGGAAAGCAAGGCAGATATTTATTTTTCTGTTGCAACAGAGTCCCCCCCCCCCCCGTCCTTCCAAGGAGGGAGAAACCCCAAACGAAAGTGTGCAGGAACCTTTAAAGACTTTTGACATTGCCCAATCCCCTCAGCCAAAGACCACCCCAAAATAATCATACATACATCATAGGAGGCAGTTTGCAGCATAAATCCTGTTTTGCCAGGATACCTGATAATGGTCGCTGGTTGCATTACCTGGGCAGCCTGGCAATTATTATTATTATTATTATTATTATTATTATTATTATTATTATTATTATTTTGCGATGGTTAATACTTTAGTTCCTGAATCCAGGTCACAGGCTCACCCTAAAGGTAAAGGTAAAGGTACTCCTGCCCGTACGGGCCAGTCTTGACAGACTCTGGGGTTGTGCGCCCATCTCACTTAAGAGGCCGGGGGCCAGCGCTGTCCGGAGACACTTCCGGGTCACGTGGCCAGCGTGACATCGCTGCTCTGGCGAACCAGAGCCGCACACGGAAACGCCGTTTACCTTCCCGCTGGTAAGCGGTCCCTATTTATCTACTTGTACCCGGAGGTGCTTTTGAACTGCTAGGTTGGCAGGCGCTGGGACCGAGCAGCGGGAGCGCACCCCGCCGCAGGGATTTGAACCGCCGACCTTTCGATCGGCAAGTCCTAGGCGCTGAGGCTTTAACCCACAGCGCCACCTGCGTCACCTGCGTCCACCAGGCTCACCCTAGTCATACACAAATACCCCCTTAAGACAGGATTTGTAAGTGAAAATACAATGAGAAAGCTTTCCTCATTTGCAGAGGACTATTTGAGGTCATTGGGAGAGTCAAAATGGCTTCAGGGTTGCTCTCCTGTACTATTTCAGACAGCTGCCATGAAACTTTGAGAGGACCCGGTCCCCTCATTGAAAATTTTCACACACACCCCAATGGCACGCCTTGTTCCCAGAGAGATCATCAAAATAGCTCAACCAATAAAATAGCACAGCCTTTGACCTTTTTTTACTTTTACAGGACTATGTAAAAAAGGGGGGTAAAGGTAAAGGACCACTGGACGGTTAAGTCCAGTCAAAGGCGACTATGTGGTTGCAGCGCTCATCTCGCTTTCAGGCCGAGGGAGCCAGCGTTTGTCCACAGACAGTTTTCTGGGTTAGGTGGCCAGCAGGACTAAACCGCTTCTGGTGCAACAGGACACTGACAGAAGCCAGAGCGAATGGAAATACAATTTGCCTTCCCGCCACAGCAGTACCTATTTATCTACTTGCACTGGTGTGCTTTCGAACTGCTAGGTTGGCAGGAGCTGGGACAGAGCAATGAGAGCTCACTCTGTCACAGGGATTCAAACCACTGACCTTCTGATCAGCAAGCGCAAGAGGCTCAGTGGTTCAGACCACAGCACCACCCGCAACCCATAGGACTTTGTACAGGACTAGCAAGGCAGAAGAATGTTTGGGGAAAGATAACACAACTGAATGGGAATCATGTATGTATACGGTGTGAGATACTCAGTGGTGGCATCAGGGTGGGACTTTGGGACAGAGGCCCAGAACCCCACACCGCAAAATGAATAGTGGGGTCCTCAAATGTAATAGGGTTAGCTTTCCACATTTTAAAGTAAGGGAAGTACATTACTGCATAAACAGGGTTTGCAGTTATTAAATCCAGAGATGAAAAGTACAAAACTCTTCCACTGGAGATGCTGAATCTGTGTTGCCACTTGTAAATAATATCTGCCATTTCCCCCAGATTCCCAATGCACAATGCATCAGTGCTTTCGTTTAATAGCAACCCTTACAAATCTAAGCTTGACATTACACCTATTTTGCAGCTGGAGGCTCTTACTGGCTACTTTTTCAGTCATGACTTTAATGCCAACTCTTGCATCATGTCACAGACGGATGGTGTCCCAGCAAATATTTTATCGTTACGGTAGTTTTTGCAATATGCAATTGCCACACACCGTAACCATATATTATGAACACTGTAATCTAATTGGTTAATTAACGAAAAGCCTGGGAGTTCATCTGATTTTTAAAATAAATAAATCAATGGTTGACCACCCTAAATGCAACCCAAATGTGACTGCACTCAAATAAAAATGCCGTCATGATTTAGCATCTCGGTGATCTGTTTCCAATTGCTTTGGCATCCTGCAACACAGGAAATATTTGCTGTATTTCTATGCAGAGAACAACATTTTGGAAGGTCTGTTAACTCTGCTATCACAGCAGGTGTTTTTAAAGGCCTCGTATTTTTCCAGCTGTACTCTCTGAGCAAAACAAATAAATAAAGTCAGCAACTGATCAGAAGAACTTCTCTCCACATTCTGTCTCCCATGTTGCTTTGTTTCGCTGTAGAGAACAGAAGAAATGAAAAGTCAACTGCGTGTTTCTTAACATACGAATTTAGGAAGGCATAAACATTTAAGCTGGCAAGTTCAGTTAAGTGATGGCAATCTTGCATGCCAAAGGGAGGGTTTTACTGAGCTTGCTATAAGCACCTGCAATGGCTCCACATGATCTAGATGGCACAGATCATTTTGCAATGTCCTGGGAATATTCATGGGTAGATATGTTGGGGATCATGTAATGTTTTGCCTCAACAAAGAGATGACTGATTTAGCACAGCCTGATCGCAGGCTAAGTGAGAAACGTTTTAGCCAATAACACACAGTAGTTGGGCCAAACTGCTGGGCTTGATAAACCATTTCACCCACAAGTGAAACCTGAAAAATGAAAGTTCCTGGTTCAAGACTAGAGTATTGCTAAGCATTTGTAGCAAATGTTGCATTTGGACGCTTGGGAGACTGCTAAACTTTCCACTGCCTGCCCTGAAGCAGGGAAATTCCATTACTGCTTCCCGACCTTGTATGTTTCTGCTAAGGAATCTAATACAGCCTGTTGTCAAAGATTAAGGATAAATGGACCTTTGGCCTAATCCAGCTGTTTTTATAACGACAAAAACAGTTGTTCATGAGGCCTTATCTGAGCCTGGTTCAACCATATAAATTATTTTGATGGCCAATCACTGAAACAAGATAACCTGGCTTATCTACTGCTGGAAACTTCAGAGCAGCCACAATTACTCAGTCCCTTCCTAGCAACTTTCACCCAACACGTGTTAGGTTTAAGTAATAAACATCTGGCCCAGTGTTTCCCAGTGCCTGTGCTGGATGGGAGTTATGGTCCAATCTATCTGGAGGGAACTGGGTTGGTGAAGATTGACCTAGAAGGATATAGGAACGGGTTTAAAAAGCCACATAGCTTACCCTTGAAATCTGATGAGAGAGCCTTCCACAGGGTGGGTGCCACCACCAAGAAGGCCCTCTGCTTGGTTCCCTGTAACCTCGCAGGGAGGGAACCACCAGAAGGCCCTTGGAGCTCAACAATGGTGGTGGAGATGTTCCTTCAGGTATACCCACATTCAGCTGCTCCTGTCTCTCACCTAGGAGCAAGCTGATCCACAGTCACCTATGGGGGGGATTCCCTTGCCATCATCACATGCCCAAAGGAGAGACCCCAAAGGGATACTGTTGTAAACAAAATCTGCCCTTTTCCCCTTATGGGGTATCCAAGAGACCGTATAGAGTCCTTACATGGGTTCCCTATTGGTAAGAGAAAATAACAGAGGCCAACCAGAGAATATAGAGAAGCAAAGCAGCTAGTAAGTCTGATCTTTATTAAACTGTTGCAACAGGGTACTCCCCTCACACGCAGGAGGACGGAGGAGGACCCAGAACAAAGGTGTGCCTGCCCTTATATAGACATTTTAAATTCCCTGCCCGGGAGCTCAAGACCACTCCTCCATACATCATACATACATCACATTATACATACATCACAGAACCCAAGACCACCCCCCACAAACACCATACCTACATCACAGAAAAGGTGGTCTACAACAGAAATTTGAATGTTATTGTTTTTCCTGTCTGCCAGGTTAACTGATAATGCCTTATCTGACTGCCTTTCCTGGTAGTCTGGCCATTCCTTTGAAATGGTGATTACCCAATTCCTGAGACAATGGGAAGGTTCCCTCACCCCCTCCCTCCTTGCTGAGCAAACATTTGGTCAGTTTGGGAGTCAAAATGGTTTCAGGACGGTCTTCCTGTGCTGCTCCAGACATGTGGTTTATATATTTATATACGTGTTTGCTTGGTACATTTATGAACATTTATTACATATCGAAGACCTTAAAATTCTTATAACAATACTCACATATTGGTTTGAGAAGTGCAAATGGGGTAGTTTCTCATTAAAAATCAAATTTCTCCTTCACTTCTATTCCAGAAGACATCAGCCAAATCAATGGAAAGAACTGATAATACCGTTTGTCCAGAACGGTGGTTTTGTGTTCTCTCAGAAAAGAAAATTTAATTGTAGCTGCAACTGAAAAAAGGTGGGGAATTAGAGGTCATCGTCTGAGGGCTAACCCCTCCCTCCCATTTTATTACTGCAATCTGAGCCTCATTGTTCATACCCCATATGCAAGAATTGCATAAAGACCCGAAGCCAGGACTCCTGCTGACGGAGATTTTACTTGGCTGTTGCATGAGCCCTTCGCTGCCAAGGCACCTCATGGCTGTCATGCAGCCCTTATGTTGAGCCTCTGGTGAGCACAGATGGGAGATGGAGCCAATTTACGCTATCCATTTAATTTAAATACTTGCTGTATGATTTTCCCATTTGTGGTTTATTATTTCGAAATGTTGCAAGATGCATTGGAAAGAAAGCTGCCGTCAGAATGATAACATCTTCTACAACCCAAGTCGAGTGCACAGCCAACGCTGCAAATAAGCCTTGTGGAAATTAGCTGGGAACAGTGATCCTTAGCTGCAACTTATTGAAATGGCCTTCTTTACCATTAAGGAGATCTGCATTCGCATTTGCTAAATGCAAATCGATTGCTCTAATTGGAAAGACGTGCCTATAGTGGGAAGCAAAACGGGAGCTACATATGCCGAAATGGAAGGAAACAAATTTAATCTTCAAATTGATGAAAAGAAAAGTATGGACTGGGTGGTATCCAAGACTAGTATCCTACTCAGAGTAGACCCATTGGAATAGATGGACAGGACTAACTTAGGGCCATTAAGTTCACTGAGTCAACTCTGGGTAGGATTTAGTTGAATACAGCACACTGTTTTTAATGCCACTTTGCAGTTTGGAGATTGCGGCCTAGGACCGTCGTACCTACGGGACCGCCTCTGCTAGTATGCCCCGCGGAGGACCTTAGGGTCCACAAATAACAACACTTTGGAGGTCCCAAGCCGCAAGGTGGTTAGATTGGTCTCAACTAGGGCCAGGGCCTTTTCAGTACTGGCCCCGACTTGGTGGAATGCTCTGTCGCAAGAGACTAGGGTCCTGCGGGACTTGACATATTTCCGCAGGGCCTACAAGACAGAGCTGTTCTGCCTGGCCTTTGGTTTGGACTCAGTCTGACCCTTATGTTTCCCTCCCCTTATGGTTTTGATTTATGGGCTACTATTAAAATGAGGCTGCATTTTAAATTGTATTTTACCCCATATTTTAATAAACTGGTGTCCCCCCCCCCCATTATGTTTTATTGTAATTTTATTTGTGCTAGCCACCCTGAGCCCAGCTCTGGCCGGGGAGGGCAGGGTATAAATAAAAATTTATTGTTATTATAAAGATAAATATTGTTGTTGGTTTTTTTCCAAAACAGGGGAATGTTCTCTTCAAATGCAACTTGTGTATCAAGTCCCCATGACCACCACGTTCCCTCAGGTGCAAATATCTAGACACAGCTTATTATAATAATAATAATTTATTATTTATACCCCACCCATCTGGCTGGGCTTCCCCAGCCACTCTGGGCAGCTTCCAACAAAGTATTAAAATACAGTAGTCTGTTAAACATTAAAAGCGTCCCTAAACAGGGCTGCCTTCAGATTTCTTCTAAAAGTCTGGAGTTGTTGTTCTCTTTGACATCTGGTGGGAGGGCATTCCACAGGGAAGGCGCCACTACCGAGAAGGCCCTCTGCCTGGTTCCCTGTAACCTGGCTTCTCGCAGTGAGGGAACCGCCAGAAGGCCCTCGGCGCTGGACCTCAGTGTCCGGGCTGAACGATGGGGGTGGAGACGCTCCTTCAGATATACTGGACCGAGGCCCTTTAGATGCTTTAAATGTCAGCACCAACACTTTGAATTGTGCTCGGAAATGTACTGGGAGCCATTGTAGGTCTTTCAAGACTGGTGTTATGTGGTTTCGGCGGCTGCTCCCAGTCACCAGTCTAGCTGCTGCATTATTGGTTTGGGAATCAAATAAGGCCACATCTTTATTGGTTACGGATATGAAGGTTTGGCCGTAGGCATTCAGCTAAGCAACTGCATGTGTCATTCCCAACCATCCACTGGGAGTGTTTTTAGAAGAGTATGGATTTGATATCCCACCTTTCACTCCCCTTCAGGAGTCTCAAAGCGGCTAACATTCTCCTTTCCCTTCCTCCCCCACAACAAACACTCTGTGAGGTGAGTGGGGCTGAGAGACTTCACAGAAGTGTGACTGGCCCAAGGTCACCCAGCAGCTGCATGTGGAGGAGCGGAGACGCGAACCCGGTTCCCCAGATTAGGAGACTACCGCTCTTAACCACTACACCACACTGGCTCCCTTTTAAGGGTGAAGCCACTGGGGGGGGGGACACCCTATGACCTACATCAAATCAGGGCATCCCCCAAGAGGTCCCCATTGGAGGAGTGGTATGGCCCTAGCCCTCATCTGGGCATCAGACAGGAGCCACTCCTCCTGGATTATTTTAACAGGATACCTTTACCCGTGGAGGGGCAGGCAGAGGCTACAACCTCTCCTCCAACCAAGTCTAGACTTACCCAGTGCCTATCCGCTTTCCAAAGTTGTGATGATTGTTATGAGGTAGGCAAAAACCCAAATGGTGGAGCCACTTTGCCAGATGGGAAAAACTTCCTGCCTGGCCCCTAAATCTGGCGACTGACATGGTCCATAGAAAGGCCATTAAAAAAACCTAATCTGAGGGAGAACCAGTGCAGTGAGAGAGAGACTGAAAAGGCCCTGCATGCCGGGCATTTATCCCTGCCCTGGGTGTGGCGCCAAGTGCTACTACTGGTCAGTTGGCACCATGCCCAGGGGAATGCCCCCAGTATTCCTGCCGCCATTGGCCAGGAGGATGAATCTGGCTAGTTCACAGGGGAGGCCCAGGGCCCAACCGCAATGCCGCCCACCTGAGGAGGGCAAACTAACTTATCTCACAACACAGTAAAAGGTAAAGGAACCCTGGCCATTAGGTCCAATCGTGGCTGACTCTGGGGTTGCGGCGCTCATCTCGCTTTATTGGCTGAGGGAGCCAGCGTACAGCTTCTGGGTCATGTGGCCAGCATGACTAAGCCACTTCTGGTGAACCAGAGCAGCGCACAGAAATGCCGTTTACCTTCCCGCCGGAGCAATACCTATTTATTTACTTGCACTTTGACGTGCTTTTGAACTGCTAGGTTGGCAGGAGCAGGGACCGAGCAACGGGAGCTTACCCCATCGAGGGGATTTGAACCGCTGACCTTCTGATTGGCAAGTCCTAGGCTCTGTGGTTTAACCCACAGCGCCACCCACGTTCCAGCACAACACAGTAGTAAGGAACAAACACAGTCCGAAGACTTCAGAGTGTGCCAGTCAAGCAGGGAAGCAAGCCTTCTTACATAGGAATCAATGAAACATGAAACTATATTTAAACTATTGATTTTGCCCCAGTAAATTGGCCCATTGGCTTCAACAGAACCCCTCTTTGCTGTGCATCATTTCTCAGAGATCAGCCCTTTGTTTTGTCAGACATGGACCAAAGGAATGGGTTAGATATTTCTGTTGCATGGCTGGCATTTTAATAGGAGAGCTTGCCTATTGAAACCAGCATGTATCTCTGATCCCTGACTTTGCATCCCATTAGGTTTCAGCCTTTTCTTTTCTTCTCAGTTATTTGATATGAACATTTCGTATTGGTTCATTAATTGATTTAAAAGGTGGACTTTAAATCAGAGTTGTTCATGTACAAACAACATGCCTATAATCAACTATCTATTCTCACGCCAGTCAATCAATGTACAAGCTTCCTCTTCTCAAATGGAATTTCTGCCACAGTTTTTACCGAGGTTAAAATCTATGCATGTTCAGTTAATATTTGCATCTCCATGAGTTACTATCATTTCAATGTCCACTGACGAACCGTAAGGTAATGAAGAGCTTTCGGTCAAATGAAAGCATATGGGCTGTGTGTACTATTGCAAGCTAGAAGAAGAAAAATAAAGTTACTTAAAGGGGCAAGAAAGGAGGTGAACAGATTCACTGTCTGCTTCCTTAAGCAGGCAACATGCCTCAAACAAATACATACAATCAGTCCTTTTTTCTGGGGCTCATACCCCTAAATATTTTGCAAATCTTTATACTTTTGGCCATTTACTGTATTTATTTTTCCTGATTTTAACTATAAAATGGTGATTTTCTTGAGTCAAAATGAGAGGACCCCCTTTTTTTTTTTTAAGAAAAAAAGCACCGCATACAATTGCACGTGAGGTAAAAAAAATTTTTTTTTACATAATTTTTATAAATTTTCTTTTTTACAATTTAGAATATTCATTTAAACAACCTTAAAATATCAGTGATTTCCATTCTTCTCTTTCCATGGTTCATTTTGCGTATCATATATCCCTGCATATTTTACCTAAACTAGACCATTCAGTATTCCATTATTACATCCATTAAAACTTATTTACACCGTTGAATTTATTTTTATGCTGCCAATGTTTTCAAGTGTACACAATTCCCCCCCATATATTCAATAAACATTTTCCAATCTTCTCTAAATGTATGTTCTTCTTGTTCTCTTATTCTATGTTAGGTCTGCAAGCTGCACATATTCCATCAGTTTAAGTCGCCTACGTGAGGTCAAATACGTTTCAGCAGTACAGTAGTACTGCTGAATCTCAAATACCTTGGCTGCCAAACAAATTGGCTCCCGAACGCTCGAAACCCGGAAGTGAGTGTTCCAGTTTTCAAACGATTTTTGGAAGCCAAATGTCCGCCATGGCTTCCATGGCTTACGATTGGCTACAGGAGCCAATCAGAAGCCACACTTTGGTTTCCAAACGTTTTGGAAGTTGAACGGACTTCTGGAATGGATTCCACTCGACTTTCAGGGTCCGACTGTATATTTCTTCCACCTTCCCCATCAAAACTAACATTGTTTCCACACTAACTTGACAATGCCATTTTTTTTACGCTAGTGGACTTGTTCAAATGAAAGTTAGATTTCGTTCTATTTTAGCATTGTTACCTGCCCCTCAAATGAGAGGGCATGAAATTGGTTAAAAATGTAAGCAAACAGAGATACCCTAATGACAGAGGGAATCTCACCCGAGGGATAAAACTAAGTGAAGCTGTAATGGATAAGTGACCGAAGCCAACAGAAGGACAGTCTGCTTGGCTCCCCAGAGATGCAACCCAGCTGTATTTGTGCCTGGGACTAATAGGCAATTGGAGGAAATGTTGCTGTAAGCTTTGAACTGTGAATCCCCAGAAGGATAATTCAGCCTGCCTCTCTTGTTGTCATGGTGACAAAAAAGTACCACTATTTATTTTAATGTTACCTTATGCTGCTTGTCAGGGAGTGAAAGGGGACTGTTGAATATAATAGTTAAAGGGCACAACATGCTTGCAGCAGTGACTCCCAGGCGCTGGGATTAAAAACCCATCTGCAAAGCTTGACAGCTGGGAGCGGGCTTCCCCAACTTCCCTCCAGATGTTGTGGGACTCCTGACCTTTGCAAGTTCTTCCAATGGCCAGGGAGGCTAAGCTGTGTTCCTCCAGGTGTTGATGGACTACAACTTCCATCATCCCATGATCATGGGCCATGCTGCCAGGGGCTGATGGAAGTTGGAGTCCAATAACATCTGGAGGGCACCAAGCTGGGAAAGACTGGCCAATCAACTTGCATCCAGATTGCAAGTGGCAATTAGATTCTTGACACATGCCATAATAATAATATAATATAATATAATATAATATAATATAATATAATATAATATAATATAATATAATACAATACAATACAGTGGTACCTCGGGTTACAGATGCTTCAGGTTACAGATGCTTCAGGTTACA
Source organism: Podarcis cretensis (assembly GCF_951804945.1). Lineage (NCBI taxonomy): Eukaryota > Metazoa > Chordata > Lepidosauria > Squamata > Lacertidae > Podarcis > Podarcis cretensis. The sequence continues at coordinate 112,355,084 of NC_137172.1, read as the reverse complement.
GACTCCACTAACCCAGAAATAGTACCTTGGGTTAAGAACTTTGTTTCAGGATGAGAACAGAAATCGCACGGCGGCAGCGGGAAGCCCCATTAGCTAAAGTGGTACCTCAGGTTAAGAACAGTTTCAGGTTAACAACGGACCTCCAGAGCGAATTAAGTTCTTAACCTGAGGTACAACCGTAAAGTAAAGCAAAGCAAAGCAAAATACCATTACTGAGGCATTCTTTATGGAATTTTCTGCAAACCAATCACAACGTGGATTCTCCCTGTCAAATTTCCTATTGACTGGACCACTTCTCTTTTCTCTTTTCTTTTTGGTGAGATAAGCAGCTTCAAATAACCAACATGCTTAAGTCTAATTAATGCATGAAAGGGTTAACACCATAGAGTAAGTTGTCCTGCCAGACTTAGCTCAGCTTGGGAGGGGCTAGGTAATCAAACTTTTGCTTGCTCAGTCACCTGAGAAGCTCAGCATGTATAAAGGTCTGAGCTGGTTGCTCCAAGCTCACATCGCATGGCTCTTACAAGTCATTCTTGTGTTCCTATACCAATAATTTAGGAACTTTCACCACTGTAGCTAAGCCAAGTTTTACTGCCTGTGTTTTCTGGCTGACGTATGGAAAAGCACATGAATCTGACCTTTGGAGAGTTTGTAAGTAAACCATTTTTAATTTACCAAATGTGTTATCTTTCCTAGGCTAAGAGACGAGAGAAGTTTTAGAACTCACAAGGGCATATTTCAAAGGTCTATATTTCCATGTTTGCTGCATATTTTGCAATTTTAAATCTCTGCTGGGGTTCCCTCACCAAAGAGTAATTGCCCCAAACCTAGAACTTGGCATCCAGCAAATTCTCTTTTTATACTTATTTTTATCCTTCCCACCAACAGATTTTAGAATGAATTTTTTAAAAGCTTCCTTTTAAAAAAGTATTCTTTTATCCTACTTTTCATACCTCCCACCCAAAGTAGTTCATGCTTATCCAAAGTTGAGATGCAGGCCCTGCCATCAGGCTTACAAACTTAAAGACAAGGCATGGAGGAATGGATTTGTAAATGACTATTTAATTTTGGCAAAATTAACTGCTATAATTAGAAATCAGTCAAATTAAAAAAGGAGTGGAAATGTTTTGATGAATATATGGCAAAATATTGCTCAAAAATAAAAAAAGATATGCTAATATGCCTAGATTAAAATGTGAAGTATTGGATGGAATAAAAATTAGTAAGGAAAGATAATAATATATAGATGACTTCAGAAGACTGTAGAATGCAAAGATTATTGTAAATTGTATAATGTGGAGGAAATCGTGTTGGGGAGAAGGGAAGTGGGAGGAGGGAGAAAAGAATAATATGATGGATTGAGGAAATACAAATGTAAATATATGGAGGGATGGGAAGGAAATGGTGTTGGCTTTGGTACATTTGTATTGTAATGTAATATGTGAAAACCAATAAATAAATAATTATTATTATTTTTAAAAAAGATAATGTAGAATGAAGCAGTAAGTTGTAAACAGCAGGAGTGGTGTTATGTACTGAGCTGATCAGAATCCAAAAGGCCGCAGTCTGATTGGTCCTAGAACAATAGGACCCAGAATGCAGCAGTCTGATTGGTCCACAGGAGCCACCCAATCCAGCTCCAGGTGGAAGTCAATCAATAACCTGATTGGCCTACAGGAGAATTCCGGAATTAGCCAATCATGTGGGACCCACTGTGGAAATAATGTATATAAAGCAGACATTCTGGGGGAACTTCCATTCCTCCTCGCCACGATGAGCTGAATAAAGAGAATGAAATCCACTCTCGACTCCAAGTATATTTCAGGAGGGGTGGCGGAAGTAGGGAGGTGTTGCTCACCTGCCTTCCCAGCATTAAGCATAACTGCTTGTTACTTAGAGGTAGAGGGTAAGGTGTGAGGGATGGGGAGCTCAGTGTGGTGGAGACAGTCCAGCGCTCCTGCTATGCTTGCACCACTCTGTCTCCCACATGCCTCTCTTTCTCAGGAACTGGCAGTGTGAAGGAAAGTTTTTGCTTCTGCACATCACCCTAGAATGTTCAGTTCACCATGAGTTCATGAAAACATTGCATTCTGACTTGTTCTTAGTCTGGCCTGTTCTTAGTGCTTGGTTGACCACATTTACGCATGAATGCTATATATTAATTACTAGTAATTGTTTAAGTCTTGCTATATCAATCACTAGTTATAGTTTAATAAGGAGGTTTCCATGCCTGTCCAATTCTGTGTTCCCTTTCCCACCCTTTAATCTATTGATGATTGATGCCTATATGCAACCTTTGCTTTGTACTTGTGTTGACCAATCAGCAACAAGCACATATGTGGCAATGCTGTAATATTCAATAAAAGAGACTCCCCGAGACATGCTCGGGAGATGCCTCCCATATGACACCCACCACTCGTCTGTCGTTCATTTCAACCCAACAGCAGTGATTCTATCTTCACTGACCACTGCTGTAAACAGGCAGATTTGTACACAATTGCTGGTTTTCCCTTGCTGGTGTTTTTGCCTGGATGGAAATATTGCAGTTATTGGTACCAGATGGGTAGAAGATCGCCTGCTCTTGATGAGGTTATATTCCTCTGAAGGAGCAGGTTTGTAGCTTCGGGGTCCTCCTGGATCCTTTGCTGTCTCTCGAGGCTCAGGTGGCCTCAGTGGCCCAGAGTGCCTTCCATCAGCTTCAGCTGGTGGCCCAGCTACCAGGGGCAATCGAAGGCTAGCCAGCACCTGGTGTGGGGTGTCAGTGGCACATGTGTGCATGCCACTACATAAAGCACATGCGCATGCACCGCACATAGCGGCGCTGCACATTTGGCGCTGGGCGGTTTGCCAATGGAGCCATTCAAGCGCTATATGGATGGTGGTGGGATCTTCTGCTTGCAGCTGCAGCAGCGTGACGGTGGTGGCTTGTGCCGCCGCGCCCGGGGGTGGTGGGGCAAGCCTCTCATGGGGTGCCTTCTTGTGACCCCCTCAGAGATGGCACCCAGGGTGGACCGCCCCCCCTTCCTCCACCACTGCCAGCCATGCCCCTATCTGGACAGGGATAGCCTAACTACTGTTGTCTATGCTCTGGTAACCTCAAGGTTCAATTACTGCAGTGTGTTATATGTAGGGCTGCTTCTGAAGACGGTTTGGAAACTTCAACTAGTGCAGAATTCAGCCGCCAGGTTGCTCACCGGAGCAAGTTGGTTTGAGTATATTACACCGATCCTGGTCCGACTGCACTGGGTACCAATTAGTTTCCGGGCTGAATTCAAAGTGCTGGTTTTGACCTATAAACGTCTCAGGACAGCAATACCTCAAGGACCACCTCTTTCCATATGAACTTGACCCTGAGATCATCTTCTGAGTCCCTCCTTCGTGTGTCTCCTCTTCAAGAGGTCTGGAGGGTGGCCTTCTCTGCAGTGGCTCCCCATCTGTGAAATGCTCTCCCCAGGGAAGTTCACCTGGTGCCTTCATTATACAACTTTAGGCGCCAGGCAAAAATGTTCCTTTTTAATGAGGCCTTTGGTTGATTTGATTGACATCCTATGCCCTTTTAAAATATGGCTCTCTTTTTTGGGGGGCGGGCGGTGTTGGGTTGTTGTTTTTATTTTGATTATATATACTGTGGTTTTATATTTTGATTTTGTTCTGTGAACTGCCCTGAGACCTCTGATTATAGGGCAGTATATAAATTCAATAAATAAACCAAATAAAAATAAATTTTGGAGATCCCGGGCCACAGGGAGGTAAGGCTGGCCTCAACCAGAGCCAGGACTTTTTTCGGCCATGGCCCCAATCTGGTGGAACACTCTGTCACAAGAGACTAGCGCTCTGCGGGACTTGACATCTTTCCGCAGGGCCTGCAAGACAGAGCTGTTCCACCAGGCCTTTGGCCAAGGCACAGTCTGACCCCATCCTTCGGTAATCCTCATAGAACTCTAGCCCAATGGTTGCCATTAATTTGATTCTGAATTGATTTTAGAGTGAATTGATTTTAGAATGTATTTCAATTAATTGATTGTGATTTTATGTAAACTGTGTTATTTTTACTGTTGTTAGCCTCTCTGAGCCCGGCTTTGGCTGGGGAGGGCGGGATATAAATAAATTATTATTATTATTATTATTATTATTATTATTATTATTGAGTGGGGAAGTTGGTGACTGCTTTTGCTCAGCTGATGAAACTGAATGAAATATTGTAATTTGAGCATGCTTTATCAACAAACCTCTTCTTCTATCTGTATGCAAGCAATGCAAAGGATTCTTATGCACAACTGTCACCGAAAGGGATGCCATCTGGTGGCTCTCTTCCAAATGTACACTATGGAACACCAACATGAGTTATAAAGGTTATATAATTATATCTAGAGTTCCCAACTTTTGGGGTTGGGGGCGGTCACGTTTTCCTGTACACGTTTAGCTGTTAAGGGACTCACTTCTCCATTTCGTCAGCCCATCCTGCAGTTTAAACCGTCCACATGCAAGAGCTGTTCAGGGTCCATCTATCCTTCATCTGCCCTACTTCAACATCACTGTTCATTTGATATGGTAGAAAGTTGAGCCTTGGTAGAAACCACATCTAAAGTTGTCTGCAAGGTAGAGCTTCATTCTAGTGCAAAATGAAAGCCCTGATCTTGCTCTTCCAATCAGGAATTCTTCCAGGCAAAGGTGAGAGTTAAGAAATAATCACTTTTGAGTACTGCACACCTGAAACCTCCCCTTCAAACCTACTTAATTAATTCAGATAATTAATTTCTGTGATAACACTGATCTCAATCAAAGGGGTATCTGGGGCCAGTTATTTTGACACCCAGTAAAAGATCAATCAGGCTTGCAACTGTAAAGGTAAAGGACACCTGGATGGTTAAGTCCAATCAAAGGCGACTATGGGGTTGCAGCGCTCATCTCGCTTTCAAGCTGAGGGAGCTGGCATTTGTCAGACAGCTTTCTGGGTCATACGCTTCTGGTGCAACAGAACACTGTGAAAGTCATTTACCTTCCCGCCGCAGCAGTACCTATTTATCTACTTGCACTGGTGTGCTTTCGAACTGCTAGGTTGGCAGGAGCCGGGACAGAGCAATGGGTGCTCACCCCGTCACGGGGATTCGAACTGCCAACCTTCTGATTAGCAAGCCCAAGAGGCTCCATGGTTTAGATCATAGTGCCACCTGCGTCCCTTTTGGCAACTGTATGTTAAATATATTTTGGTATAGCAAGTGCCTTATGTGACTGAGTCATTCACCACCTACCACTTTGTCAGCACAGTTGGCCAAGCATTCGAGGATTCATAGCTATAACAGTCATAGCATCCTTTTCTTTGCAGGGGTTCTGTAAGCAATCCCTCCTCTTGCTGGGAAATTCAGATGCAATCACATTGAAAGTATATGCTCTATGTTCAAACTACCAAAGAGCAGCAATGAATCACTTGCTTTGCTGCATAGACCGACTGATAAATTCTTGGCCATAAAGGTGTCCCCAATGCAGTGCAATTCTATTGCATATTTACTCAGAAGTAAGTCCTGCTGGTCTCAATGAGAATTATGCAATGTGTACACAGGAGTGGGAGCCTTAACCATTTTACTCTCTGATGACGACTCTCTGCAGAATGATTATCTCTGAAAGCAGATAATGATGTTGTCCAAGGTGCTAAAAGGGTTGAAATTGATTTCCTAGGATATTTGCTTTATTCCTTTCTTTGCTTCCACCCCTCCATCTCCAAGAGGAAGGCCAACTGTCAATATTCACGTCTTGAGATGTTTGTCCCTATTTTCACCTGTTGTTGCTAAAAACTAAATATTATATATATATATATATATATATATATATATTCACCAAAAGTTCCCTAGGGTGGGCTATAACAATTTTAGAAAGACAGTCTAAAATTACAGTAAAATCATAGTAAGAGCAGCAGCATATCAGTACAGTAGCTATTGATATTGTCTTATTCTTTTTTTCATTTTAAATATCTGTATAAATATTTAAGGTCCTATGTGTCATAATGCTATAGAATCAAACAACATTAAATCCACAATAACATCACCCAGTCCAGCCTAATCGAATGAAAATCAAGTCAAATATTAAAAACTGTTTTGGTACCCATTTCAACCAACAGCACCTTGATAGATTTTTTCCACTACAATTCTATGAAAAATGGGTCTTGTCTTGAAGCCCATTCTTACAATGACATGCATTGACTGAGGCAGGTACCCAGTGTGATGGGGCACCCTGTTATTATAACTCACCCCCACCCACCTCTGAACTTATTTTTGGCCTTCTGTTCACAACTCCCCCTTACACTTTCCCTCAAGATCCTATGCTCTGCCTCTAAATACATGCCAGCTTCCTCTGAATAGAAAATTATGTAAAAAGACAAAAGAAGGAAGTCAAGATACTCAGTTCAACAGAGGCTTTATAGAAACTGTTCTGGGAACTGAGAAGCTCAACCTCCTGCCTATGCCAAGTCCAAACATCTTCTTGCTGCTCGAAGTGATTTGATGTGGTAGAGCTGGAAAAAATCAGCATGGATAAAACCTCTTCTTCATCTCAAAAGAAAAGAAAAATGTTCCTTCGTCATTTTCTCCTCCTGACACATTCCTCAAAGAAGGTTAGTATTGGGAGAGGGGACGATATTGAGATTACCTGCAGTGAGATTTTAACATGGGGCTATATCCAAATAAGGAATCCCTACTTAAAGGTGGGAGAACCTATGACTTTCCTGGTATAGTTGTACTCTGACTTCCATCAGCTCCAGCCAGCATGGTAAATGATCAGGAAAGACGGGAGTTATGATAATGGTCAATGATCAGGGAGGATGGTTATCCCTGTGAGGTAACCGTCCTCATACAACCAACATGCAACAGTCTAATTAGTGCATGAAGGGGTTAATACCATAGAGTAAGCTGTCCAGCCAGACTTGGCTATGTCCACTTCCTCTCACCTTGGGAGGAACTAGGTAATCAAGCGTAGGAGTATCTAGGAAAATCCTCAATGATACGCTGGGCAATAGATATCGGTCATAATATAGATATGGAAGCATGGGAATGATTGTGGAATGTGGATATAAAATTTACATCCTGTTATGGTTTAAGAGAAAATTATATGAAAATAATATATCGTTGGTATTTAACACTGAGTAAACCAGAAAAAATATATAAATCTAAATCAAACAAGTGCTGGAAATGTAAAGAGAAAGAAGGTTCTTTTTATCATATGTGGTGGTCTTGTAGTAAGCTTAAAGCTTACTGGGAAATGATATATAATGAATTGAAAAGGATGTTCAAAATAACTTTTGTTAAAAAAAAACCCAGAAGCTTTTCTTTTGGGAATTATAGGGACAGAACTACCTAAATTGTATAGAAATTTATTCATGTATGCGACTACAGCAGCAAGAATGCTACTTGCCCAAAAGTGGAAAAAAGCAGAAGACCCAGCAAAGGAAGAATGGATACAAAAACTTATGGAATATGCAGAAATGGTGAAACTTACCGGAAGAATAAGAAATCAAGATAACAAACTTTTTATAAAAGAATGGAAACGGTTAATGGAATATTTACAGATAAATTGCGAACAGATAAAAACATTGGCAGGATTATTGTAATAACCTGCAGTTTTATAAGAGTATATATTTAAGGAAGATGCAATAAATGAGCAAATTAAGTTAATTTGGATATGCAGAAGATATGAAAAAATAAACTTAAAGAACCGCAGAAAGAGGGGGAAGGAAGTCAAGTTTTGAAATGTTAAATTGATTGTAAAACTGATGAAATGTATAAACTTGAAAAGTATAAATAATTTTTAAAAAACAAAAACCTAACCGTCTAGGAATATCTAATAGTTCTGCTAGTCAGTCACCAATGTCAGGCTGGAGTGCATTATTGTTTTGAGTGTTTGCTCAGATCATCTGCAAGAGGAGTTTTACAATATGATGGGTCTCTGTAAATAATAATTCATTGTTATTGCCATGATATCTTCAAGCCTTTCCCAAGAAGGTGCAATTATAAGAAGACAACACAGAAATGGCACACCCCTGTTAATTATGCCAAAAGAACCCTGGAGCTAAGATATCAGCAACAGGCACGGGCATGCTCAGCCATCAGTACTGAGAAAGAATAATGTTTGCAAGAATAATCTCTAATATCAAAAGCAGACTATTTGCTTTACCTGCTCTTTTCGCTCTCTCCACCTTTCATTCCGGTTTGCACGCAAGCTTTTCTTAGAGCTGAAGCTACCAAATCTTTCTGACATGTTTTTATAGCGGCAGAATATGCTGATGGACAAAAGCAATTTAATTTCCATCCAATATTGTGTTTGTTCTCTTGAACTTTGAACGCTTCAGCTTAGTGAATTTCGACCCTATTGTTTGGATTAAAAAGCGCATCTGTCCTCATACAGAACAAAGGGGAAGTCAAAAGGAAATGTCCATTTTGAAAATTAGCAATATCCATTTTTTGCTGCCCAGTTAATCAGCTTCTGATTAAAGAAGATTTACAGGGTGGCTGAAATGTGATTTCTAGAGTACTTTTAAGTCAGTTCCCTATTGACTCATTCAGTGAAAACACCCACATCCATACATACATTTTTTTTTTTTAATGCACTATTTCATTGGATAGGATACAATGAAAGTATTGAAAATGTGTTCACAATTATTGGTATACCTATCTGTCTAGCCATTGTTGTAGAGATGGACAAATGTGTCAACTTCAATTTCTCTTGGTTTTTCTCCCCCCGCCCCCCGACTTCAGTTGTTTGTGTGCATTTTTTTAAAAAAATCCTTATGAAAGTCCATCAGCACTTTCATGCATTTTCTTCCTACCCGTTTTTTTTAACACAATTTTCCTTAATATACACATTTTTGAGAGAATGTTCCCTAAGTTAATGTATTTGTACATTATTTTCACTATACCCATTTTTATGCAAACTTTCACCCAGTATCTACATTTTTGTATACATTATTGCAGAAGTGCACAGCAACATTTACAGAGGTGCAAATTTCTAAAGTCAGCCGCGGTTTTGGGAAGTGTGTCATTCCAGGAAGTGAAAATTAGGTAGGTTTTAAAATGGAAGCTGAACTGAATTTCCCCCCTCATCTCAGCATGTTTAACCAAGGTCCACAGAGCATCGCATTAAAAACTGAGCTGTCTAGCAAATACGTGGCTTATTATAGACATCAATTAATTACAGAGGTAACATTCAGTTTGGACCAATTTGATTAGAGCTAGGGACCGTATACTTGTGGCCAACGGATGGAAAGATCACGAGGCTCCAAAAATAACAGATTGGCAAATCAAATTACAGGACTTGGGGGAGACGGCTCAATTGACTAGCAAACTCAGAGGAATCTCAAAGCAGAAATTTGTAGAAAAATGGGATAGTTCAAATGGGATATGTTCAAAAATACAAGAATAGTTTTGACTCCGTGCTAGCATTAGAGTGATAAAGGAACTAAAAGGAGGTGGACAACAATTAAGGATTTATTATGTTTTCAGAATGTATTAGAAAAAAATATATAGAAAGGTTTATTGTTTTGTGTACATTCAAATGTAAGATAAAATATATGCAAAGGGACTTGACAGGAAGTCAAAGCTGAAAAAAGATTTTGGAAGATAAAAGTTGGAAAAATATTTACTTTCATTACTATCATTTCGTGTGCGGGTGTGGTTATGTGGGTGTCTGCACATATGAGTGTTTTTGTATGCAATGTTTAGGAGGAAATAAGATGGCAAATAACAAATAACAAACTAAATATTGATGTATGTAATTTTTATTTCTTGATTATGTTTGGTGGTGGTATGGCTGTATTGTTTTTTGTAACATAAAATTATTTTTTAAAAAAATGATTAGAGCTAGGGACGCGGGTGGCGCTGTGGGTTAAACCACAGAGCCTAGGTCTTGCCGATCAGAAGGTTGGCGGTTCGAATCCCTGCGATGAGGAGGATTATGTGACATCGCAAGCCTTTTTTTTTGCTGCGGGGGGAAGGGACCTTCCCCTTAATATGAAAATTTAATAGTCACGTGGAGCTGTAGGTTAAACCATTGTGCTGCTTGGGCTTGCTAATAGGAAGGTTGGCGGTTCGAATCCCCATGACAGGGTGAGCTCCCATTGCTCGGTCCCTGCTCCTGCCAACCTAGCAGTTTGAAAGCACATCAAAGTGCAAGTAGATAAATAGGTACCGCTCCAGCAGGAAGGTAAACGGCGTTTCCGTGCACTGCTCTGGTTCTCCAGCAGTGGTTTAGTCATGCTGGCCACATGACCCGGAAGCTGTACGCCAGCTCCCTCTGCCAATAAAGCGAGATGAGGGCCGCAACCCCAGAGTCAGTCATGACTGTACCTAATGGTCAGGGGTCCCTTTACCTTTACCTATGAGGGTGGGAAAGGTGGAAAGAGTCGGTTTTATGTGAGAGTGAGCCCAAAGAGGCCAAGGAAGAGAAAACACAATGCCAATTTTGAAGATGGGATGGTGGTAGGAACCAGATAGACACATGGAGTGCTGACTTCGTTAACGACAAATGAGATCAGAAAGTAAATAAATAACACTGGTGGAAGCAGCCTAGGTAATATGCCTGAGCAGTTAAGAAGGAAATGAAGCACAAGTAACAAACAAACAAAAAAGCCAGATTTTGTCTATTCCAAGGTGAAAGGGGGAGAAGACAAACTTCCTTGTGAATTCTTGAGGGTCAGAGAGCTTAGTTTTTAGAAAACAAGATGCCTATTTATCTATAAATATGCAGGGAAATGGTTGTGCAAACTAAAAAGATACAGGCTACAATGTCTTCAGATTTATTTATTTTTAATTTCCATCTGTCCTTTTGTTTGCACAACCATTTCCCTGGATGCCTGTGGATAAATTACATATTTCCCAAATAGGTCCCTTGCAATCCATCAGATCTTGCGACAGAAAATACAAACCATTGATTTGAAAGGGTTTGGGCTGGTTTCAAATAAATGGTTCAGAACTTGGCATCAAAAGTGGATGCTCATTGAATCAGACAGTTTGACAGATGCCAGCTGGATAACCGAATGACCAGAGTCCTGATCTCTGTAAAAAAGGCAGTGATTTGACCATTCCTGAAGGAACCTGCACCCAGGTTGATGGGGACTTCTGCTAGTGCAACAGAACTTTCTCTCAGTTTCTTCCTGACATGTACTCCTCATGCCCCAAATTGGCTTGGGTGGGGGTCAAGGGAACCCAACACACTCTCTCTCTCTTTAAAAAAGAATTTGTATTTGATTTTCCTATTAAAGTTCACATTCATAACACATCTTATTATCTACATAAAGGATTCCCTCGAACCCCCTTGACTTCCCACCTCCCCTTTGTGGGTCTTATTACAGTTGTACCTCGGGTTACAAACTCTTTGGGTTACAAACACTTCGAGTTACAAACTCCGCTAACCCAGAAGTAGTTGCTCTGGGTTGCAAACTTTGCCCCAGGATGAGGTGAGAACATATTATAAAAGCCTAGCAGATCTGCTGAAGAAAAACACCATACCATTCAGATGGGAGTTTCCACAAGGATTGTCCTTTAACTTTAAAGGAAGGAAGATTAAAATAAAAACAATTCAGGACAAAGAACAATTTCTGGAGAGATACCTGGAGGATTTGCAGAAAGGAACCGTGGAGGAGAGGGAACCGCCTGATATAGCAAATTTGTCATTTGGACTTTTACCACCACCATCGGAGGAAGAGCAGAAGCTTGGAGCAGTTGGAGGAACAGCTACTTAAATACTTAAATACAAAATGTCTCTGCAACTCCTTAGTTGGAACTGTAACGGTTTGAACCTTCCTCGGAAAAGACGACAGGTTTTTCACATTTTGAAGAAAGAACAATTAGATATAATATGTTTGCAAGAAACCCATATTGCCAGGATACACAGGAAATTACTGATAAATAAGAGACTTGGTCAAGAATTTATCTCATCAGACAAAGTAAAGAAAAGAGGTGTGGTGATCTATGCAAAGGAAAAGTTGGTTCCAAAATTGATATTTAAAGATGAACAAGGAAGATACCTGGCAATTGAAATACAAATCCAAGGAGAAAAGATACTAATTGTGGGAGTTTATGCCCCAAATGAAGGGAAGGCCGAATTCTTCAGGAAGTTGCATGAGACATTAGTTGACTTTTTAGATTATAAAATCCTAATGATGGGAGATATGAATGGAGTTGTCTCAACAAATATGGACAAAGCACAGAGACAAGTGATTTCAAAAGAAGGGAGACTACCAAAGATCTTTTTCGAAATGATTGAAACAATGGACTTGATTGATATTTGGAGAACAAAGAATCCTCTAGAGAGGGAGGGAACTTTCTTCTCTGAAGCAAAAATGACATGGACAAGAATAGACCAAATTTGGATTTCTAGCAGTCTGGCGCCAAGAACAAAAAAAGTAGAAATATGTCCAAAAACGTGCTCCGACCATAACGCGGTGAAGATGGAGATGAAACTAACAACAACTGGATCCTTTAGATGGAGAATGAATGACACCCTATTTAAGGATGAAGAGATCCACAAGAAGGCCCTTAAAACATTAAAAGATTACTTTGAGATCAACAGGAAAACAGATGTGGAAAAAAGAATAATCTGGGACGCAAGCAAAGCCGTGATGCGAGGTTTCCTAATTCAACAAAATTCTATAAAGAGGAAGCAACAAAATGAGAAGAAGGAAAAATTTTTAGAAAAAATAAAAGAAGGAGAGAAGAAGTTGAGGTCTAAACCAAAGTCCCATGAGATTTTGAGAGAAATAAAGTTTTATCAGATGCAGTACATGGAGCTTATGAACCAACAAATAGAATGGAAGATAAAGCAAATGAGACAAAGAACTTTTGAATCAGCGGATAAATGTGGGAAACTTCTGTCATGGCAACTGAAAAAAAGGCAGAAAATGAATACTGTAACAAGTCTAGAAATGGATGGAAAAATTATCCACAAACCCAATGAGATCAACAATTGTTTTCAAAGTTTTTTTAAGAAATTGTATGCACAAGGGCCAATCAACGAACAAGAAATAGAAGAATTCATCAGAAAATACGGTCTACCAAAAATTTCAGAACAAAGTAAAAGGATCTTAAATGAGGAAATAACAGAACAAGAAATAGAGGGTGCCATTCAAAACATGAAATTGGGAAAATCACCAGGACCAGATGGCCTGACGGCCAAATACTACAAAATGCTGAAAGAATGGCTGATACAACCATTGAAGGAAGTTTGCAATGAAATTTTGAAGGGGAAAAAGGCACCTGAATCGTGGAAAGAGGCTTTCATCTCACTTATACCGAAAACAGAGACTGAGAAGAACCAGGTTAAAAACTACCGCCCTATATCTTTACTCAATGTGGATTACAAAATTTTTGCAGACATTTTGGCAAAAAGATTGAAAAGAGTGTTAGCAGAAGAGATTCATAAGGACCAAACAGGCTTTCTCCCAGGTAGACATATGTCAGACAATGTGAGAAACATTATAGACATTTTGGAGCTGCTGGACGTTGATATTAACAGGAAAGCAGTTTTGATTTTTGTGGACGCGGAGAAAGCCTTTGACAACATTTGTTGGACCTTTATGAAAAAGAATCTCCAAGGGATGGGGGTAGGCCAAGGTTTTGAAAACGGTATAGGTGCAATATATTCTCAACAAAAGGCCAAATTAATTGTAAATAACGTGGTAACAGAAGAAATACCTATAGAAAAAGGTACACGACAGGGTTGCCCAATATCCCCTTTGCTTTTTATATCAGTCCTGGAGGTTTTGTTAAACATGATCAGAAAGGACCAGTTGGTTAAAGGAGTTCAGGTCGGAGTTAGACATTACAAATTAAGAGCATTTGCAGACGATCTGGTATTGACCTTGCAACAGCCAGACACTAGTACTAAAAGAGTATTAGAACTAATTGATATATTTGGTCGAGTAGCAGGTTTTAAATTGAATAGACAAAAAACGAAAGTGTTGGAAAAAAATTTAACAATGGAAGAAAGAGAGAGTTTTCAGAATGAAACAGGCTTGGAAATAACAAAAAGGGTAAAATACCTGGGGGTAAACTTAACATCCAAGAATGTGAACTTATTTAAGGATAATTATGAAAAATGTTGGTCAGAAGTTAAAAAGGATCTGGAAATATGGTCAAGGTTGAAACTTTCCTTGTTAGGCCGAATCGCTACTATTAAGATGAATGTATTGCCTAGAATGCTGTTCTTATTCCAGACGTTGCAGATTTTGGACAAGATGGACTGTTTCAAGAAGTGGCAGAAAGACATATCAAAATTTGTCTGGCAGGGCAAAAAGCCCAGAATTAAATTTAAGATTTTAACTGATGCAAAGGATAGAGGGGGGTTTGCCCTGCCGGACTTAAGACTTTATTATGAATCAGCAGCTTTCTGCTGGTTGAAACACTGGCTACTTCTTGAGAACACTGACATTTTGGATCTGGAAGGGTACGACAATAGTTTTGGTTGGCATGCATACTTATGGTACGACAAGGTAAAGGTGTATAAAAGCTTTAAAAACCATATTGTAAGGAAAGCATTGTATAACGTTTGGATTAGATACAAAGATTTGTTGGAAAGTAAAACCCCTAGGTGGGTGTCACCAATGGAAGCTAGGGAAGTAAAAAAACTTAATATGGATTCTAAATGGCCAAAATATCATGAGATTTTAGAATACGATGGCGAAAGGGTGAAACTTCAGAGTTATGAGAAACTAAAGCCTAAGGTTCGAGACTGGTTGCATTACCATCAGATAAATGAGACGTTTAAACAGGACAGGAAAATAGGATTTCAGAAAGAGAAGTCAAAACTAGAAACAGAATTGTTGGAACCCAATACTAAGAACTTATCAAAAATGTATAACTTGCTGTTAAAATGGAATACACAGGATGAAATGGTGAAATCAGCTATGATTAAATGGGCACAAGATATCGGTCATGATATTATGTTTGCTGACTGGGAACAGTTATGGACCACCGGTATTAAATTTACTGCATGTAATGCTTTAAAAGAAAATATTATGAAAATGATCTACCGATGGTACATGACCCCAGTCAAGCTTGCAAAAATATATCATTTGCCTAATAATAAGTGTTGGAAATGTAATGAGACGGAAGGCACTTTCTACCACTTTTGGTGGACCTGCCCAAAGGTTAAAGCTTTCTGGGAAATGATCTATAATGAAATTAAGAAGGTCCTTAAGTGGACTTTTCCTAAGAAACCAGAGGCTTTCCTCTTGGGCATGGTGGGCCAAGTGGTGTCAAGGAAGGATAGGATTTTCTTTATGTATGCCACTACAGCAGCAAGAATTCTACTGGCAAAGTATTGGAAGACGCAAGAACTACCTACTCTGGAAGAATGGCAAACAAAGGTGATCGACTTTATGGGACTGGCCGAGATGACGGGCAGAATCCGGGACCAGGGGAAAGAGACAATGGAAGAGGACTGGAAGAAATTTAAAATATATCTTAAAAATAATTGTAAAATTGAGGAATGTTAAGATGTCAGGGGGTAAGAAGTAAAGAATTGCAGCAGTAAATAAAAAACTTAAGAAATTTTTGATGAAAGGGAATTAAGACAATGGACCTAAGGGTTGCTAAAGAATTATTAAATAAGGATGCAGGGTTGGGGAGGTATGGGGAAGTCAAAGAAAAAAGGGCATGAACCGATGAGCTTGAAGTTATACTGTTTTATATTGTTCTTTATTATTTGTGTGGAAAATTAATAAAAATTATTATAAAAAAAAAAGAGAGTGGAAATTGTGCGGCGGCGGCATGGCGGCAGCAGGAAGCCCCATTAGCAAAAGCGCATCTCAGGTTAAGAACTACATGGGACTGGCAGAGATGACTGGCAGAATCCGAGACCAGGAGAAAGAGACAGTGGAAGAAGATTGGAAGAAATTTAAAGACTATCTTGATAAATATTATAAAATTAATGAAGGCTAGAATTGACATGGGTTTAAAAATTATGTGGTTTTCAGGGGTGTTGATTATGGAAAAAGAATAAAATTATTTAAAAAATATGGGAAGTAAGGGAAGGGATTTGCTGATTAGATTACGAAATTAGAATACAGAAGGGGGAGGTGTGAGGAGGTCGGCGAAAGTAGGCTTAAGAAAATAAGGATGGAAATTATACTTGTTTCTTTTTGTTTTTTGTTTGTGTATGTTTTTATTGTTAAACTTTAATAAATATCATTAAAAAAAAGAAAAAGAACGGTTTTGGGTTAAGAATGGACCTCCGGAATGAATTAAGTTCGTAACCCAAGGTATTATAGTTTTCTTACTGCATCTTTTAAAATAATCTAAAATTTTATGTTTCCATTTCAGTCATAAAATCTGTTACATTACAAGTGTTGTGTGTTCAGACCCAGAGATCTCCCCCTCCCTAAATAAACACACAATTGACTCAAATTTTAGTTTTGGTTTTTGGCAGAATTTAGGCCACAACTTTATTGATTACAGTGGTGCCCCGCAAGACGAATGCCTCGCAAGACGAAAAACTCGCTAGACGAAAGGGTTTTCCGTTTTTTCGAGGTGCTTCGCAAGACGAATTGCCCTATGAGCTTGCTTCGCAAGACAAAAACGTCTTGCGAGTTTGCTTCCTTTTTCTTAAAGCCGTTAATATCCGGGGAATCCGCGCTCCGCAAGACGAAAAAATCGCAATATGAAGCAACTCACGGAACGAATTAATTTCGTCTTGCAAGGCACCACTGTACAGAAAAGTGAGTGGTTGCATAGGCTCTGATTCATCTAGTTCCCTGCACCCTGGCAAGTAGCGCTGACCCAGAGCTCCATCATAGGTCAGCCAAGGGTGAACACTTGAGGTAGGTGAAAAGCCCAGGAACAGACTCTGTTCACTCCCCAGATGCTCCCCTGGACTCAGGCACGGGCACAACCCCCTCTCAGGGGTTGACCAAATCAAGTTGAGTCCCTGGATTCCTTTAATGGAATACCCTTCACATAGGGATGGCGAGACCATTCTCCCATCCCTATCACCTGAACCAGTGCCTACCCGCAACCTTACAAGTTGTGATGAATTGCTACACGGCAGGTGAAACCCAAATGGCAACAGCCAATCAGCCAAGTGGGGGAAATTCCTGCCTTGCCCCTGTCCCAATGACAGACGATACACGACAGCATAGCAAGGTCAACTGCAAAATGCCCTAAAAGTATGGAGAGGTGGGCGGGTGTTCTGATGCATGAGCCAAAAGAGGAAGCTCTGGGTCACGTGCATAGCTATATATAGGTCCCTCGGTCTGTTTAGACTGCACCCCATTGGCCAGATTAAACCCAGCAACAAGGGACCTACCAATCAGGTGTTGTGGCTGTCCAATATACCCACCCACAGCCAGGAGATCAGTCTCCAGGTCTCACCGCCACATGTGCCCTCTTTTAGGGAGGACACGATTTATTAAAATCCCGCTAAAGATTTTAACTGTTTACAGTGGTTTTTAAGGTAAGTTAAATATTTTCCCCATTCCTTAGTTTTGATCATCTTGGTTTCTGAGTTTCCCAGTCAGTTTTGCCATTTTGGCATAGTCCATCAAATTAGTCTGCCATTCTTCTCTAATTGGGACTTTGTCATCTTTCCATCTCTGGGCTAGTAAAATCCATGCAGCTGTCGTTGCATACATAAAAAGTCTTTTCTGTTCCTTTGGGATTTTGGTACCTATAATTCCTGAAAGGAAAACTTCAGGGTTTTTTTTTAAAATAAAAGTTATTTTAAGCATGTTTTTTCAGTTCATTATATATCGTTTCCCAAAATGCTTTCATTACCTTACATGTCCACCACATATGATAAAAGGTACACTCTTTTTCCTTGCATTTCCAACCAGTGGCGTAGCGTGGGGGGTGCAGGGGGGGCCGACCGCACCGGGCGCAACATCTGGGGGTTAGGGTTAGGGGGTGCACGGGTTAGGGAGCACAAATCCATGGGTTAGGGGGCGCAAATTACTTGCCTTGCCCCGGGTGCTGACAACCCACGCTACGCCACTGTTTCCAACAGAGATTTGATCTTGTCTTATACATTTTTTGCTAATTTACTGGGAGTTAGGGAACCCAACAGGCTCAGTCCACATGGACAATGTAAGAGATTTATGGGAGTTGTAGTCCAACAAAAGGGACAAAGGTGGCGCTGTGGGTTAAACCACAGAGCCTAGGACTTGCCGATCATAAGGTCGGTGGTTCGAATCCCCACAACAGGGTGAGCTCCTGTTGCTCGGTCCCTGCTCCTGCCAACCTAGCAGTTCGAAAGCATGTCAAAGTGCAAGTAGATAAATAGGTACCGCTCCGGCGGGAAGGTAAACGTCGTTTCCGTGCGCTGCTCTGGTTCACCAGAAGCGGCTTAGTCATGCTGGCCACATGACCCAGAAGCTGTACTCCGGCTCCCTCGGCCAATAAAGTGAGATGAGCGCCGCAACCCCAGAGTCGGTCACGACTGGACCTAATGGTCGGGGTCCCTTTACCTTTACCTTTAGTCCAACATCTGGGAAGACACTGGTCCACCACCCCTATTCTCTAAGATCCTACGTACCAATTCCATGAACATGCTTGCAACAGCTAAATCTGTCACTACTGATCCAAAGGAGGCTTTGAATGCAAAATTAATTTTTAGTCTAGTATTCACTGTCTTTTGAAGTGTCATTTTAGTGGCATAATGAGGCTCTGCAAAAAAAGAGAATCTTTCTATTGGCTAGAGGGAATAGATAATCCATCTGTCATTTCTCTCTGAGCTCAGGAATATTATGGAAATAAAGCTCCACATCACGACAAACATAAAAGACTATTCACAGGTATCACAGATTTCACTAGTTCTAGTGGTTGTGTATACTTTCCTCAAAGCATCTACATGTCAAAGAATTGTTTAAACAGCTATGCAAATTCTCTTTTCCTATCAAATGGCGCAAGCCCCTCCCCTTTCAATGATGCACTGAGAAATATGTGCCTTTTTTTGCAACGTTTGGGCATATTTGTAGCATCGCTTTTCAGAAGAGAAGGAAATGGGGCAGAAAATTCTCACTGTCTCAAAGGAGACAGGGAAATATTCTTGGATTTCAGACATGGACCCAGAGCTTGTTAATAGCTACAATATTGTGCAGAGGCAGACTGGGCGTGAGATTGTCTGCTAGAATCCTGCTCTTCTGTTAGAGATGGGATTTAACACTGTGTTTCTGCTGTTTCAACATGAAGCTTTGCTCAGGCTGAACTGAGTATTACAGCTATGCAGGCTAATGCTATTCAGGTTTATTCAGAAGTAAATTCCAGTGAATTCAGTGGGATACACTCTCGAGGAACTCAATGAGACTTACTTCCAGGTGTGCAGGATTGCATTGGACTGAGATAGCCACAATGAGGCAAGAATTACACCCAACCAGAGAAACGAACAAGAGGTCTTCAGAGAGCAGACTAATAGCTTTGGTTATATCAGGGGTCAGCAAACTTTTTCAGCAGGGGGCCGGTCCACTGTCCTTCAGACCTTGTGGGGGGCCGGACTATATTTTTGGGGGGGGGGAGAAAAAAGAACCAATTCCTATGCCCCACAAATAACCCAAAGATGCATTTTAATTAAAAGCACATAATCTACTCATGTAAAAACACCAGGCAGTCCCCACAAATAACCCAGAGATGCATTTTAAATATAAGGACACATTCTACTCATGTAAAAACACATTGATTCCTGGACTGTCCGCGGGCCGGATTTAGAAGGCGATTGGGCTGGATCCGGCCCCTGGGCCTTAGTTTGCCTACCCAAGGGTTATATCATGCATTTTGCATATTCTGCCAGTCACTCTTTGTGCTCTGCAAGAGATCCGATGGGACATCCTTTCCTTTTCTTTTTGGGGAAGCAATGTATAGAAGACAAGAACAATAACACGTTACATAAAATCATATTTTTAAAACTTGAGCTTAATATCACCTGCAAATATAACCCTTTAAAAAACAAAACCCTTAAAATATTACCAAATTGGCAATTAATCCCTGTTTGTTTGGGCATATATTAGTTCAGCCCATTCTCCAAAGTGTTGGAGAAATTGTGTGACATTTCAGCATATGTGGTGGACTTGTACGAAGCTAAGTTTTGGGATGAAGTGTTTAATGGAAACCATAAAAATATTGGGCAGAGAGGGGTTACATCCCCATAAATGACTTCGTTAAATCTTTTTTTTTGTGGGAGGGGGGATGCAGATGTGCAGTTTAAAGCACTGATCTGATATCTGTTATTCTCAGCAAAGCTTATGACAATTAGGTATTGGAAATATATGAAAGTGTCCTCTTTGTCGAATTGGTATAATGAGGTCTGAAAATTGGCACTTGTTGAGAAAGTCACCAATAAACTTAGAATGGTCCAAGGTAAGAAAAGAAAAGAAAAGACTACAGTAAAGTAGCCTAGGATGCAGTGAAGAATAAAGGACCTTGCACTTCTTATAAGCATTTTTTGGTTACTTTGATTTTTGTGTGTGTTTGTTATCCTTTGGACATCTGGGATGTGGACTGAAAGGGATGTGGATTCAGATTTTATCTCTCAGGGAGGGCAGGGGTAAATTTTTCATTTTCATTTTCAAGTTCTGTATTTATTTTCTTTTGTAATACACTAAAAAAACAGAAAATGATAGGGAAAACTGAGATGTTATTTTAAAAAATGTATTATTTACAAAACAATATCCTTATTTCAGGTTAGGGAATGCATTGGCATGAAATCCTCATTGAGTGTGTGGATTATGTGACATCGCAAGCCTTTTTTTTTGCTGCGGGGGGAAGGGACCTTCCCCTTAATATGAAAATGTAATAGTCACGTGGAGCTGTAGGTTAAACCATTGTGCTGCTTGGGCTTGCCGATCGGAAGGTTGGCGGTTCGAATCCCCACGACAGGGTGAGCTCCCATTGTTCAGTCCCTGCTCCTGCCAACCTAGCAGTTCAAAAGCACATCAAAGTGCAAGTAGATAAATAAGTACCACTCCAGTGGGAAGGTAAATGGTGTTTCCATGCGCTGCTCTGGTTTTGCCAGAAGCGGCTTAGTCATGCTGGCCACATGACCTGGAAAAACTGCAGAAGTAGACAAATGCCAGCTCCCTCGGCCAGTAAAGCGAGATGAGTGCCGCAACCCCAGAGTCGTTCTCAACTGGACTTAACTGTCAGGGGTCCCTTTACCTTTACCTTTTGTGCAGTGTTACCTGATTCCTTCCTCTATAATCTGCTAAAGTCAAAGTTGCCCGGGACAGCTTAGGTCTGAGTGGAAGAAGAGTGTTTGGGAACGAGCTGCTTGATTGGAACACTGGAAGCTGCCTTATACTGAGTGAGGCTCTTGGCCCATCTAGTTCAATATTGTCCACACTGACTGGCAGCAGCTATCCAGGATTTCAGACAGGGATTTCTCCTAGCCCTACCTGGAGATGATGAGGAGTGAACCTGGAGCCTTCAGCATGCCATGAACACGCTCTACTGCTGAGCGGCGGCTTAACCTGTTTCCCAACTCAAAATCACTCTTCCAAACATGTTCTTTTCAAGAGTGCATGGGAAAAGAAGGAGGCTTCCCCATATTTTCCTTGCACGGATGAAAAAGAAGATCAGGGCTCGTGGTTTTGAGCTGAGAAAGACACACAGGACAGTCCTATGCGTGTTTGAAAAGAAATCCCACAAGTCCGCTTACCCCCTCTCAGTGCAGAGGCATTGTGGGATGGCAGAGGCTTCATTGGGGTCCCGACGAGGGAACTGGAACTTCAGTGCCCTTCCTGATGGGTGGTGGGGACATAAACCCCCGCCGCCTATCAGGAACCGGATCCTAGCTTGCACCCTGCTTTGGCAAATGGGGATGCAAGCTGAGACTAGGGCTGTGTCAGGGTGCGGAGCTGACGGTGCAGGTAGGCTTCTCTTGGGTCCGCCCATTGGCCATTTAAGCAGCCCACACCTGGGGCACTACCTGTTTGTTCCTTTTCCTTACCCTCCCACCTTCAGTTTAAGCTGATAGTCAATGACTTTGCTTTGGCTACGGTGGTGGCCGTTCTTTATGGGGCTGGGTAGGAATTTGCCCACCAGGCTAATTGGCACTGACCCAGTGGTTTTGCCTACCTCATAGCAATCGTCACAACTGGTTGGGCATTGGGGCAATCCATTGTTTTGGATGAGGGGAGGTTGTAGTCTCCGCCTGCCCCTCCACACACTGGGGTATACCGTTAAAGGGATCTGAAGAAGAGAAGAGAGGAAGAAGAGTTTGGATTTGATATCCCACTTTATCACTACCCAAAGGAGTCTCAAAGCGGCTAACATTCTCCTTTCCCTTCTTCCCCTACAACAAACACTCTGTGAGGTGAGTGGGGCTGAGAGACTTCAAAGAGAAGTGTGACTGGCCCAAGGTCACCCAGCAGCTGCATGTGGAGGAGCGGAGACGCGAACCCTGTTCACCAGATTACAAATCTACTGCTCTTAACCACTACACCACACTGGCTCATCTGAGGGAAGTGGCCATGTCTGTGTGCCCAGGGGGACCAGGGCTGAAGGCACTCCCCCCAGATGGCAGTCCTTGCGAGGGTCACCCTATTGGATGTAAGTCTTAGGAACCCCCACCTGGATTGACCACACGTCAATTCTGGCCGGCGGGCTGGAAGTATTTAGATTGCCCCATGCCCAAGCCAAAGCTCTTTCATCTTTATTCAGTAAAGTTGTGGCCTGTTTTGACCCCAAACCAGTCTTATTGGTCTCTTATTTGTATGGGTTGGGGTATGGGGAGCCTGCTGCCTGGCCCTGCAATGTTCACTGAGGGTTGCTCAGTCACCACCCTAGGGTGCCAGCTTCTCACACCAAGAGGCCACCTGCCCAAGGCTGGCATGGGTGGGTTTTTTTAATTAAAAGAAATTACAGTGAAGGAAAGAATCGGAGGACGCCTTGCAACATGTAATTGGAGCCTTCCCATCATGTAATAAAAACTATCTTAATTAATCTGGCTGGAGGTTTCCAAACCAATATTGTGTGTGCGATCGCAAATGCCTGCTCCTGGGCTTGGCAAGATTTTGGCATTGGTGGAGGAGCGGGAGGCATTAGCTAAGTCGCTAGCACCGATATCCGTAAACTTCCCATGGCTTGATTCTGAGGATGACTGTTAGCGCAGAAGTCGAGAGCATCAGCTGCACAGAAGTCTTCAAGCCACTTCTTTCTGAGAACCTCCTGTTCTGCTCATCTCAGGGGTGCGAGGTTTCTGCTGGCTCCTCGGGCTTCAGGAACGTTGCTGTAGCAATGTTTCGTTCATTTCAGGCAGGGCTGACCCACCCATGAGGAAACGTGAGGCAACTGCCTCAGGTGGCAGGATCCACAGGGGTAGCAGATCTGGCCTCCAAGGAATGCCTTGCCTGCTTAGGGGAGAAATGGCGAGGGCTGCCCTCTGGGCTCTGTACCCACCTGCCATGATTCAGAGTGGGCCCATTTACCCCTCGTGGCAGCCATTGAATCCCACTCCAACCATTGCGTTAGGGCGTGGCAAGTCAGAAGCGGGCTTGAATCTGCAAAGCTTGTGCCACGATGCATTTATTGGTCGTTGCCTTTATATTTATGGCATGTCAGTGGTGCTGTGGTCTAAATCACTGAGCCTCTTGGGCTTGACACTCAGAAGGTGGCAGTTCAAATCCCCGCAACAGGGTGAGTTCCCATTGCTCTGTCCCCGCTCCTGCCAACCTAGCAGTTCAAAAGCATGCCAGTGCAAGTAGATAAATAGGTATCACTGCGGCGGGAAGATAAACGGTGTTTCCATGTGCTCTGGTTTCTGTCACTGTGTCCCATTGTGCCAGAAACAGTTTATTCATGCTGTCCACATGACCCGGAAAGCTGTCTTTGGACAAACACCAGCTCCCTCAGCCTGAAAGCAAGATGAGTGCTGCAACCCCATAGTCGCCTTTGACTGGATTTAACCATCCAGGGGTCCTTTAACATTTTAACTTTTACCTTTATTTAGCATATTTAATTACATATACAGTATGTCATTTTCCTCATTTTCATAACAGACAGCAGTGGCCAATAGATGGTGCTGTTGTTGTATTTAAATGTTTCAGCAAGAGATACGATCTTTTGAGTATTCAGAAAAAGAAATTTGGCTTTAAAAACATTTGCTCTATATATTTTTCAGGAATAACAGTAAACAGTGCTTTTTTCTTAAAAAAAATGTTTAGGGGTACTCTCATTTTCCTACTCATATTGAAAGACTCCCCTCAATGAGGCCAAACTTAGATTCACAAAATGTTTAGGGGTATGCATATCCCTGTGTCCCCCCCAGAAAAAAAGCATTAACAGTAAGTGTCAATCAGTAAGAACATAAAAAACACACTTTGTTTTTCTTGGTTATGATTGCATATATTGTTGGAATCCATCTGTTTTGAGAGTGTACATTTGGAGGTAAAGTCAAACCATTGGAGAGTTACAGGATGTGCTCTCCCCCCCCCCCCCGCCCGGGGGTACTCAAAGGTTTGGGAGCCAAAACATTCAACTCACAAGGCACTTGAGATCCAAGGTACGACTGTATTACAAGAGAAAAAGGGAAATGTCTCTCTAGACTTCCTGAATTAGCTGACTGGAAAGAGCTTCTGAAAGAATCCCTTTCCAAATTGAGAGGCACCGTATTTTTTTGCAGAATACACAGACACACACACACACACACACATGTCAAAATACACAGTTCAGGTCTATTTATATATTTAGATTTATTTATAACAGTATATATTGCCTTCTTGTAAAGTATCAGAGCAGTGTCCTTTTTAATGAAGTGAATTTTTCCAAATCAGAAAGTGACATGTTTTTGAGAAAGGCATTTGTAAAGAAGAAAGAAAGAAAGAGGGAGAGGGAGAGGGAGAGGGAGAGGGAGAGAGAGAGAGAGAGAGAGAGAGAGAGAAGGAAAGAAAGAAAGAAAGTAAAACTTTCCCAGTAATAAAGACAGATCATTGTTTCCCTTGTGGAAACAATTCCTGGACTTCAGCCAAGCAAGTCATAAATACAGATCGCAGTGTAGCAATGTCAGAAACGGCAAACCCTTCTGGCACTCTCTGCAGCAAGTGTGGTTTTGAAATGCTGTTTTGCAGCTATAGCTAGAAGGATGATTCACCCTCCAAGCAGGGCTGTGACTTGCTTTTGCATGTTTCAAGAGGCCAGCTAGCTTTATAATGACCTAATTGCATACAGTGCACCTCCCAGAAGGTTTCTCTGCAAACTTCTGAGCAAAGCAGCAGAGGGGTATATAAAAGAGGAAAGTCCTTTCGAGACGATGGCGACCGGCTCCCACCAGCTGTTCCTCATGGCTGCAGATTTAACACTGGCTTCCGCCCTCTCCTTTGTCCTTTATGTGCTTGGCTGCCTTTTCCTTGCGAGCCTCTCCAGCTTGGTGATCTTCCACTTCTCCTTTGGGCTGCTGAAGAGAGCAAAGAGGAGAGCAAAGAGGAAAATCAGCCTGAAATGGAGAGCAATCCTGAGCCTGGTTTCTCAGAGCACCATCGGAGGGATGCTTGTGAAGAAATTAGACCGAGCAGGTTATGGTTTGCTGGAGGTGCACGGTTCCCCAGAGGGAGAAAGGACATCTATGCTGAAGAAGGAAAGCTCCTCAAACACCAGGATGACACGACTCCCAGCGGGTAAGGAAAAGAACCAGGCAGTGATGCAGACCCTCATTGAGAGCCTGCTCTCTCAGGAAGGTATTTCCTAAAGTAGCTTGGGTTGTTTATAATCTCAGGGCCTACTCAATCCCGTTGATTTTATAGGATTGCTTCTGGTTGAAGACAACAGCTTCATTGGGCCTAGCTCTCCAGAATCCTCTCTTATTCTTCTCTCTGCCTTGGGCCTTCTTTCTGCTCCATACATAATCTATCATTATGTCCTCGTTGGTGTGCAGATTGAGAAAGAGAATGCTATTGTGCATGAAAGCTGTATCCCATGCCTTATTATATTACGTGTGAAAAGATGTAACCCAAGGCAAGGTGCATTATTATTATTATTATTATTATTATTAGTTGAATTTATATACCTCCTTATACTCGGGGGACTCAGGGCGGTTCACAGAATAAAATCAATATATAAAACCACAAAATACATAATAAAAATAGAAACAACAACCCAATAAAGGTAAAGGTAAAGGGACCCCTGACCATTAGGTCCAGTTGTGGCCAACTCTGGGGTTGCGGCGCTCATCTTGCTTTATTGGCCGAGGGAGCCGGCGTACAGCTTCCGGGTCATGTGGCCAGCAGGACTAAGCCACTTCTGGCGAACCAGAGCAGTGCACGGAAACGGTGTTTACCTTCCCGCCAGAGCGGTACCTATTTATCTACTTTCACTTTGACGTGCTTTTGAACTGCTAGGTTGGCAGGAGCAGGGACCGAGCAACGGGAGCCCACCCTGTCGCGGGGATTCGAACCACTGACCTTCTAATCGGCAAGTCCTAGGCTCTGTGATTTAACCCACAGCACCACCCACGTCCCAAACGACCCAATAGTCCTCCCCAAAAAAAACCCCTATATTTGAAAAGGGCATAGGATAGATTAACCAAAGGCCTGGTTAAAAAGGAACGTTTTTGCCTGGCACCTAAAAGTGTACAATGAAGGCACCAGGAGAACTTCCCTGGGGAGAGCATTCCACGGATGGGGAGCCACTGCAGAGGAGGTGTTGCCACCCTCTGGACCTCTCGAGGAGGCACATGAAGGAGGGCCTCAGAAGATGATCTCAGGGTCTAGGTAGGTTCATATGGAAAGAGGCAGTCTTTGAAGTATTGTGGTCCTGAGCTCTGCATGAAAGTACATGGTGTCGCCACTTGGCCAAAGCTAAGCCGGTCTGGGTTTGGTCAGTCCCTCGATTGGAGGAGAGGCCACTTGAGAACCCAAATCTAGTTCCATAGTGGAATCCCTTGAGTTCCGTAATGAAACGCTTTGAGCTCCCTAACAGAATCACCAGAGTTCCATGATGGGAGAAAGGTGGAATTCAAAGATACATTTCTACAAGTTGGTCTGACTGTCTTCTCTGTCTTACCGCAGAATCCCCTGTGCCAAAGCACCACAAACAGATGCCATTGAGCCTTGCCTTCTCAATCTACCAGGAACCAGATCCTGCAACCTCTCAATAAGCAGAGCTGAACTAGTTTTCAGGCTAGGAGATGTAGCCCACCCTCAGCCTGCAAGTGTAAATTAGACTGTACCACCAACTCTGTATGGGAAGGAGTCCAAAGAAAGAGGAGGAGACAGGCAAAGAAGACCTTAAACCTGCTCCAGGTGGACTGTCCCCTCCTACCTCCAGGCCATCTTCCACTAACTGCCCTGTAGAAAAAGGTGTCGAGAATTCTAGGGAGGCAGGGAAAGCTAACACCAGGCACCTACACCTGCTCCATTTGGACTGTCCTGACCTCATCATAGGGCCATTTAGCACCACCTGCCCTGAGAGAAGTATTCCAGGAGAAACATAAAGCAAAGAAGGCATCACTCAAGCCCGAGAGAGAGAGAGAGAGAGAGAGAGAGAGAGAGAGACTGATGTGTTTGAGTCTAGCTATCAATGTTTGCCTTCCACTGGAGTGATGTCATGATGTATAACTATTACTTTAAAGTAATGATTGAGGTTTCGGAAATTTTAATTAAAAAAATAATGAATGTATTGCTCTTTAATTGCATTATTGTGTACCACCTGAGGACATTAAGTAGTGAAGCATGGTTTTCAAATTGAACAAATAAATAACTAAAGATGGGGGGATTGCATGCAAAGAAGACCCCAGAAGCTGCCCCAGTTGGATTGGCAGGGCTACCACAATTAACTGCCCTGTGGGAAAGATCCCAGGGAAAAGAGTGTCAGGGGCTGGACCGAGGAGGAATGGTTGGGACCGCCCGCCCCCCCCCCTCTTCCTGCACATTCCCCAAAAGAGGAGGACAGTATAGATTTAGAACAGTGGTTTGCAGAAGGTCATAGTTCAGAGGCTGCAGAGAGGAGAAGCTGGGAATTATTGAGGGAGCAGCAGGAACAAGAAGCACCAAGAGAGAGACAGGTAACAGACTCAGTGTCCCTTGAAAGCATTCCTGACCCCTCACTCCCAGAACCAGACGTGCCTTGAGAGTAGTAGAACAGAAAGCTCAGTGCTAGAAAGCACAGATCAACCAGCACAGGGGTGACGTAGAATAGGAGGGACTGAGGGGGTGGGACTTTACTTGGAGCAATGCCATTATCTAAGAGAGACCACATTCCTTCATCTCTTTCTGTATATTGAAGAAACTACAGTTGTACCTTGCAAGTTGAACAGAATCTCTTCCAGAAGTCCATTCGACTTCCAAAACAAAAACCAAACAGAAACCAAAGTGCGGCTTCTGATTGGCTGCAGGAAGCTGGATGTTCGACTTCCAAAAAAAAAGTTTAAAAACCGGAATACTCACTTCCAGGTTTTGACCGCTTGGGAGCCGAAATGTACGGGTACCAAGGTGTTTGACAACCAAGGTACAACTGTACTGGGTAAGAACTCTTCTGGTTTTTCTGCTTCTTGGCAACCCCCGGGAGAGAGATAGAATCCCCTGAAGCCTTGACAGGGAGGTTGGTACAGGAGGATGACATCAGGTGCTCCTATCTTCCAACTGGATTGTCCTTCCACCTGCTCACAGTGCCACCTGCCACCAGCTGCCATATGGAAAGGATCCTGATGAAAAGTTAGATTCGGATACTGCCTAGCATGATTTTATGAATGTATTTTAAAGTTACTTGTAAGCCTCTTTAAAGGAATTTGCACCCTGAAAGGTGGGATTCGATATGATATGATATGATATGATATATGATATATTGTTGGTGCTGACCTTTAAAGCCCTAAACGGCCTCGGTCCAGTATACCTGAAGGAGCGTCTCCACCTCCATCGTTCTGCCCGGACACTGAGGTCCAGCGCCGAGGGCCTTCGGGCGGTTCCCTCGCTGCGAGAAGCCAAGTTACAGGGAACCAGGCAGAGGGGCTTCTCGGTAGTGGCACCCGCCCTTTGGAACACCCTCCCACTAGATGTCAAAGAGAAAAATAACTACCAAACTTTTAGAAGACATCTGAAGGCAGCCCTGTTTAGGGACGCTTTTAATGTTTAATAGGTTATTGTATTTTAGTGTTTTGTTGGAAGCCGCCCAGAGTGGCTGGGGAAACCCAGCCAGATTGGCTGGGTATAAATAATATATTATTGTTGTTGTTGTTGTTGTTGTTATTTATGATAGACAAACAAAATAACATGGGAGCATCTTGCTCCAGTGTCGGTTGCCAGGTTAATTTACAATTCGGTGATTTTGGTTCATTTGCAGGCTTCCTTCCAGGTGCCATGATCAGCACATGATGCCTAATGTCTGTGAGCTGGGGAAACATTAAGACAGCAGCCTTTATGTGCTTGTGAAATGCTGAGATCTAGACAGGACAATGTAGGTGCCATCTGATAACATCGGCACAAACGTTTGAGCAGTTGAGAAACCCATGGCATCCATGGCAGCTCTGGGATTCATAAGACCAATTTAGATCATCATTGCAAACACAGACAAAGCTGAGTTTTTAGAACCTTTGAAAAACTGGTTGTATGTATCCACCTTTAATCTTCAACTGCTTTGAGTCCCTATTTGTCAGCTGGAGAAGAGAACAGAAATCTGTTGACTCCATGTATTTGCTGCATGACTTCTTTCCTCCTGTTCATGTCAACGTTCCCATATCCTGGTCCCGTTGTCATTTTAATCTCGCCTTGGCTCCTGGTTGTAGGAAATTAAAAGGCTTGGATTTTCTGAATGAGTTCTAATTTTTTTTTTTTAAAGAGATTAGAACAGAATGGTTTCCAGGAGTGTTCTCTGATGGATTACAGTAGGAACTGGGTCAGGACCTGCTGAGGATCAGGAAATGCACGACAGGATCACGGACCATTTGCTGACACAAATGTTCAGTGACTTTGAGGAAATGAGATCAGAATCACAAACAGCACACAGCATGCTCACTTCGTAGCATCACACGAAAATAATTTTTCTTACTTATGTAAGATGAGTAAAATCATACATACTCAAACAATTTCCAGGGGAGCTGAGAAGGGCACCAGCTTGGAGAAGGTTGGTATAACTGAAAAGCAGCAGCTCTCCATGTCTCATGCAACAATAGAGTCTCAGGCACCTCTGTGGTGTATGGTGCCCATTCTGGGAGCCCGACAGTAGGTGGCGCTAGAGCTAATGGGGACAAAATTAGAATTTGTTGGCTCTGCCTGCTTCCTGCTGAATTCTACAAGGGCTCACAGTGAGACTAAGGAGGAGGAAGCTGACAGGCTGGGCCACCATAGGACTGGTTGTCCACAAAGAGGCAGGTGGAAGCTGGCTGAGGACAGTACCCCCTTCACCCAAATGGGCCAGCTATCTTCTTCTTCTTCTTCTTCTTCTTCTTCTTCTTCTTCTTCTTCTTCTTCTTCTTCTTCTTCTTCTTTTTTAATGGGAGAAGCCAGTAATTGAACCTAGAACCTTATGCGTGCCAAGAAGATGATCCGCCCGTGAGCTACAGTTCACCCCATACTGCATATTTCTGACCAGGAGAGCTTGTTTGAACGGAAAAAAAAATGTTTTAGAAGAGTTGTTGTATCTTCCAAGATGTTCGTTTTCCTCTTCCAATGGTTGGAGACTGTAGCTTTTGCAGAGAGTTGCAGGCAGTATTGTAATGCAATACACTTTCTTTGTCTTTGTTAGCCGTGACCTCTGTTCAAACTAGTTTTGCAAGTTTCCCTGGAGTGTGTCAAAATCTCGCCCCCAGGAATGTGGCCGGTGCTGTTTGCAACAGAAGTGTCTACAGTTTGCTGTGACCTCGAGAAGAATCCCCGCCGCCACTTTGCATCCTGTTCGCTGCCGCTGTTAGGAGAGGGTTAGATTTCTCTTGCTAAAGGTCTGAACTGAACACTTGCAGAGAGCTGTTGAAAGGACTCCAAGGGCCACAGGCTGTCCACAAGTGAGAGCCAGTGTGGTGTAGTGGTTAAGAGCAGTAGTCTCGTAATCTGGTGAACCGGGTTCACGTCTCCGCTCCTCCACATGCAGCTGCTGGGTGACCTTGGGCTAGTCACACTTCTCTGAAGTCTCTCAGCCCCACTCACCTCACAGAGTGTTTGTTGTGGGGGAGGAAGGGAAAGGAGCATGTTAGCCGCTTTGAGACTCCTTCGGGTAGTGATAAAGCGGGATATCAAATCCAAACTCTTCTTCTTCTTCCACCTGTACTATTTGGAAATAATTGTCAGGATACAGCTAGTGAAACAAGCGTTCACCAGCCACCTATAATTTCAGGCCAGATTTCCTGATGTAAATCATACTAAGTTCAGTAGCACAGACCGTCTTTTCGCACCAACTCTGTGTCCAGTTGAATGCCTCTTTGGCATGTCTGAGACATGAGCTCTTCTCTGTAATCCACCTCCTCCTCCCCCCACTTCCCCCCTCCTTTGCTCTTTTCTGTTTGAGCATTTTCACCATGATGCTTGCACCAGCGGCATGAAAATGTATTTCCTATGCATTGACCCAGTTGCATAGCAAATCAAAGCCTTAATTCACGGGGCGCATAGAGAGAAAGTGTTCTCACTGATACTCTCTGATCATTTGGTTTTTTGACATTCGGGGTCAGGGGACTAGAGTTTGCTTGCAAAAGACTGACTGAATATGTTCGACGTCAGGTAATAAAATCCTAATTTCTGCCAGCAACTCGTTGAAATGTTTTGATGAAAGAAAGACTTTGGAAGTAGTCACACATGAAACTGTCACACACAAACGCCGTGTTAGTCTTTAAGGTGTGACAAATCTCTTAATGTCTGCAGTAACTGACTAACATGGGTACCCTTCTAGCATGGGTGGCGCTGTGGTCTAAACCACGGAGCCTCTTGGGCTTGCCGATCAAAGGACGGCAGTTCGAATCCCCATTACGGGGTGAGCGCCCGTCGCTCTGTCCCAGCTCCTGCCAACCTAGCAGTTCGAAAGCACACCAGTGCAAGTAGATAAATAGGTACCGCTGTGGTGGGAAGGTAAATGGGGTTTCCATGCACTCTAGCTTCCATCACGGTGTCCCATTGTGCCAGAAGCAGTTCAGTCCTGCTGGCCACATGACCCAGAAAGCTGTCTGTGAACAAGCGCTGGCTCCCTCGGCCTGAAGGCAAGATGAGCATCACAACCCCATAGTTGCCTTTGACTGGACTTAACCATCCAGGGGTCCTTTACCTTTTTACCTTCCCTTCTAGCATATAATGCCTTATACCAAGTCAGAAAAGCCACAGAGTCAATGGGCCCTCTACCACTTTCTAATTTTGATGCATTTAGGAACTGGTTCCTGCACCGACACTTGCAGGGAACAATAAATCTAATTTGGGGTAGTTCTGCAGTTACATTACTTTGGATGATTTACATCAAGATATATATCTATCTATATATATTTTAAACGAACACTTCAGGGGCCAGGGGGTTATTTTCACCTGCCAGCCAGGAGCTGGTTTCGATGAAGCAATGAAACGAGATACAATCCAGAGATTTTGTCAACAACTCCACAATACATTAACAGCTCCTCTATACAGTCTTCTCAGCTTCACAAGGAAATCAGCATTTTTGGTCTATTAAGTATTTTTTTGGCTACCTCCCAAGTCTATTATAGATCTGTGGAAGGTAAACTGCAGTTTCCATGATCCTTTTGTTTTGGGGAGGTCTTCAATGCATCATGTGGATTCAGCCAGTGGTGTAAGTGAAATAGACTCACCACACATGTGAAATAGTCTATTTCACTTATGTCACTGCCTGCATCCACATAATGCATTAAAGACTTACCCAAAATAAAAAGAATCATGGAAACTGTTGTTTACCTTTCACAGATCTATAATTCCCAGCACCTTTAACTGATACGTAGGGTGTCTATTCAGCATTCATGTACTATTATCATACTACAGGACCATGATTACCTCTTTTATTGTTTGCTTATTGACTTTAGCTGCCAGTTTTGTGCAATTGGATCCTCTGCTTTGTGTTTGCATATTATACCAAGCCATGTCATTGGTCCATTAGCCCAATGAATGGCAATGAGAGTCTGTTCTTTTTTCTTTCTTTCTTTTACAAAACTGAAGATGCCATGGAGACTTTCTGTGTTAGAAGCACAATCTGCCACTGAGCTATGTGAGTCTTCCTTTAAAAACTGGGATTCAGCTGTCTCCTGGTGAGAGAATGAAGCTGGATCAGGGAGGAATACTGGGGCACTAAGTCAGGACTGGTCTTCAACCTTTTGCTATCTTCTATGTAGGGATTCCTACATAGATCATGGCCACTGGGCCCATCACCTCCTGGCAAATAGAAGGGGAAGAAATGGAGGCAGTGAGAGATTTTACTTTCTTGGTCTCCATGATCACTGCAGATGGTGACAGCAGCCACGAAATGAAAAGACGTCTGCTTTTTGGGAGAAAAACAATGGTAAACCTAGACAGCATCTTAAAAAGCAGAGACATCACCTTGACGACAAAGGCCTGTATAGTTAAGTGTCAGGGAACTGCCATCAGGAGGGCAGGTGGTGGAAGGGCTCACGGAGGTTAGGAGAGACTCGGCAGCAGAGGAGGGAACCAGCAGGGGGAGAGAAGGAGCTCCAAGGGAAAGTGAGTCGGAGGGATGGCTCAGAGAGACTTCCAGCGAAAACAGTGGGGAAGTTTCAGGACCTCCTATAGGGACACCCACCCCTCGCCGTAAACTGTCGCGCCGAGAATCCCGAAGACGCGTTTCCGTTAAGGAGCTTCTATGTTGGAAGCGCTTCCGCAAACGCCCACTGTCGGATTCTGCCAGCGATTGAGGGAGTCATGTTTAAGGGGCTCTGCTATAGACAGAGCTTTGATAACCAAGCCAAACTCTGAGGGACTAAGCTTTACGCACAAGCAGCTCATCATCCCATCACATTAAGGCTATGGTTTTCCCAGTAGTAATGTATGGAAGTGAAAGCTGGACCATAAAGAAGGCTGATCACCAAAGAATTGATGCTTTTGAATTATGGTGCTGGAGGAGACTCTTGAGAGTCCCATGGACTGCAAGAAGATCAAACGCATCCATTCTTAAGGAAATCAGCCCTGAGTGCTCACTGGAAGGACAGATCCTGAAACTGAGGCTCCAATACTTTGGCCACCTCATGAGAAGAGAAGACTCCCTGGAAAAGACCCTGATGTTGGGAAAGATGGAGGGCACAAGGAAAAGGGGAAGACAGAGGACGAGATGGTTGGACAGTGTTCTCGAAGCTACCAGCATGAGTTTGACCAAACTGCGGGAGGCAGTGGAAGACAGGAGTGCCTGGCGTGCTCTGGTCCATGGGGTCACGAAGAGTCGGACACGACTAAATGACTAAACAACAACAATAACATGTAGGGATTCGGGAACTGATCCAAGATGGGACATGATTCCTGACATTTTCATAGTTGGGTCAATGCATCTTCTCTTGCCACAGCAGCACCAAATGACAACAGGCACAAGAATCGTGCCTTCTGCTGACTCGGACAACCCTATCAAGGCATCTCTTTAATATTTACCCCACAGTCAATGGTGCCACAAGCAACCTATCTCCAACTCCTCAAAGGATTCCATCAACGGTGTCTCTGAAAAAATTTACACATCACTTGGGAAGACAGGAGAACTAATATCAGTGTACTGGAAGAAGCAAAGATCACCAGTGTTGAAGCAATGATTCTTCAACATCAACTTGGTTGGACTGGTCATGTTGTGTGGATGGCTGATGATCATCTTCCAAAGCAACTACTCTACTCCCAACTTAAAAATGGAAAGCGTAATGCTGGTGGTCAACAAAAGAAGTTTAAAGACTGTCTCAAGGCAAATCTTTAAAAATGTAGCATAAATGCTGACAACTGGGAAACACTGGCCTGCAAGCACTCCAGTTGGAGAACAGCTTTGACCAAAGGTGTTCTTGGGTTCTGAAGACACTCGAACTCAGGACGCAAGGGAGAAACATACTAAGAGGAAGGCATGCTTGACAAATCCACACCATGACCAACTCCTGTCTGGAAACCAATGTCCCCACTGTGGAAGGATGTGTGGATCCAGAATTGACCTCCACAGTCACTTACAGACTCATTGTTAAAACTGTGTTTATGGAAGACAATCTTACTCGGTTACGAGTGATTGCCAAAGAAGAATAAGAATCCACTCTTAGAGTCCCCAGCTCACTTCCCCTCTTCTATGCGCATTTGGTAGTATCAGAAGGGAAGCGTACTCTTGTATTTGTAAATAGCCATTTCCAGGACTGGACTCGGGGGTCAGCATCATTTGGTACCTGTTGAGGCTGGTGCCCTAGTAGAAGGTACTCACTGCCAGTCCCTGGAGTCTCCTGCCCCTGATGCTCCTCTTCTTTTCTGTGGCTGCCTGTTCACTTGTCCCATGAATACCCAACCTCGTGCCCACCAGATGCTATGGGACTCCTATTCCCATCATCCCTGGCCATTGGCCATGCTGGTAGTTGTAGTCCAACAAAATCTGAAGGATGCTACATTGGCTTCCTCTGACCTACCTTGTCTGAGTGAGGAAGCAGGGGAAAGAAAAGTCCTTTTCACACCCCTTGCCTCTCTGTCTCTTACTCTAGAGGTGGTCCAGAGTAGGCACAGCTGCAGAGGCCAATGAATACATGGTGGCCTCAGAAAAGAAGAGGAAGGGAATGCATTCCTTATGGGTTGGAGTTCTTCCCAAAACCTAGAACTGCTCTGCTTCTTCTACATGCCATTATCCCTCTTGCTCACTCTTCCAGGCCTAAATACCCAGAGTGCTCTTTTTTTGCTCCAGTTCCTCACTCAGTCACGCACTCAGGAAAAAGTCACCTCTCAGACTCAAGTATTCCTACTTCATGATAGCTTACTTAGGGATGGAGAACCTGATGCCTCCAACGCCCATCAGCCCTAGCAAGCATGGCCAAGGATGGGACTTGTAAGTCAAGGAATACCTTGAGGTCCATGGTTTTCCCCACCCCTGGTGCACGCCCCTAATTCAGGAGTAGTTCCTCCAGCCACCACTCACTCAGTCCTTCTGAATGAGACTCAACAAGACTGCCTGGACTTTAAGATCAGTTTCTAATGCCCTGTTGATACCAGTTGGCAGCTTGACAGATACCAAGAGACAGGATTTTTTCTGGGGTGGCTCTGAATTTCCTCCCATGCCTGGCTCCATCACTGTTGCGTTTTGCAAAAGAAACCTTAAGGCCTTTTTTTAGCTGAATCCTCCTTTTGTAAATTGTTGTCCCATGTGCTAACAGTTATGCTGCTCATTTTTAAGGGGAGTATAACGCAGGTTTAATTTGATGGTTTTATATTGCATGTTGTTGTTCTTTACGGCATTTTGCTTGCGAGGGCAGCAGTTTAGAAATCTTTTATGAAATAAAGTCTCGATTGCCATCCTGCCTGGAAGCTAGATATGAAAGAGACCAAGTTGCAAAAGCATCCCTTCCAACAGGTGTGGGAGAGCTATTCTCTATATCTAAAATCTGGGATGCAGCTTTTGTCACACCTAACACGTCAACCTAACAGAAGCTGGGGGGGGGGGGGCGCATAGCAACCGAGATGTGATTGCTTTGTCTCCGTACACTTAAGACAATTACAAACGCTGCTCAGATAGTGTGGATTTTTTAATTGCAGCCTGATGCTCCAACCCGGCTTTTAATTATAAACCTCTGCCCTAGAACCGATTATTAATTGCAGTGCTCAACCTAAGAAGATGTGAAGTTGCTGTACTAGTATTGTTGCCTCCTCAAAAGCCCAGGCTCTCCCAGCAACTTTTTAGAAACCCAAACTTCTATAGCAGAGATGGGGAACATGTGGCTCTCATATCTTGTCAGTCTCCAAGCGCCCTTCAGGCCCAGCCAGCTCGGTTGCCAAGCACAGATGATGGGAATTATAGCTCACTAACATCTAGAGAACCACATTTTCCCATCCCCTGCCCTATTGAAACAGAAGCATTTATTTATAATTGAAGGCAGCCATCTTGACACTGCATTCATATGTCTCAGAATAGGCGGTGAAGTGGTTTTTAAGTGCTTCATTTCAGAAAAGGTTTGTTAGTGTGAAGTCTGGGCTACCACTTTAGAAGTTCACGGGAGACCCTGAAAACTGTTTTATTCTAAAGTTATGCAGGTATTTCTTCTAAGAAAGAACTCAAGGGGGTCCCAGGTCAGTCTCCCATCCATGTACCAACCAGACCCAAACCATCTCAGCTTCAGCAAGGTTTACATTGTGTGCAGCCAGACCATCCTTAGGATCAACACTCCAGTTTCATGGATTTGCTGCAACTGGTAGGAGGTTTCCGCTGCCTCAGACAGTAAACAGGAATGCCCTTCTTTCACAACAGTCAGCTCCTGTCTGTTTGGGGATCTGGCATTTTCAGCACCCATTGACTCCTCCTTTGGGCCTTCATGCTGAACCTGGGAACTATAAAGGTCTGAACTAGACCCAGTGCATGTGCGAAGATGCGCATTCCTATCCTCCATTGCTAGAATGTGTGGACATCCCATGAATCTGAATGTTGGGAGACTCAGAACACATATAGTGAAACTTGTTCCTGCAGGACTCTGCAATTCTATGATTCTGTGATCTAGTAGACTATTCAAAAAAAAAATTATGTTTTTAAGCTAACTCTTGTTAACCCTGAATGGGGCTTATACCATACCAGGTGTTTATGGGATGCAGGTGGTGCTGTGGTCCAAACCACTGAGCATTTTGAGCTTGCCAATCAGAAGGTTGGTGATTCAAATCCACACAATGGGGTGAGCTCCCGTTGCTCTGTCCCAGCTTCTGCCAACCTAGCAGTTCGAAAGCACACCAGTGCAAGTAGATAAATAGGTACCACTGCGGTGGGAAGGTAAACAGTGTTTCCGTGCGCTCTGGTTTCTGTCACAGTGTTCCATTGTGCCAGAAGCAGTTTAGTCATGCTGACCACATGACCCGGAAAGTTGTCTGTGGACAAACACTGGCTCCCTCAGCCTGAAAGCGATTTAAGCACAGCAACCCCATAGTCACCTTTGACTGGACTTAACCGTCCAGGGGTCCTTCACCTTTACCTTTATGTTTGGTGGGGCTAGTGGGAGCTGTGTTCAAAACATCTGGAGGGCACCAGCTTGGTGAAGGCTGATATAAAATGTCTCACCAGAGGAAGATTTTAGTTCCAGGTACATGAACCAAAAGCACTGATCTCGGAGCTTACTTCCTAAGCTTATTTTTCCCACTGCCACTTGAAAGGCTCAAGACAATTTCTATAGCAGAGGTGTTTAAACTGTTTACCAAACCACCGAAAACATTTTGTACTGTTTGCCATACACCAGGTTGATAAATGAACACTTATACCTACAACCCCATGAATGCTCACCTGGGAGTAAGCACCAACAAGCACAATGAGACTTACTGTCGTGTAAAAGTGGGTAAATATGAGCTGCAAGTCAGGCCTCTGAGGAAGTAACCAGATGGATTAAGTTAAACAGGAGGATAATGAACAACCGTTCAAACAGCAAACACAATAAATAAAGGGAAACAAACACAGCCAATTCTATCCAGCCACTGTTCCTCCTTCACGGGCAAACAAGAACGCTCATAATTAAAGTTAAGCATGAAATCTGAGGTCCCAACCAAAGAAGAATGGCAACTTAAGTTGACAGAATATGCTCAGCTTACAGACTTAACATATAGAACAAGAGAGCAAGAAGAACATACGTTTAGAGAAGATTGGAAAACGTTTCTGGAATATATGGGAAATAACTGTGTATAGCTGAAAACGCTGGCAGCATTCAGATAAATTGAACAGTGTAAATAAGTTTTGATGGATGGAATAATGGAAAACTGTATGGTATAGTTTGTGTAAAATATGCTGGGATATGTAAAATGAACCATGGAAAGTCACTGATGTAAAAATGAGTACTTTAAATTGTAGAG
This sequence comes from Podarcis cretensis, assembly GCF_951804945.1. Lineage (NCBI taxonomy): Eukaryota > Metazoa > Chordata > Lepidosauria > Squamata > Lacertidae > Podarcis > Podarcis cretensis. Next base: position 112,316,230 of record NC_137172.1, on the reverse strand, counting down.
CAGAAAATTTAATAAAAAATTGTATTTATAAAGTTAAGCATGAAATCTGGCAGCAATTCCATCAGGACTAGGACTTTCCCCCAAACTCAGTAAAATAAGCTCAAGGTTCCCAAATGCACCAAGCTGGCTTAGCACCTTTTATAGTAAATGAAGTACCTACATATTACCATTTAAAGCCCCACCACCAGCAGAGGAACAGTTTGAAGTCTGTACCCAGAAGGGAATGAGTTATGTTTTATTATAGTTTAAAAGTTTGCATAATCAATAATATTTTAAATTTGGCAGGAATGCCTGGAGTGCTGAAGAATCCTGCTGTCACGTTCCAGGAAAAGGAGGCAGAGACACAAAATGAATATGAAGGGGGGTCATCTCCTAAGCAGAAGAATGGTATTTTGACACCTGGTAAGAGGAGAATTAAGGTTCAGCCTTACAAAATACAGGGCTCATCTGAGTAGACATTTTGTTCCTCCGAATGGTTGCAACCCAATCCTTTGCATGCCCCACTCCCAAAACACCAGATCAAATGGTACTCACTTCCAAGCAGTCCTATTTTTGAACACCTCCTTGTTCTCCTAGAATGGCAATGGCACCCTCCTTAGAGGCGCCAGAACTTGCAAGTTTCAGTTGGGGGGAAAAAGCCATGCTTCCAAGTCACTTTCAAGGATATGGAGAGTTGTTAGGAGACTCCCATTTCCCTGTGGAGTTACAATTCTCTCTCTCTCTCTTGCAAATTTATTTATTTGGTTTTTTTCAAATTAAAATTTTACAATCACATATCCAACATAAAAACAAGATTCCAAAGAATCTCCTGGACTTCCCAGCTCCCCTTTGTGGGTCCTATTGTTAGTCCTTTCCTCTTGAATCTTTCATAATAATCCAAATCTTTTACATCTCCTTTAGGTCCAAAATTCACCATTAAACTATAAGTGACATTCCAATCCCACTAACAATTTTAGCTGTTTAGAATGGTTTTTAAGGAAGATGATAAATTTTCCCCATTCCTTATTAAAATTTTGGTCTTCCTGATTTCTGAGTCTTCCAGTCATTTGTGCCATTTCGGCATAGTCCATCAACTTGATCTGCCATTCTTCTCTGGTCAGGACTTTATATTCTTTCCATCTCTGGGCTAGTAGCAATCGTGCAGCCGTAGTCGCATACATAAATAGTCTTTTCTGCTCCCTTGGGAGTTACAATTTTCAGAGTGGTTTAATGGTTAATTACTCTTCATGGGGAACTCTGGGAACGAGGCGTGCCAATTTGAATAAAATATTGGGGTGGGGGCAGGTAAGCCCCACCCTGCATAATTGATCACATGACATGGTGCGTGCACACCATTTGAATAGCAATGCCCATTGAGTTTGGAGGGGGGCTAGCCCCCTCAAATATTTTCTTGGGGTAGCCAAAGACTCTTCGGTCCCTAGGAGTTGGCTCCTATGATGGGAACTGTAGTCCTACTGTGAGGGGAATTCACTCTTCCTAATAACTCAGCACCCTTAACAAACCTCAGCTCTCATAATTTCCCGGGGGAAGCCATGACTGTTTAAAGTGTTATCATAGTCAGTGCTTTAAAAAAAATTAAATAAATGTTTAGGGCTACTCTCAATTTCCTACTCATATTGAAATACTGCCCCTCAATGAGGCCAAACTTAGATTCACTGATCCTAGTACTTCAAATGTATGGGGCATATATGGCCAAAATCTTGTAGCCATTTATTGACTCAGGCTTGGTTTGTGTGACATTGTCCAACACTCTCTCCTTCGTGAATAGAGTCTTTCCCCATTTCTCCCTTTCTGCTGAATACTCACCTCTTTGGCCAAGTTATTTTAGCCTACAGTAAACCTAGCTGTCTTATGAAGCCTTTTGCCAGTTTTCCTTCCCACCATTCCCTACCCCCAGCCGCCCAAAATTGGGCCAGGTGTTGAGATGTATGAAGAATATGAGATTATTTGCTGTCCGGGACAGTGAGGGAAATGACTGAGGTGACACACAACACTAACCAGGGCATTACCTTAGCGCAGACATATGTTTTCTTCTTTTCCTCTCTTTTGCAGCTTTCTTTATTGCCCTCATTTGGCTTCCAGTGAAAATTGCATGCCCATGTCTGAGGAAGAGAAGTTGCTTGCGGCGAGTGTGTACATTTCTGTGGGGGAAAACTACAAGATTTGCTCTGGGACTGAGTGAAAAGAATTGAAGGGAAGATGACAGAGTGCTTGGTCTGAGCACCACCTTAGAACCATCCATTTTGAATACTATTATAATTTTTTTGCAGCTGTCATCATTGGCCTCCTTTGGACTCCGGTGACCACTGTGTTTTCACGTCTGAAGAAAAGAAGTCCTCAGATGCTTATAACCCTCTCGAAATCTCAAGAGTGACGGGTGAAGCTGACTAGGCCTGTAACACAGAGAGACTGGTGGAGTTTGCTCAGCTTATGATGTGCAGATGCAGAATTTGAATGTGTGGAAACCATCCATTGCAAATAGGGATGAGGAGAAAATTGTCACAGTTTGCATTTTCACCTGCAATTCCCAAAACAAAATGCAGCTCTCCTCTGAAATTCTTTTATATTTATATATATTAATTTTATTAGTTTTCCAAATTATAACAAATTGATCCAAATTATTAAGATTTAATACAACTTTTTTTAAAAAAACATAGTTTCCCGCTCCTGTTACAATCATATGTCCGTTGCTTCCTGATGTTGCCACTTCATTCTTCTTTTTTAATCACCTTCTCGTCCTTCTGTTAATTTTAATCCATTTTCAAAGCTGACCTTTCTTGTTCCCTTGCAATCAGCACCTTGGTTGTTTCGCAAACATATAGATATCGATTTCATGCGTGTAGTCCTTCCAGCACTCTGTTCCCAAACCTGGAATGTAGAGATAATTTATTGCCACCGTCCTTTGTCCATTCACATTCCACTCCTTTGAAAACATTCCTTCAGTTGTTCAAGGAGTTGCTGGGCTATAAATAACTTCCTGATAAGATGCCAGCTCCGCCATTTATCTCCGCCATTAAAATTCTGAGGATTATTTTCCTCAGTCCGCAGTTAAAAAACAAAGTCAAATATATAAACTCCTGCCAGATGTAATCAGCAGTCCTTCATCTTGCCAAATTCCTCTCTCCTCCATTCCTGGTCCAGTCCAAAGATGATTTGAATTGCGTCCATTTAATCTCAGTCGAAATTCACACTTCTCCAAGTGTTGTGATGCTGTCCCACAGTGAAATAAATTGTGTATGAAGATGTGTATGTTGGGGGAAGGTGTACATAAAAATGCAGCTGTGAAAATAAAATATCAAATGCATATAGGGGGAATTGCTTGCCAAAATGCCGATATTAGTCTGAATGTCGCACAAAATGGTGTCTACTGAGAGAAATGCGCTGATGAATTTACACAAGGACATTTTTTTAAGGAAATGCAAACTGGTGAAGAAATGTGACAAACTGAATTTTCGATCAGAAAAACGGCAGGGAGAAACTGAAATTGACAAGGTTCATCCCTCCATAATTCCAAAAGGAGAAACAGAGACTAGATTTACAACATAAATGGACAATTTATGTGCTACCATATTTAGCTGAGTTGCTTTTTACGTAGCACACAATTGCTGGGCAACATGAACATTGTAAGTGAATACTAATGTTGTTTCTGCAGTATGCAATTGATTACAGCTTCTTTTTGAACCATGCTTGCAAATAACTCTAGGCTTAATGTGACAATAATTCAAGAGTCAATCTGAATTAGGCAGAAATTAGACTTGTAATGGATTTCACAGGGATGAACACCTTGGAAACCTCTTCACCTCTTCAGATATGCAAAAGAAACCTTAATTATTTGGTAGGTTTAAAAATATGAGGGTCAGGGAAAGGATATGTCAACTCCTGTTTTCAGAAAAAAGGAAAAACCCTATACGCTGCAATAAATCACAGGCTTAGCCCAATGACAAAGCTTTTTGAATTAGATGTGGATGGAAAGACAATACCCTGATTTCATTAAGAGCCTGTAATGCATTTTCTAAATCTGATTTGTGCGAAGAGATGCCAACAATTTTACCTGTATGGCTATGGCTGAGGTTGGACGGTTTTGCATGCTTAAATTACTTAAATGTGGCCATATAGTTTTGTAACTGTGTTGCAATTTTAATTATTGTCGTGAGCTGCCTCGAGTGTATGGCAACGTGGTATCTAGATGTTTCAAGGAGAAAGAAGGAGACTACGAGAAGGGAGGCATTTTGTCATGTCAGCACTTAGCCGCTTTTTGTGCTATTCATTATTTAGCAGCCATGCTTTTTGGATGCCTGTCAAACATTGTTTTGCAATCCTGGAGAGAATTTGGTTTCAAACCTCAGTGGATCATTTCAGATGATGAAGAAAAGTCTTGGATTTTATTTTTAGCACTTTGGAGAACATCAAGATTCAGTGGCAGACCAACCTTTCACCAGAGTCCTGGTGGATCAGACTGAAAGGTTTTATTCAGCGTCCCATTCTCTCTTTTTTAAAAAATGATTTTTATTGAAGTTTCAAAACACCAACACCAACCAACAAAAACATCATGTCTTATTACATATATCCTGCTTTATGCTCCATAGCGCCATTGACTTCCGTCCTTCCCTTCCACCAGTTTTCCTATTCCAATCCATAATTCACAGTTTATTTAATTAAAACTTACACCATGACATACTTCAATCCTGCCAACATTTTCATATTTGTACAGTTCTCACTTATATAAACCATAAATTTACTCCATTCTTTTTGGTACTTTGTCTCCTCCTGATTCTGAATTCTGGGTGTCAATTTAGCCATTTCAGCGTATTCAACCAGCTTTATCTGCCATTCTCTTATCGTCAGCATCTCCTGTAACTTCCACTTTGGGGCTATCAAAACTCTAGCTGCTGTTGTTGCATACAGATATAGTCTTTGGTCTATCTTCTTAATATCTTCTCCCACCAAGACTAGCAAAAATTCTTCTGGCTTTTTGGGGAAACTATACTTAAACATCTTTTTTAACTCATTATAAACCGATTCCCAAAACTCTTTTATTTCCTTGCATTTCCAACAAGTTTTACTACTTGTCCTATACATTTTTGCCAGTTTGGTGGGAGTGAAGTACCAATGATAGACCCATTCTCATAGTGGCCAATCAGATGCCTACGAGATGCTCGGAAGAAAGACCCGACTCTTCCCCACTTAAGTTTCTCAGAAAGTGGTATTCAGTGGCATGGACCTCTCATGCTGGATATAATAAATTGCCACCATCAATATAGTCACTGGTGCTTCATCCTTGAACATGCACTGTATTTGTGTCAAATTTGGCAATATTTTGGGAGTGAGGGGGTCAGTAGTTTTATGGGCAACTGCATGATTTGAGTAAAACACAGAAGGTGTGGAGCAAGCAGGTGGGTTAGCATCTGTCTTGGGAGAGTGCACCTTCAGGGATGAAATCAAACCATTACAGAGTTACAGCGCCTGCTGTGGCTGAAAAGACCAACAGGGGAGAGAAATGTTTTGTTACAGCTGGGGCAGATGAAGGCATCTGGTTGTGCTGATGCAAGTGTAAAGTAAAGGTAAAGGTATCCCTGACTGTTAGGTCCAGTCGCGAACGACTCTGGGGTCCATCTCGCTTTACAGGCCAACGGAGCTGGCATTTGTCCACAGACAGCTTCCAGGTCATGTGGCCAGCATGACTAAGCCGCTTCTGGTGAACCAGAGCAGCGCACAGAAACACCATTTACCTTCCCGCCAGAGTGGTGCCTATTCATCTACTTGCACTTGGATGTGCTTTCGAACTGCTAGGTGGGCAGGATGCAAGTGTACCATGGCGTTAATTTTTTTCCGGGCTTCTTTTTCCTCCTCTGGTCACTGCTGTGAATGCAGAACCTGACTGTCTCCAGGCTCTGTGACCATCTGAAAGGGATTCCCACACTGCAGGGTTATTATTATTTATTAAATTTGCATACTGCCCAATACCCGCAGGCCTCAGGATAAAAACACAAAATAAAAACACAAAACACTTAATCAAAATAAAAACAAGAACAACCCAATAATGTCCCCCTCCCCCCCAAAAAAAAAAATTAAAAGGTAGGTAAAAGGTAAAGGAACCCTAGACAGTTAAGTCCAGTCAAAGATGACTGTGGGGTGCAACCCTCATCTTGCTTTCAGTGTGAGGGAGCTGGTGTTTGTCCACAGATACCCCATGTGTCCAGCATGACTAAACCACTTCTGGTGCAACGGGACAACGGGACAGAAGCCAGAGTGCATGGAAACACCTTTTACCTTCCCACCACAACCGTACCTATTTATCTACTTGCACTGGCGTGCTTCTGAACTGCTAGGTTGGCAGGAGCTGGGACAGAGAAACAGGAGCTCACCCCGTCATGGGGATTCGAACTGCTGACCTTCCGACTGGCAAGCGCAAGAGGTTTAGACCACAGTACCACCTGCATCCCTATTTTAAAAGGGCATTAAATTTCAGACAACCAAAGGCCTGGTTAAAGAAGAATGTGTTTTTGACTGGCAACTAAAGGTATATAATGAAGGAGCCAGGCAAACCTCCTTGGGTTGATGTTACCAACCTTTATGTCTCTGTTAACTCAGAGTTGGTCTACTAACAGGCCCGTGCCTGAAGTCTGCTTCTTGTATAGCACACGCTTGGGGATCCTGACACCTTCCATTCTGTGGACATGACCAAGCAAACGTAGATGTCGCTGAGACAGGAGTGCAAACATGCTGGGAATGTGGGCTTTGGAAAACACATCTTTGTTTGAAACACAGTGTGGGTGTCGTTCCTGACGGATGTAAGTTGTTTCTCACCAAAGCGTGAGAGAAGAATGGCACATGAACATTTTGCTTCATATCTCAGGTTCTATAAATGCTAGAGACTGTGTTTTTCTCCTAAATAAAGGTAAAGGGGATCCCTGACCACTAGGTCCAGTCATGACCGACTCTGGGGTTGCGGCGCTCATCTCGCTTTATTGGCAGAGGGAGCCTGTGTACAGCTTCCTGGTCATGTGGCCAGCATGACTAAGCCGCTTCTGGCAAATCAGAGCAGTGCACGGAAATGCCATTTACCTTCCCGCTGGAGTGGTACCTATTTATCTACTTGCACTTTGATGTGCTTTCGAACTGCTAGGTTGGCAGGAGCTGGGACCGAGCAACGGGAGCCCACCCTGTTGTGGGGATTCAAACTGCTGACCTTCTGATCAGGAAGTCCTAGGCTCTGTGGTATAACCCACAGTGCCACCCGCATCGCTTTCTCCTAAATATTTAACCCCAAAATAAACAAGCATACTCTTTGCTTTCAAACCAGTTGCACGACAGGCTATTGCAGAGTCAAGCATACAGCATACAGCTATCCAGAGCAGGTCCTTGAGCAAGGTTGATGGTGGTGGTTGCTGCGATACCTTGCATGAAAATGGGTATAAATCAGGATATTTAGATCTGAAATGTTGAAGGCTGGGCCTATAATTATGATTACATATTCATGCCTCTTTGATAAATGACACAGAGAAGGACTTTCTCTCTCTGCTGCTGTAAGGAGGGGAAAGAGAACTGGCTGCATGCAATTGCCCGTGTTTTGTTAGCCCCCAAATGGAAAACAAGCGAAGCCCCAACTAAAGAAGAGTGGCAACTTAAACTGATGGAATATGCGCAGCTTGCGGATCAAACGTATAGAATAAGAGAACAAGGAGAACATTTGTTTAAAGAAGATTGGAAAATGTTCATTGAATATATGGGGGGAATTGTGTACACTTGAAAATGTTGGCAGCATTAAGATAAATTCAAACAAGAGTTGATGGAAGTAATAATGGGAATACTCAATGGTTTAGTTTATATAAAATATGCAGGGATTTATGCTACGCAAAATGAACTTTGGAAAGAGAAGGGAAATCATTGATATTTGAAGGTTGTTTAAAGGAATATTCTAAATTCTGAAACAGAAAAATTGTGTGTGTGTGTGTACCTTCTTTGTAGCATGATTTGAAAGGGAAGAGGGCTACCTTGCCATATACATAAATGCCATTTGCATCATAGTGCAAGGTATGATGTATCTTTTGGCAGAATGTGACCACCACACATACCCATTTCTATTTTGTTAGTCTGAAATTCAATGTACACATGGTTTATTTGGGCATTAACCATAACCCAAAGAAACTGATCTACGTTTTTAAAATGTCCATGTCTCAAGCGCCATCTTGTGGACATACTATACTGTGTTTCTTTTTTTAAAAAAGGAAAGTGATGCTTCTGGGTCTGTCGCGGTAAAGTTAACAAAGAGACTTGCGGCAATTATTGTGATGGCAATCGGCCTCCTTGAACTAGCATCCACTTCTCAGGAATGATGAAATGGCATCTGTTGTTGGCAGTTGTGTACATGCATAAAAGGGGGGTTGTGGAGTTTATACATTGTGAGCAAATGCTTTGTATGGTGTCTGTGACAGAAGACAAAGGAAAGTGACTTCTTGTATCTGACAATGTGGGTTCTAGTCCATGCAAACTTATGCCTCAATGGTCTTTTTGTTCTTAAAAAAAAATACCCTGATAACAAAGCCAAAGGCTGTCTATTATAATTACTACTATTAAAAAAAGAGGGACGCGGGTGGCGCTGTGGGTTAAACCACAGAGCCTAGGACTTGCCAATCAGAAGTCGGTGGTTCAAATCCCCGTGACGGGGTGAGCTCCCGTTGCTTGGTCCCTGTTCCTGCCAACCTAGCAGTTCAAAAGCACGTCAAAGTGCAAGTAGATAGATATATAGGTACTGCTCCAGTGGGAAGGTAAACGGCGTTTCCGTGCACTGCTCTGGTTTGCCAGAAAGCGGTTTAGTCATGCTAGCCACATGACCCGGAAGCTGTACGCCGGCTCCCTCGGCCAATAAAGCCAGAGTTGGCCACGACTGGACCTAATGGTCAGGAGTCCCTTTACCTTTACCTTTAAAGGACCCCTGCACGGTTAAGTCTAGTCAAAGGTGACTATGGGGTGCGGCGCTCATCTCGCTTCAGGCCAAGGGAGCCGACGTTTGTCCACAGACAGCTTTCCGGGTCATGTGGCCAGCATAACTAAACTGCTTCTGGTGCAACAAAACACCATGATGGAAACCAGAACGCACAGGCACACCATTTACCTTCCTGCTGCAGCAGTACCTATTTATCTACTTGCATTGGCGTGCTTTTGAACTGCTACGTTGTCAGGATTTGGGACACAGCAACAGGAGCTCACTCCATCATGGGGATTCGAACCACCGACCTTCCAATCAACAAGCCCAAGAGGCTCAGTGGTTTAGACCACAGCGCCACCAGCGCGCCACCAGTATTAATGTACAAGGCACTAATATTAGCCTTTTCTTTCTTTCTCTCTTTTTGATTTTTTTTTATTTTCCATGCACAATCATAAAAAAAATTACAAACATTGAATCCAAAATAATACTATACAAACAAGAAAAACCGGAACATACAAAAAAAAAAAAGGAAAAGGAAAAAAAAGGAAAGGAAACAAAACTAAACTAAACAAAAACGAAAAAACACACATCTACAGCAAAAAAACCATATCATTACGTACATAAACACAAACTGACTTCCTTCCTTTGTTCTAAGACCTCAAAAAATTTACTCTTAATGTATTGTTGTGTCTAATTAGATTACTTCCACCTTTGTACTTATTCTTTTTTACACCATTTTTCTTTTTCTTTAACCCTGTAAAGCATCATCCATTACATACCAATATACTTACTCCAGAACAATGTTTTTTCATATACTCTTTACCACAACCCCATTCTTTTAATAATTTCTGGTCCGATTGTCCCCTTATGTAAGCTGTGAGTCTTGCCAGATTTATGTATTCACAAAATTTAATTTGCCAATCTTTCACTGATGGAATTTTTCTGCCTTTCCAGTTTTTAGCTATAAGCATCCTGGCAGCTGTTGTTGCATAAAGGAATACTTTCCTTTGATTTTCGGGGATATCATTTGCAATTAAACCTAAAAGGAATGCCTAAAAGGATGTGCCATATTTTTCGCCCTATAGGACGCACCGTCCCATAAGGCACACCTAGTTTTTTTTGGGGGGGGGGGAATAAAGGAAAAAAAATTATTTCCCCCCCAGGCGTGGGGCTGGGGCGGGGGAAGCCCAAGCTTCCCCTGACCCCAGCCCCCAGAACAAGCAACTCTCCGCAAGCCGCGGGAGCCTAGCGCAGGGCTCCCGCGCCTTGCGGAGAGGTGCGCGAAGTCTGGGAGCACTGGGCTCAGCGCGCCCAGCCTTCGTCATGCACGCAACTCTCCGCAAGCAGCGGGAGCCCAGCGCCGGGCTCCCACTGCTTGCGGAGAGGTGCGCAAAGTTGCCTTCGTCATGCATGCAACTCTCCGCAAGCAGCAGGATCCCAGCGCAGGGCTCCCGCGCCTTGCGGAGAGTTGCACGAATTCTGGGCACGCTGAACTCAGCACGCCCAGCCTTCGGCATGCAGGAAACTCTCCGCAAGTCACGGGAGCCCAGCGCAGGGCTCCCGCTGCTTGCGGAGAGGTGCGTGAAGTCTGGGCACGCTGAACTCAGCACGCCCAGCCTTCGGCATGCAGGCAACTCTCCGCAAGCAGCGGGAGCCCGGTGCAGGCTCCCACGGCTTGCGGAGATCTGCGCGAAGCCTGGAGAGCGAGAGGGGTCGGTGTGCGCCTCTCACTCTCCAAGCTTCAGCGAAAGCCTGCATTCGCCCCATAGGATGCACACACATTTCCCCTTCATTTTTGGAGTGGGAAAAGTGCGTCCTATGGGGCGAAAAATACGGTAGTTGAATACAACCCACAACAGCCTCCGGTTTTTTACTGAAAGATATTTTAAACATCTTTTTGAGTTCTTCATAGATTTCATTCCAGAATTGTTTAATAGGTCGGCATTCCCACCACATGTGAAACATTGTTCCTATTTCTTTTTTACATCTCCAACAGGTATTCGATTTTAATTTGTAAATTTTAGCCAATTTTACTGGAGTTAAGTACCATTGGTACACCATTTTCATAAAATTTTCTCTTATTGTATAACATGCCATGAATTTAATATCATATTTCCATAATTTCTCCCATTGGTCCAGCCGAATTACATATCCTATATCATAGGATATATGATATGTGATATTAGCCTTTTCTTTCAAGGTAGGAAAGACCTCTATTCTTCCTGCCTACACCATGAAGAGAAAATTATACCCAGTATATCAGGGAAGTCAATACACTTTATGTAGCTTGTTTGCCAGTTGGCCTAATTTCCTAAGCCACTAATGACACCTTTCCCAATTTCAAGTATTATAACAATTGGCTTAATATTCATATAACACCAGAGAAGGGTAATTTAGTCATTTGGAGTTATTCTAGATTAAGGGCCTGCTGTTCAGATTTGGTATAGAAGGGGGAACCTTTTTTTGATAATAAGATTTCCCACCACTCCAGTTCACAAAGGATTTGATTGACAAAGCAAAGGGTTCTGAGGATTCTCAAAATAGCTACAATGCTTTCATTGTGCATAAAATGTTCAATGTCTTCATTCAGTGGGAACACTATTGATTTCAGCAGGTGTTAAGGTTAACAAACCACATTGCAACGATATGAATGATATGACTGCTGGTGTGGATATGAACTAATTGGGATACATGTATGTATGCATGTTCCAGGGACTGCCACCAATGCTTGATTTGCTTGCCAAGCCTGCCCACCTACCAATCCCTTTGCCGAACCACTCTCTGAAGCTCCCTCTCCTTAAAACACTGCCCCAGTGAAATTTAATGGGGAGTGCTTCAGAGAGGTCTTTGGAGCACCTTCCACTCTCCTTGAAACAGCTCAACTACACTGCTTGCTTGCTTGCTTGCTTGCTTGCCTGCCTGCCTGCCTGCTGGACTGTTCTCATGGCCCTCTGCTGGCAGCTGCATGAATTGCAGCATGATGACAGTCTTATAATTTTATTATATAGGTAAGATATGTGTAAGGGACACGGGTGGTGCTGTGGGTTAAGCCACAGAGCCTAGGACTTGCCGATCAGAAGGTTGGCGGTTTGAATCCCTGCGATGGGGTGAGCTCCCGTCGCTTGGTCCCTGTTCCTGCTAACCTAGCAATTTGAAAGCATGTCAAAGTGCAAGTAGATAAATAGGTACTGCTCCAGCGGGAAGGTAAATGGCGTTTCCGTGCACTGCTCTGGTTCGCCAGAAGTGGCTTAGTCATGTATGCCACATGACCCGGAAGCTGTACGCTTGCTCCCTTGGCCAATAAAGCGAGATGAGCGCCGCAACCCCAGAGTTGGCCATGACTGGACCTAATGGTCAGGGGTCCCTTTACCTTTAAGATATGTGTATGTGTGTACACATACTCCTTTGAATCACTTCCCCTTTCACTACAAACCAGAGCTTGCCACATGAGAGCAAAGCTGCCTCTCCTCCAGTCCTATTTCTAAGTCACACTCTCAGTAGGACCTTTGAAAACAATGGGCATGGCTAGCTTCAGTTTTGTCGATTGTAATGAGCCTGCTCTGAATAGGATGTAGTTGAATACAACCCACAACAACCTGGCCCTGAGACTGGATGTCACAGTCTTGAGATCACTAACCCAAGCTGTGACACAGTGGCAGCAACCTTAACACACAGTTAACTATACAGGTGGTTTTCACTAGGCAATTGGACATAGTTGGGACAATGCCGTTATACTTTTCTGGGGGCTGAAAGGAGAAGGCCATTGATGAGGAATTTCAGTCTATCCTGGGATACTCAGTAAATAACAAGACCTGGTTCCTGAAAATCCATTGCCAGTCAAGGTAGGCACTATTGAGCTAGATGGACCATTAGTCTTCTCTGGATAAAATATGATCGCTTGATGACAATGCCGGGCGTTAGTTTTGCATGATATTTTAAACAACACAGACATTTGCATAGATCAAATGCCACAATCTTAATGGAGACTTGATTCATGATCCTTCTGCTTCGGCAGCCGGATGAGGGAAGCCCTCTCCCAAGCCCATCAAAAAACAAATGGTCTGCAAATGATTAAACCGGTAATAGCAGGAATATAAGAGGCAATCCCTGCAGGTTGCCTGAATTGAAAGAGAGTTGCTTCAGCTACCGACAAACTCCCAAAGGCGACAAAACAAAGCAGGGCACGTGATCCAAAATCTATGCAGGAAACAAAAATGCAAGGTTGTCATAGCAACTGCAACACATCACCTGAAATTTAAAGATAGGAGTTTAAAGACAAACCCAAAACAAGCCCTGTGAGCAAAATATTTCAGTGCTGCAAAAGAAGCAACTTCCTCTCCCCCCAGTGTTACTATGGCATCTACCCATGACACAAAATCTGGGTGTGGGTGGCATTTTCCTCTATGTACCCCCCTTTTTTCTAATGCAGCTGTTCTTACCCTAGCCCCCAAAATAGATGGAGTCTTGAAATTAACTAGATGAGTCAAGAAATAGTTTTCAATCTGGTAAATGCTATGTGTGTGCTTGAGTGGCAGGGAGAGGAAGACTGGACACATATACACTGTTTTGAATTAACTATATCACTTGATGTTGCAGGTGTAAAAGTAAGCCCTTGTTTTCACATCCAGCTTATGCTGGAAATGTGGAAAAGTGGAAGGAACACTGTTCCACACCTGGTGGAGCTGCGAAAAATCCAAGGCCTACTGGGGTATATGATTCATGAAGAACTCAAAAAAATGTTTAAAACATCTATACAAAAGAAACCAGAGGTATATTTATTAGGCTTATTGGGGAAAGATATACCACAGAAAAAGAAAGAAATTTTCTTATATGCCACAGCAGCTGCCAGGATAACTTTTGCCAGCAAATGGAAGAGTGAGGCAATACCGTTAAAAGACGATTGGCTGTGTAAACTAAGCAAGTTCATAGAAATGGCAAAGCTGACTGCCTATATCAGAATGCAGACAAACCAACAACTTAGACTAGAATGGCAATGCTTTGAAGAATATATGGACAAATATTGTTCCAAAAGGAATATGTATGTTGATATGTTTAGATTAAAGGAGTAAAGCAGAAAGAACAACATTATCTAGGAATGTTATAAAGAAATAAAAATTCAAAATCTAAAGAATGCAAGGGTCATATAGAATTTTAAAAATAAGGAAGTCGTGGTGTGGTGGAGGGAAGTCGAGGGGTGTGGTGGTGGGAGGGAAATGGGGGGGAGGATTTACATTTGTGTAAATAATAGTGTATTTTTGTTTTTCTTTTGGTAGATTGTACTTTTTCTTTTTCTCTTTTTGTATTAATAAAACTCATTAAAAATAATAAAAAAGAAAACAAAATAAGGATACTGGACAATTCCAGCAGAAACAGGCATGGAAAATTCTGATGTTTGCTTATTCGTCCCATGTCTGGACTGAAAATCAATGCAGCGAAAGCAATAAGTATTCACTGCTCTTGTTGCTTTCAGTCCATAAATTAATCACAATTGATTCTTTTACACACACCCCGCCACACACAACTGCTACCATTTTGTATGGTGTTTCTTTTTCCACTGAAATGAATGGAGTAGAAAGATGTAAGGCAAAGGGTATAGGGCCCTTGTACAAAGCCACTTTCTATAAACAAACATTTACTGAGTGTTTTCCACCCAAATATTCCAGGGTGGTGCACGAGATTAAGAACATAATTTGGCACTCCAGCCAGGGTGTTTGTACTGCACCAACCTCCCTGCTGCCTCACCCCTTCCGCTAAGCAACAGTTGTAATGCGATCAGGAACAAAAGTGATATAGAAATGGTTACGCAGGTGGAATCAGTTCCGCGTGACACCTGCAGGAAAAGGAAGCCAAAAAGTGCTTACTGGTTTCCGTTTTGTATATAGCTTGGCAGCAGCATACCACTAAGTAAAGTTGGTTCCTTCTAATCCAGTCTTTGTGGATCATTTGCAAACACTACAACAATGACTTAGCTCAGTGGCTCTGACACATCCAGCAAGTTGCTTCTGCTTTTAATCCTTAAAAAAAAAAAAATCTTTCATACATACTCATGAAGAAAAACCAAATTTGAGCAGGGATTCCTGTCTCCAACAGCAAATTTTTGTTTTCCCCATGCCCTTTTCTGTGGACTCAGGTACCACAGGCAAACCAGGGGTCTTCTGGTCTGTGACACTGGACAGATAAAATCCAAATATTAACCAGGCGACATAGGTGGGGGGAAAAGAGAGCTAAAATAATACCAAACCATCCCTATCTTGCTTAACTAAAGCTCTTTAACAAGCCATTAACTTTATTGTTTTCTTAAATCATTCATGAATAATATGATCAGATTAGAGGCTAGGGCTGAGTTCTTGCTGCCAATTCTCTCTTCCCAGGTACTGTTATTGATATGAAAGGTCTGCTAGGCACCTGTGAGCAATTTAATTAAGCTTTCATGAGCAAGACAAAGCACTAAAAACTATCCTTTAATGCTTACCTGCTGCAAGTATATTGAGAGAGGTCCTTCAGTAGCTGGCCAGTAATTAAGAATCATAGTGATGCCTATTTTTTTTCCTCCTTTCCTTTTCCCATGGCTGATTCCATATGTACTTTCAGGGAAATGCCCTCTGGAGTTTCTCTGGGACTTGCAGTTCCAGCCACTAGTGAGAAAACATGCTTCCCTCGGCCATTGGATGCTCTCACAGCCTTCCTCTGCTTTCCCTACAAGGCACATTTTTGGATCTTGAGGCAGAGAAAGGGAGACATAGTGTCAGGCTCAGAAGGCACTTTGCAAACCCTGTCAAGTTTTTTGTGTGCTTGCAAGTGTGGGAATGTTCAGGGATGCAGGAGAGGATATATTGTTTGATTATAGCCTTTCCAACTTGCGTTAACAAGTTCACAATTTAGCAGAGTAACATTCCCCTTTTTAAACTTGCAACGGATGCATTTGCTCAGACTTGCTAAAGCCTCTGTAATAACTGTTCTGGTATTTCCCCCTTATTCCATCAAAGATAAGACACGACGCAGTCTTCTATAAAAGTATAAAAATGTTTACTCACACATCATTCTGTTCACAATAGGATCCCAGAAGGCAGACTTAGCTTAGAAAAGTAACATACACCTGGAAACTATCTCATAAAGAGACAGTCCCTTTGTCCTCTCTTTGGCTAAGCAGATGTTGCTTCTTCGAGGCATGTAGTCAAAAAGAGAGAGATGGCTGCCCTGCCCTGTGCTTTTGTCGATACCTGCACAAGTGAGGCCACGGCCACCTCTAGTCACATGCAGAGGAAGTCTGTCCCAGACCAGAAGGAAACAGGAAGTTTACCTGCTGGCTGGACAAACGTTCCTCCCCATGTGTAAACATGTTCACTCTAGGAATGTTGTACTTGACTGCTCTTGTGTTTCACATCCCACAGCAAGTGCTTGCACCAAATGTCCAGAAGTGGTGTGAGCCTTTATGAAAAGAAAACCTCTCTCTCCCTCTCTCTCTCTCTCTCTCTCTCTCTGTTTATAAATAGAAAGACAAAGTTTAATATCAAACATTATTTTTTGTCCCAAACGGAAACATTGCTCTAAATACAATAAGAACATAGAAAAGAGAGAGAGAAAGAAAAGCAGGGAAAATAGAAAGAGAGAGGGGTGGAATAAAGAAGAAGAAATAGACAAGAGATTAAAAGAAAGAGGAAAAAATAAAGTTCAGAAATTAAATAACTTCCAGTTCTTCGTCTGACGCTGTATATAAACAGTATTCAATCACTCCAGTGTAACACTGTTCAAAGCCACTTTCTATAAACCAAAATTTACTGAGTGTTTTCCATCCAAATGTCGTTATTTCATTTTCTTCTTCACGCAAAAAGTCTACGAGAGGTTTCCAATCTTCAATAAATGCTAGCAATGATTTTTCTCTGATTAAACATGTCAGTTTTGCCATCTCAGCTAAGCCCGTTAATTTTAACAGCCATTCTTCCATTGTTGGCGGTGAGCCGAGTCCTTCCATCTTTGTGCATACGAAAGTCTCACTGCCGTAATCATATATTGGACTGGAAAGCTTTCAAAGGCTCCCCATCAAGCGGTTTAATCACAGGTGAGATGATGTAACACTGCAGAGATTCAACTGCAGAGTCAAATCTTTTGAGACAGGCCCATACGGAATAATTTTAACTGAGATTTTATCAGAACCATAAGCCTCGAAGGAGTTTTTCAAAGCTAGAGACTTAAGAAGACAACATTTTCTTTTGGAAAGCAGGGAGAAATAAGAGTTTAGCATCCTGAGGCCCAGTGCACGGGAAGTCACCCCAAATTGTTTAATTTGGTTTTTAAATAATTGGCTCTGTTTTTAATTGGATTGTAATTTGGCATTGTGATAATGTGGCCTTTATTGGATTTATATTATAACTAATAAAAATTATTATACCAAGAAGACAACATTTTTGTTCCATCTGTTATCCATCGCATGTGGCACTGTTTCCTTTCTGCTGCAGTTTGTCTTCCACCAAAAGCAATGTCATTCATCTCACTGTCCACTAGGGTGAAATTATATAACTTACACAATTATGTCAGTTACATTGTCATTACATTATTTCACCCCATTCATTTCAGTGCAAAGGGAAAGCAGTGCATATGAGGGGGAATGATCAGAGTTCATGAATACAGTTCAGCCATGTTATCAATCATGGGCCTCAGTAGAAGATCATTCCTTATTAGATGGGGGAAGTTCATAGGAGAGCAAGAAGTCCTTCAGACAGCATGGTCCATGACCATTTAGATACTTTTAGGACACCCGTTTATCAGAAACCTACATTATGAAACTTTAGGTCCCAGCCTGAATAGTTCTAAGAAGCAAACTGGTAAACATTACGGATCATAAAACAATAGCCACAAGATTAGGGTTGCCATACGTCTGGGAAATCCCAGACATGTCCTCTTTGGGAGGGCCTACATGCAAGTCCAGGGGGATTTTTACATTTAAAGGCAAATGTCTGGGTTTGGGGGCTCTGGCAGCTCAGGTCCAGTGGTGGTAGACATAATAATAATAATAATAATAATAATAATAATAATAATAAATTTTATTTATATCCCACCCTCCCCATGGGCGTGGGGGTGGGGAGTGTGCAATTGAAATATGGGAACCCTACACATGATACTGAGGACCAGATTAATACATTCTGTATGAATGGTGTTTCCGAATAGTCTTCAAAAGCAGCCCCATGCATTGCAGTAATCTAATGCTCACTGGGAATGAGGATGCTTCAACAAGGTTAAAAAAAAAAAAGGAAAGGATCCCTGGATGGATAAGTCCAGTCAAAGGTGACTGTCAGGGAACTGCCATCGGAGAGTCAGGTGGTGGAAGGGCTCAAGGAGACTAGGAGACCCTCGGATGCTGAGGAAGGAACCAGCAGGGGGAGAGGGAGAGTTCCTGCAGAAACTCAGTCGGAGGGATGGCTCCAAGATACTTCCAGTGAGGGCTTCCGGTCGGCGCCAGTGCTTAATGGCGGCTTTCTCCCCGATCTCCAGAGAGAGGGCTGCTTCACGAGTTCAGGTCTGACCGCTACGGCGAAGCGGGGACCCCTAAAATCACAGGCGCGGAAGCTTGTGAACAAGGAGACTCGGTGGGCACCTTTTGCGCCCCCCCTTACTGCAAAAGAGCCTTTTTAAAGGCTCCGGAGGAGCATCGGGGGATCGTGCGGTGCTGAGAGTCACTACCCAGCCCGTGAAGTGAAGCCGCGTCGCCATAAGCGGAGAGCACCGATTCCTTCCTGAAATCTGGACTGAAATTGAAATACCCGTAGGTAGGATTGGGAAACCTACTGGGATTATAAAAAAACTTTTGAAATTTGGCTGAAAACGGGGATGGTAAATAAAGGAAGTCTGCCTCCCCCGGTTTGCATGGCTTTTAAAGCAACGGAACTGGAAAGCTGCAATTGAAGGAAAAGTAACTTTGAATTTTTGAATTATTTAACTTTGGCATTGAACTCTAACTACCCCTCCAGCAAGCAGGAGCAGGGGGGGGGGAGAAAAGGAAACTTGGCTTAACCTGCGTGAGAGGAAATTTAAGTGATTAATTCCTGCTGTCTCTGACTCTGGGAACAGACTGCCTGGGTGAAGCGCTTTGACAGGAACTGTCTGATAAAATCTGCTGCAAAGCGGAGAGCTTAAATAGATACAATTTTTGGGACTTTACAGAAATATTACTGTTGCAATTGGAAGACTGAAAGTTTCTAAAAGACTGAAAGTTTCTAAAAAAACCTCTCTCCAAAAGGGTTTTCGGTTTCTTTGTTTCTTCTGCTTATTGGACACAATGTATTGCTCCCTCTAGAGGGCTGAAAGGTTACAGTTGTAACATAGACTGTCAAATAAAAACAAGTCACTGGATTTTGCTACTTAAGAGCTGTTCCTGTGGGAACGACCTTGGGACATGAGTGGTTCCGCAGAAGACATAACAACAAGATCTAAGGCTAAAGCTGCACAAAAGAAAAAAGGCTCAATATCAGGCTTACTGCCAACAGGCACAGCTGGACAGGAGAAAGGAATAAACGTATTCATGGATTCAGTGACTCAAGCATTACTTAAAATAAATGAATCTTTAGAAAATTTGACTAAGCAGAGCACGGAGAATACCAAACAACTGACAGAACTTACAACAAAATTGGACTTAAATACCAAAAGCATTACATCTAATACAGAAACCATAAACAAATTGGTTCAAGAAAACGCCACAATTCAAAAAATTGCAGAAGAAGCTAAAATTACTGCAGAAACTACACAGGAAAATCTAATACCAGTCTGTAAGAAGTTGGACCAGCATGAGGCGGCCTTGTCTTTGTGGGAGATGCAGAGGAAAGAGAAGAATTTGAGACTTAGGTTGGTCCCTGAAAGTGGACTTTCTCACAAAAGAATTATCAGAATTTTGGCAGGTAAACTCAGAGGAAGAAGATTTTAAGATAACAACCACCTTCAGATTGGGCAGAAGGCAAGGCAGGAAGATCCCAAGGGATTGTCTGATAACTCTGAGATCTAAAGAGGAAAGAGATAAAATTTTAAATTTACATTACCAGAGAACCCTTCAGATTGGAAATGCTTCTGTTCAAATTTATAAGGACATCCCAAAATATATTCTGGAGGTAAGAACTTATTTTAAGAATCTGGTTGACCTGCTGAAGAAGAATAACATACCTTTTAGGTGGGAATTTCCACAAGGTTTGTCTTTTAACTTCAAAGGAAAGAAAGTCAAAATAAGAACAGTGCAAGATAAAGAACAATTCCTAGACAGAAACGAGGAGGACCTTGTGAAAGGAGTGCTAGACTCGACCTCTGACACAGACCTTGGAAACTTGACATTTGGACTGAAGTCACCAACGGAAGAAGAACAGCTGCAGGGAGCAGCTGGAGGTAACTAACTAATAATGTCTCTGCAATTTTTAACTTGGAACTGTAATGGACTCAACCTTCCCAGAAAAAGGCGTGAGGTCTTTCATATCTTGAAAAGAGAACAATTGGATTTGATATGTCTACAAGAAACCCACGTAACAAGGGCACACAGAAGACTACTTATAAATAAAAGATTAGGACAGGAATTTATTTCATCAGACAAAGTTAAGAAAAGAGGAGTGGTGATTTATGCAAAGGAAAAATTGGCCCCAAAATTGATCTTTAAAGATGAATATGGAAGAATTTTGGCAATTGAGATACAAATCCAAGGAGAAAAACTCCTGATAGTGGGCATCTATGCACCAAATGAAGGGAAGGCAGAATTTTACAAGAAATTGCATGAGACATTAACGGATTATTTGGATTATAAGGTGATCTTATTAGGAGATATGAATGGCGTGGTCTCTACAAATATGGATAAAGCACAAAGACAGGTGGTCTCTAAGGACGGGAGACTACCTAAGACTTTTTTTGAAATGACTGAAAACATAGACCTGATTGATATCTGGAGAACAAGAAACCCTCTTGAGAGAGAGGGAACATTCTTTTCAGAGGCACAAATGACATGGACAAGAATAGATCAAATATGGATTACTAGTGGAATGGCTCCAAGGATAAAAAAGGTGGAAATCTGCCCAAAGACATGCTCCGACCATAACGCAGTGAGGATGGAAATGAAACTAACAACAGCTGGATCCTTCAGATGGAGAATGAATGACACCCTATTCAGAGAGGTGGAGATTTACAAAAAGGCCCAAAAAACCTTGAAGGACTACTTTGAGATAAATCTGAGCACAGAGGTTGAGAAAAGAGTGATTTGGGACGCGAGCAAGGCCGTGATGCGAGGTTTTCTGATACAACAGAACTCTTTAAAGAGAAAGAAACAAAATGAAAGGAAGGAGAAGATTCTGGAAAAAATAAAAGAAGGAGAAAAGAAACTGAGGTCTAAACCAAAGTCTCATGAAATTCTGAGAGAAATTAAGTTCTATCAAATGCAATATATGGAATTGATGAACCAGGAGATAGAATGGAAAATCAAGCAAATGAGACAGAGGACATTTGAATCAGCGGACAAATGTGGGAAACTTCTAGCATGGCAATTGAAGAAGAGACAGAAATTAAATACAGTCACAAGTTTGGAGGTGGATGGAAAGAACATCTTTAAACCAAATGAGATTAGCAACTGCTTTCAGAGTTATTTCAGGAGATTATATGCACAAGGGCCGGAAAACGAAGGAGGCATAGAAGATTTTCTTAAGAAATATGGATTACAAAAAAATTCGCAACAAAGTATGTTGATTTTAAATGAGAAAATAACAGATCAAGAAGTGGAGGGTGCCATTCAAAACATGCAACTAGGGAAATCTCCAGGACCAGATGGACTAACCTCCAGATACTATAAAGCATTGAAAGAATGGTTAATACAGCCGCTTAAGGAGGTTTGTAATGAAATATTAGAGGGGAAAAAGGCACCTGAATCGTGGAAAGAAGCTTTCATCACACTTATACCAAAGACTGAAACTGAAAAAAACCAGATCAAGAACTACCGCCCTATATCATTACTTAATGTGGATTACAAAATATTTGCTGACATTTTAGCAAAAAGACTGAAGAGGGTGTTAATGGAGGAGATTCATAAGGACCAGGCAGGCTTTCTCCCAGGAAGACACTTATCAGATAATGTAAGGAACATAATTGACATTATGGAACTGCTAACTGTAAATATTAATACGAAGGCAGTCCTAATTTTTGTGGACGCGGAGAAAGCCTTTGATAATATCTCTTGGAAGTTCATGAAGAAGAATCTCCATGGGATGAGGGTAGGTCAAAGGTTTGAAAATGGTATAAGTGCAATATATTCTGAACAAAAGGCTAAGCTAATTGTAAATAACGTGGTTACTGATGAACTTTCCATAGAAAAAGGGACACGGCAGGGGTGCCCGATATCCCCATTACTTTTTATATCAGTCCTGGAGGTTTTGTTGAACATGATAAGGGGGGACCAGCTGGTAAAAGGAGTTCAGGTCGGAACTAAACACTATAAATTGAAGGCATTTGCAGATGACCTAGTATTGACTTTACAAGAGCCAGATACTAGTACAAAAAGAGTTTTAGAGTTAATTCAATTCTTTGGCCAGGTGGCAGGATTCAAGTTGAACAAACAAAAAACTAAAGTTCTGGGAAAAAAACTTAACAAATGTTGAAAGAGAGAGATTCCAAAACGAAACTGGGTTAATGGTGGCAAAGAAAGCAAAATATTTGGGGATTAACATGACATCTAAAAATGTGAATTTATTTAAAGACAATTATGATAAATGTTGGACAGAGGTAAAGAAAGATCTAGAAATATGGTCGAATCTGAAGCTTTCCTTGTTAGGCCGAATTGCAGTGATCAAAATGAATGTATTGCCTAGAATGTTATTTTTGTTTCAGACATTACAAATTGTGGATAAACTAGATTGTTTCAAGAAGTGGCAGAAAGATATATCTAAATTTATCTGGCAGGGCAAAAAGCCCAGAATAAAATTTAAGATACTTACTGATGCAAAAGAAAGAGGGGGGTTTGCCCTGCCGGATTTGAGACTGTACTATGAATCGGCAGCTTTCTGCTGGTTGAAAGAGTGGCTACTTCTTGAGAATGCAGATATTCTGGATTTGGAAGGATTTGATAATAGGTTTGGCTGGCATGCATATTTATGGTATGACAAGGTTAAAGTTCACAAGGGCTTTAAAAACCATATTGTTAGGAAAGCATTACATAATGTTTGGATTCGATACAAGGATTTGTTGGAAAATAAAACTCCTAGGTGGTTATCACCTATGGAGGCTAAGGAGGTGAAGAAACTTAACATGGAATCCAAATGGCCAAAATATTCTGAAATTTTAGAACAAGAAAGCGGTGAGTTTAAACTACAGAGTTTTGAGAAATTAAAGCCCAAGGTACGAGATTGGCTTCATTACTACCAAATAATGGAAATCTTTAAACAAGACAGGAAAATTGGCTTCCAGGTGGAGAAATCGAAATTGGAAACAGAATTGTTAGAACCCAATACTAAGAATGTATCAAGAATGTATAATCTGTTGCTGAAGTGGAATACAATAGATGAGACAGTTAAATCAGCCATGATTAAATGGGCACAGGACATTGGTCATGACATTATGTTTGCTGACTGGGAACAGTTATGGACCACCGGTATCAAATTCACGGCATGCAATGCCTTAAGAGAAAATATTATGAAAATGATTTATAGGTGGTACATGACCCCAGTCAAGCTTGCGAAGATTTATCATCTGCCCAATAATAAATGCTGGAAATGTAATGAGACTGAAGGTACCTTCTTTCACCTTTGGTGGACCTGCCCAAAGATTAAAGCCTTTTGGGAAATGATCTATAATGAAATTAAGAAGGTACTTAAATGTACCTTTCACAAGAAACCAGAGGCATTTCTCTTGGGCATGGTCGGCCAATTGGTGTCAAGGAAGGATAGGACTTTTTTTATGTACGCCACTACAGCAGCAAGGATCCTTCTAGCAAAGTATTGGAAGACACAAGAACTCCCCACACTGGAAGAATGGCAGACGAAAGTGATTGACTTTATGGGATTGGCAGAAATGACTGGCAGAATCCGTGACCAAGAGAAAGAGACGGTGGAGGAAGACTGGAAGAAGTTTAAAGCTTATCTTAAGAACTGTTACAATATTGATGAGTGCTAAAATGTCAAGGGAAAGGAAGATACAGAATTGCAGCGGAAATTGTTTGTTGAAATAAGATGAAATTGAGAAAGATAATAAGTTTTAATTAATTGGAGTAAAGGGTTGCTGAAAAATTGTAAAATATGGATGCAAAAAGGGTGAGGTATGGGGAAGTCCGAGAAAGAAGGCTTATGAAAATGAGGTTATGAAATTATATCTGTGTGTTTGTTTTTGTTTGTTGATGTATGTATGTTGTTTTGTCTTAAAATTGGAAAAATAATAAAAATTATATATATATATATAAAACAAGATACTTCCAGTGAGAACAGCGGGGAGGTCTCAGGACCTCCACTGGGGACGCCTACTCCGCGCAGGAAACTGTCACGCAGAGAATCCAGAAGGAGAGTTTCCGTTAAGGAACTCTTATGTTGGCGTAAATTCCGGAAGCGCCCACTGACGGATTCTGCCAGCGATTGAGGTAGCCATGCACCATGGCTCCGCGGACTGGGAGAGTTTAGAAACTGATTGCAAAGCCTTGAGGGCTTAAACGCTTACGCACGAGTAGCCCCTTTATCCCATTACAGTGACTATGGGGTTGCAGAGCTCATCTCACTTTCAGGCCAAGGGAGCCGGTGTTTGTCCACACACAGCTTTCCAAATCATGTGGCCAGCATGATTAAACCACTTCTGGTGCAATGAAACACCATGATGGAAACCAGAACACACGGAAACGCCATTTACCTTCCCGCCGCAGCGGTACCTATTTATCTTGCACTGGTGTGCTTTCGAACTGCTAGGTTGGCAGGAGCTGGGACACAGCAACAGAAGCTCACCCTGCCGTGCAGATTCGAACTGCCGACCTTCTGATCGGCAAGCCCAAGAGGCTCAGTGGTTTAGACCACAGTGCCAACAGCATCCCCAACAAGACTTGTAGCAGACATGCCATTTCTCCTGCTCATTCAGCCAAGATGTTTCTTTGCATTTCCTGATCTATTCCTTGCTGGTTTCACAAGATGCACAGCAAGAACTCAAGAATGGCAGGAATACAGTTGCGCCAGACTCAATTTTCATTCTCAGTTGTCTTCCTATTTAGTACACATCATTTTAAACCAGTGGGGTGGAGGGCAGAGAGAACTCCTTTTGGTTTGCTGCTTATGCACGATGGTGTATGGATGAATAATTCACTAGCCTCGAACATAAGAAAGATGAGCTGGACTACTCACATGAGAGGCTATTGTTTTGCATCTGTCCTAAAAGCTTAAGTAAGGGCCTGCAATGCATTACTGGCACACAAGAAACATCAGCAGATGAGTTGCACTGAAGTCTGGTGCATTTCCATCACTGTTGAACTGGTCAGCCAATACAGAATTGATACCAATGGTCCACATTAACTAACATTGCTCTATCTTCGTCATTCTTAAAATATTGAACCTGAATGTTCCCAACGCACATCTTGGGTGGTGGGGGAGAAGAAATACCATGGTAGGGTTGCCATACTTTGAAGAGCAAAAAAGAGGACCCTCTGGCAACCATTCAAAGCAAATAAATGCAATTTGTCTCACATTTTACCCCTGAAAAAGAGGATGTTGTCCTGGAGAAACAGGACACATGACAACTCTAATATGGGCCCTCAGGTAATATTGATGACAGTGTGCAACAATCTGTTGATATCACAAGATGCCTACATTGGTCTATTTAATTTATTTCGGTAATTTGCTTGTGCTGACAGTCAGTTTTCAACTAGATCAAAGAGGTAAATTAAGGCAATCTTTTAATTTAACAAATCACTACAATGCGATGACTAATAGGAGGAGGAGCAGAAGCAAAGGTCTCCCTCCAAACACTTGCTGAAAAAGATGTGTCTTAATTAGCTGCCCTAAAGCAATGGAGAGGTAAGTTCAGACACACTTCAGCAACTTCAGCAACCTAAGGGCCAGGGGCTGGTTGCAGCCCAATCGCCTTCTCTATCCGGCCCGCAGATGGTCCGGGAATCAGTGTGTTTTTACATGAGTAGAATGTGTCCTTTTATTTAAAATGCATCTCTGGGTTATTTGTGGGGCATAGGTATTCGTTCATTTCCCCCTCCTCAAAATATAGTCTGTCCCACCACATGGTCTAAGCGATGGTGGACTGGCCCACAGCTGAAAAAGGTTGCTGACCCTTGGTGTAGAGCATATGCTCTGTGGGCCCTAGGGTTCAAGCCCAATAGGGCTGGAGGTAGGGCTGGAAAAGGACACCTTTGAAACCAGTGTCTGGAACCAATAGATTCAAACTACAAGAAAGAGGATTCTGACTCAACATGGGGTGGGGAGATCTGATGGTAAGAGCTGTTTGACAGTGGAACCAACTCCCTTGGAAGGTAGTGGGCTTGCCTGCCCTCGAGGTTTTTAAGCAGAGGCTGAATAGCCATCTGTCAGGGATGTTTTAGCTGAGATTCCTAAGGGACACGGGTGGCACTGTGGTCCAAACCACTAAGCATCTTGCGCTTGCTGATCGGAAGGTCGGCGGTTCGAATCTGCGCAATGGGGTGAGCTCCCGTTTCTCTGTCCCAGCTCCTGCCAACCTAGCAGTTTGAAAGCACACCAGTGCAAGTAGATAAATAAGTACTGCGGGAAGGTAAATGGTGCTTCCGTGTTCTGTTGCGCCAGAAGCGGTTTAGTCATGCTGGCCACATGACCCAAAAAGCTGTCTGTGGAGAAACGCCAGCTCCCTTGGCCTGAAAGTGAGATGAACACCACAACCCCATAGTTAACATTAACTGTCCAGGGGTCCTTTACCTTTTTTATTTTTAGTTGAGATTCCTGCATTGCAGGCGGTCAAACTTGCTGGCTCTTGGGGTCCCTTGCAAGGCTCTGGTTCTAGACGTGTTGGCAAACTGGTGGCCTTCGGGCTCTTCTCCGTTTCATCTCCCCTTCCACGTGATTTGGGGAATGAGATGTGCTTGGCTCCTGCGCTCTGCTTTCCGCAGCGAGCCGGCTTGCCATTGTTACGCGCGCGCTGGCGCGCTTCCTCTCCCTGGTTCCGTTGCTATAGGAGCTCCCGTCTAACAATCCCCTCCTCCCGCTGGGTGCTCCGGGGACACGCTCGTTCTCGCGGACGCTGCCACCCGCCCAAGGAACCATTCCTGCTCTCTTGCCATCAGCCCGCGGAGGAAGCGGGGAAGAGTCATGCCCATCTACGAGGCATCTGGGCGGCTGCTTTCGTCTGGTCTCCTCCAGCTCTCCTGGAGCGTCAGCAAAGCTTGCAGGTAAGCTGCTGGAGTCGCGGCAGGTTAAAAGGAGAAAGAAAAAGGAGGAGCGGGCGAAATCCAGGCAGATCTGGCCAGTAGTGGTCATTGTTTTTGCGGGGTGATGTAATCCCTTAGTGCTTCTGTCTAGAAAAAGGAATCTCGGGGAGCCCTGCGTTGGGAATGGTGTTGCAGCCCAAAGAGCCCAGCGCCTTTAAAAGGACCGAACAGATTGATTGACAAGCAAAGGCTATTGCGGACTTCATCACATACGCGTAGAACTCTTCATGCGCTCGGTGGTAGGCTGCTCTCATTCAGGCTCTGTTGTTTGTCTTTTAAGGGACCACTGAGTTGACTCGGAGTTGCTTTGCTGATGAATTGTAAATACTTATAAGTCATACCTGCAGATAGAACTGCAGCAGGTGAACTTTATTGCCAGCTATCCCCAAGTCATAAAGGAGCTCTTTGGGGAAATTTATAGTTTACCTTACAAACCATTGTAAACAGTTAAAGTCGTCGGTAGGATCTGAATAACACTTGTAGTTTAATGGTGAATTTTGGATATAATGGAGATGTAAAAGATTTGGATTATTATAAAAGATGCAGGAGGAAATGGTTAATAATAGGACCCACAAAGGGGAGGAGGGGAATCCAGGAGATTCTTTGGAATCTTGTTTTTATGTTTTATGTTGTATGTTTGTGATTATAAAATTTTAATTTGAGAAACCAAATAGTTTCATATAAAAATTATTAAATAAAGGATCTCTTGGGGAAATAATAATAATAATTCAAATTTTACAATTCTATGACTATTATTGATGAGGGCAGATTCATATATTCTTGTATATAGATCTGAATCTTGTGTCTTGACTATATGTCGGTGAGCATGGGAATGAATGATGAGCTAGAAACATATTGGGTTTAATTTATTATTATTATTATTATTATTATTATTATTATTATTATTATTATTATTTTAAACCATTCTCCATCAATTAATGAGAAAAGGAACTATGAAAATTGGCAAAGGGGAGAGAAACTGCAGGTGAAATTATCATGAAGCAGCACTGGATTTGGGGTGGTGAAGTCTGTTCCCCTGCACAGGGCACCAAGCCAAGGGGGCACAAAATATTATTATTATTATTATTATTATTATGAAGAAGATCCATGCAAAAGCAACTGTATCAAAATGAATTATTGTGAAAATAAGAAAATTTGAGGGCAGGGGGCACTAAATTATGACTTAGCTCAGGGCTCCATATCACCAAAGTCCGGCCCATGGGATAAGTTTGGTTGCGCTCACCTTATATTCAGAGTGGCTGAGGCTGTTTGTAAGTGTCCTTTCTTCAAACCATCTGCCGGCAGCCTTCCCAGGTGTTCTGTCCTTCCTGAAAACTCAATGACGGCTCTGACCAGGCTTTTCTGTAAATCACAAAAAGCTGGGGTATGTTTGTGTGTGAAGGAACTGCCTAATATGTACCTGACAGCTGTTTGTTGCTTTTTTTTAAAAAAATGAGGCCTTTTACTTTTAATGACATGTAAAGGCAAGCATATAGACTTCCTTTAAAAGCAAAAGTGGGCACACCAGTTTCAGATGCTTGGTAGGCAGTCCCTCCAGATGCACTTCATTTAAAGTTTAGGGGGTAATTCCATGAGGTTGTTCCTTTCCCATGGGGCATATTATTATTATTATTATTATTATTATTATTATTATTATTATTAGGAAATGTGTGCAGCTGGACAATCTGCAGAATGCTGGGGAAATGTTTAATGGAAATTGGGGACAATATGCACATCATAATCACTGCACCATGGTAGGTAATCTCAACTCCACACCCACCCAAACTTAGGGGAATTCTGAAGCACCTTGTGAATGAGACAGCAAAATGGAAGGGGAAGGAAACTTTTGAGAAATTGGAGGCAGGTTTCCAGCACAGAGCCCCCAGGTCTGGACAGAAGGTGATACCTGGTGTGTCACAAAAGCTCTGCCTGCAGGTTTGGCCTCCAGGCATTCAACCCTTAGTGCTTCCATGCCACCCTAGATAACCTAAGAAGAGCCTGCTGGATAAGACGAAAGCCCATCTAGTCCTGCATCCTGTTCTAACAGTGGCCAATCAGATGCCTCTGAGATGCCTACAAAGGGACCCAACTTTAGTCTGCCATTAACCAGCCCCCATCCACCTACCTTCTTACTTACAGGGGTTATTCCTGGCTGTTCCTCCTCCTTAGGCTCAGCTTTGTCCTTGTAGAAGTCAGCAGAGAGGAGGATGGGGACAAATCTAGCCTTTGTTGACTCGGTCTGCTGTTGGCGCTGCTTCTGCTTATAACTTGCCTCCTTTCCTACCAGCCTCAATGGGCACCAGCCATCAATAGCCTTGTCCTCCATGTCTAATCCTCTTTTAAATCCATCCAGGTTGGATGTCACATGCGTGTGTGAACTTGCTTTGTTTGTCGTGCTTTGGGTTTGTTGTCTTGCACCTCTGACCCTCAGGTTTCACAAGGAGGCTTCTCGCAATGTGTGCAAACATCACAGCACCCGTATTTGCCAAGAGGTTGAGGGTTTATTCTTGAGGCTCAGTTGACACACTCCTAGAAACTAGAATTTTAAAACAGATTCAAGTGAAAGCTAATGTGCCAGTCCATCTTTGACTTATGGCATTGTTGCTATGTTGCACTGTTGCATCATCAGGAGTATTAATGAGTTGCAAACAGCAATGGCAAACAGCAGTAGCAAAGGACAACTGACTGCAAACATAAGTGTGGTGGCCAGTGGTGACTGGCGCCCTTTGGGTTGAGTGGAAGGTAGGGACATCAACAGTCCGCACAGCCACAGCCAATGACAGACAGAGCCAACTAATTCTACTTTTGTCTCCATCCTCCTGCCTGTTTGGAGTTCTACAAGGGCAACATTAAGTCTAAGGAGAAGGTTACTTATGTAAGCCACTGCTGTGGCCTGTGTTTTGTTAGCCCAAAGATGGAAAACGAGTGAGGTCCCAACCAAAGAAGAATGGCAACTTAAGCTGACAGAATATGTGTAGCTTGCAGACTTAACATATAGAATAAGAGAGCAAGAAGAACATATGTTTAGAGAAGACTGGAAAACGTTTATTGAACACATGGGGCGATATTGGGTATACTTGAAAATGTTGGCAGCATTAAGATAAATTCAGCAGTGTAAACAAGATTTGACAGATGTAATAATGGAAAACTGAATGGCAGTGGCGGAGCTTCATGCTCCAGCACCGGGGGGCAGAGAGCAGGTGGGGGCATAGCTCCCCCCATGCCTGTCTTCCTCCGCCAGTGCTGAATGGTATAGTTTTTGTAAAATATGCAAGGATTTGTGATATGCAAAATGAACCATGGAAAGAGAAGAAGGGAAGTCATTGATACTTTAAGGATGTTTAAATGAGTATTTTAAATTGTAAAACAGAAAATTTAAGTGTGTGTGTGTGTGTGTGTGTGTGTGTGTGTAGACTAAAGAGGAGGAACATGACAGGCAATGCCACCTGCTGTAAGAAGATAGGCTGGTGGGAACTGGCTGAAGGGAAACTGAAGTTGGTGGGGCAATATCCCATTCATTTTAAAGGACCAGCTTCCACTGGCTATGGTAGTGTGGCATGCTTTACTGTGTCATGAGCCACAGGCAGAGGGCCTTCTCAGTGGTGGCACCCACCCTGTGGAACGCCCTCCCATCAGATGTCAAGGAAATAAATAGCTACCTGATTTTTAAAAGACATCTGAAGGCAGCCCTGTTTAGGGAAGTTTTTATGTTTGATGTTTTATTCTGTTTTTAATCTGTTAGGAGCTGCCCAGAGTGGCTGGGGAAACAGTCACATCCTTTAACAGATATGCTTAACTGCCACAGCATAAATGGGGTACATCGTAGAATTCCATTACAAAAGAGACTCATTTTTCTCCCATTTTCTCCTTCTGTCCAGAGAACCACCTCTATGAGAATATCCTTCCTTCGGTTGATTGAGAATGTTGGCTGACAAAAGGCTCGAAAACCTACAGATCTACAAAGTTCTCCAGTGCGTTCGCCAGAAGGACAAGAAACAGATTGAGAAGCTCACCAAACTCGGCTACCCGGAACTCATCAACTTCACCGAGCCAGTCGATGGAGAGGCTGCTCTTCACTTGGCCTGTGTTGCCAATGACATTGACATGTGCAACTTTCTCTTGGAGCTCGGAGCTCATCCAGATGTTCAGGATCGGATGGGGCGCACCCCTGCGATGAAAGCCGCTGAGCTGGGCCATGACTTGGCCTTGGATGTATTAGTCCAGGCCGAGGCAGACATGACCATCGTTGATGTGGAAGGAAAAGGTAAAGAGAATCAGGTGTTGGCAAGGGAGGTGGAGATTTCTCTTGTAGCTCAAGAAGTACAATCCACATTGGGGCACATTTCAAAGTGCTGGCTTTCACCTTTAAAGCTCTAAACCATGATTATTTAGTTAAATTTGTTAAGTTAAACTAACTGAAAATAGCTTGCAGATACTTAATGGGCTTAGGATTTTATTTCTGTTAAGTGATGAATTAATATGTTCACCATACGGTGAAGATCTAAGGATGTTAATGTTTAAGTTAAATTTCATAAAAATTGGGATTTGGAAAACCGTTAAAAGGAAATGCAATGAAATTCAACCAGGGGAAGCGAGGAAGTCACTTAACAAATTTAATAACTGTAATTTTCAATAAGGCTATGGTTTATGTTTGTTTGTCTTGTGTGTGTTTTTGTTTGTTTGTTTGTTTGTTTATAATATTGTGAAAACTAATAATTTTTTTGGAAAAATAAATAAATTAAAGCTCTAAACCATGGGTAGGCAAACTAAGGCCCGGGGGCCGGATCCGGTCCAATCACTTTCTAAATGCGGCCCGCGGATGGTCTGGGAATCAATGTGTTTTTACATGAGTAGAATGTGTCCTTTTATTTAAAATGCATCTCTGGGTTATTTGTGGGGCATAGGAATTCATTATTATTATTTTTTCAAAATGTAGTCCGGCCCCCCACAAGGTCTGAGGGACAGTGGACCGGCCCCCTGCTGAAAAAGTTTGCTGACCCCTGCTCTAAACAGCTTGGGGCCAGGTTACTTGAAGGATGATCTCTTCCCATGCATACTTGCCCAGACCCTGAGATCTTCATCTGAGTTCCTTTCCCAGCTTCCCTTAGCTTAGCTAATGAAGTGAGTCAGGTATCTGCTAGGAAAAGAAACTTGCATTACTTTATTAAAAAAAATCAGAGTCCTTTCTGTTGGGGATAATTCAGACTGAAATCCCCAGGTGCCAGAAAAAGTTATTTATGTATGTGACAACTGTGGCCCGTGTTTTGTTAGCCGCAAAATGGAAAATGAGCGAGCGAGGTTCCAACCAAAGAAGATTCACAACTTAGGTTCACAGAATATGTACAACTTGCAGACTTAACATATAGAATAAGAGAACAAGAAGCACATATGTTTAGAGAAGATTGGAAAATGTTTATTGAATATATGGGAAATAACTGTGTACAGCTAAAAACACTGGCAGCATTAAGATACATTCAAAAGTGTCAATAAGTTTTGCGGATGTAATAATAGAAAACTGATTGGTATAGTTTTTTTCTAAAATATGCAGGGATATGTAAATTGAACCATGGAAAGAGAAGAAGGGAAGTCATTGATATCTGAAGGATGCAAAGTGTTTATTTGAAATTGTAAAACAGGAAATTTAATGAAAATCATTTAAAAAAAAAATCAGTAGTGACACCCATCCACCACCGGTTGATAGAATTAGGCTGTGAACCATCCTGATATCTACAGACGAAGGGCGGTCTATAAATTCAATCAATAAATAATAAAATAACTAGAATGTCATTCCCAAAGATACTCTCCTGGCACCCACATTATGGTATTTAGATACCTGCTGAAGATCATTTTGATTTCCTTGGCCTTCATATTAATTATCATGGGTACAAATATCCATGCTTTTTTTTCTTAAAAAAATGTTTAGGGGTACTCTCATTTTCCTACTCATATTGAAATACTGCCCCTCAATGAGGCCAAACTTAGGTTCACAAAATGTTTCGGGGTATGCGTCCCCCCCCCGAAAAAAAGCACAGCAAATATCTGGTGCATTAGTTCTTTGCTCCATTTCCCCCCCTTTGCTAGTTTCGTATTGATTCCTCATTGTTTCAACTGATGTGCTTATGCTGTTTTTAGTAATGTATATTTTGGTGTTGTGATTTTAACTAATCGGTTTGAGTGTTTATTTTGGTTTGGATTGTATTGGTATATTTTAATGCCTCTGCCAACCTCCCTGAGCACTTAGTTATATGGGCAGTACACAAAGGCAATAAGCAGATTATTTTACTACTTGGCATTTAGTGGTTGGTCTCTCTTTTCAGGATCACGGCTCTTTCCCTGTTAAGCCACTCTGCGACTATTCTTCACACAGGTGTTCTGTTTTACTGCATTCTGCCCACCAAACGGCACTTCCGCTGTGTTCAGATGGTCCTGGAATATGGGGCGGATGTTAACAACTGCACTTTTGAGGGGAAGCCAGTTTTCGTACAAGCCTGTGAGCAGGCGCATGAGATCAGAGACATGTGCATGACATTTTTGGAGAGAGGAGCAGACCCTAATGCAACAAACCCAGTAAGAATGTTCTTAGCCATTCTAAGAGTGGGGAGTGGAATGCCGACAGGCGTAAGCATAATAATAATTAGGGCTGCAGTGGCTAATTGGTTAAATTAAGCAACCATAAAAATGCTTTAAGAATATTTATTATCCTGATCAACCAGGCAGCAGATCATATATAGATATATATATTTAGTGGTACCTTGGGTTACAGACGCTTCAGGTTACAGACTCCGCTAACCCAGAAATAGTACCTCAGGTTAAGTACTTTGCTTCAGGATGAGAACTTAAATTGTGTAGCAGTGGCACAGCGGCAGTGGGAGGCCCCATTAGCTAAAGTGGTACCTCAGGTTAAGAACAGTTTCAGGTTAAGAACGGATCTCCAGAACGAATTAAGTTCTTAACCCGAGGTACCACTGTATACATGTATAGATATATATAACACATACAGTGGTACCTCGGTTCTCGAATGTCTGTGTTGCTGAACATTTCAGAACCTGGACACCAAAAACCAGGAAATAAATGCTTCCATTTTCAAACGTGCCTCGGAAGTTGAACGACTTCCGCTGTGTGCTTTTCAATTTTTCAATTTTCTCAATTGCATTTGCAGTCAGCCCTTTGTGCCTCGGTTTGCGAACGTTTCAGAACTCTGGCGGTCTTCCGGAATGGATTACGTTCGAGAACTGAGGTGCTGCTGTAACTTGAAAAACTGCAGATAGTAAGGAAGCGCATAAAAATAAATTCACACTAAAATACCGGTGAATTTCCAGGAAGCCTTTTTTATGTATGGATATTAAGAAATTGCAAACTGATGTGGACATTTGGAGATGACTGGGGAAATGAGAAAAGGGGAGAAATGGAGATTGTCAGATTCATGTATCCCTCCTCCCGGCGTTATCAAGACACACTAATACACATGTAAATTCAAGATAGGGAGCAGGCCACAGAAATATCTCATGTTTTCTGCTAGGATTGTGATCTTTTTCAGAGAGGCCTGCTTTGTACCTGAAACAATGGCTCCCATTGTACACACAGTCCCCTTTTTTCTAAGGTAGAGGAGAGGGCAGCAAGGAACTACTTTGCAGCCCTAACCCCTGTTCATGGCTTCCATTCTTTAAGACATTTCCTCTTGTAGCACCCTGCTTGTGGTTAACGCTTAGCTGGAATGAAATATTCAACGCAGCAATAGAGAAATTAAAATAATAATTTATTTGTCAGACAAATAAATGAGAGGCACAGTGGTATATGGTTACCAAGCTCTGGCCTGCCCTCCTGCCATTCTGGCCAGCACTTATATTTCCTTAATCCAGCCCCCTTGCTCCTCCTGTGGCTGCCTCTGTCCAATCAGCCTGGTTGAAATTCCTATTGGCTGTTTGCTAGAACCAATCACAAAAGATACACCCATTTCCTTTTGCCCTTTTATGGGAAACAAAAAGCTATATATTCTATCTATAAATGACAAATAAGTAGTAATATATCTTACATGTGTCTCAACAAGGAACCTTAATTACCAGCTCACCTCTTGCCCTCCTTGCCCTATTGCCCTCCAAAACAAATGGTTAATCTTAAATTTTTATCTTAAACAGATGTCAAGGATCTTGAGTTCACATCATCATTGAAAGATCTCCTTCTCTTGGAGGTCTTTAAACAAAGGCCTGACAACCATATGTGTGCTCTAATGATGTTTCCTGCTTGGCAGGGGGGCTGGGCTGATGGCTGATGGCCCCTGTGATCTCTTCCAACTATATGAAATAAGAATCTAGCATAAGGATTTAACATTTCTTTCTTTCTAAATCCTTTGCATAATTACATTTAAGCCAATATATTTAATACATAACATAGATAGCTTTTTAGAAGAATAAACCTTCTCAAAGTAAAAAAGGAAGGAACAGTTTCCAGCCTCAAAATAAGATAGGAAGAAACCTATCTTCTCCAGCCAAGCCAGTTGCCTTTTTCACTGCTCTTGACCTTTCAACCTTAGGAAAATATGGCTCAAGTTTAATGGGAGGCACATGGTTTTATTTTACTATTTACCCACTCTTAATTATGTTTATCGCTTTTTTTATCTTCTGTAATATGTAGGGTCAGTGTAACCTTGGCTCTCAGCCTGTAATTCCCTTTTTACGACTTCGAGAATTGTTTTCTGCTATAAATCAGGGGGCCCCCTTGTCCAGGAGAATAAACATTGCCAAGGTTCTTAGGCAGCTGGTCTTCTGCCTGGCATAAACATTTGAAAATCTTTAAGCTCTTTTTAAGATACAGGCCTTAATCAAAAATATAAGCTTTGATAAAAATGCAGGCTTATGATTAGATGCCTCACTCTGAACCCCCCTCCACTTTTTGCAATATGGTAAATGAGCAAATATGTGTTAATTCTCTCTCTCTCTCTCTCTCTCTCTCTCTCTCTCTCTCTCTCTGATCTGCAGGCGACCGGCCGCACAGCCCTGATGGAAGCAGCCAGAGAAGGGGTTTTGGATGTGGTCCGCGGTATTCTTGAGAGAGGTGGAAATGTTAATGTTTTTGACGATGAAAGACACCATGCCGCACATTTTGCTGCCAAAGGAGGGTTTTTTGAGGTATTCTTTGTTGGTGGTGTCAGAAACAAAGGTACCCAGCCCAAGGAACTCTCTCGGTTAATTACTAATAATCAGGCTTGGCTAACAGAGGGGATCCCAGAAAATCCAATTTGGCTTTTTCCCAAAGCACACTTTTTAGAATGTTTAGCTTGACCCAAATAGGAAGAAACATGGAGATACTATAGTGGTGTGCTATGGTGAGAGGGATGCGGGTGGCGCTGTGGTCTAAACCACTGAGCCTCTTGGGCTGGCTGATCGGAAGGTCGGCAGTTCAAATCCCCATGACGGGGTGAGCTCCCATTGCTCTGTTCCAAATCCTGCCAACCTAGCAGTTCGAAAGCACACCAGTGCAAGTAGATAAATAGGTACCACTGCGGCGGGAAGGTAAAAGGTGTTTCCGTGCCCTCTGGTTTCCGTCACAGTGTTCCGTTGTGCAAGAAGCAGTTTAGTCATATCCCAGAAAGCTGTCTGTGGACAAACACCAGCTTCCTTGGCCTGAAAGCGAGATGAGCACCACAACCCCATAGTCACCTTTGACTGCACGTAACCGTCCAGGGGTCCTTTACCTTTACCTTTTTTGTGTGCTACTCCCCTGCACAGCCTGAGGGTCATTGTCCTGAAGGAAGAGCCAGTGCTGTTCAGCACCACTCAGCCTCTGCCTCCTTCAGGGAGGGAGAATCTTGAAGATCTGGAGAGCAGTGAGGAGTCATGAGGATGGTTTTGAAAGTGGCAGATAGCTAGTTAAAGAGTCAGAATAATGATCCCTTTGGGTAATAAAGGTAAAGGGACCCCTGACCATTAGGTCCAGTTGTGACCAACTCTGGGGTTGCGGCGCTCATCTCGCTTTATTGGCCGAGGCAGCCAGCGTACAGCTTCCGGGTCATGTGGCCAGCATGACTAAGCCGCTTCTGGCAAACCAGGGGCAGCGCATGGAAACGCCGTTTACCTTCCCACCAGAGTTGTACCTATTTATCTACTTGCACTTTGACATGCTTTCGAATTGCTAGGTTGGCAGGAGCAGGGACCGAGCAACGGGAGCTCACCCCGTCACGGGGATTTGAACCACCGACCTTCTGATCAGCAAGTCCTAGGCTCTGTGGTTTAACCCACAGCGCCACCCGCGTCCCTTTGGGTAATACTACATTTTATATTCAATATTTCTTTGTGTGGTTTTTTAAAAATAGCACCTGCAAAGGGCCCAGTCTAGATTGGGAGTGGTTTTGTGCAATACCATAAAAAATTGGAGCCCACCCTCAAATTTACTATTTGCCCAAAAGGTGAAGCTGCATAGTAGCAACTTTTGTCCCAAGGCAATTGCCAATTTCAACTGGGAGAAGGGATTTATTTTGGAAGTCACTGCAGCAATGATGGGAGGAGGATTAAACTCCTTATCCCTGTGCCTCAATTCTGTTGTGGATCACGGCTCCCCACGCAGGGCTCGTATGGGATAGCGGTGGGCTTTGGCCATCTTTGGTAGTGAGGCCGAAATTTAGCACCCCCAAAGGAATCTTCTCAGTGATGGATCTTCTCAATTTTGTACCCCCTCGGCTTGGCGCCCTGTGCGGGGAAGCCAACTTCGCTGCTCTAAATTGGGCACTGTTTTGAAACACCCACACAAATGCAGAGACACATTTCACGTGATATGGAGTTTGGCCCTTGTCAGAAGGAGAAAAAGGCTTATTTTAAAGCACAGGTGGGCGACCTTCGGCTCTCCAGACCATAGCTGACAACTTTTCCCTTTTCTTGCGAGGAATCCTATTCAGAATAAGGGGATTTCCCTTTAAAAAAGGGAAACGTTGACAGCTATGCTCCAGATGTTGCTGGACTCCAACTCCCATCAGCCCCAGTGAGCATGGTGCCGTGGTCAGGGAATATGGGTTTTGTAGTCCCGCAAATTTTGAAAAGCTGCAGGTGCTCCAGACCTTGTCTTAAGTGGGGGTATTTCTGTGCAGGAATTTTGCCCTCTCACCATTACACAGCCAAGTATTAATTAGGCCATGGATAGGCAAACTAAGGCCTGGGGGCCAGATCCGGCCCAATCGCCCTCTAAATCCGGCCTGTGGACAGTCCAGGAATCAGTGTGTTTTTACATGAGTAGAATGTGTCCTTTTATTTAAAGTGCATCTCTGGGTTATTTGTGGGGCATAGGAATTCTTTCATTCCCCCCCCCCAAAAAAAATATAGTCCACCCCCCACAAGGTCTGAGGGACAGTGGACCAGCCCCATGCTGAAAAAGTTTGCTGACCCCTGTATTAGGCCTTTCTCTGGTGCCCCAGCTTATATAGTTACAGCTGTTCAGACTATTTAAATGGCATCCATTTGCTGCAATTTTGCTGAGAAGAAAACAGGTACAGTACATTTGGTTAAAGTATGTCTGTCTTGGTTTAATGGTGTTGACTTTGCTTCGCAGATCCTGAAGCTTATTTCCGCCTACAATGGAGATGTGGGTTTGATAGCCATGAATGGAAACACGCCGCTGCATTACGCTGCTGCTGGGGGTTATGCAGAGTGTTGCAGATTTATAGGTCAAAGAGGTAAAGGATGGTTGTCTGAGAATGAAGCGCTCCCCCCAACCCCGGGATAAACTCAGGGGTTCAGTCACCTGATTCAGTGAACAAAAATCCACTGCACTCAAGCAGGAACAAAGCAATCTTGTTTCGGTGCCTGTAATATACTGCATCAGGGTGGTCCAACCCACAGCTGTGGCCCCCGATGCCTTGCTTGGCGGCCTTCAGCAACATTCAGGAAAATGACATCTTAAAGCCTTAAGAAATTTTTGTGTGAAATCTTGTTAGAAAAAGCACCCACGTCTGTTTGCGTATGAAATTGGTTTACTGGTTGCATGTATTGAATCTGTTAAATACACAATATGTATTTAATCAAATATATTAACTGTGTATATTAAGTAATATCAAATATATTGCAATGCTTTAATTTATGATATGGACATTTAATTTGTGGGGTGGCCTGTGGATTGTTCGCACATCCACAGAGGTGAGCAGGTTGTGTGCTGGTGTGTGGTGCTTGTGTCCAAGCAAGGGAGTGTGTGAAAGAATGTGGGCTGGCCACACCCACCTTTGGCCACACCCACCAACTGCATGTGACCCCCCCAAGGGTTGATCAAGGATGGATGTGGCCCTCCGGCCAGAAAGGGTTAGTCACCTCTATTCCGTAAGAATCTTGAGAGCCATAAAATGAATGAGTCAACCACGGTTTTGATGATTCCCCAGGTGTTGAGACTTTCTTTTGACTCATTTTCTAAGATTTTAGAGCTGTCTTCATTGGAACTTACACTTTTGCCTTTTAGGCACTGACCCTACATGGAGGAACCTAGAGAAAAAGACCCCGAGGCAGGTGGCTAAAGACGGTGGATTCAAAGCAGCAAGTAAGGAGATTCGTAAGATTGAGCGGCGCTATGCCAAATATTCCAAGCCCAAACCTGGGGTGAAGAACCCCAACCCACCCTGGGCTGTTAGGCTACACGACTGGACCGTAGAACACCAGGCAAGTCTTCGCGAAGCATTTGAGATCGCAGATCGAGGGGACGGGGCCGTGAACAAGGAAGATTTTGTGTCCATCATCGAAGAGAGGTGTCCATTTGTGGAGGCTGAACAATTAATGACAATTGCTCAGGCTCACGAGAAAACGCGAGCAGGAGGGATTAAGTTCGAGGAGTTTCTTAAGGGCAACCGGTTCTTGCAGAAAGCCTTCCTCCTTACATCTTATGGTCCCAAGAAGAAGAAACCCAAGAAAGCGAGAGGCAGGAAAGCCAAGTTTGTTGCCCCTATGCCAATCTGCGTCATTCCGGAGAGTGCGTACCCGCGGCGGGCAGATGGCGGGCCGCCCGAGTACATGATCGAAACCTATAAGAACGTGACGGACTGCAACCGATTCAATCGGGACCACCCTCCCGAGCACCCCATCCAAGATGATTCCTGGTGGTACATT
The DNA here is from genome assembly GCF_951804945.1 of Podarcis cretensis. NCBI lineage: Eukaryota > Metazoa > Chordata > Lepidosauria > Squamata > Lacertidae > Podarcis > Podarcis cretensis. Next base: position 112,275,846 of record NC_137172.1, on the reverse strand, counting down.
GACGACCCGTTGAAGACTTTCGCCCACATCAACTACCTCGCTAAAGACGGAGACCTTTCGTCCATGAAGAAAGCCTTTGAGGCAGGGGTATCAGTGGACATACGAGACCATTTCTACAAAACTCCTTTGATGGCCGCTTGCGCAAGTGGGAACATCGAAGTGGTGAAGTTTCTCCTGGAAAGAGGGTGGGTTTACTTCCTCTGGAGGCTTATTGGGCTGGTGGGCATAGGAGGCAACCCTGTAGACACAAGTAATGTGGGATTTATGTGGGAATGTTGAGGAAGAGGATGTATTGATGAAACATTATCCTTCCTCACTCACGCCAGTGAGCAAGCAGGAGAGCACATTCCCTTGCAGATAGTTGGAAGCAAGTTGATGGATTTGTTAGAATCGTTTAACTTATGCAATCCAGTCTGGATTGTTTCTGGTAAGTTCCCCCTTTTATTTCCCTCTTAAAATAATAATAGCACAAGACAGTCTTCTTTAAAAGTAAGAGTAAAGTTTTACTTACATTCAGTTCACAGCAGTAATCTGAAGGCAGGCTTGATCTTGGGGTTACCAGTGGCGTAGCGTGGGGGTGCAGGGGGGCCGGCCGCACCGGGCGCAACATCTGGGTGGGCGTGCTCACCGCCTCCGGAGTCGCCGAAGAGCCTCGGGCGCAGGCTGTAGCAGAGCCCCATGTCTCGCGGAACCGACGAGCTGTGCGCGCGTCCAGGCTGAAGGTGTCCGGCAGGCAGCGGCTCTCAGCGCTCGCCGTGGTCCCCACGTGTCAGGGCTGCGGAGGGAGCGTCAGGCAGCCCCTCCTCACAGCCCCGCCGGTGCCACAGCTGCTGCAGCTGCTGGGCCATGTTGCATTTTCCTCGCTTCTCTGCCCTCCTCCTCCGGGCAAGCGGCGTTGTTTGGGCGGCAGCGCCAGCGGCAACTCAGCTCAGATCACCTGACACGGACCTGCCGCCGCCGCAGTGGCTACCTTACCGTAAATACCCCAGCCCAGACAGCAGCAAGAAGAAGCTGACAGCGGCGGCAGGTTAGGGGTTAGGGGCGCAAATTACTTGCCTTGCCCCGGGTTAGGGGGCGCAAATTATTTGCCTTGCCCCTGGTGCTGACAACCCATGCTACGCCGCTGGGGGTTACAGTTACATTTGTACAGAAAAGAAGTCTTAGCTACACCTCAGACTTTCTGCTTTGTGGCTTCCATCCTCTGTAAGGATGACCCATGTGTTAGCTAAGAGCCAGGAGAGGCGTTCCAAGAGAGAAGTCTGAAAAGAGAAAAAGGGAATATGGCTGTGTGGCTAGCCCTTTCACAGGGTCTGCTAAGCTCATGCACATCTACCTGGTCATACACAAGGGCAGGAGGCTCCAGAGCAGGTATGGCAGGAAGTCCTCCCTGTCTGGAGCCACATTCCCCTAGGTGTCCACTCTAGGCAACAGGAAAATGTTGTACTTGACTGCTTCAGTGATGATACATCCCCCAATTTATGAGGGGTGTGTCCATGCCCTGTGCAGGGCATTCAGAATTTTGCGGTTGACAGAGTGCAGACACTAAGGTCAGTGGGCATCAGGGACTGGGCAGATGAGGAATGGTGGAGACCACCTCTGCATCCTGACCCCTCCAGAGAGGAGGAAGAGGAAGACAGAATAGATTTACAACAGGGGTTTGAGGGAGGTCACAGCTCAGAGGCAGATGAGGGGGGGAGTTGGGAAATAATGGGAGAGGAGGAGGCAGGAGCGAAATGGCAGCTGGCTGATATGGTGTCATTAGAAAGCATTCCAGACCCTCCATGTCCCAGAATCCAGCAGGCCTTAAAAGTAGGAGAGTGAAGAGCTCAAAGACAGAGGGCCACCTAATAGCACCCATAGAAGTGACAAATGAGGAAGTGGGAGAAACAGAGGGTGGAGATTCACTCGGGACAATGCCTTCATCCAAGAGGCTGGGTTATTTGTAATATTAAAATGAAAATGGAGGGTAAGAAACTTTCCCTTGTCTTGATACTTTCCTGGGCAACCAGGCAGGAGCCGCTGACACCATCCTGACAGTGGGTAGTAGTAGTAGTAGTAATTATTTATTTATTTATTTATTTATTTATTTATTTATTTATACCCTGCCCATCTGGCTGAGTTTCCCCAGCCACTCTGGGCAGCTTCCAATCAAGTGTTAAAAACAATACAGCATTAAATATTAAAAACTTCCCTAAACAGGGCTGCCTTCAAATGTCTTTTAAAGATAAAATAGCTGCTTATTTCCTTCACATCTGAAGGGAGGGCGTTCCACAGGGCGGGCGCCACTACCAAGAAGTTGTGGGTAGCTTTGGACAGGCCACCAAGTCTTACCCTATCCAACTTCACAAGATGGTTGTGAAGGAAGCAACAGAAGGCTGCACTCAAAGGGACGGGCTAGAACAGTAGTCAACTTTTTCATATCCTTCCTTTAACCCAAAGATACACTTGGAGACCCATTTCTTTGTGTGTTCCTTGTGGTAGAGGTGCTGTTGTCTCCCACCTTAGTTCAGGCTGCAGGCCAGTAGTAGTGTGTCCTCACCCATGAGTTGAAGACAAATGGCTATGTCCAGCACAAGTGACCATTGTGATGTGACAGCCTAGGCAAGTTGTCATGGTGGGAGCAATGGACCAGGACTGAGGAGATCCACAACCAGATCCTTCTTCAGCCATGGAACTCATCTGGTGACCTTAGGTCAGTCACCATCTCTAAGCCTAACTAACCTAACTCAGATTTGTTGCAGAGTGAAATGGGGTGGGGGAGAATGCAATGCATGATAGCCTTAGCCCCTTGGAGGAAAGGCAGTATATAACTGTGTACATATACCTTGAGGGACGTGGGTGGCACTGTGGGTTAAACCACAGAGCCTAGGGGTTGCTGATCAGAAGGTCAGTGGTTTGAATCTCCGCGATGGGGTTGCTCAGTCCCTGCTCCTGCCAACCTAGCAGTTTGAAAGCACGTCAAAGGGCAAGTAGATAAATAGGTACCACTCCAGCGGAAAGGTAAACGGTGTTTCCATGTGCTGCTCTGGTTCGCCAGAAGCGGCTTAGTCATGCTGGCCACATGACCTGGGAGCTGTACGCCAGCTCCCTCGGCCAATAGAGCGAGATGAGCGTCGCAACCCCAGAGTCGGCCACTACTGGACCTAATGGTCAGGGGCCCCTTTACCTTTACCTTTACCTTTACATATACTTTGAAGCACATTTAAAGCACGTGACTTCTCCAAAGAATCCTGGGAAAGGTAGTTTGTTATGGGGTGCTTGGAATTGTAGCTCTGGGGGGAGTAAATTACAGTTTCCAAGGTTCTTCCAGGGAACTCATGTACTTTAAATGTACCGTTCCGTATGTGGATGCTTTGACCTTGTTGGCAAACCGCTTAGAGATTGGCTTAAAGAAAGGTGTTGCATCAACTGTTGTCAGGCAGCGGAGGAACCAACCCCCATGGCTGGTTGCCAGGAATGGACAAGACAAGGGAAAATCCTTATCATCTGCTTTTATTCAATATTCACAGAGAGAGGCTTAGAAATGTGGCCTCTCGGAATAATGTTGTTGCTCCGAGTAAATCTCCGCTTCTCTCCCACTTCCTCAATCATCATCCCTTCTACGGTTGGTGCTGAGGGCCCTTTGCTCTCCTATTTTTAAGACTCGCTGGGTTCTGGGAGATGATGGGTCTGGAATGCTTTCTAGTGATAATGTATCAGCCAACTGTCAGCTGTGACCTCCCTCAAACCCCTGTTGTAATTCTGAATGGTCTTCTTCTTTGAAGGGTCAGGCTGGGGAGGTGGGCTTCACCATTCCTCCTCTACCCAGTCCCAGACAATTGTGTACCATCATTGTGGTGATGAATAATGGCAGTTGGTCAGGGCCGGATTTAGGTTTGATGAGCCCCTAAGCTACTGAAGGTAATGGGGCCCTTTATATGTCCAGCTGTCCTTTGACAGGAACAAACTGTCTCTGTTTTTTGTGTTGAATATACCATATTTTTCGCTCTATAAGACACACTAGACCACAAGACGCACCTAGTTTTTGGAGGAGGAAAACAAGAAAAAAAATATTCTGAATCTCAGAAGCCAGAACAGCAAGAGGGATCACTGTGCAGCGAAAGCAGCAATCCCTCTTGCTGTTCTGGCTTCTGGGATAGCTGTGCAGCCTGCATTCACTCCATAAGATGCACACACATTTCCCCTTACTTTTTAGGAGGGGGAAAGTGAGTCTTATAGAGCAAAAAATACGGTATGCTATATGGTAATTTATGGACTCATTGCTTACATCATAGGAGCCTACAAACCACAAAACACTTTTGCTGTATATAGGTTTTGTTTTATTTGGTTTTTATCTTATATTTTGGAAATGTACATCCAGGTATGGTTTTTTCCTTTAATTTTTTTTTTTGGGGGGGGCAAGAGAGTGGGGCCCTAAGCTATAGCTTGTTAGCTTACATGTCAATCAGGCACTGCAGTAGTTGTAACAGAAACCGGCATTGGTGTGTGCAAATTATTGGAGATTCATCCTCCTTGTCTGCCATCATGGGATTGTTATCTATCACATGGCGGTGTATGTTTTCATTCCACAGAATGGGAAGTGACAGAGACAGGATGTTTGTGTTACTGTGTTCCGTGAAGTGGGACGATTGTCCTTTGTTCTTTTTCTCTTTGCTGTCTGATGCTAGAGAGAGAGGGAGCCATGTTGCAGTGCTCTGTGTGTGTTTATATATAAATAAAGTAGATTAGCCAAAATGCTGAGTTGCTGAGGTCTGTTACACAAGCTGCACTCTGTGGATCCCTAAGTGTGCTGATGTCTGTTGGCATCGGTCTCTATGATGTTCGGGAAGAAGAAAGCTTTTGAAGCTCCCGAACGATCGACCAGGAGGGAGAGAACATGCCAGTCGGGCATGTGTCTCTGCCAGGGTCCTACACGAGAGTAGGATGGATCCTAACAAATCAGGTCCCTTCTCATTGGAATTCACTGAATTGAAATTCCTCAAATGTCCCTATGTGACAAAACAGCATATTTCTAATATAGAGAACAATTGTTCTTTGCCTGCAGGGCTAATGTGAACGCAACAGACAATTTCATGTGGACTGCTCTCCACCATGCATGCCATGCAGGCCAGCAGGATATTGCTGAGCTGCTCATCAATTCTGGAGCAACAGTAGATGCTATTTCAATCAACTATGGAACCCCATTGATGAGAGGCCTTGAGAGCTGCCGACTGGACACGGTTCATCATTTGGTCAACGCCGGTGCTAAGCCTCAGCTGACAAACAGAAAAGGTAAAACCTTTGTGTTACTGCTAATTGACAGCCAATGCAACCTTTAAATTAGCTATGGTGTTTCATCAGTAACTTCTGACCTAGACAGGAAATTCAATCATTGCCCCTTTACATTTTCTTTTTCTTTTTTTAAAAAATAACTCTTTCCAGCTTATGTTGTTGTTTTTGTTTAGTCATTTAGTCGTGTCCAACTCTTCATGACCCCATGGACCAGAACACGCCAGGCACTCCTGTCTTCCACTGCCTCCCGCAGTTTGGTCAAACTCATGTTCATAGCTTCGAGAACACTGTCCAACCATCTCGTCCTCTGTCGTCCCCTTCTCCTTGTGCCCTCAATCTTTCCCAACATCAGGGTCTTTTCCAGGGAGTCTTCTCTTCTCATGAGGTGGCCAAAGTATTGGAGCCTCGGCTTCAAGTTCTGTCCTTCCAGTGAGCACTCAGGGCTGATTTCCTTCAGAATGGATAGGTTTGATCTTCTTGCAGTCCATGGGGCTCCCTGTCTGTGGAATGCTCTCCCTAGGGAAGTTCGTCTGGCACCCTCATTATGCACCTTTAGACACCAGGCAAAAACATTTCTTTTTAACCTGGCCTTTGGTTGATCTGATTATATCCTATGCCCTTGTGTGTGGGGTTTTTTGGGGGAGGGGGCTATTGGGTTGTTGTTTTTATTTCTATTATGTATTTTGTGGTTTTATGTCTTGATTTTATTCTGTAAACTCAGGCCTCCTCGACCTCAGCCCTCCAGATGTTTTTGGCCTATAACTCCCATGATCCCTAGTTAGCAGGACCAGTGGTCAGGGATGATGGGAATTGTAGTCTCAAAACATCTGAAGGGCCGAGGTTGAGGAAGCCTGTGTAAACTGCTCTGAGACCCCTGGGTATAGGGTGGTACATCATGTCAATAAATCAATCAATCAATAAATAAATAAGAAAGAGGTAGGCGCCAATGGATTCAAAATCCAATCATTTTACAATGCTTCACCACTGAACTTTATGCACCCAGGTTAGTTGTATCTCAATAGCATCTTTACCACCCAAATACTCTGGGCTCCCATCCCACTCTGTCCCTGTATTCTTGGTGACATGGAATCACTCTGGAATCAGGCAGAAGAACGCCACTGCCCTCACATACTGAGCCACCTTCTTTTTACAAACAGGACAAAACGCTCTGGAAGTTGCAAAGGCTTATGCTGACACCCGGCTGGTCCACTACATTCAAGACACGCTGGACCGCATGCCGAAGCCACCTGACAGCAAAGGGGACAAGCAGAGAGGGAAAAAGGGGGCCAGGCCAAAGGCACCGGCCAAAGCAGCCTCAGCAGCCTCAGGAGCCCCAACCACTCCAGCAACGCCCGGCACTCCCAAGCCAAAGATCCCAGATCCTGCGTCGAAAGAGTCTGTGAAAGAGGAGGTAAGGCGATGCCATGGTTCCGCACAAGAGATTTCTTCAATGGTGGGTTCTCCAGATGTTGCTGGACTCAACTCTCGTCATCCCCAGGCAGCTTGGCCAGGGGGTGATGGGAGCAGAAGACCTCAACAGCTTGCATGGTAGCCAGAAGCATCATAGCCAGACACTGGAGAGACTTGTCTGGAGTAAGCATGGATGGACCAATGGTATCAAATAGTGTGGGAAACAGCCTTATTAGAAAAACTAACCCATAAACTGAAGCTGACAAAGGGACAAATAGAAGAAGATGCCTTTGGCCTGGTATAGCTCCCCTTTATCACATACACAGCCCAACAAGACAATGACACGAATCCGCCAACAACATACAAATCAATCTGGCTAACCTGATCAAAAAATGCACACACACACACACACCCCACTCACACACAAAAACAAATCTCACTACAGCCAATCAAAGACAACCACCCACACCCTAGACCACCCCAAGCTTTCTCACCACCAAGGAAACACAACTAGTGCCACCTGACCCCACCCCACCCCACGCCTCCCCCTCATCCCCCCTTTTCTTCCTAACCTAACATTGTATGTAACACTAATGTCTCACAACAAATGAAACTGATCTGTAGAAAGCACAACTTGAAGAAAGAGACAATGCACATAGTTTTGTAAACTAAGAAATCTTTACTACAGGGGTAGGCAACTTAAGGCCCAGGGGCCGGATCTGGTCCAATTGCCTTCTCAATCCGGCCCACAGACGGTCTGGGAATCAGCATGTTTTTACATGAGTAGAATGTGTGCTTTTATTTAAAATGCATCTCTGGGTTATTTGTGGGGCCTGCCTGGTGTTTTTACATGTCAAAGAGATGTCAAAGAGAACAACAATTACCAGACTTTTAGAAGACATCTGAAGGCAGCCCTGTTTAGGGAAGCTTTTAATGTTTAATGTATTACGGTATTTTAATATTCTTTTGGAAGCCGCCCAGAGTGGCTTGGGAAGCCCAGCCAGATGGGTAGAGTATAAATTATTATTATTATTATTATTATTATTATTATTATTATTATTATTATCAGTGCTCACATTGCAATGGGGGAGCAGCCTCCATGACCCCCATACATACTGCGACAGCCCCCTGCTTTTGGATTTTGACACATAACGAGAAACTTGGGTTGCAAAAAGGCCTATTCCGGCTAATTGCGTGAGACATTTACGACACACACAAACACTTGTGCAACTGATGATGTTCTGTGTTTAAGATTCTACCGTCATCGGAAACAATCGCTGAGAAATCTCTCTTCGAGGAGAAGAAAGAATCCCTCAAGGATAATGTCGTCCATCTGAATTCACTGATAACCAGAGGAGCCACAAGGAAAGTTAATATCACTTTCACACCACAGAGGGTAAGTATGTCTGTAAAAAAAGACCAGCTCCCTCTGCTGATCTTAACACCCGAGTGGGTCTCTGGGGAAGAATGTGGTAGAATGGCTTATTTCTTAGTGTTCCACTCATCTGAGGGGGGAGGAAATGACCACAAAGAAATTCTGTTCTTGAATATTTCCCCTATTGGGAGTTGTAGGTGACAGGATTGTATATGATGCTTCAACTCTGCTGGAGTACTTCCGCTCCATAATTCTGAATTCTTTACAGCTAGATGTTGCTAACTTTATTCCAGAGCCCAGCAGTACTGGGGAGGGGTTCAGTTTGTGAAAAAAAAATCCAATGCTTTTTTTCTGGGGGGGACGCAGGGGTACACATACTCCTAAACATTTTGTGTATCTAAGTTTGGCCTCATTGAGGGGCAGTATTTCAATATGAGTAGGAAAATGAGAGTACCCATAAACATTTTTTTAGGGGTGGGGAAACGCACTGAAAATATCCTTCTGGAAAAGCAAGCCGCCTGGAAAATATAAAACTTGGGAATAAGCGAGATAGTAACTGGAGGTTGCCAATCTTTCTGGGTACCATAAACACACTATGATCAAGAACACACCAGAAACCTATACCATAGGCTACAAAAGAATGCTTCTTTCAATCCTAAATTCAGCATGGCGGGGGCATGGGAGGGGGTGGTTATAAAATATATCAACCATGCTTTTTTCCTTCCGTTAAGAAATGTATGTAAGGAATGCTCTTACGTGCTGAGTCTTAATTATGGGATCCTTTTCTCTTTCAAGACTTGGAGTCCAGAAGCAACAACCCAAGACCTTCTAAGGAAGAGAGAGATGCGCCGGCAGCGTTTTAGTTATGAGGTGGACTTCGATGACTTTATGATGCCCTTTAAGAGGAACTTTATGGAGAAAGCCCGTTTGTTACAACAGGGTGCTATTTTGCATTAATCACTGTGGAATTCCTGCAAGGATGTCCCGGAAGGAAAGGATCCAGTTCCGAAGAGGGCAAGAATCATGTTATCCTGAACTGTGATGGAAGTTTCGCTTTGTTCTTTAGTTATGTAATTTCAGTACAGGGCATGCTCAAAGTATTCAACCAGGAGGACCACTCTGTCTTGCATTTGGGAATGGATTTGTTTTCATTTATTTATTTTTTAGCAACAAGTTGGAAGATTAATGTACATTTCAGGAAAGTGGGAGTCCAGCTACCCTACTGCATTGCAGTTGACTTTTTATTACCCTCTCCCAGTCATCCAGATCTGAAACCATCTCCTTGCTTAAAAAATAGACTCTATCCTGCTACCGAAACTTGAAACCAATTATTTCCAGGTGCTATAAATATCCAGTGTACTGAGCAGTGTTGGTGATACTTCTTAAATCTAAGGCAGCTGTAGAATTTGTGCAAGTCCGCAGAATTTTCCCATGAGAAGAATGTCCTGGTGCTTACGGGTGTGTAGGTTTTTCCTTATTTTTTGTGGGCATGTCGTGGGTGGGATAACATAAAAGCAATACAGATATAATACAGGAAAGTGGTCTGGGTGATTCCTAGGAGGAATCTACACACATATAAAAACCGTTCTGAAAATGCTTTAAAAAAAAGTTTTTAACAATACATGGAATTTTCCATAAGGCTCACCATCACCATCTAGTGTCACATTGTATATTGCACTTAAAACACACACAAAACATTTTATTTGCAGCTATACAGCTGAGTCCCTAGTTTTGATCCATGTCCACTCAACTCTAAAAAATGAAGTTGAGAAAAATTCCTGTTTATCAAGGAAATGAAAGAACAAACAAACCATGATTTACCCCACTATGTATGTAAGTATGTATATGCACCCAATGTTCTTTGGAAGAACCTTAATATGTTTGTATTATTTAGCTAGTTATCCAATAGTCTGTAGTGAATAACCACTATTTTTTGCTGCTAGTCCTTCCTCCAAAACCAGGAATGCAAAGACAGCAGCCACAGCGCTCTGATGTTTCCTCAGCCAGGACAATCAATACAGGGACAACAACAAACTGGGGTTGTTTCACTGGCCAGTGTGGTGTAGTGGTTAAGAGCGGTGGACTCGTAATCTGGTGAACCGGCTTCACTTCCCCGCTCCTCCACATGCAGCTGCTGGGTGACCTTGGGCTAGTCACACTTCTCTGAAGTCTCTCAGCCCCACTCACCTCACAGAGTGTTTGTTGTGGGGGAGGAAGGGAAAGGAGAATGTTAGCCGCTTTGAGACTCCTTCGGGTAGTGATAAAGCGGGATATCAAATCCAAACTCTTCCTCTTGTTTCACTTGTGTCCTGCCTCCCTCTGTCTTGCTTTGTAGCATCTTTACTCACCACAGGCATACGGAAAAGTGGCTAAATTGACTTTTGTCTACCTGATGTTCTCCATATGTTTTTGATGGCTCCCACTAGAGCCATGCTGGCAGGGGCTGAGTTGTAGTCCAAAACATCTGGAGAGCACCAGTTTGATGAAGGCTGGGCTAAATCCGAGGATGCTTGCCAATAGCCCAACGCTCCTGAAAAGCCTATAATCACATTTTAACGGAGCAGGGAATCTGGGACATCACTGATTCCCCAGCCAAGTCTGGACAGGTGAGCGAAGGGATGTTCTCAGAATGGAAGAAACTGCAAAGTGACGCTGTTAACCTCAGTAGTGAAATGTAAAAGTTGCCTGTGTGTTTGTAAGAAAGCACACATTCTTTGGGCTGAGAGAACACTCAGGGCGAAGTCCAGCAGATCCCAGCTTCCAGGCTGCCGTCTGACTTCATTCCCAGATGGTGGGAAAGTATCTGCAAGAGTAATGATTAATGCTGCGTTGTAGAAATTCAGGACATTAATGAAAACGGTTGGATTCCTCTATGAATCACTGGTCTAAAATTGACAGCTGGCCTATTAGCCTTTCTAATACCAGCAATCTGCATCCCTTCCAGGCCTCTTTAACTAGCAGAATCCACAGCACAAATTCCAAAAAACGCAGGCTACATTTTTATATACAGTGGTACCTCGGGTTACATACGCTTCAGGTTACAAACGCTTCAGGTTACAGACTCCGCTAACCCAGAAATAGTACATTGGGTTAAGAACTTTGCTTCAGGATGAGAACAGATTTTTTTTTTAAATGATATTTATTAAAGTTTTAAATTTTGCACATAAACAAAACAACAATACAAACACAAACAAAAACAAGTATATTTTCAATCTCTTTTTTTCTTGTGACTTACTTTCCCGACCTCCTCATACCTCCCTTTTCTGTATTCCAATTTCTATTTATCAAATCAGCAAATCCTTTCCCTTATTCTCGATTTAATTTTTAACCTTTCTTTTCTTTTTATTTAATCATTACCGCTGAAAACCACTTAACTTCTAAACCCATGTCAATCTAACATTCGTTAATTTTACAGTGTTTCCTAAGATAATCCTTGAATTTCTTCCAACCTTCCTCCACCGTCAGGATGAGAACAGAAATTGTGCTCCAGCGGAGCGACAGCAGAGGGAGGCCCCATTAGCTAAAGTGGTACCTCAGGTTAAGAACAGTTTCAGGTTAAGAACAGACCTCTGGAACAAATTAAGTACTTAACCCGAGGTTCCACTGTATAAACTTTTGTGGCAGTTAAATGGTAGCAGGGAATTAAATAACTCGAGAACCACAAATACTTCTTGTAGCTTCATCTGATGGCTCATAACACCACTTTTTTTTTGGAGTAATACAATATTATCAGTGGAATGATAATTTAATGAAGAATGTAATGCAACAAAGTTTGTTCAATTATCTGTATTCTGTCAAAAGTTATAGCCAAATAACCAGAAAAAGGAAGCACAACTTGCTTAGGTTGATATGCAGTAACTTTCCTTCATTTGAATGAAGCCAATGAGTATAAGTGTTTAGAGAGCCAATCAGGTGTTATGAGCCATCAAACTTGGAAATACACTTTTTCCAAAAGGATTCCACACTTTTGGCCACTGGTGTATCAGATACACACATATTTAGATTAAATAATAATAATAATAAATAGTAAGCTATTTGAAGGAACAGTGTAAGCTAGTTGAAGGAATGCCATACGGTGTTTTTGCTCCGTCCCGAACAACACTAATATAAACACAAAACACAAAACTAATTCCTTTGGAACTCTCATGAAAAGCCATTTGCTGCCACAAAGGGGGTGTAGGTTTTATCTTCACTGTCGCTTGTGGGGGGAGTTGGTCCATGAGGGCAAATGGGGCACTGTCCCAAAAAGCTCAGTCTACCCTTGGCCAGCCCACACCTGCCTGCCTTCTTCATGACTTCTGACCCAGGGGGGTGGCCCTTGCTCTCAACACCCTCCTCCATAATCTCAGGGTTGCCCTTCGGGAACTCAGCAAGGATAAAGCAAAACGAGAACTCATTGGCTTTGCCTGCTGTTGGCTCTGGTGCCACCTTCTGTTGGCCTCCCAGCCTTCGGCCCTATCAGTCCCAATGGGCAGCAGCCACCATGGGTTGCTTGCCACGAAAAGGATATTGTGTGAGTTGTGCTGCTACTGGTTTAGAATGAGATGGGCCACACACATGGAGTTCCATGGCCGTTCATGGCAGTAGGGCTTTATGCTTTTCAAAAGTGTTTTCATTTGTATGTTATCTGCTCTTCTTCGGTGTACCAGTGAGGATTGCTTCAGCTTCCAAATCTATGCAAACGTCAAGGCACCCTTATTGTGCTCTCTGTACAGCATTCGTGCTCCTTGTACCATGACCATGTGCATCTTCATTACAGTGGTACCTCGGGTTACATACGCTTCAGGTTACATACGCTTCAGGTTACAGACTCCGCTAACCCAGAAATAGTGCTTCAGGTTAAGAACTTTTGCTTCAGGATGAGAATAGAAATCGTGCTCCGGCGGCGCGTCAGCAGCAGGAGGCCCCATTAGCTAAAGTGGTGCTTCAGGTAAAGAACAGTTTCAGGTTAAGAACAGACCTCCGGAACAAATTAAGTACTTAACCCGAGGTATTGTCCAACATCTGTAGACTCTCCACCATATGCTGTCTTTGATTGTCCCTTGGAATGTATATTACTGATTGAAATCTAAAGTTCTGTTCTTGACTTCAGCAGGGTATGAAGTTTAAATAAAAATAAAAATAAAGGTAACGGACCCCTGGACAGTTAAGTCCAGTCAAAGGCGACTATGGGGTTGCGGTGCTCTTCTCACTTTCAGGCCGAGGGAGCTGGCGTTTGTCCACAGACAGCTTTCCGAATCATGTGGCCAGCATGACTAAACCACTTCTGGTGCAACAGAACACCATGACAGAAACCAGAGCGCACGGAAATGCCATTTACCTTCCCGCCGTCGCGGTACCTATTTATCTACTTGCAGAGGTGTGCTTTTGAACTGCTAGGTTGGCAGGAGCTGGGACAGAGCAACAGGAGCTCATCCCGACCTGGGGATTCAAATCGCCAACCTTCTGATCAGCAAGTCCAAGAGGCTCAGTGGTTTAGACCACAGCGCCATCTGCATCCCCTTTATGAGGTTTCAATATGTTGGTCACATCATGCTAGGGAGCAACTGGCTGCAAATTAGCTACCAGGCTTCAAGGTGCTGATTTTGAGATATGAAGCCCTAGGCAGCTTGGGACCAGGATGCTAGAAAGATTGTCCCACACTTTATATACCAGACTGATCACTGCTCTGCAGATGAGGGTCAGATGAGAGCCAGTGTGGTGTAGTGGTTAAGAGCAGTAGACTCGTAATCTGGGGAACCGGGTTTGCGTCTCTGCTCCCCCACATGCAGCTGCCGGGTGTCCTTGGGCCAGTCACACTTCTTTGAAGTCTCTCAGCACCACTCACCTCACAGAGTGTTTGTCAAATCAAATCCAAACTACTACTACTACTACTCCCCTTCTTCTTCTTCTTCTTCTTCTTCTTCTTCTTCTTCTTCTTCTTCTTCTTCTTCTTCCTTCTTTCTTTCTTTCTTTCTTTCTTTCTTTCTTTCTTTCAGGTGCCCTGTTCTACAGTGTTGGAATTAGCCCCTAGGTGTTGTGGCACATGCTTTTTGGAATACACTCCCCTCGAATATTGAACAGGCTCCATCTATGTCATTTTTTTCTGATGCCTGCTGAAGACTTTCCTCCTTCACCAAGCTTTCTAAGCTGAACGCTTTCTCAGTCTGCATCTGTACTGGAATTGTTTTAAATATATTTTTATTGTTTTATCACTTGTTTGCCACCTTCGGCTCCTTTGAGAGGAAGGGCTTGATAGGAATTTAATGCGCAAATAAAGCCATGAGGGAAATAACAAAACAAAAGCTATGTGCTTTCAGGGGAATTCACATTCCAAAATAATATCGTTCATCTGGGGAAACAAAAAACAAATCCATGAGAATCACTGAAGAAGCAAAAATGGCGACTGATTACAGTGCTTATTATGCAGCTTCAAAAATGCTGTGAGGAAATCTATTTCATTTGTGATAAATTATAAGAAATGTTGCCTGTGCAGTGGAAGAAGCAAGATCACATTTTGATTGATTAGCCAAAAAAGATTTTCTAATTGGGAAATGAGCTGGATGATGGAACAGGTTGTCCAGGAAAATGATATCCTCTACTACACTGCTGCTGTGAGGAATGGGATTAATCCAGGCATCCCCAACCTTCGGCCCTCCAGATGCTTTGGCCTACAATTCCCATGATCCCTAGCTAACAGGACAAGTGGTCAGGGATGATGGGAATTGTAGTCCAAAATATCTGGAGGGCTGAAGGTTGGGGATCCTTGGATTAATCTAAGGATTCCCAGCATTCTCGGAGACTAAATTGAATTGGACAATCCTTAAAACCCCTGCCAAATATTTGAGTGCAAAGTGTTATTAAAGTCTTTCAAATAATGCCATCTGAGTCCAGAGAAAAGAATCCTAATATAAATTAACTGAGGAAACCGAACATAAACAGTATAATTTGAGGTGGAAGGAAGAGAGAGGTTTCTGTCTTTCTTACTTCAGTCTTTGTACAACAAACAAGGGAAACATCCAACCAAACATGCAGAGGAAAAACTCACTCCGAGCTCCACAGCCAATCAGAGCATGTTCTACCATCCACTCTGACTGGTTGCTAAGTAGCAGCACCACACCCTTGGGTAGTTGACTAAGACTGAGGACAAAGTTTACCCTTTGGTTACAAACTGAATCATCTCTGCTGTAGCACTTCCAATATAGATTAAGAATGCAGCACAGAAATTAGAACTGTGTGCTTGACACACAACCAGCTTTGCTTTAGTTGAAGGTTTCAATCACTCTGGCCTTTTGGGATAAGTTGAAACCAAAATCAGAACTGAGCTTCCTGAACCAAAAGAGCATTTTTTAAAAAAATGCTGTGGTTCTCCAAAACTGAGTGGTAATTCCTTATTTTGACGTGAACTTTTCTGTCTTGGAAACAAGAAATTCATTGTCATCCATATCAAGCTGTGAATTTAGATCCCGCCCTCTCTCGGATGGGAGAGGGAACTGTTGCAAAGGGAATGGGAGGAAAAAACCCAAGTATATACAGATTGCCTGTCTTCAGTTTCTTTGGCACTCAGCCACTATGATGGCTGAAGCCTTGGACAGACAAGCACATCCATTTGACAGATACAGCACAGTGGGTCTGTACTGTAGATCATGTCAACCATAGCAGTTGCTGGAAGCAGCTTGCAAAATTGTCAGTCTTCAGTGCGGAAGTGGTTGTGAAGGTATGTAGTAAAAAACACAAGTGGATCAGGCCATCCAGTTCCATGTCTTACCCTGACCAGACCAATGGTACAAATCGGTTAAGAAGCTTTCCTTCTGGGTGCTACCATTGACATGTTACACAGTTTGAACCACATTGTGTTCTTTCAAATGCCCAAATGATTTCAGTTACTGGGGAAGGTTCAGAATGACAGAAGTACAGAAAATAATCATGCTTCTCGTTTGCATAATGCTGATTCCAAAATACGACAAATGATAGCACTTCATCAGAAAACCAGTCTGCCTGTCTGCTGCTCTGGTGAGCCATATCCAGCAATCTGCCTGTACTTGCAAATTACAGTGCTTTTAATAACAGTGCCCAATATTACACATGCATAATCTGAGCTGCACCAGTGAGGCTCCTAGGTAATAACTTAACATTCCTCAGAGAATGCCCCAAGCATTTAAAACATTCCCAACACGTGGCACAAGATCTGAATTGCCTATAACCAAAACCCTTAGCATAAAATTTCAGGCGAGGCTTCCAAATGTGAGAATAGTTTGCGTGGCTAACATTGCATTTCCAAAAAATGAAGTACAGTGGTACCTTGGTTCTCAAGCGCCTTAGTACTCAAACAACTTGGAACCCAAACATTGCAAACCCGGAAGTAAGTGCTCCAGTTTGTGAACTTCTTTTGGAAGTCAAACGTGCTCCATTTTGAGTGTTATGCTTCCGATTTGAAGAATAATTTTATTCTGGAAGATAAGAAATCAAAATAACAAACTTTTTGTAAACGAAGGGAAATGGTTTATTGAATATTTACAGATAAATTGTAAACAGATTAAAAACATTGGCAAGATTATTGTAATAACCTGTAGTTTTCATAAGAGTATTTATCTAAAGAAGATGAATAAATGAGCAAATTAGGATAATTTGGTTATGCAGAAGATATAAAAATAAATTAAAGCAGCTGCAGAAAGATGGGGAAGGAAATCAAGTTTTGAAATGTCAAAATGATTGTAAAATGAATGAAATTTATAAAATTAGCGAAATGTATAAACTTGGAAAGTATAAATAATTTTTAAAATTACAACCGTTTAAAAAAAACTAATCCAGAATAAACACTGCTTTTTCACCATGGTGATTTCAAATTAAATTCCCAACCCTATGCAGGTCTACTCAGAATTAAGCTCTGCTAAATTTGATGGGTGGTTGTTGTTGTTGTTATGACACACCCATCTGACTGGACTACACTAGCAGTTCCCAACAAAAATACTGTACAGGCAACAACAACCACTACCACTATTAAAGCTTCAGGGAAGTTTTTAATGTGTGACATTTTAATGTATTTTTAATCTTTGTTGGAAGCCGCCCAGAGTGGCTGGGGGAACCCAGCCAGATGGGCGGGGTACAAATAATAAATTATTATTATTATTATTCCCGAAACTTACTCTCAAATAAATCGCCTTGCTGCTAACAGACACTTTTTTTTCCCTAGAAGAAAGGCATGGCTTATCTTCCACCTGAAAGCCGAATTTGAAACACAGACTTTGCTGCTCACTTCCTTATTTGCCAAGCAGTTTGCAATTTCAGGAATTGAAATCTGGTTCATTTTGCACCCAATGTTTTGGTGATTTTTGCCTTTGCTTAAAAAGAAAAAAGTTCATCTTTGGATGTTTATCCTCAAAGGTGAAAAGTGTTATGTAGATGCTTGCTGTTATTCCAAAGATTTTTTCAAGAGTCTCCTGTGGCCTTAATTATCTGCTTTTCCAGAGCTGGGCTGGCAGCATGCAAGTTACTCAAGCCCATTATGTAAACATTGATTGAACCTTTTCCTCCCCTGTGATCTTCTCTCTTTTACTTACAGCTCTCTTCTTGTGGTCTGTTACTCTAGTGGTGGTTTTTTCGAGGAGCTGAATATTCCAGCAGCGTATTTCATAAAGGATGGCAGGGGAAGGTGAGTTACCCTCATTCCCTGGCAGACAAATACCTCACCCCCTTGAAGGAACAAAATAAAAAAAAAAATCCTTCCAGTAGCGCCTTAAAGGTAGAGGGGCCCCTGACCATTAGGTCCAGTCATGGCCGACTCTGGGGTTGCAGCGCTCATCTCAATTTATTGGCTGAGGGAGCTGACATACAGCTTCCGGGTCATGTGGCCGGCATGACTAAGCCCCTTCTGGCAAAGTGCACAGCAACACACAGAAACACTGTTTACCTTCCTGCCGGAGTGGTACCTATTTATCTACTTGCACTTTGATGTGCTTTTGAACTGCTAGGTTGGCAGGAGCAGGGACCGAGCAATGGGAGCTCACCCCGTTGCGGGAATTCGAACCACCAACCTTCTGAGCGGCAAGTCCTAGGCTCTGTGGTTTAAGTAGCACCTTAGAGACCAACTAAGTTTGTTATTGGTATGAGCTTTCGTGTGCATGCACACTTCTTCAGATACACTGAAACAGAAGTCACCAGAGCCTTATATATAGTGAGAGGGGGGGGGGGTTACTCAGAAGGGTGGTGGGAATGGGTGAATGGCTGATAGGTGTGGTAAACCTGTTGACGACTGTTAACAACTGCAATTGGTCTTACAGGAAAAAGCAAGTGGTGAGATGGTTAAAACAGCTTTATCATATATAATGAGATAAAGCAATGTCCCTATTCAGACCAGGTCCCTCCATGGTTTTAAGTTTGGTAAATGTAAAGGTGAAGGTACCCCTGACCATTAGGTCCAGTCGTGACCGACTCTGGGGTTGCGGCGCTCATCTCGCTTTATTGTCCGAGGGAGCCAGCATACAGCTTCCGGATCATGTGGCCAGCATGACTAAGCCACTTCTGGCAAACCAGACCAGCGCATGGAAACACCATTTACCTTCCCACCGGAGTGGTACCTATTTATCTACTTGCACTTTGACGTGCTTTCAAACTGCTAGGTTGGCAGGAGCAGAGACCGAGCAATGGGAGCTCACCCCTTCGTGGGGATTCGAACCACCGACCTTCTGATTGGCAAGTCCTAGGCTCTGTGGTTTAACCCACAGCGCCACCTGTATTGTTGTTGTTGTTGTTGTTGTTGCTGCTGCTGCTGCTGCTGCTGCTGCTGCAATTCAGCAACTTCTCTTTCCAGTCTGTTTCTGAAATTCTTTAGTAATAAGACAGCTACTTTGAGATCTTGTGTAGAATTTCCTGGGAGATTGAAATGTTCTCCTACTGGTTTCTCTGTCTTGTGATTCCAGATGTCAGATTTATGTCCATTTATCCTTTGGCGTGGGATGTGAGTGGCACTGTGGGTAAAATCTCAGTGCCTAGGGCTTGCCGATCGCATGATCGGTGGTTCGAATCCCCGCGGCGGGGTGAGCTCCCATCTTTTGGTCCCAGCTCCTGCCCACCTAGCAGTTCGAAAGCACCCCTAAGTACAAGTAGATAAATAGGTACCGCTTTATAGCGGGAAGGTAAACGGCATTTCCGTGTGCTGCGCTGGTGCCGGCTCGCCAGAGCAGCTTCGTCACGCTGGCCACATGACCTGGAAGTGTCTCTGGACAGTGCTGGCCCCCGGCCTCTTAAGTGAGATGGGCACACAACCCTAGAGTCGGTCATGACTGGCCCATATGGGCAGGGGTACCTTTACCTTTATCCTTTGGCATAGGGTTTGGCCTGTTTGTCCAATATAGAGAACTGAAGGGCAGTGTTGGCATTTGATGGCATACACAATGTTAGAAGATGAGCAATTAAATCGTCCTGAGATGGAATGTTTGATGAAGTTGGGGCGAGTTATGGTGTTGTCCGGGTGTATATGGCAGCAAAGTTGGCATCTGGGTTTATTGAAGGAAACACACTATCTGCATGTAAATTATAAGTGACTTATGAACACAAAAATAAAAAATCTGGCCCTTCTCTATTCCCCTGTGAATTTGTTCTTTCTTTCTGGTGTCACCACTAGAGGGATCAAATAATTCCATGGAAAATTATAGAGGAAGCAGAAATTGCAGCAGTTTGCATGTTTGTGGTCAGGAATCAGACAAGTGAATAAGATCTGTTTTCATTCATGGTTCTGTGAACCTCCCTGAGACCTCCAGGTATAGGGCGATATATAAATTCATATTTTTTTTTAAAAAATGATGTTTTTAAGTCTGCAAATGGTTTGTAATTAATGAAGGTTTTTTTGCATTTTCTGGATGTTTCATTTACATCAGAATGAGCATAAGTTATGTAAATTACATAAATAGATATGTAAGTTACATAACTTGCATTGCATAGTCGGCAGTGAGAGAAACAGCATAGTGTTGGGTAGAAACTGAACTGCAGGAAAACGGAAACAGTGCTGATTGTGACAAATAAAGGTCAGAATGGTTGCCTCCTTACATCTTGCTGAAATGCCACCTCATCATTGACCTGTTTAGAAACCGTGAGGGCATTTAATAACACCAAGACTTAACAGTGTCTAATTGACATAAATAATTTTACATATCTGAGCCATTCTTCTTCCATTATGGGCCTTCCAAGGTCTCTTTACCATAGCCCCTTAAATTTAAATCTATTTATTATTGTTACACATCAAGTTGCAAACCAGAGGGTGGGGATGATACTCTGCTCATCAAGACAACTTTTTAGGCTGCAATCCTAGACACACAAAACTGTGAGTAAGCCCCTTTGAATTTAGTAGGACTTATGTCTGAGCAGACACCCGAAAGATTGCTCAGCTCGAGTCAGAAACCCATTATTCTCACATAAGAATAACCTAATACTAAATTCCATCTTTTCCATCTCCGCACACATTAATAAATTAATCAGGATGAATTATTTATTGACATGAAATTAAAATTGAGTTTAATTTTTTTAAAAGTGGAGGGGAGAGAAAATGAGATTTTAATCAGGCCTGTCATTGGGAGCAGGTTGGAAATATGTCTTGCTTTAAACATGCTCCAAATGAAGCAGAGGTTGGTCCACATTCATACCCCAATCCTCTAACAATAGCCCAGTATGAGGAGTGTGTAAATGTGCATCTGAAACTCAAAGTCTGATAGCATCTCTGAGCTCAAATCTTGATTTTGACAATTCATAGGACTGAGTTGTGGGCAGCTGCCAAGCCAGGACCAGCTTTCCTCAACCCGGTGCCCTCTTGATGTTGTTGAACTACAGCTTCCATCATCCCTGACCACTGGCCAAGCCAGTTGGGGCTGATGGGATTTGGAGTTCAGCAAACATCTAGAGGGCAGCAGTTTCAGGGAAGACCTGCTGCTTAGGCAAAGACCCAGCTCAAACAAAAAATTATTCCAGGCAAGGCAACACAACTGCCAACTCTGTCAGTCCAGAGCCTAAGAATTAGGATTCAGGCCTTTCTGGTTTCCTTAAGTTTCTCATTTTTCCAATCATAGAATTGTAGAGTTGTAAGGGACCCTGAGGCTCATCTAGTCCAACGTCCTGCAATGCAACTCTTTCAAATCAATTTGTCATTTTTTAAAAAATGTCCTCATATAATTCTATTAGCAGGATCAATAACCGTATGGGACAGCTGCATATTCCAGCATTGCAGGGGGTTGGAAGAGTCCCTTCCGAGTCTACAATTCCACGATTCTATTTTTACTAATATGTGCATTTTTTGTGCAAATTACTTGGCTAAAGAATAGCATCACAGAATTCGGAGAAATGCAAATTTTGAAGAATCCCCATGCTCCAGTTCCTGTATTCCAGGCATAGGCAGCCTTGGCCCTTTTGGGACTACAGTGAGCACTCAGGGCTGATTTCCTTCAGAATGGAGAGGTTTGATCTTCTTGCAGTCCATGGGACTCTCAAGAGTCTCCTCCAGCACCATAATTCAAAAGCATCTGGCCACCTCATGAGAAGAGAAGACTCCCTGGAGAAGACCCTGATGTTGGGAAAGATGGAGGGCACAAGGAGAAGGGGGCGACAGAGGACGAGATGGTTGGATAGTGTTTTCGAGGTTACCAGCATGAGTCTGACCAAGCTGCGGGGGGCAGTGGAGGACAGGAGTGCCTGGCGTTCTCTGGTCCATGGGGTCACGAAGAGTCGGACACGACCAAACGACTAAACAACAACAACAACATGGTCCAGCTCTCACTTCCATACATCACTACTGGGAAAACCATAGCTTTTACTATACGGACCTTTGTTGGCAAGGTGATGTCTCTGCTTTTTAAGATGCTGTTTAGGTTTGTCATTGCTTTTCTCCCAAGAAGCAGGCGTCTTTTAATTTTGTGACGTCTGTCACCATCTGCAGTGATCATGGAGCCCAAAAAATAAAATCTCTCACTGCCTCCATTTCTTCCCCTTCTATTTGCCAGGAGGTGATGGGACCAGTGGCCATGATCTTAGTTTTTTGATGTTGAGCTTCAAACCATATTTTGCACTCTCCTCTTTCACCCTCATTAAAAGGTTCTTTAATTCCTCCTCACTTTCTGCCATCAAGGTTGTGTCATTTGCATATCTGAAGTTGTTGATATTTCTTCCGGCAATCTTAATTCCGGCTTGGGATTTATCCAGCCCAGCCGGTTAAATAAGCAGGGAGACAATATACAGCCTTGCCGTACTCCTTTCCCAATTTTGAACCAATCAGTTGTTCCATATCCAGTTCTAACTGTAGCTCCTTGTCCCACATAGAGATTTCTCAGGAGACAGATGAGATGATCAGGCACTCCCATTTCTTTAAGAACTTTCCATAGTTTGCTGTGGTCGACACAGTCAAAGGCTTTTGCATAGTCAATGAAGCAGAAGTAGATGTCTTTCTGGAACTCTCTAGCTTTCTCCATAATCCAGCGCATGTTTGCAATTTGGTCTCTGGTGCTCTGCCCCTTTGAAATCCAGCTTGCACTTCTGGGAGTTCTCGGTCCACATACTGCTTAAGCCTGCCTTGTAGAATTTTAGACTCCAATTCCCATCAGCCCCAGGTAGCATGGCCAATTATAGGAACTGTAGTCCAACATCTTCTGCAGAGCACCATAGTGTCTATTCCTGCCCTGTGCCTTAGCTCAATCCAGGTGAGAAGGTTGTCTCAACTTGGTCAGAAAAATGATGGACTTTCATTGTTCTGAAGGCTGCCCAGTCTTGCACTTTAAAAATCAGCCCACGGGGCCTTTTCTGCAAGTCTCTCTGTGCTGTACGTACTTAATGGCTAGGACTTGGACAAAAGTCAAGGAAACGTTTCTAATCCCCATTTGATTTGGCAAAAGGCTTCCTCCTCATTAAACAGGCACATTTCAGCTCGGCACTCGTGAAAATTCAGTGTGGCTCTCTTCATTCGTGATGGGACATTCGCACATTTGGACGTAAGCTGACCTTAGTCCGTCCCATAGTAATAATGTGGCTTTTAGTTGCTGAGCTCGTGAACAGTGAGCCAAGAAATGATAAACTGCAGGGAGAGAGAATGAGAGGCACAATTGCCAAAGGAGGCTGTGAGTCACAATGACAAAGGAGTCAGCAGCAGCAGCCTGGCTGATATTTTACATTGTTTACACGGTCCCTTCAAAAATATGCTGGGTCATTTCCATCTTCTGCAACACAAAGCACTAGCTGGAGAAGGGGAAAGCGATTAATGCTGAAACACATTTTCTAGAAGAGAGAAACGGTGATGCTTTTAATGCAGCCAAGATATTACCCAGGGAAGAGGCAGGCTGGGCAAAGACATTGCATTTCTGAGCTGGTCCAGGTTTTATTTTTCCCCAGCTTAAGCTCACGACTTACTGGGTTTAGGACTCAGCCCAGTGTTCTCCTGGTTCTGCTTTTCAGTTTTAAAGTAGGGACAGAACAACCCCCTTAAAAACAAAGCGAGGATCTCCATCACAGAATTGCTGTGTTGGAAGGGAGCCTGAGAATCATCTGGTCCAACCCCCTGCAACGCAGAAATACTTCATGCAACTGTCCCATGCAGGGATCAAACCCACAACCTTGCCATTATCAGCACTGTGCTCTAACCAACTGAGCTATCCCAGGTGTTTCAGCTACACTCATTTTATCTCAGCTGTAATTGTGGTAACGCAGGTGGCGCTGTGGGTTAAAGCCTCAGCGCCTAGGGCTTGCCGATCGAAAGGTCGGCGGTTCGAATCCCTGCGGCGGGGTGCGCTCCCGCTGCTCGGTCCCAGCGCCTGCCAACCTAGCAGTTCGAAAGCACCTCCGGGTGCAAGTAGATAAATAGGGACCGCTTACCAGCGGGAAGGTAAACGGCGTTTCCGTGTGCGGCTCTGGCTCGCCAGAGCAGCGATGTCACGCTGGCCACGTGACCCGGAAGTGTCTCCGGACAGCGCTGGCCCCTGGCCTCTTGAGTGAGATGGGCGCACAACCCCAGAGTCTGTCAAGACTGGCCCGTACGGGCAGGGGTACCTTTACCTTTAATTGTGGTAAGAATCCACAGGCTCAAATGTGCCCCCCCCGCGCGTGTGGAGAGGTTATTATTTTTGCTTGTAACTATGGTATGTATTTTTGTATTATTATATTGTAAACTGCCCCATGATCCTTGGATGAAGGGAGGTATAGAAATGTAATAGAAGAAGAAGAAGAAGAAGAAGAAGAAGAAGAAGAAGAAGAAGAAGAAGAAGAAGTTGTGAAATGGGCCTTACAAGTTCAACAACAACAATAATAATAATTCAATCATTGATCTGAATCATCAGTTCTCTCTGAATTCCTCTGGCAAAATACTCTAGTCAGAGAATACAAGTGATTTATTGAAGGATATATTTTTTTAAGTAAAAGCAAACCACTAACATGCATTGCCTAAATGAGATATTGCCTCGTCCAGGTCATCCTTATTCAACCCCTGTAGTAGGGGAGTTGCTATAATGGCAGTTTTATAGCCTGGGGAGCTAAAGCTGAAGGATTCTGGATCATTTGTTTTCCCCCCAGCATCGTGGTTTCCCTGTGATTAACCTGTGGAATTCTCTGCCACAAGATGTGATGGTTCCACCAATGTGAATGGCATTAATAGGGAACAATTCTTGGAGGACACAGCTTACCAATGGTTACTGGTCCTGGTTGCTAAGGATCAGAAGCAGAATGTCTCTGGATACCAGTTCATGGGAAGAGGCATGCAGCTCAGTGGTACAGCATCTGCTTTGAATGCAGAGAATTCCAGGTTCACTCCCTGTCCTCTCTGGCGAGAGCCGCTGCCAGCCAGAGTTACCAATACTGAGTGAGATGGCACAATGGTCTGGGCTTGAAATCAGGCATCTTCTGATGCTCCCAGTTTCTTATGCATGTTATTCATTCATTCATTCATTCTATTCAAGTTTATACATTTCACTAGTTATATTATTATTATTATTATTATTATTATTATTATTATTATTATTTATACCCCACATATCTGGCTGGGTTTCCCCAGCCACTCTGGGCAGCTTCCAACAAAACACTAAAATACAATAACCTATTAAACATTAAAAGCTTCCCTAAACAGGGCTGCCTTCAGATGTCTTCTAAAAGTTTGGTAGTTATTTTTCTCTTTGACATCTGGTGGGAGGGCGTTCCACAGGGAGGGCGCCACTACCGAGAAGGCCCTCTGCCTGGTTCCCTGTAACTTGGCTTCTCGCAGCGAGGGAACCGCCAGAAGGCCCTCAGCGCTGGACCTCAGTGTCCGGGTAGAATGATGGGGTGGAGACGCTCCTTCAGATATACTGGACTGAGGCCGTTTAGGGCTTTAAAGGTCAGCACCAACACTTTGAATTGTGCTCGGAAACGTACTGGGAGCCAGTGTTTCAAGACCGGTGTTATGTGGTCTTGGAGGCCACTCCCAGTCACCAGTCTAGCTGCCGCATTCTGGATTAGTTGTAGTTTCTGGGTCACCTTCAAAGGTAGCCCCACATAGAGCACATTGCAGTAGTCCAAGCGAGAGATAACCAGAGCATGCACCACTCTGGGAAGACAGTTTTATACACTTCACTAATTTTACAATCATTCTGACATTTCAAAACTTGACTTCCATCCCCCTCTTTCTGTGGTTCCTTAAATTTGTTTCTAATACCTTCTGCATAACCAAATTAACTTAAAATGCTCATCTGTTCATCTACTTTAAATATATACTCTTATAAAACTGCAGGTTGTTACAATAATCCTGCCAATGTTTTTATCTCTTTGCAATTTATCTGCAAATATTCCATTAAACATTTCCATTCTTTTTTATATATATTATATTATATTATATTATATTATATTATATTATATTATATTATTAATTATATTATATATGCGCGTGTGTGTGTGTGTGTGTGTGTGATCTCGATTTCTCATTCTTCTTGGTAAGTTTTACCATTTCAGCATATTCCATAAGTTTTTGTATCCATTCTTCCTTTGCTGGGACTTCTGCTTCTTTCCATTTCCGGGCAAGTAACATTCTTGTCGCTGTAGTAGCATACATGAATAAGTTTCTATACATTGTAGGTAGTTCTGTCCCTATAATTCCCCAAAGAAAAGCTTCTGGGTTTAGTTTTGATTTTACAAAGGTTATTTTAAACATCCTTTTCATTTCATTATATATCATTTCCCAGTAAGTTTGACCTTACTATAAGACCACCACATGTGAAAGAAAGAACCTTCTTTCTCATTACATTTCCAACACTTATTTGATTTAATTTATACATTTTTGCCAACTTACTCGGCGTTAGATACCATCGATATATCATTGTCATATATTTTCTCATAGATCATAAAGGTAAAGGGACCCCTGACCATTAGGTCCAGTGTTGGCCGACTCTGGGATTGTGGCGCTCATCTCGCTTTACTGGCCGAGAGAGCCGGTGTACAGCTTCCGGGTCATGTGGCCAGCACGACTAAGCCGCTTCTGGCGAACAAGAGCAGCACACGGAAACGCCGTTTACCTTCCCGCCGGAGTGGTACCTATTTATCTACTTGCACTTTAACGTGCTTTCAAACTGCTAGGTTGGCAGGGGCAGGGACCGAGCAACGGGAGCTCACCCCGTCGCAGGGATTCGAACCTCCGACCTTCTGATCGGCAAGTCCTAGGCTCTGTGGTTTAACCCACAGCGCCACCCGCGTCCCTCATAGACCATAACATGCTGTAAATTTTATAGCCATATTCCACAATCATTCCCGTGCTTCCATGTCTATATTAGGACCAATATCTATTGCCCAATGTTTCATTGAATATTTTATTTCCTCCGTTTCTTATGCAATTGAGTTCCCTAGTTTATGGGGGGGGGGGACCAGAAGGGAAGCCCCAATTTTATTTTATTTTATTGAAGTGTTCCTTTCATCTGGGACCTTAAAATTTGTAGTGGCAGTTGAGATGCGTGCTACGGCGCTCTGACAATCTGCTTGCCACCAGCCTTGACAGTTCCAACAAAAGTTCCCTGAGATTCCCCTTAATTACTCTCAGAGAAGCTCCATTAATTTCCATATGCTTAGAATTCCCTACACACACACACCCAATTTCTGCAGATTTTAAGAACCCACAGTGAATGCAGTCTTAGTTCTCTGGGAGAACTAAACCAACAAAGAAACAGTTTGAAGCCTACAATAATTCAGGGGCTCCCCCTTCTTGCTCACCCCTATAATACTGCCAAGGGTTGTGGCTGTTTAAGGGTCATTGCTGCAGGAAGACAGCTACCTCTTTAGTAATGTCTGGAAGGCAGAATCCTTTGGCGCTAATTTAAGGGCTGTGCCTCTGCCTAGATGTGCTGCATAATGAATAAACACAAGTCAGATTCACACCATACATTTAAAGCTCCATGACAACAGTTTACCAGGGGTCAGCAAACTTTTTTCAGCAAGGGGCCGGTCCACTGTCCCTCAGACGTTGTGGGGGGCCGAACTATATTGGGGGGTGGTGAACGAATTCCTATGCCCCACTAATAACCCAGAGATGCATTTTAAATAAAAGCACACATTCTACTCATGCAAAAACACCAGGCAACCCCCCCCCCCAAATAACCCAGAGGTGCATTTTAAATAAAAGGACGCATTCTATTCATGTAAAAACACACTGATTCCTGGACTGTCTTCCATTTTGGGGGTAACAAAACACAGGTCGCAGTAGTGGCATACATAAATAACCTTTTCTGACACCTGGGGATTTCAGTCTAAATTATCCCCAACAGAAAGGACTTGGGTTTTGGGGGGAAAGTACTTTAAAACTTTAAAACTCCAACACTCTTTTACCCTTTTACATGTCCACCACATATGAAAGAACATTCCCTCCACCTCTTTACATCTCCAGCACTTATCTGATTCAATCTTGTAAATCTTAGCAAGCCTAAAGGTACCCCTGCCCGTACGGGCCAGTCTTGACAGACTCTAGGGTTGTGCGCCCATCGCACTTAAGAGGCCGGGGGCCAGCGCTGTCCGGAGACACTTCCGGGTCACGTGGCCAGCGTGACAAAGATGCATCTGGCAAGCCAGCGCAGCGCACGGAAACGCCGTTTACCTTCCCGCCAGTAAGCGGTCCCTATTTATCTACTTGCACTTTGAGGTGCTTTCGAACTGCTAGGTTGGCAGGTGCTGAGACTGAGCAACGGGAGCGCACCCCACCGCGGGGATTCGAACCGCCAACCTTTCGATCGGCAAGTCCTAGGCACTGAGGCTTTTACCCACAGCACCACCCACGTCCCTTTACCATCTGTGAATCATTTTCAGGTAGTTCTCCTTCAAAGAATAGCATGCTGAGTAAGCCACAATTCTCAGAGCGGTTTAACAAACCATCCCTCTTCATAGGGAATTCCTCCGGGAATTACAAATCTGTGAGGGGCCAGCTAAGAATTCCTAGCACCCTTCACAAACTACAGTTTCCAGAATTCTTTGGGGGGAAGCTATGCCTGTTTAAAGGGGTATTGTTATGTACTGAGTTGAATAGGATCCAAAATGCAGCAGTCTGATTGGTCCTAGAACAATAGGATTCAGAATGCAGCAGTCTGATTGGTCCACAGGAGCCACCCAATCCAGCTCCAGGTGAAAGTGAATCCGCAACCTGATTGGCCTACAGGAGAATTCCAGAATTAGCCAATCATGTGGGGCCCATTGTGTAAATAATGTATATAAAGCAGACCTTCTGGGGGAACTTCCATTCCTCTTCACCACTATGAGCTGAATAAAGAGCATGAAATCCACTCTCGACTCCAAGTATATTTCAGGTATCATAACACTTTGAATGGTGTGGACATGGCCACAGTCCCAGTTCTGCATCCCTGGCTGATGCCTTTCCTCAAAAACTAGTTTTAAAAAGCCTTTAAAGTACAATAAAGCATCTCTGAGTTTGAACCTCTCACAGACTCCTTGATTATGCACAAACCTGTTTTGCTTTTGCTGAGCACATTGTTTCAGGTCCTTCCCCGCTCCACTTCCTAAGGGAAGACCTCAAGCCACAGGGAACCATCTTAAGAAATTCTCTTCCCATATGAAAATGATGTGCCGTTGGTATCTAACACTGAGTAAAATTGCTAAAATGTACAAAACAAGTTCAAAATTATGTTGGGAATGTAAAGAGGAGGGTACTTTTTACCATATGTGGTGGACATGTACATTGGGAAAGGCTTTCTGGGAAATGATAGATAATGAAGGAAAGAAAATGTTTAAAAATACATTTGTTAAAAAAACCAGAAGCCTTTTTGTTAGGTATAACAGGTGAAGAGTTACCAAGACAAGATAAAAGACTTTTTATGTACACAACAATGGCAGCCAGAGTACTGCTAGCCCAGAGATGGATGGAAGGAGAAGTATCAACAAAAGAAGAATGGCAGATGAAACTGATGGAGTATGAGGAGATGGCGATGAGGAGTATGAGGAAATTGACGGGGAAGATCCGAAACCAGGAAGATCAAGTATTTACTAAATGTTGGAGTAAGTTTGTAATTTACTTAAAAGACCACTGTAAACAGTTAAAATCTTTGGCAGGGATGTAAGGACACTTGTAATGTGGAATTATTTACGATAATTATGGCTAATTAATAGATAATGGTAAAAGATGAGGCAAACTTAAATTTAAATATGGAATCCATGGAGGGAGGGGGAAAGGTCCGAAAGTTCAGAAGAACCTTGTTTGAAAAAGGTTATGTTTTATATGTATAAAATGATTAAAAACCTAATAATATATATATATATATATATATATATATATATATATATATATATAAAGAAATTTTCTTCCCCACCCTCCAGCCCTCGCTTTCCCCAGACACTCTATAAAAAACCCTCTCCTGTTTCACAGAATTTAATCAGCAAAAACATAGATATAGAGCAAAAGCTGCCCGGCACGGCTTTCTTAATTTCTCAGCCTTACAACTGCTTAATTTTCCATGTAGGGTAGCAGCTTGGTTAGGCAGCCTCTGAGATCAGACAGCAGGAATCATTGGAAACAGCTTTAATGGAAGCTCCCATTTCCCTCCCTCCACCCTCCCATTTCTGGATTAATGCTAGAGGGTGCGTCAGCAAGCTACTGCTGCCTCTCCTTCAAGTGGAACACAAATAAAAAGCCACTTCAGATACATGCTGTGAATAAAAATGAAGCCTGGAGAACAGAGTTCCCTCTTTGAGCCATGGAGAACAGTGTGTGTGTGTGTGTGTGTGTGTGTGTGTCTGTCCACGGCTTTGCTTCAGTCAGAAGAAGAAGAAGAAGAAGAAATTATACCCCGCTCATCTGGCTAGGTTTCCCCAGCCACTCTGGGTGGTTCCCAACAGAATACAGTGGTACCTCAGGTTACAGACGCTTCAGGTTACAGACTCCACTAACCCAGAAATAGTACCTCGGG
Organism: Podarcis cretensis; assembly: GCF_951804945.1. Taxonomy (NCBI): domain Eukaryota; kingdom Metazoa; phylum Chordata; class Lepidosauria; order Squamata; family Lacertidae; genus Podarcis; species Podarcis cretensis. The sequence goes on along the minus strand of NC_137172.1, from coordinate 112,245,426 downwards.
TTAAGAACTTTGCTTCAGGATGAGAACAGAAATTGCTCAGCAGTGGCACGGCAGCAGCAGGAGGCCCCATTAGCTAAAGTGGTGCCTCAGGTTAAGAACAGTTTCAGGTTAAGAATGGACCTCCGGAACGAATTGAGTTCTTAGCCCGAGGTACCACTGCATTAAAAATACGATAAAACATCAAACATTCAAAACTTCCCTAAACAGGGCTGCCTTCAGATCTCATAAGAGATGCTTCAAGCAACCATATATTCAATCAGGGCCGTCTTGCCCATAGAGGCAAGTGGTGTGGGGCACCGGGGTGCCAGGTTCTGGAGGGTGCCAGGGACGAGACGGAGGCTGGATGTGGCTCCTCCTGGCATCAGCTCGCCGCCCTAGCCCGCCTCGCTGAAGCAGCGGCGCTCCCGGAGCCTCTGCCTCTTCCCCACCGGAGGAGCTGCCCTCCAGCCACTGCCCGCCTCCTCTAGCCCAGCAAAGTTGCAGGCAGCGCCGTAAAAAGGTTGGCAACTCTGGAAAACTGGGGGGGGGGGATGTAGCGCCAGAGGGATCTTTGTACCACGGCGCCGGATATACTTAAGACGGCCCTGTATTCAATCCTTCTTCATCCCATTCTTGCAGAACAACTATTTAGAGAAAAGTGTTGGAGATTTTAACCCCCCCCAAAAAAAAAAAACAAAAAAAAAAACAACAGAACAGAACAGAACCCAGCAGATATACTGGAAGCCATCCAGGAAGGTTGGCATCGAAACATCTTCAAGATATAGAATCGTAAAAGCAAAGCAAAACATTTGGAAGCGCAACATTATTCCTCCTGTATTAGGTAAATGTCACCACTCCCCCCCCCAACCCCCAGGTACCAAACGGCTGCAAATATTTGAACCACTGCTGCCCTCTGGTGGCAATTTTGAAAGGATATTTTATATAGTCAGAGGATAAGCCTATCAATGGCCGGTAGCCACAATGGCTATGTTTCATCTCCTCTGTCAGAGGCATACCATACTGTATGCTTGTGGAACATGGACCACTTGTGAAACATGGACCACTTGTAAACCATCTCCAACTCCTCAAAAGATTCCATCAACGGTGTCTCCGAAAAATTGTACACATCACTTGGGAAGACAGGCAAACAAATGTCAGTGTACTGGAAGAAGCGAAAATGACCAGCGTTGAAGCATTGATTCTTCAACATCAACTTCGTTGGACTGGTCATGCTGTGCGGATGTCTGATTATCGTCTCCCAAAGCAACTACTCTATTCCGAACTCAAGAATGGAAAGCATTTTGCTGGTGATCAACAAAAGAGGTTTAAAGACTCTCTCAAGGCAAATCTAAAAAAATGTAGTATAAACACCGACTACTAGGAAACACTGGCCTGCAAGCGCTCCAATTGGAGAACAGCCTTTACCAAAGGTGTCATGGTCTTTGAAGACGCTTGAACTCAGGAGAGGGAGAAACGTACTAAGAGGAAGGCATGCTTGGCAAATTCTCACCATGTCAACTCCTGCCCGAAAACCAATGTCCCCACTGTGGAAGGACGTGTGGATCCAGAATTGGCCTCCACAGTCACTTATGGACTCACTGTTAAAACTGTGTTTATGGAAGACAATCTTACTCAGCTACGAGTGATCGCCAAAGAAAAAGTAGAAGCTTCCAAATGCCAGTTCCTGGAAATCACAGAAGGGGAAAGTGCTGCTGTGCTCAGGTCCTGTTTGAAGCCTTTCTAAAGGCATCTGGTTGGCCATTGTGAGAATGGGATGCTGGACCAGATTTGCCATTGGGCTAATCTAGCAGAGCTTCTTCTTTGTGTGTATGTTAGAGTTGTTCAGCTGAATCCCTGGTCTGGACCTTGCGTAGAAATGAATTCTCTCTACCACAAAAAAAATGTGTTTCAAGGCTTTACTGCAGAGCAATGTTAAATACTAGTTGCAATAAGTTAAATGTTACAAAATGACATATTGCAAACAAACTACTGCCACTACTGAACATCTCCCAGGCTTCTCAAGTTTCAGCTTCCTGCTATGAGAGCTCTGCAGTTCCTGTTTCTGGAGATGAGACATCAGGCAGCTTATCTCACTTTAATGGAAAAATACCAGCCTTCTGTGACGCTTTTGCCAGAGTGCAACCTTTTTGCCTAAGGTAAACTTTCCATCGCAGTATTTTAAATACAATGCATTCCATCACAGCATTTTATGTACATTAAACTTATTTTAACAGTTTATATTTGGCAAAATTGCCTAGGAACTTCCTTTGGGCAAGTCCCACTGAAAACGAGGAGAGTTCTTTGCTACTTCCATTCATTTTAGCTGGGAGAATGTCTCTTATGCATTGTGCCCATGTTGCTTCTAGTCTTGTATTTTACATTGTAAGAAGTGATTAATTTGTTGTATAGAATGATATTTTTTTTAAATGTTATGACATGGTTCTGGAAAATTTGTATCTGAGCTGTATCACTTTTGGTTCGCAGATGAAGGAATAACATGTTTAAATGCTCTTCTATACAAAAGCTGCACGTAGAAAAGTAGGGTGTCAGGGAAAGGGATGTTAAACTAGCCTTCTTCCTACTATGCTACTTAGCATCCCTACCTGCAAGGTAAAGACCAGAGAGAAGTTTTGTAGGGATTAGGCCCATAGGATACTGTTGTTTTTGTTGGCATCTTTCTGCTAACAATGAAGTGCAGCTCCAGAGGTGAAGTCCGGTAACTTGTAACTGCTGCTTCCTGTATTGTTTTTGTTGCTTTAGCAGCACCAAAGTGACCCCTCTGGTCCACAAGCCTGGGCAGTTTGTATGGAGTTCCTGGGCTGCCCAGACGACAAGACCCCCATCTTGGCCTTGCTGATGTGGTCCAAAAGAAAGCAGAGAAATACATTTGGTACCAGCTTGGCTGCAGGAGTTGCTGGAAAGAGGCATACACGTTGCCATCCAACCATCTTAAGGGTTCTGTCTGAATGCTGTCAGCGGCTCCCAGCTGGTTGCCCAGGAAAGTATAAAGACAAGGAAAAGCTTCTTACAGTCCTTTTTTATTTCAATATTACAGAGAGAGGCTATACAGTGGTACCTCAGGTTAAGTACTTAATTTGTTCCGGAGGTCCGTACTTAACCTGAAACTGTACTTAACCTGAACCACCACTTTAGCTAATGGGGCCTCCTGCTGCTGCCACACCGCCGGAGCACGATTTCTGTACTCATCCTGAAGCAAAGTTCTTAACCTGAAGCACTATTTCTTGGTTAGCGGAGTCTGTAACCTGAAGCGTACGTAACCTGAAGCGTATGCAACCTGAGGTATCACTGTAGAACCCAGCCTCTTGGATAACAACAACAACAACAACAACAACAACAACAACAAGAACAACAACAACATTTAATTATACCCCGCCCTCCCCAGTCAAGAGCGGGCTCAGGGCAGCTAACAACCAATAATAAAAACAAGTTGATTAAAATACAATTTTAAAAAGATTAGAATACAACATTAAAACATTAGGATGCAGCCTCTTCACAGGAGGAGAAAGGAAAAAGAAAGAGGGGGAGGGAATCAAACTGATTCTAAGCCAAAGGTGCCAGGTGGAACAACTCTGTCTTACAGGCCCTGCGGAAAGAAATCAGATCCCGCAGGGCCCTGGTCTCATGAGACAGAGCGTTCCACCAGGCCGGAGCCAGTGTTGAGAAGGCCCTGGCTCTGGTTGAGGCTAATCTAACTTCCTTAGGGCCTGGGACCACTAGGCGGACCTTAAGGTCCTCAGGAGGGCATACCAGGAGAGGTGGTCCCATAGGTACAAGGGTCGTAGGCCGTGAAGGGTGAATTTTTTTCTGTTGTTTTTCCGTTGTTCTGAGTGAATCTCCACCCCTCGTCTCTCCCACTTCCTCATTCGTCACTTCTATGGGTGCTATGAGGTGCCCTCTGTCTTTGAGCTCTTTGCTCTCCTACTTTTAAGGCTCGCCGGGTTCTGGGAGATGGTGGGTCTGGAATGCTTTCTAATGGCAACATGTCAGCCGGGTGTTGCTCTGGTTCTCCCATAATTTCCCAACCCTTCCCCTCATCTTCCTCTGAGCTGTGACCTCCCTCAAACCCCTGTTGTAAATCTATTCGGTCTTCCTCTTCCTTCTCCCTGGAGGGGTCAGGATGTGGAGGCGGTCTCCGCCATTCCTCCTCTGCCCAGTCCCTGACAGTTTCCAGGTTTGGCTATTTCTTGTTAGCCATTCTTTGCAACACAATTCTATACATATCTGTTCAGAAGTAAATCCCAATAGTTGGGTACTCCTAGGACTGTAAAGCCGAATAATGCTTACCATATTTACTCAGAAGTAAATTCTATTGCATTTAGCAGGGATTACTCGAAGGTAAGTGGGATGGTAGCCTTGATTTAATAGGACATAAAGCATTCCACAGACTTATGCTCATTGCAAACTGACTGCAAGTTGGAAAATTATCACTTTAAAAAGGAAAAAAAAGAGTAGGTTTTCACATGTAAGTAGTAAGGATTAAATAGCATTTCACCCAATACAGCAGACAAAAAGCATCCGTTTGCCAGTATCAGTAAAGACTTAGATTAATATTAATAGATTTATATATAACTTCATTTGCCAACTGTATATATTTGTCATTACTGTGATAGTTGTTTAGAAGGGGAGAGGAAGAGAATGGGTTCCCCAAGGCTATTAAGATTCAGAGAAATCCTGAATAAGAGAGGTGGCAGGCTGTTATTGCTTGCAATATAACATTGATATTATTGATTGCTATGTATTTACTGGACTAAGTACTCCAGTCAGATATATCTTGGCTCAGTTGCTGTTCCAATTCTGTTGACGAGTGAATAAAGACACAGAACTTGATTCACTGCAGATGATTCTGAAATGAGAAACTCGAAAAGCAGCCCTCCTCTCTTTCCGGTATATTTATTTTCCTTTGGCATGTCTGATGTGGTTTGCATCCCAACTTTGTTATATGCAGAGCTGCAGATTTTGTGCCAGCTGGTCTTGACCTGGCTCTTCAGACCACGGGGTTTCAGATGGGCTTTGATATAATTTTTTTGAGACCTTTTTGCTCTCCATCCTTTGTGCTGTGGCCTGTTTCAGGCTCCTGTCCCTAAAGGCAGGCTTGGTAATTCTGCCGAATAGCTGTAGCAAGTGAACAGGAGATGTGGCCTATATTAATATGGACACACAAGACAAGTGCTTCTTATATGTGCTGTTGTGAAGACCTAGAACTTAGGCTCAAACTACACTGCATTTTGGTTCTCTTTTCTCCAGGGATGCAGCTTTTAATCAGGTTAGGCAGGCTGTCAATTGGAATCCTGGAAGGGTAGGAGGGGAGGGGAGGGGCTGCTTCACCCTTTCCCCTCCAGTCATTTCTCCCACAAGTGAGAATATACCAGCATTACTGGGTGTTAAAGTTAAAAGTGTAATGTGCATAAAATGTAATGTCTGTATGCACTGAAGTTAAAACTTGTGTAAAGGTTTGCATTTCCAAAGCAGAGAAGTTTGCATTAAGCAAGAGGTTTCACTCTAGGTGAAAGCGGAAGGCTAGTGCGTTTCCATTTCAGAGAGTTTAGGCTACCTGATGACTCATCCCTTGAGACCTGAGCAGGTCCCTCCCTGAGAAGCTCTGTGTCTCTGTGTTGTGTGAAGCAAGCAGAGAGTTTGCCAACTCAGTGTGTTGGGAGAAGGAATTTCCAGCAAACTAGAGACTCTCTCTGGGATCAGAGAAAGAAGTTACTGGACTGTATTAAGGAACTTGAAAGACTGAACCACATTGCCTGCTACATGAGTGCAGTGTGTTACTTTGCATTTTGTTCTTTGCAACATTTATATGTAACTGGTTTTAAGACTGTTTCACCTTTGGTCTTTGGGCCTGAGGTTCCCCAACCCTATGCTAACCCTTTGTGAGAAGATCTTTCCGTCCTTTGTAATATATTAGTAGTAGCATTATATAGAATTTATTATTCTTTATGTGATTTAAATTCCATCCCACACAATCTCAAATGCATGGAGCAGGGCACAACCATGGTAATGATCCAGACATCCTATGCTAAATGTAGGGCTGCAACATACAGCCCAGTGCTTCAATTTACAATCACCATCTCTTAATCAAACCAACCCATTCATAGGTTAGAGGGGTCTGCTGGAATTCAAACATAACCAGAGGAACATTGAGCTGTAAAACTGCAAATCCTATCATAGCCTACCACAGTTTTAATGGATTAAAGGCATCTAACAGGGTATTTGGTGCAATGCTGTGGTGGAGGACTTGTGGCCCTGCAGATGTTACCAGGTTCCCATCACCCCAAGCCACAATGGCTCATGGTCAGATGATGGGAGTTGTAGTGCCACAACATCTGGAGAGCCACAAATTCCCACCACATTCATGGAGCAAATTATGTTTTATCAATTCAGAAATCACAAAAAACAGAGTTAAGGTGACTTAGCCATGAATTGGCAAAAATATCGGCATTGAGCCATTGGGTCTTGTGACCTGGTTGAGAACAAGTAGAAATTATTGCTGAATTGCTTTGGAAAAGAGTTGAAATAAATGTACGTATGGAGCGAATCCACATTTTTTGAAATAATACTTTGTCATTTGAAACCCACACTTCTCTGAATTTTGCAATGCAGCTCTCCAACCAAGTAAAAGCATACAAAAAAAAATTGCACATTCTAGGATAGAGTGTGTGATTGATTAGTCGCACCAACAGGGTAAAGAACAGCTTCTATCTGTGGGCTGTTAGGGTGCTGAATGAAAAGATAACAACAAGGCAACTGACATTCGGGTTTGGTGGGTGTGCGTCAGTAAACGAGGGGAATTAAGACTAAAAGAGCTGAGTGGGGGGTGCTCGTGTAATCTCACTGTATACAAGTTGTACAAGTGACAATAAAGTATTTCAATATAAAAAAATATGCTGATAAATTGTCACAAGGACTTTAAAAAAAAAAAGAAATCTGCAAACTATGTGGAAATGTGAAAAACTGAACTGAAGGTTGGAAAAATGAAATACTGAAATTGGCATATTTCTCTGTCCCAAAATATATAGACACAGAGACCTCCTTTAATTAAAAAATAAATAAATCTGTTTCTAGGTGTAGCTTCCTCTCTTGCAGGTCTGCTCTGCAGTGTACCTGCTGAGTTTCCCCCTGACACTACAAGCATCGGCGTCTAATGCACCAGGAGATGGCAATCCTACCCCTGTTGCACCACTAAAAATTGCTTCTGTGTATTAGTTACCTGGATGCCATGCTGAGGAATCCACCAGAAGCTGCTGTAGCGAGCACTTCATGATTTAGCATCTGTGTATGAGGAAGGAGGCCAGCACAATACAGCCTGCTGCTGATCTTTTAAGAAATGTCATCTTGATTTAAACCTCTGTTGATTTAAACCCTCCTCCCATACTGCAGCAAACTTTGCTAATGCGCTCTCTCTCTCTCTCTCTCTCTCTCTCTGCCCCCACAGCCTTGGGCAGCGGGTAGCAGCTTGGATTCCTTTAAGACAGACACCACAATCTTTGCACTTAATCTGTGCTAACCTCGAAACACCCAGAGTGTGGAAATGGCACAAGAGGCAAGAAAAGATCTTAAAGAAAGCTTCATTGTCGCTTGAGCAGAGAGAGCAAGAGCAAGAGCGAGATTGAGAGAGAGAAGCTAGGGACCCGAATCAGCAAGGCATATGAAGAAAATAGCATCATCTAATAAGCGGCAATTGTTTTCCTTCTGCCTGTACAGATAACATGGCAAAAAGAGAGAGATGCTTTCAAGGCCTTGGTTTCTCCAGACCTAGAGCCGTCCCTGAAAGTTATTCTGAATCAAATCAACACACCTTTTTCTGTTCGCGTTTGCTTTTCGCTTGAGGCTGCTATATTTCCTCGGCAATCATGTCCTTGCTTTCTTTGCTCTTTCTTGTGACAGTGTTGTCTTGCTCAATTTCTTGCCTCCGTGTATCCTCCACAAAGTTGATCCATCGTGGATTCCTTTCCCTCTCTCTGTGCTGCCTGTCTTTTTATATATAAGAAAAGAAAAGAAAAATATCTATTTCAAGAAGTATAATGAGCATCTGTAATCAAGTCCATGACCCCACCCCAGAATATACCGTAAAATGTTTTTAAAATAATAAAGGGTGGAAGGGTGCTGCAGTGACCTGTGGCAGTCTCATTGGGTTCAGGCATGTTCAGTTGCAGAAGTGAGATCTGCTTGATGCTCTCTTCATCATTTGTCACTTTTCACATGATGTGTATGTGTCCACGGTATGAGACTCTGGACTTCAGCCAGGGGGTGGAATATAGTAATTCTTGGTCATATGATGCACTGAATGAGCCCATAATTAGGTGTCCCCTCAGTCATAGAATCATAGATTTGGAGAGTTGGAAGGGACCCTGCGCAAGGCAAGCTGAGACCCTACCAGCTCGCAGACTGTCTTGCCAGAGTGGTGCATGCTCTGGTTATCTCCCACTTGGACTACTGCAACGCACTCTACGTGGGGCTACCTTTGAAGGTGACCCGGAAACTGCAACTAATCCAGAATGCAGCAGCTAGACTGGTGAATGAGAGTGGCCGCCAAGACCACATAACACCGGTCTTGAAAGACCTACATTGGCTCCCAGTACATTTCTGACCACAATTCAAAGGGTTGTTGTTGACCTTTAAAGCCTTAAATGGCCTCGGCCCAGGATACCTAAAGGAGCGTCTCCACCCCCACCGTTCAGCCTGGACACTGAGGTCCAGCTTCGAGGGCCTTCTGGCGATTCCCTCACTGCGAGAAGTGAGGTTAAAGGGAACCAGGCAGAGGGCCTTCTTGGTGGTGGTGCCCACCCTATGGAACACCCTCCCATTGGATGTCAAAGAAATAAACAACTATCTGACTTTTAGAAGACATCTGGAGGCAGCCCTGTTTAGGGAAGTTTGGGGGTGTTACCCATCTATTGGGGACCTGGCATTTCCACAATTGAAGGGCTAGGGAGGAATGGCGGTGGGGCTAGATATCTCTATTGGCGAAGGGTTTCGAGATGCAGTGATCCTCGAACCCCTTCCAATCTACGCCCCATCCCAAGGGATGAGGGTAGGAAGAGCAAGGATTACACACCTCCGTCATTGGTGCTGTGCAATGCCAGGTCCATAGGCAACAAAACCGCCACCATGCGTGACTTTTTTGTCTCGCAGGGGATTGACCTGGCTTGCATGACGGAGACCTGGGTACGGGAAGGCGAAGTAGTCTCCCTACATGAGATAACACCCCCAGGTTTCTCTGTCCTCCATCAATTGCGGACTGTGGGTCGGGGGGGAGGAGTAGCGTTGTTATTCCGGGAGGATTGCTCTTTCAGAGCTCTGCCATCACCGGCGATCTCCGGCATTGAATGTGTTGGTCTCGTGTGGGGCACCAAGGAGAGCTTGGCTGTCTGGCTGGTGTACCGATCACCCAGCACACCTGCAGCCACCCTGTCAGACCTGCTGGAGGTGGTGGCGGGCTGGGCCTTGGAGTTCCCTAACTACTGGTTTTGGGAGACTTCAACGTCCATGCCGATGCCGCTCCCTCCTCACAGGCTTTGGACCTAGTGACTTCCATGGCAACACTAGGGCTCTCCCAGGTTGTTTTGGGCCCCACTCATCAAGCAGGCCACACGCTGGATCTGATCTTTGTGGCTGGCATAGATGTGATCATGCTCCCTGCTGTGGAAGTGCCATGGTCTGATCACTACGCTCTGAAAGCCAAGATTGACTTCCCGCTCCTCCCCGGCTCGGGTGGCGAACCTATTTGGGCTCGTCCGCGAAAACTGATGGATCCTGATAGATTCCGACAAGCCTTGCGGAACCCTGCTCCTCCTGGCGACTCATTAGATGACCTTGTTGAGGACTGGAATAACCGGCTCTTGGCAGCCATTGATGAGATCGCGCCTAAGCGCCCTCTGCAACCCCGTCGAAACCGGGCCCCTTGGTTTACTGAGGAGCTCCGGAAAATGAAGCGGGATCTCAGACGGCTAGAGCGAGTATGGAGACGGACTCATGACGGAGCCTCAACAACATCTTATAGGACGCTTATGAAAGCCTATGAGACAGCTATGAAAGCTGCTAAGAAATCTTACTTTGCAGCTTCCATTGCATCCGCTAGCTCTCGCCCGGCACAACTTTTTAGAATAATTAGGTCAACAACGTCCTTAGGAGGACAACCAAATTTAAGCACAAATTCGACCCACAGCCGTGAGGCATTCGCGAGTATTTTTGCGGAGAAAGTCCTATTGCTCCACCGTGACCTCCCTGCCAATTTAGATACAGTGACTGAACTGGAGGCCCCTCGACTGACTTTAGGTCCAGTGTTGGACCATTTCGATTGGATACTCCCTACTGATGTGGATAGATTCCTCCAAGTTGGTAGGCCCACCACCTGCCTCCTCGATCCGTGCCCGTCTTGGCTGATTAGGGAGTGTCCAGATGTTGCGCGGACCCCCCTGGTTGAAATTATCAATTTGTCCCTTGACACGGGGACATTCCCAGGGGAACTGAAGGAAGCAGTGGTGTGTCCACTCTTAAAAAAAACTTCATTAGATCCCTTAGACCTATCCAATTACCACCCAGTTTCAAATCTTCCATACCTGGGTAAGGTAATTGAGAGAGCGGTTGCTGAACAGCTTGGTAGGTTTCTGGAGGAAACATCGGCATTAGATCCATTTCAGTCCGGTTTCTGTCCTGGTTTTGGGACGGAGACGGCTCTGGTTGCCCCAACAGATGATCTCCGTAGACAACTGGATCGAGGCGGGTCAGGACTGCTGATCCTTTTAGATTTGTCAGCAGCCTTTGACATGGTCGATCATGATCTTCTGGACCACCGCCTCGCAGACGTGGGGATACAGGGCATAGCCCATAACTGGTTGTGCTCTTTTATCTCTGGTCGGGGACAGAGGGTGGCACTAGGGAGGGAAATGTCATCGCGCCACTCCTTGGTGTGTGGAGTGCCGCAGGGTGCAATTCTCTCCCCGATGCTTTTTATCATCTTTATGCGCCCCCTTGCCCAGATTATCCGGAGCTTTGGGCTGGGCTGTCACCAATATGCTGATGACACTCAGCTCTATCTGCTGATGGATGGCCGCACCGACACGACCCCGAACACACTGACCAGATGCTTGGAAGCAGTGGCTGGATGGTTTCGTGGGAGCCGATTGAAACTAAATCCTTCGAAGACAGAGGTCCTATGGCTAGGTTGGGATGGCATGGGGATAAGGGACCAACTCCCTTCTCTTGCGGGGGCCCATTTAGTGCCATTGCCTTCCGTTAAGAGTTTGGGTGTAATCCTTGACGCCTCCCTTTCCATGGAGGCGCAGGTTACAGCAACAGCCAAGGCGACATTTTTCCACCTTCGCCGCTTCAAGCAGTTGGTCCCTTACCTTTCCCACCCTGACTTGGCCACAGTGATCCATGCGACGGTCATCTCCAGGCTTGACTACTGTAATTCGCTCTACGCGGGGCTGCCCTTGAAGCTGTCCCAGAAACTCCAGCGGGTACAGAATGCTGCAGCGAGGCTCCTCACAGGGTCTCTGCCATGGGAGCATATTCACCCAGTGCTTTTCAAGCTGCACTGGCTCCCGGTGGAGTACAGGGTCAGATTTAAGGTGCTGCTTTTGACCTTTAAAGGCCTTCACGGCCTAGGACCCTCGTACCTACGGGACCGCCTCTCCTGGTATGCCCCACGGAGAGCCTCAAGGTCCATAAATAACAACACCCTAGTGGTCCCGGGCCCTAAGGAAGTTAGATTGGCTTCGACCAGAGCCAGGGCCTTTTCAACTCTGGCTCCGGCCTGGTGGAACGCTCTGCCTCATGAGACCAGGGCCCTGCAGGATCTGATTTCTTTCCACAGGGCCTGTAAGACAGAGTTGTTCCGCCTGGCCTTTGGCTTGGAGCCAATTTGATTCCCTCCCTCCCTCTCTCTCTTTTTTTTTTTTCTTTTCCTTCTCCTCCTGCAATGAGGCTACATTTTAATATTTTAATGTTCCATTATTTTAATGTTGTATTTTATTTTTGTTTTTAAGTTTGTAATCATTCATCTTGTTTTTATTATTGCTTGTAAGCCGCTCTGAGCCCGGCCTTGGCTGGGGAGGGTGGGGTAGAAATAAAAAAAAATTATTATTATTATTATTATTATTATTATTATTATTATTATTATTAATGTTTGATGTTTTATCATGTTTTTAATATTCTGTTGGGAGCCACTCAGAGTGGCTGGGAAACCCAGCCAGATGGGCGGGGTATAAATAAATTATTATTCATGATAATGATGGTGATGACGCTGGATCTTCTCAATTTTGCAGCTCCTTGTCTTGGAACCCTGAGGGGAGGAACCATACGCACCACCCTAAATCCAGCATACATGAGAGCCAGTGTGGTGTAGTGGTTAAGAGCAGTGGACTCATAATCTGGTGAACTGGGCTCAATTTCCTGCTCCTCCACATGCAGCTGCTGGGTGACCTTGGGCTAGTCACACTTCTTTGAAGTCTCTCAGCCCCACTCACCTCACAGAGTGTTTGTTGTGGGGGAGGGAGGGAAAAGGAGATTGTTAGCCGCTTTGAGACTCCTTAGGGTAGTGATAAAGTGGGATATCAAATCCAAACTCTTCTTCTTCTGCTACTTCACCCTAGGCACCCATCCTTTCCTGCACCACCTTGGGAAAGTCCTACAGGAGGTGAGTTTCAGGTTGCAAGGATTAAGCAATCCCCTCCCACCTGCTGTTTCTCCCCGATAAATGCCCCCTATTCCCTGCTCCCCCTTTCCAATTAACTGGCAAACATGTGCTTTCTGGCACATCATGTACTTCTGCCCCCGGCTCCTGACTCAACAAGGGACCTTTAATCAGCCCAGTGATTAACCTGCTAAGCCTCAGGTTGCGCCAGGCAGCGGGGATTTGCCATGAAGCCATAACTCAAAGGGAGGCCTCGCCCTCCCCCAACGAGTTGCGCCAAGTAGCACTCGAAGAGACTACAGAGGCTTGGAGCTGAGCCTTAAGATTGGCAGTTGCCATGTGCGCACACTTACTGTGCTGCCGCCTTCCTCTTTCATGTTCGCAAGCTCTCCGAAGCAGCGCTGCACCCGAGTCTTTGCCCTCAATTAGCCCTGTCTGCTGTAAAAGAATATATGGAGGCAGATTGAATACAAAGAGGGCTCCATCTCCCTCCTCAACACACTGCCTTTGTGAGCTAACATTTTCAGGATCATTAATGCTCTCCAGCTTATCAGGGACAGACGACTGGCTCTTATCTCGCCATACCTCTGCCAGCATCTGTTGACTCCTCCTCGGATTGACCTTCAGCAAGATCTTCTCTTTCTCACTAGATTACTGCCCATTTCTCTGGAATAAAATGAACTGAAATGCATGTTCTTTGTTTTTTTAAAAATCATTTTTATTTGTTTTTACAAATATAAATTTATAACAATACCAAATGCATATCCGTACAAAGAGATTTCTCTGAATCTCCAGACTTCAACCCCATCCCTTCCACGCGTCCTATTGTCAACATTTACAACTGCATATTATTCCATAATCTATGCTTTATATCGATCCATATAATCCATAGTATTTGTTACAGTACAAGTGAAATCCTGCTAATGTTTTCATCTGCTTATAGTGGTCTCCTAAACAGATTATCATTTTTTCCCCATTCTTTTTTAACGTTTCTGTCCTCTTAGTTCCTGAACTTTCCAATCAGCTTTGCCATTGCAGCATAGTCCATCAGCATATTTTGCCATTCCTCTCTTCTTTCCATCTCTAGGCTAATAGCATCCACGTGGCTGTTGTCGCATACATAAAAAGTATTTTCTGCTCCTTTGGAATGTCGGCACCTATAATTCCGAACTTTTTTAACAAAAGTAATTTTAAACATTCATTTCATTGTACATCATTTCCCAGAAAGCTTTTATTATCTTACACAACCACCACATATGATAAAAGGTACCTTCTTTTTCTTTACATTTCCAGCAGGTATTTGTGCATGTTCTATCCCAACACTTTTCTCCAGGGTGGCATCATGGCAGGCAATTTCTTCAACAGCAGCATAAGAGCATGAAGCAAGCCCTGCTGGATCACACTCAATGGCCCATCTCATCTAGCATCCTCTTCTCACAGTGGCCGGCAAAATGGATCTAGATTTCTGTTGTTAGGTGGCTATCTGTCACGGATGGCTTAGTTGAGATTCCTGCATTGCAGGGGATTGAACTTGATGACCCCCCAGCTTCCCTACCAAATCCATTTTTTGGCTTTTCTTGCAATTTCTATTTTTTTATTTTTAAATATAATTTTTATTAATTTTCTATTAAAAAATTCACTTCTACTTTCTATTTGAATCGAGTCTGCAACTTTATGTAACTAAACAATATTTTTATCTGATTATATTGCAGACTTCTGTTGCCAATTTCCCCCCCCCCCAAATTTTAATTGATTTTCAATATTTATCACAAAAAATAACGTAACTGTCAGAGCTGCCTCTAGGTCCCAGCTCACAGAGGACCAACGCTAGGCTGTAGTAATGTACAAAAGTCTTTATTGAAGTTCAGTTTCTATTTCAAAGCCACAGCGTGCAGCCCTACGTCTTAAACCCTAGATCGGCGAAGTCCCGTCTGAGTCTCCTCCCCTATGACACCAGTTTAAGATCCTAGCCCTGTTCCACCTTTTACGCTGCTCTCTCCTCCTCTGGGTCCTCCTGCCCGTTGGGGCATTGCCCTTTCTGGACTCTTCCGACGCTGAGTCGCTTAGCTCCTCCCCCTCCCTCCGGTGGGCTTTAGGACCCGGTTCCCTATCCTCATTCTCTGCTGTCCCGCGCTCCTGTACATTTGAACTTGCCTCTCGCGCCAGCCCAGTGACCTTTCTCCTAACCGTTACAGTACTTCAGTCACTGCTTCCCTCTTCCGGGACACTGGCCGGATCTGACCTCTCCTCCGTTGTCCGACTTTCTGATGGAGGCGTGGTCAGCCCTGCCTTATCTTCTCTCCCTGGTGGGGAATGCACTGGCCCCGATCCTTGGGACTCTTCCCCCCCCCCACTCTGCTCTGGTGGGGAAGCTTGTCCTGATTTCCAGCTACTGCTCTGGGAGTCCCTGCTGCCCCCTTGCTCCTGGGGCATTCCCCTTGGGAACCCCCTACCCCTGGCCACTGGCGCCCCCTTCTGTGAATCTTCCGATTCGCTGGAGAGGCTCATGGAATCCCTCGGTCCACTGTCCTCTTCTCCTACGCTCCCCTCGTATTCTTCCCCTTCGCTCTCCATCTCCTCTCTTCCCTGTGCCTCTGCTCCTGAGCCCCTGACAGTAACAAAACACACAAAGAAAAACACACTACAACAATAAACTAGACACAAAGGAAAATTATATTTTCAAATGCCTAATTCTCATTACATTGATAACTGACTTCCTCAAATCCCCTCTAACTGAATTTCATCATATCACCTATATAACAGTTCTCCAAATTCATATTTCTGATAATATTAACTCCTTTCATTTACTAACCTCTTCACCTTTATTAATACTGTAATCCTTAGTATTTGCTACCACGTATTCTTATTCTACCCCTAAACCTATTTGTTACTTCCAAGAATTTTCTATTTATCTTATATCACAATATTTAGCTAAATATTTTTTAAATTTCTTCCAATCCTCTTGTGTCTCCTCTTCTGTCTGGTTGTGGATTCTTCCACTCAGGTTGGCCAGCTCCAAAAAGTCCAACATCTTCATCTGCCATCTGTGTTGCCATTTTTGTTGAGAGGGATACTAAAGGGAATGATCCAATCTGGCAAAGCATCCTGGATAATGATAGAAGGCCACGCAGCTTCGTCCCAAGCTTCCACGTTAATGCTGCAAAGGGTGGTATAGTCTTAATTCTGCTAAACGTGATGCTAACCATATTCAAGTGAGTTATGGGTATGATCCAGCCAAAGTTGATGCGTTTTGGATCCCATTGATTTGAGCAGGAGAGTTTAGTATATGTTTACACCTCTCCTGTTGAAATCAATGAAAATCATTAGAATTTAAAAGCACATGTTTATACTTCTCCCGTTGAAATCAATGGCGTTTTAAAGTGATTGATTTTTCTCGGGATCATGTCCACTGCTCTGCAGGGAGCACAGTAGTGTAGCTGGGGCTGCAAGGTAAAAGTGTACCTAATAACTGATGTTTCCTCTTCTGGGCAAACAGGAAATGGATGAACTATAAGCTTGGTGGTAGAGGACGTGCTTGCATGTGGAATTTCCGGCATCCTTACCTAAAAGATGTTATTCCTTCCTCTGAATGAGCAGGTTCGTAGCTTGGGGGTCCTCCTGGATCCTTTGCTGTCGCTCAAGGCTCAGGTGGCCTCAGTGGCCCGGAGTGCCTTCCATCAGCTTTGGCTAGTGGCCCAGCTATGCTCCTGTCTGGACAGGGATAGCCTAACTACTGTTGTCTATGCTCTGGTAACCTCAAGGTTAGATTACTGCAATGTGTTATATGCAGTGCTGCCTCTGAAGATGGTTTGAAAATTTCAGCTAGTGCAGAATTCAGCGGCCAGGTTGCTCACCGGAGCAAGATGGTTTGAGCATATCACACCAATTCTGGTCCAACTGCACTGCCTACCAATTAGTTTCCAGGCCCAATTCAAAATGCTAGTTTTGACCTACAGTATAAAGCCTGAAATGGCTCAGGACCACAGTACCTCAAGGACTGCCTCTTTCCATATGAACCTACCCGAACCCTGATCGTCTTCTGAGGTCCTTCTTCATGTGCCTCCTTCTCAAGAGGTCTATAGGGTGGCAACACAAGAACGGGCCTTATCTGCAGTGGCTCCCCATCTGTGGAATGCTCTCCCTAGGGAAGTTTGCCTGGCACTGTCATTATACACCTTTAGGCGCCATGAAAAAATGTTCCTTTTTATCCAGGCCTTTGGTTGATCTGATTGACAACCTATACCCTTTTAAAATGTCACTCTTTGGGGGGGGTATTGGGTTGTTGTTTTATTTTGATTATATATATTGTGGTTTTTATGTTGATATTTTCTGTGAACTGCCCTGAGAACTCTGGGTATAGGGCGGTATATTATTATTATTATTATTATTATTATTATTATTTCAGCATGGGGAAGCAAAACCTCTGCCTGTGACCCAGGTAAAGGTAAAGGGACCCCTGACCAATAGGTCGAGTCGCTGACGACTCTGGGGTTGCGGTGCTCATCTCGCTTTATTGGCCGAGGGAGCCGGCGTACAGCTTCCGAGTCATGTGGCCAGCATGACTAAGCCACTTCTGGCGAACCAGAGCAGCGCACGGAAACACCGTTTACCTTCCCGCTGGAGCGGTACCTATTTATCTACTTTCACTGGCGTGCTTTCGAATGGGAGCTCACCCCGTCACGGGGATTCGAACCACCAACCTTCTGATCGGCAAGCCCTATTGTCAGGGGCTCAGGAGCAGAGGCACAGGGAAGAGAGGAGATGGAGAGCGAAGGGGAAGAATCCGAGGGGAGCGTAGGAGAAGAGGACAGTGGACCGAGGGATTCCATGAGCCTCTCCAGCGAATTGGAAGATTCACAGAAGGGGGCGCCAGTGGCCAGGGGTAGGGGGTTCCCAAGGGGAACGCCCCAGGAGCAAGGGGGCAGCAGGGACTCCCAGAGCAGTAGTTGGAAATCAGGACAAGCTTCCCCACCAGAGCAGAGTGGGGGGGGGAAGAGTCCCAAGGATCGGGGCCAGTGCATTCCCCACCAGGGAGAGAAGATAAGGCAGGGCTGACCACGCCTCCATCAGAAAGTCGGACAACGGAGGAGAGGTCAGATCCGGCCAGTGTCCCGGAAGAGGGAAGCAGTGACCGAAGTAGTGTAACGGTTAGGAGAAAGGTCACTGGGCTGGCGCAAGAGGCAAGTTCAAATGTACAGGAGCGCGGGACAGCAGAGAATGAGGATTGGGAACCGAGTCCTAAAGCCCGCCAGAGGGAGGGGGAGGAGCTAAGCGACTCAGCGTCGGAAGAGTCCAGAAAGGGCAATGCCCCAGCGGGCAGGAGGACCCAGAGGAGGAGAGAGCAGCGTAAAAGGTGGAGCAGGGCTAGGATCTTAAACTGGTGTCATAGGGGAGGAGACTCAGACGGGACTTCGCCGATCTAGGGTTTAAGACGTAGGGCTGCACGCTGTGGCTTTGAAATGGAAACTGAACTTCAATAAAGACTTTTGTACATTACTACAGCCTAGCGTTGGTCCTCTGTGAGCTGGGACCTAGAGGCAGCTCTGACACCTATGCTCTGTGGTTTAACCCACAGTGCCACCCGCGTCCCACCTGTGACCCAGAGCAATAGCTAAATCAGCATTGACAATCCTGGGCTAGATGGAACGATACCCATTACCAACTTAACTTTATATACATATTTGGTTGGTTGGTTGGTTGGTTTTTACTCCGCCACAATATTGTTGAAGGGTAGGGGTGTTTGTAGATGCCTTAAATAGCTTCATGTTTCCATAAGCAATCAATCTGATGCTTGAGGAAATGTTAATACTAATGCATTTGGCTTCTGGAACTTCTTCCAAAGAAAATGCCAACAATTTTCCGTGCCCCAAATTGGGAGGAGTTCAAGGCATTCCATTGCTGAAGCTGGGGCTTCCAATGAATACTTGAAAGTCTGTCATGGTTTAGCACTTGCATTGAAATGCTACAGTGCTGCTCATTTTAAACCAACTTCGACATAGATTGGAATCCAGGAAAAACTACAGTGTTCAGAGGAGCAGCTGGTACATTGTATCATGGCACACTGTCAGCTTCTGTTGGACAGGTAAATAGCTTGGCATGTTGTCACGGTGCAGAAAAGGTTAGCACTGCTACAGAGAGGGCCAGTATTCTGCAGAAATCAGATAATAAATTATAAGTGAGCATAAAGAGGAAAAATGTTAGCTGGCATAGTATAGTGGCAATGAAGGCTGTGTTCCTATAGATATTTACTGGAAGTAAATCCAACTGTATAGCTGTCCGTATAATTAAAGCTATGGTTTTCCCAGTAGTGATGTATGGAAGTGAGAGCTGGACCATAAAGAAGGCCGAAGAATTGATGCTTTTGAATTATGGTGCTGGAGGAGACTCTTGAGAGTCCCATGGACTGCAAGAAGATCAAACCTAACCATTCTGAAGGAAATCAGCCCTGAATGTTCACTGGAAGGACAGATCCTGAAGCTGAGGCTCCAATACTTTGGCCACCTCATGAGAAGAGAAGACTCCCTGGAAAAGACCCTGATGTTGGGAAAGATTGAGGGCACAAGGAGAAGGGGGTGACAGAGGACAAGATGGTTGGACAGTGTTCTCGAAGCTACGAACATGAGTTTGACCAAACTGCGGTAGGCAGTGGAAGACAGGCGTGCCTGGCGTGCTCTGGTCCATGGGGTCATGAAGAGTCAGACATGACTAAACGACTAAACAACAACAACAAATCCAACTGAACTTCATTTCTGAGTTTGTTGTTCTCGTCATCCATCTCAAGAGAGAGAGACTAGAGTGCACCTCCAGGGGTGAAGTCAAACTGCTGTGTTAGTAGCACCGAAGTAACCTCCCCAGGGTGCAAGTCTGAGCAGTGTGTACGGAGGTCCTGGGCTACCAAGAGGACAAGATCTTGGCCTTGCTGATGTGTTCCAGAGGAAACCAGTTGGGCTGCAGGAGTTGCCAGAAAGAGGCGTGCAAGATGCCATCCAACCATCTTAGAGACTCCACTCTGGATTTGTGTAGGGTTTACTTCTTAGTCCTTTCTTCTCCCAAAATATCCCTCAGAGAAGCAGAGATTTAGGATCACAGTTTCCCTTCTACCTTCCCAGGTTGATGAGCTCCACCTGCCCCTCACTTCCCTTCTTGACTGTTGGTCTCATCCACTAAATCCACTGGAGGAAGTCCCTAATGTACCTAGGCTTTGAGACCCATTGGCTACCCTCTGAGTAGACATGATAGAACTGTACTAGAAAAGACCAAGCTATGAATCACAATGACCCTACTTCAAATCTTGCCTCTACCAGGAACACAGCTTGCGGCCTTCCTCACCCTCTGCCTCTTCCAACAATATGGGGTTCTACATTTCAGGATTCTTGAAAATATTGCTGCAATGTAATAGCTCAATTCAGACCCACAACCAAACCATGGTTTGGAGATGCTGAAATACGCCACACGCTCATGGATTCACTTTACTTGCAGTTTAGTGCTCACCATAATTCATTGTGACATCAGAGTTGGAACTCTATAGTTAGTGCTTGCTCTCTAGGCCAGAATGGATGGAAAACTCAATTTCTGCATTTTTAATATTTAGATCCTGCCTTATCACCCAGACACAAAACTGAAGGTGGCTTGTTCAAGTCAATAAATGCTTCTGTGGGCCAAATATCCACATCAGCAGCACCAGCACCACTGTCACAGGACCAAAGTGTCAAGCAGCATCATACCCTTGGTCCAGACGTAGGCAATGTGATCACCTGCAGACATTGCTGGACTATAAGTCCCACAATTCCTGGCCATTGGTCATGCTGGCTGGGACAGATGGGAATTGCAGTCCAACCAACATCTGGAGGGCACCATATTGACTTCTCCTGATTTGCAGCATTCTGCAGAGGCTAGCCATGCCAGCCGTTGAAGGAGGAACATCAATGGACTGATGTTGGCAATGTTCAAAAGGAAGGGGGAAAACTTCTTGCCATCTCATCTTGAATAAATAAAAAGAAGCCTCATGAATATTTATCTAGCAGTTGTGGGCATCTCTCCTCTAAAATGATGACTCTGGGCCAGATTCTTGGGCCCAGTGCTTACATTCAAAATTACAACAACAACAAAACCAAAAACCCTAACTCAGAAAACAGCCTGATCTATAAAATTCTACTTTCTTGCTTTCATAAATATGACCCTTTAAAACTGGGGAAGTTAGTTCAGGTTGCCTTGAGCATGCTGAACTGCTGAGGCTGTCACAGTCCAAGCTATGGCGACTGTGCTCTCTTTGCCAGGACTAGTGGCCCTTTAAAATTAGGAGGGAGAGTGCTTGTGCATGTGGGAGTCCATGCGGCCATCACAGGGTCATGCTGCTCTTCTCCTGGCAGAGCAGGATGGCCTGGACTGTCCAAGTTGCCTATCATAATCTTAAAAGGGCAAAGGTAAAGCAGCTAGGGGAACAAAACTGCCTCTACATTGTGGGAATGTTCTTTTTTTAAAAAAAAATAATTTTTATTAACAGGCCAATCAAATCACATTAATTCCAAATCACATTAATTCCAAATTACACAGCCAAATTTTTAAATTTTTGTTGGGGATACCCATACTTCGTGCTCCGAAAGGGATCCAAACATCTCTCTTGCTGCTGCTTTGATGTACCTTCTCTTTGTTGTTTTCCTCATCTTCTTGTTGTTATCATATATTCCTTTCTTTGTGATCTCTGATAGTCTCCACAAGCAGGTTGAAAACAAACGTTGTACATTGTGGGAATGTTCGGGGACGCAGGAGAGGATATATTGTCTGACAATATATCTTTCCAACTTTCCAATTTAGCAGAATAACATTCTACCTTTAAAACTTGCAGCGGATGCGTTTGCTCAGGCTCACTAAAGCCTCTATAATAACTGTTCTGGTATTTCCCCCTTATTCCCTCATAAAAGATAAGACACGACACAGTCTTCTACAAAAATATAAAAAGGTTTACTCACACATCATTCTGTTCACAATAGGATCCCAGAAGGCAGACTTAGCTTAGAAAAGTAACATATATCTATAAACGATCTCATAAGAAGACAGTCCCTTTGTCCTCTCTTAGCTGGAAGCCAAGAGGGCATCTTTGGCTAAGCATATGTTGCTTCTTCAATGCATGTAGTCAAAGAGAGAGAGATGGCTGCCCTGCCCTGTGCTTTTGTCGTTACCTGCACAGGTGAGGCCACACCCACCTCTAGTCACATGCAGAGGAAGTCTGTCCCAGCCCAGAAGGAAACAGAAAGTTTACCTGCTGGCTGGACAAACATTCCTCCCCATGTGTAAACATGTTCACTCTAGGAATGTTGTACTTGACTGCTCTTGTGTTTCACATTCCACATACATTTATGTGGGCCCTGCAAATGGTGGTATGTCACTTTGCAGTGTAGGCAAAGGAAACATACTTTAACTCTGGCAACACAGCCTTTAGCTAAATTGAAGGGAAAGAGTGAAACAGCCATTTTACCCATGCAAGAGTTGGCCCCTTCAATGTTTTGTCCATTCCTTCTAACATCATTACTACTACTACTACTACTACTTATACTCCACCCATCTGACTGGGTTGCCCCAGCCACTGTGGGTGACTTCCAACATATATAAAAACATAATAAAACATTACTTTAAAAAACTCAAAAAAACTTACAGTATACAGGGCTGCCTCAGATGTCTTCTATTTATTTATTTTTGTAAACACTTTTTATTAAATTTTCTGTTTTACAATTTAAAATACTCATTTAAATGTACTTAAAATATCAATGACTTCCCTTCTCTTTCCATGGTTCATTTTGCATATCATAAATCCCTGCATATTTTACAAAAACTAAACCATTCAGTATTCCATTATTACATCCATCAAAACTTATTTACACTGCTGAATTTATCTTAATGCTGCCAACATTTTCAAGTGTGCACATTCTTTCCGCATATATTCAATAAACTTTTTCCAATCTTCTCTAAATGTATATTCTTCTTGTTCTCTTATTCTATATCTTAGTTTTGCAAGCTGCTCATATTCTGTCAGCTTAAGTTGCCGTTCTTCTTTGGTTGGGACCTTGCTCATTTTCCATTTTGGGGCTAACAAAACACGGGCTGCAGTAATGGCTTACATAAATAACCTTTTTTGACACCTGGGAATTTCCATCTGAATTATTCCCAACAGAAAGGACTCTGGGTTTTTTGGGGAAAGTACTTTTAAACATTTTTTTCAGTTCATTGTTATTTCAGTTCATGGTTATTTCCCAATACTCTTTTACCCTTTTACAAGTCCACCATAACGTAAGATGTCTTCTCAAGGTTGTATAGTTACTTACCTCCTTAGCTTGGGGGGTCACATAACTCCATGCCCTCCAACATTTATCCAATGAAAATAAGGACATCCTAAGGAAAAGCGGAATATCAGAAACTGGGATGGCTTCTGTAAATCTGGGACTGTCCCTGGAAAATAGGTCTGCTGTCCTTTTTCAAAGGGTAGCGCTGAGGTCATAGCAAGGAACTCCTCCACCGTCTTCAGTGAAGGGCATGGAAGTTATTTTCATGAACCGGCCTTTGGCAGAAATGTGAGTCGCTTTAATCATGCCAGCCAGACACTTAAAAGATGAGGAGGCAGGGAAATCCTTAGCGAATTTCTCATTAGCACTGTGAAGATCAAACATGGAAAGTCACTGGCAACGAATGTTCTGTTCTTTAGAAGTGAAGGCTGATTGCTATGTGAGATTTTCGCAGTGCTGCCAACCCTCCAAAATGCAAACAAAATTAAAACCCCAATTACAGAGGTTCCCAAGCTGTAGACAAGGGACCACCAGTGGTCTGTGAGTTTTATTCAGGTGATCTGTGGCATACCCGTGGATTTGTGGCTGAAAATGGGAGATGGCCCACCCGACACATTAAATAGACATATTGATTTTTAATTGTATTTTTATTGCTGCTTTTATTTCTTATATTGTATTTGAGTGTATTGCACTTTGAGTTGTACGGAATACAATTCAATACAATATATAAGAAGTAAAATAAGCAATAAAAATGTAATGGAAAATCGTTCGGCATTTGGCACAGTGCACTACAATGGCTATGGCAGGCAGAAAAATCATTAAGTGGTCCCCCAAGACCACCAGCAACTTTCAAGTGATCCATGGGGAGCGGAGAGATTTGGAAACCACTTCCCCTTAAGGACCTGAAGAAGATACCCTAATTTGTACATGGTCCTCCAGATATTGTTGGACTTCCAACTCTCATCAATCCTAGACAGTGAAGCCAATGCTCAGGGATGATTGGAGCTGTTTTAACTGAATTCACCCAATAGGCATGACTAAGTTAGTGCAAGTCCATTGGCAACTTTCAGGTGATTCATGGGGAGTGGGGAGATTTGGAAACCACTTCCTTATAAGGACTAAAAGGTAAAGGTAAAGGTACCCCTGCCCGTACAGGCCAGTCTTGACAGACTCTGGGGTTGTGCGCCCATCTCACTTAAGAGGCCAGGGGCCAGCGCTGTCCGGAGACACTTCCGGGTCACGTGGCCAGCGTGACATCGCTGCTCTGGCCAGAGCCAGAGCCAGAGCCAGAGCCGCACACGGAAACGCCGTTTACCTTCCCGCTGGTAAGCGGTCCCTATTTATCTACTTGCACCCGGAGGTGCTTTCGAACTGCTAGGTTGGCAGGCGCTGGGACCGAGCAGCAGGAGCACACCCCGCCGCAGGGATTCGAACCGCCGACCTTTCGATCGGCAAGCCCTAGGCGCTGAGGCTTTAACCCACAGCGCCACCTGCGTCCTCCTTATAAGGACTAAGTGGAATTAAATAAGAAGGCCAAGAGAAAATGGCTTGGGCAAGGCTTTTAGAGTTGTTGCATATATGATTTGAAGCGACGCGGATGGCGCTGTGGGTTAAGCCACAGAGCCTAGGACTTGCCGATCAGAAGGTCGGTGGTTCGAATCCCCGTGACAGGGTGAGCTCCCGTTGCTCGGTCCCTGCTCCTGCCAACCTAGCAGTTCGAAAGCACGTCAAAGTGCAAGTAGATAAATAGGTACTGCTCCAGCGGGAAGGTAAACGGCGTTTCTGTGCGCTGCTGTGGTTCGCCAGAAGCAGCTCAATCATGCTGGCCACATGACCCGGAAGCTGTACGCCGGCTCCCTCGGCCAATAAAGCGAGATGAGTGCTGCGACCCCAGAGTCGGCCACAACTGGACCTAATGGTCAGGGGTCCCTTTACCTTTTATATATGGGTTGAAGTAGGGTTCAACTGCCCAGTCACCATGTATACATAGATCACTGAGATCTTTCTGGTGTTCCTCTACACCCCCGGAGTTTGCTTGGCCTTTCCTAGGGACTGAGGTTTTAGCATGAGCTGGGGAACCTCTGGCCTACTGTTGGACTCCAAATCCCATCAGTTCCAGCCAGTGGTCAGGGATGATGAGAGTTGTAGTCCAAGAATATCTAAAGGACCACAGGTTCCCCATGCCTGATTTAAACTGCCCTGCTGAATTGGCACCATAAACAGGCAGCCAGAAAGCAGCATTTTCTATTCCCAGCAGAGTGGAATAGAAATCTCTGTTCCCCGCCCCCCCCCCCTCCACCAGTCTCCCCATCTCCTGTCATTTAGTACGATGGGCTTCAAAACATCCTTTTGGGTTAGCGGGGTGTGTGTGGCAGAATGCATCTCTTTCTTTCATCTTAGACAGCAGTGTCAGCATTTTCAGATGTGTTCCGCATCCTTACCAACTCCTCCTAAAGAATGTTTTATTTTCCCTTCATGAATTCCTCTGTAATTGAGGAGCTGGAGCTAGCTGATTGTGAATGATGGCTTCTCTATTTAGGGAAGAGCTGTTCTGCCTTCTGATTCCAGAGCACTGCTAGTACTTTCTGAATAATACTGTTAGGAATATGACGCATAGTTGGAATCGTTGTCTTTCTCGGGGTCTTCAGGGAGCAGAGGGGATGTGTCATCCTTTCTCACAGTGCAGAAATTTAGGACCCATCCGGCACATGTCTTCAGAGTTGAGAAGCCCAGAGCAATAAATGGAACACTTCTGTTTGCTTTCCCTATTTATAAAAAAAAAGCCACAATAGAAAGCTTGCTTCTTAGGGCCGGTGATGGTGGGGATTGCATCTTATGCAAATACCCAAGGTGAATGTTCAGAGAAACAGAGAACAGATCAGAGAATTATATTTCCCTTGTTTTGCAGAGAATTAGAAAAAGAATTTAGGCTGTTGTAAGCAGAGTTACTTTATTCCCACTTGAGTATCATGTTAAAGATCCAGAAGCAGTTGGATTGCTTTTGACCTCGAACCAAGGGCATAAAAGACTGCTTGGGATTAGACTGTTGTTTTTTTTAAATGCCAAGGTAGATGTGGTCTCGATGGGGCTAAAATGAACATGGTGAAACGATCTAGGGGACATATTCTGTGTTGTTGTAGCTAATGTCTTTTTGGAGAAGGCAAGGGAAAGGGTAATGAAATGCTGAACTGGAAATGTCCCGTGAACTTTTAAGTTTCCCAACAAGAGACATCTCATCAAAGTATCTCTTTTCTTTTCGGATAATAATTTTTATAAGTTTTCAATTATAATCCAATAATAGCCTCATTATAACAATGCCAAATTATAATAAAGTTACTAATACCAATCGTTCAAATACCAAAATATATAATTTTGGTCCCGTCCCCCCCACATGCTAGAATTGATGGTTTGATTATTTTCTTTATTTCTGCATTTCAAAATCTTATTAATTTCAATTTCATTCTGGTCAAAATAATAATCCCTTATAAACAACTGCAATATTAATAACTTCTATTCATATTGACACATTAAATGATTTATAAATGTACAAGTGAGGCACTCAAACGATATTCTTGTTCTTCCTATGTGTGGCAATTATTCTGTCCATGATGTTTCTTTCTGTCCTTGAAAAATGTTATGTTATGTTCCCAGTTGTTGCTGTTCTCCATCATGCCTTGGGCGGAGTTAATATCCCATTGTTGTTTCAGAAATTTCTTCATTGCTCTGTCCCATCTCATCAAAGTATCTCAGCCAGTATATCTTATTAGCTTCCTTAAGAATGTTAATCAAACAAATGTAGCCTGGATATAGAAGCCTAGGGAAGACATTTAGCTTATGGGTGAGGAACCTGTGGCCCTCCAAATGTTTATTTGTTTGCTTTATTTATTTAAGGAGGAAAAAGGTTTAAAACCCTAAAAAGACTAGGTTATGGTCAGAGGAGATGACCCACCCAACTTCCACCACTAGTTCCAGGAGAACTAGTCAAAAAAAGGATCATAAGTCTACAGTTTTGAACAGAGATAGAGCTGAGTTTGGGCACTGGAAGGTAGTAGAAATTTGAGGAGTCATCTCTACTTTGAGAGCAAAGAGAAATCAGTGGACTTTGACTGTCTGATCAGGTGTCTACGTTCCACCACAACTTCGGCTGGCATATTTGTAATTAATACATAAACAGTACAAAATGGCATTATGACTTCAGAGCCTAGGACTTGCCGATCAGAAGGTCGGCGGTTCGAATCCCCGTGACGGGGTGAGCTCCCTTGCTCGGTCCCAGCTCGTGCCCACCTAGCACTTTGAAAGCATGTCAAAGTGCAAGTAGATGAATAGGTACCACTCCTGCGGGAAGGTAAACAGTGTTTCCGTGTGCTGCTCTGGTTCACCAGAAGCGGCTTAGTCATGCTGGCCACATGACCCGGAAGCTGTACACCGGCTCCCTTGGCCAATAAAGCGAGATGAGCGCCGCAACCCCAGAGTCGGTCACGACTGGACCAAATGGTCAGGGGTCCTTTACCTTTAACTTCCTTCCAAAGGGAACCAATGGGTTGTATTCAATGCTAGTCTGACTCAATTGAGATGAAATGGCTAACTTAGGTCCATTAATTCCAATGGGACTCACATTTGATTACACTATAAGCACATTTCTACCACTTTATTAGTCATGGTTTGCCCCAAAGAATTCTGGGAACTGTAGTTTGTTAAGGGTGCTTAGAGTTGTTTCAAAGACCCCTACAGGGCTACAATCTCCAGAGATCCCTGGGAAGAGGGGTTGATTCACTCTGGAAATCATAGCTCTCATCTTGAGAAGGAAGGATCTGTCCATTTCAATTCTTTCAGTTTCTCATTTTTCTGGTCTTCAATTCAGTTCTCCACATTTCTCAGCAATTCACGTGTTTTAAAAACAATAGCCTTCATGAAAATTCCTCAGCATGTTAGTGCAATTTCTCCCAATTAACTTATTTGTATATGTAGTTTGGACTAATGCTCACATTTTTACAAACAATTCCCCCTAATATAATGCAGTTATGTAAGTTACTTTCACCAATATCTTCATTTTTATGCATACTTTCCCCTAATGTATTTGTAAACACACTGCTTGCAGAAGTGGGGTGAGCAAAGGAATGCTTTTTTCCCCAAAAAATAAAGAAGCAGTAAATTTGCTTATGTGATTTATTAACATTCCAGACTGTCAAATGGGATCAAATCACTGACATCATATTTTAACATATTGGTTGTTAAGATCCATGGCTAATGGAATTTACAGTCATACATAAAGTGTCATTAAAAATGAGCTGGCTTAAAATAAACCTCCATGCAATGAGACTCACAATCAGCAAGGGACCATTTGGTCAAAATAAATGGCCTTTCCTATCAAAAGCAAGGCATTTCGCTCTCTCCGTCTGAAACATGTACAGATCAAAGGAGATAAAGCATGAAAGTTAAATGAATGGCGGCAAAGAAAACTTTTTTTTTTAAAAAAAAGTTCATGTAATTTCCAGAAGCTATATTGTGACAACCAAAATATATATTATATTTGCACTAAGGTCACAGTATCAGAAGAAAATACGTGCTAGGAAATGGAATGTGTTTTCTACTGCAAAAGAGCTGGCTTCAATTTTGAGGGAGCTGATTTATCCTCAAAGCTGGGGGATTATATACAAATAAGCAATATTTTTGTCTACAGTGTTGTTGCCACTGATAGGCTATTGGTGGTTTGTGTGTGTGTGTGTTTAAGAGATGTCCATTTAATCCCCCCCCCCAAATGATATTTTCTTCCATTAATCTCTGTACAGTGGTACCTCAGGTTACAGACGCTTCAGGTTACAGACGCTTCAGGTTACAGACACCGCTAACCCAGAAATAGTACCTCGGGTTAAGAACTTTACCTCAGGATGAGAACAGAAATTGCGCAGCGGCAGCAGCGGGAGGCCCCATTAGCTAAAGTGGTACCTCAGGTTACAAACAGTTTCAGGTTAAGAACGGACCTCCAGAACGAATTAAGTTCTTAACCTGAGGTATTACTTTATAGATGTGTACATAACCCGTCATGCACAAAGAAGGCTTGAGAGTATTTCTTTTTTGTTGTCACAACTTAATACAGTGTTGAAATATGAAATTTTGCGCACACGAGGGGGGGTGTTATTTAGCAAAACAAAAAGCAGGTGAATAAATCTACTCCAAATTATCAGTGTAAAGTCAACTGCATTGATCTCGTGGCCTGACCAAAGCTACGGACCCCTCATGGATGCACAGATGAGACTATTGTCCTAAAATTTAGGTGGACTCAGGAGGTGACTGTGCCCTGGATTCTTTGATCTATTTAAAGGTGCCCAGAGATTATGTATTTAGGGGAATCATCCCTTTTTCCAATGTGCTGGGTTGATTAAGATACAGATTGGAGGTTGTACTTCAACAGCAGTTTATATGCATGGTCAATAGCTAGGGATGATGGGAGTTGTAGTTCAGCAATATCAGGAAGGTCAAAGTTTCTCACACCATTTCTAGTAGGACTAGTTAGATTTCAGTCCTGCTTCCATGGATGTGTGAACATTTCAATTCTGATTTCTTCCCTGTGTCATAGTATGGATAGCAGTGCTGCAGAGAGTGTGTCTGAAAAGTCACCAGAAATTCAAGTACCACATTTGCTTTATGGTGGGTAGTTATAGTCTGATCACTTCTCCTATCTGGGCAGTTATCTTTCCACAAGGGCTGACACTGATGCCAAAATCCAGCAGCACCTGAGCTCTGCAAATGCAGTTTTCTCTTGACTGAACCACTGAGTGTTTGAGGACCAAGACATTCACAGGGAAACCAAAATGCTTGTTTACAAAGCTGTTGTACTACCAACCTTACTGTATGCTTAGGAAACATGGACCACTTATAAACACCATCTCCAACTCCTGGAAAGATTCCAGCAACTGTGTGTCTGAAAAATGTAACACATCACTTGGGAAGACAGGCGAACAAATGTCAGTGTTATGGAAGAAGCAAACATCACCAGCATTGAAGCAATGATGCTTCAACATCAACTTTGTTGGACTGGTCACGTTGTGCGAATGCCTGATTATCGTCTTCCAAAGCAACTACTCTATTCCAAACTTAAGAATGGAAAGCGTCGTGCTGGTGGTCAACAAAAGAGGTTTAAAGACTCTCTCAAGGCATCTATAAAAATGTAGTATAAACACCGACAAATGGGAAACCCTGGCCTGTGAGCGCTCCAATCGAAGAACAGCCTTTACCAAAAGTGTCATGGGCTTTAAAGATGTTCAAACTCAGGACGAAAGTGAGAAAGCAATGATCCTTCAACATCAATTTCGTTGGACTGATCATGTTGTGTGGATGCCTGATTATTGTCTTCCAAAACAACTTCTCTATTCCAAACTTTAAAATGGAAAGCTGATGGTCAACAAAAGAGATTTAAAGACTCTCGACTCTCTCAGGGCAAATCTTTTTTAAAAAGCAGTATGAACACCGACAACTGGGAAACAATGGCCTGCAAGCACTCCAATTGGGGAACAGCCTTTACCAAAGGTGTCATGGGCTTTGAAGACACTCGAACTCACGACGAAAGGAAGAAACGTGCTAAGAGGAAGGCACGCTTGGCAAACCCTCACCGTGATCAACTCCTGCTCGGAAATCTATGTCCCCACTGTGGAAGGATGTGTGGATCCAGAATTGGCCTCTGGAGTCACCTATGGACTTACTGTTAAAACCGTGTTCATGGAAGGTAATCTTAGCTACGAGTGATCCCCAAAGGGGTAGCTATACTTTTCCTTGTGTGTGATCATTAGGGAAGTCACCCAAGAATGATGCTGGGTTCAATCCAACATACATGTACTCAGAATGGATCTACTGAAATTAAGGAACCGAATGTTATTTTGGCCCCTAAATTACAGTCAGTCTATTCTGAGGAGAACTAACTCTGGGGAAAACCCATTGTAATCTTTGTTGGAAGCCACCCAGAGTGGCTGGGGAAACCCAGCCAGATGGGTGTGGTACAAATAAATTATTATTATTATTATTATTATTATTATTATTATTATTCCTCGGCAAAGAGCTATACAGGTTGTGTGGACTCTATGACCATTATTGTTGGAGTTTTGTGCTTACTTTGCGGGATGCCATTGAGATGGCACTGCTGGTTTTATTACAATGAAACACTATTTTAATTTTTCAAAATAGACAAACAAATAAATGGGATTAGCTGCCTGAGAACTTAAGGATCAAGCGGCCCTATTTTATGAAGAATGTGCCATACTAAGGAAGTTATCCAACCACCCAAAAAGAAAACAACCACTCTATTTAATACCTTGTCTGGTTTCTTAAATACATTACTGATACCTCTCTCCCCCTCCCCAATTTACCTTTCCTTATGAGGGGTAAAAACAATTCCATGCCCTCTTGATCAGTTGCCAATGGGCGAAGGTGATTATTTCTCTCTATTAAATCTTTGCTAATTAATCAAATTGTTTAATTCATCTCTATTGGGTCTCAAGGCAACATACAGTAGATACAATAAACGTGACAACAAGTGATTCTACACTGATTCTCAACAATTAACCCCCCATTCCCCAAGTACATTAGTATGCTCAACATTAAAACAGTAAACAGAGCGCCATCAGAAAGGAAAGAATCGATGGGTGGGTGTTATTTTATCAAAGGCCTCTCCTGCCCTCTTCTTCCTTGCACTGAAGTCAACCAGCCATAATGTGTGACTGGCTGCTGAGTGTGCAGAACCTCTCTGTGGCTTATCACACGCTCGTGTGTTTTCTTCCTCCCCTGCCTGAAACTGTCCCTTATGTAGATAGGGCTTTGAAAGGCAAGAGAACTTGTATGCATCAAACCCACAGTGCCTCATACCTGCATCTCTTCCTCCTCCTCAAGAGCCAGTATGGTGTAGTGGTTAAGAGCAGTAGTCTTGTAATCTGGTGAACCGGGTTCGCTTCCCCGCTCCTCCACATGCAGCTGCTGGGTGACCTTGGGCTACTTCTTTGAAGTCTCTCAGCCTCACCTCACAGAGTGTTTATTGTGGGGGAGGAAGGGAAAGGAGAATTTTAGCCGCTTTGAGACTCCTTCAGGTAGTGATAAAGCAGGATATCAAATCCAAACTTTTCTTTTTCTCCTCCTCCTCCTCCTCCTTAAATTTTATTTATACTTTTCAAATTAATACATTTCATCACATTTACAATCATCTTGATATTTCAAAACTTGACTTCCTTCCCCTTCTTTCTGAGGTTCCTTAAATTTATTTTTAATATCTTCTGCATATCCAAATTAACTTAATTTGCTCATTTATTCATCTTCTTTAAATATAAAACTGCAGGTTATTACAATATTTCTACTAATGTTTTTATCTGTTTGCAATTTATCTGTAAATATTCAATAAACCACTTCCATTCTTTTACAAAAAGTTTGTTATCTTGATTTCTTATTCATTTGTGCATATTCCATAACTTTTTGTATCCATCCTTCCTATGCTGGGACTTCTGCTTCTTTCCATTTTAGGGTGAACAACATTCTTGCCACTGTAGTAGCATACATTAAAAAAAATAAAATCTATAGAGTTTAGGTAGTTCTGTCCCTATAATTCCCAAAAGAAAAGCTTTTGGGTTTGTTTGTTTTTACAAAGGTTATTTTAAACTTTTCAATTCATTATATATCAAATTCTCAGTAAGCTTTAACCTTACTACAAGACCACCACACATGATAAAAAGAATCTTCTTTCACTTTACATTTTCAACACTTAATCGGTTTAGATTTATACATTTTTGCCCATTTACTTGGTGTTAGGTACCATCTATGCATCATTTTCATATCATTTTCTCTTAAACTGTAACATGCTGTAAATTTTATATCCATATTCCACAATCGCTCCCACTGCATTTCTTCCTTCGAATGTAGCCACGCTCTCTTCCCCTCTCCATCTCCCCCTCCACACTCCTTAGCACGGGGTGAATGAGTCAAAAGTTCTCTGCGCTGAATGCTGCAATAGGAAAGCGAGATACAGAGTTCTCCTGCTTGCCTGTGCCAAGCCACTGCTGCAATGAATCGATTCTGCCACACTCGGCCGCGATTCGTTAAACCCCCCTCCACCTGTGTGGGGGTTAGCTGGATTGCTGCAGAAAAGCATACTGCTGTTTGTTTGTCTCGTTTAACCACGTGACCCAAGTCCTTGCAGCCATAAACATTTGATTTCTCTCTCTCTCTCTCTCTCTCTCTCTATATATATATATATATATTTCCTCCCCTCAATGGATGGAGATGAAATGGCTGCGTCTACACTCTCCCGTCTCCAGAATCTTATCAATGGGGAGAAGGAAAGAGAGCTCTGGCTTCATTAGTATTCCAGGGCATGCCTTTTCGCTCCTGCTGCATTTTGTTCTGTGGCACTCCAGGCACAGAAGGCAGAGAGGAGAGAAGCCCAGAAAATCTATGCAGGTGTCTGGAAGAAATCAGAGCTACTGGGCAGGAAAACACACTTAGATACAGCTCATTTTCAGGCTGTAGCCGCATCGAGATATTGCTAACTCATCTCTTTGTTTGTGGCTAAACATCTGAAGGTCAGAGGCTTGGTCAGTACAGTGGTACCTCAGGCTACAGACGCTTCAGGTTACAGACGCTTCAGGTTACAGACTCCGCTAACTCAGAAATATTACCTCGGGTTAAGAACTTTGCTTCAGGATGGTAACAGAAATTGCGCAGCGGTGGCGTGGCAGGAGCAGGAGGCCCCATTAGCTAAAGTGCTACCTCAGGTTAAGAACAGTTTCAGGTTAAGAATGGATCTCCGGAACGCATTCAGTTCTTAACCCGAGGTACCACTGTATGTTGTACAAATTTCATTATAATTGTTGCTTTTTTAAAAAAAAAGTCATCCAGCATGACATTTCATTCTTCCTACAAAACTACTATTGTCAGTGTAGTCAACATTGAGCAAGATAGACCAAAAGGCAGCTCCCAATGTTCTTATGTAACTTTTGCTGATAAGTATATAACAGGTATGGCACTGTGGGTTAAACTACAGAGCCTAGGATTGCCGATCAGAAGGTTGGCGGTTTGAATCCCCGCGACAGGATGAGCTCCCGTTGCTCAGTCCCAGCTCCTGCCAACCTAGCAGTTCAAAGGCACGTCAAAGTGCAAGTAGATAAATAGGTACCTCTCTGGCGGGAAGGTAAACAGCGTTTCCATGCGCTGCTCTGGTTCGCCAGAAGCAGCTTAGTCATGCTGGCCACATGACCCGGAAGCTGTACGCCGGCTCCCTCGGCCAATAAAGCGAGATGAGCACCGTACCCCAGAGTTGGCCACAACTGGACCTAATGGTCAGGGGTCCCTTTACCTTTATATAACAGGCATAGGCAAACTCAGTCCTCCAGATGTTTTGGGACTACAACTCCCATCATCCCTAGCTAACAGGACCAGTGATCAGGGATGATAGGAATTGTAGTCCCAAAACTTCTGGAGGGCTGAGTTTGTTTATGCCTGGTATATAAGGATGGAGGACGGCCTTAATAGATTGCTGCAGCTAAACTGGCAACGGGGAGCGGATGCTGGGACGATATAACACCTGAAAGACCAATATTTGGCTACCAGTACGTTTCCAAACACAATTCAAAGTGTTGGTGTTGACCTTTAAAGCCCTAAACAGCCTTGGCCCAGTATACCTGAAGGAGCGTCTCCACCCCGGAGGTCCAGCTCCGAAGGCCTTCTGGTGGTTCCCTCCCTGTGAGAAGTGAGGTTACAGGGAACCAGGTAGAGAGCCTTCTCGGTGGTGGCACCCACCCTGTGTAATGCCCTCCCATCAGATGTCAAGGAGATAAGTAGCTGTACAACCTTTAGAAGATATCTGATGACAGCCCTGTATGAGGAAGCTTTTAATGTTTAGTGCTTTATTATGTGTTTGTAGATGCTGGAAGCTGCCCAGACTGGCTGGAGCAACCCAGTCAGATGGGCAGGAGGCAATTAATAAAATTAATATTATATGGAAATTTTACCTGCTTCAAGCAAGCACACTGTTATAGAGCCCCTCCCCTCCAGCACATTCCCAGTGGTGAAGAGTTCCAGGTGCAATACGAGAAGAGGCTTTAGTTGCCTGAGAGTACCCTCAAGACCCTGAGTGGTTTTGTAGTAAGGTTAAAGCTTACAGGGAAATGATATATAATGAATTGAAAATTATGTTTAAAATAGCCTTTGTAAAAAAGAAAAACCACAGAAGCTTTTCTTTGGGGAATTATAGGGACAGAACTACCTACATTGTATAGACATTTTTTTAATGTATGCGACTACAGCAACAGGAATGCTACTCATCCAAAAATGGAAAGAAGCAGAAGTCCCAGCAAAGGAAGAATGGATACAAAAACTTATGGGATATGCAGAAATGGTGAAACTTGCTGAAAGAATAAGAAATCAAGGTAACAAACTTTTTATAAAAGAATGGAAATGGTTTATTGAATATTTACAAATTAAACTGCAAACAGATAAAAACTTTGGCAGGATTATTGTAATAATCTGCAGCTATATAAGAGTAGATATTTAAATTAGATAATTAAATGAGCAAATCAAATGAATTTGGAGATACAGATGATACTACAAAAAATAATTTCAGGAACCTCAGAAATACAAGGAAGGAAGTCAAACTTTGAAATGTTACCACAATGATTGTAAAATTAATGAAATGTATAAATTTAAAAAGTATAAATAAAAACATTTTTAAAAAGAATGCCCTGAAGAACGAAGGCATCTTTGTAACTCTGGTTGTATTTAAACCTATAATCCTGGCACAGTGAAGACAATTGGATACACTATTAAGGAGAGAGCACAGCCTACATCAGCTTTCCCAAGAGATACTTACAAAGTCCTGCCAAAGTTTGCAGCTAATGAAGTCCTCACAACTCCCTGAGTTCCTTTACAGGATGAAACAACATTTTGCTATCTCTTCATCCATTCTCCCCAAGTGGAGGACTGTCACCATCTTTGAGCTCTGATGGGTATCTCATTCCAGAAGCTCGAGAGATATCTTCAGCTATCAGGAGGCCATCATTTGTCATTCGCTCCCACCGATGAAACATCTGCAGATCATGCTGCACTCTTTATCAGATGATCAGCCTAGAGGAAAGATGGTCTGTTGGCAGCTTTTAGCAATATAGAAGATAAAAAAGACTCCCCAAACACATCTTTGACTCTCTCACCTAGCAGTTTCAAATCGCTATGACCCATTTTTGCCAACTGAAATGAGTACTCTCTGCATTCTCATTGAAATATGTAGCTTATTAAGAAGCATAGCACAGGGTGAGAAAAGCCTAGGTGTCCTACATATATATATATGCTTTTGCAAAACATTTTGATTGCACATCGCCCTTAGATGTGTGGTCAAGCAACCCAGAGGCACGTTGAAATCATATTCTCAAAAGTACTGTAAATATTAATTGGCACAAAAGCCATCTTCCTTAACTTACGTAACCGGCTGTGCTCTTAGATAAATAAGATACACTATTCATTGTATCAAATTGTAAATTTCAACAGAAGTAACCCATAAAGTTCAACAAACAAACAAAGCAGTTGGTGGAGCGATTTGTCTTGTTAATTCCGATAACGAACGAGACTCTGGCATGCTAACTAGTTATGCGATCCCCGATCATTTTGTGGAACTGTAACAACATTATAGGGACGCAGGTGGCGCTGTGGGTTAAAGCCTCAGCGCCTAGGGCTTGCCGATCGAAAGGTCGGCGGTTCGAATCCCTGCGGCGGGGTGCGCTCCCGCTGCTCGGTCCCAGCGCCTGCCAACCTAGCAGTTCGAAAGCACCTCCGGGTGCAAGTAGATAAATAGGGACCACTTACCAGCGGGAAGGTAAACGGCGTTTCCGTGTGCGGCTCTGGCTCTGGCTCTGGCTCTGGCCAGAGCAGCGATGTCACGCTGGCCACGTGACCCGGAAGTGTCTCCGGACAGCGTTGGCCCCTGGCCTCTTAAGTGAGATGGGCGCACAACCCCAGAGTCTGTCAAGACTGGCCCGTACGGGCAGGGGTACCTTTACCTTTACCTTTAACAACATTTCAGGTGGATAGTTTGGACTTTATAAACAGACAGGTGGAATAGACACCATTATACGGATGGACCTTGTACATGAACTGACTAGAGAATAATCTGATCCACTGGGTCTTCTGCTTTGAACTTTATGAGTTACTGTGGTACCTTGGATTACATACGCTTCAGGTTACAGACTCCACTAACCCAGAAATATTACCGCGGGTTAAGAACTTTGCTTCAGGGTGAGAACAGAAATCGTGCAGCAGCGGCACAGTGGCAGAAGGAGGCCCCATTAGCTAAAGTGGTGCTTCAGGTTAAGAAGAGTTTCAGGTTAAGAACAGTCCTCCAGAACGAATTAAGTTCTTAACCCAAGGTACCACTGTACTTCTGTTGAAATTTACAATTTGATATAATGAATAGTATATCTTATGTATCTAAGAACACAGCCAGTTACATCCTGCGTGTTTATTGAGGATGCTTTATGTGACCATAGCTTTGTTTGTTGTTATCTTCCTTAACTGAGGCATATATTTTCAGCTATTTGGGTCGTCTAGGACTGACCCCTTTAAGCATAATCTAGCATTGTAAACAAGAAACAAAACCAGGGATGCTCACCCAGAGCCTGGTCTGTGTGCCTAAATAATGCTCCTCTCCCTTGACCTGAACCTCACCTCCCAGGTTTCTCATCTCTCCTGTGACAAGGCAGCCGTTGGCTCCTGATTCACCATATTGCAACGCTCCCTGGCAACTGCTCTTACTGCTACAGGCTCTTAAGAGCCGCTTCAGACACTATGGAAAGATGAGGCATGGGGACATGCCAGCTCCATCTGAAAAGGCACTGTTTTATTTCTGCACTATTTATTTCCTCAGCGCAACTGCAATATCCTGGAAGGCATTTTGAGTCTCGGGGGCTGGATGCAGATGACCGTTTGCTGCATGACATCAGCAGAGAAACTGGGTATGGAGAGGCAAATCTGACTCTGCCAGCCTCAGCTCACACGGTGAGATTTTCTGCGTGGTCAGATGCCACCTCTTGTATGTGGCCTGACTCTCCCCCCTATTACAAGGGATTTCTTTTGGGCAACAGCAAAATATGGCACGGTATTCTGGTGGCCTTCTCCTCTCAGCCACCTGGAATCCCACTGAGCTGTGCACCTGGCAAGGTTACTGGAGGCGGTTCACATTTATATTCCTTGCCAATGACTTCTGGGTGCCCAAATTCTTGCAGCTGAGAATTTCAGCACATTGAAGCTTGCCTTCACTCTGGCCTGTCACTCCTATGAAGGTAAAGGTAAAGGACCCCTGATTGGCAAGCCCAAGAGGCTCAGTGGTTTAGCCTCCGTATGACTGAGCTGTGAAGGCTACTCCTCCGGCTCTCCTCCGACAGTGATCAACGACCTAAGCCTTTGAATGAGACTTCAGGCACGCTCTCCATTCTGCAGAGTACCCAGACAACAGCAGAAGGAGACAGAAATATGTACTACATTGCTGCTTTATTTCTCACTATGCAAGACAGAAAAGAATATTGGTCTGCTCTCTGTGAGAGACAGAAAACAACAGGAACAAAGAAACAGGAAACCAGTAACTTCAGCATCCGTCTCCCATCTCCCGGGAGACTTCCAACAGCCTGGAATGTCAACAGAGTCTCATGACTCCAAGAACTGCACAGTGGCAATAACAGAAACCTAACAAGCGCCACCTGCATCCCCCATGATTATACAGTGGTTCCTCGGGTTACAGACGCTTCAGGTTACAGATGCTTCAGGTTACAGACTCCGCTAACCCAGAAATAGTACCTCGGGTTAAGAACTTTGCTTCAGGAGGAGAACATAAATCGTGTGGCGGCGGTGTGGCAGCAGCAGAAGGCCCCATTAGCTAAAGTGATATCTCAGGTTAAGAACAGTTTCAGGTTAAGAACGGACTTCCAGAACGAATTAAGTTCCTAACCCGTGGTAACACTGTATTGTATGTACATTATTGTATTTATAGTTCAAATCGGGGGAAAGAAATACAGTAAATAGACAAAAGTACAAAGATGCACAACATGTTTAGTGGTAAGTGTACCCCTGTGTACCCCCAGAAAAAAAGAACTGTATATCCTGAGGCAGAACTAGCCCAATAAGGTCTGTTCTTGGATACCAGCTTTCCAAGGTCTCAGGCAGAGAACTTTCCCAATCCTCATACGAAGGAAGATCCATTTTTAAAAAGCCAGAGTCCTTTGTTAGATCTAGAACAATCTGCATGCTTGCTGTCGCTGAACTACCTCTACCATTAGGCCAAGTGAGGCAGCCGTCTCAGACAGCTGATTCTGAGTATCATGAAAGAGTAGCAAGTTCTTATTTGTTGCTGTTGTTGTTTTCTTATTGTTACTATCAATTGTATTGTATACAATGATATGCAATATAATTATACAATGTAATATACAATATGATTTTTATAATATGATATAATAATAAAAATTATAATTATAATTATAATTTGAATCCATATTTTATATCTCTCCATATTGTCCATAATATTCACTACATTACAAGTGTTATTAAAATGCTGCTAATGTTTTCATCCGCTTACAGTAGTCTTCTAGATAATTTTTTTAAAAATTTCCATTCTTTGTTGAAGTTTTGATCTTCTTGCTTCTTGGGTTTCTGGTCAGTTTTGCCATTTTGGCATAGTCCAACAGCTTGGTTTGCCATTCCTCTCTGGTAGGGACTTTGTCTTCTTTCTGTCTCTGGGCTAGTAACATCTGTGCGACTGTGGTCGCATACATAAAAAGTATTTTCTGTTCCTTTGGGATGTCTGTACCTACAATTCCTAATACAAAAGCTTCTGGGTTGTTGTTTTTTTACAAAAGTTATTTAAAACATTTTTTTTCAATTCATTATCTATCATTTCCCAAAATGCTTTTATAACCTTACACAACCACCTCATACGGTAAAAGGTACCTTCTTTTTCTTTACATTTCCAGCAGATATTTATACTTGTCTAATATGTTTTTGCTAACCTACTGGGTACAATATGATTATTCAATAATACAATCAAAATAATACTGTATTATTTTGACTACTGGGGGGAGGTGATTGCGTGAATTGTTCTGCTTTTTTAAAACTCAAGTTTCAAGATAACTTGACTGGCCTCAAATACTGAGCACCTTAACTTGTGGGGCAGCATTTGATTCTTCGTCTCAGACAGCAAAATGTCTTGGTCTGCCTTGTGAGCTATGACCACTGCCAACCCCTCCGGCTGTCAGGGGTTCTAATAAGATGTCGGATTCCTCCATCCCTATCCTTTGGCGCAGTCCAGCTTCCTTTTTTTAAAAAAAGAGTATGAATCTTCTGGAGGGAAGGGCCTGTGGCTCGCAGCCAAACATTTCTGCCCCCTCGCCAAGTTTTGAAGTCGGCAAAAGAGTTTGGGCGTGCATGGCATGATCTAGCCTATGGCAAGCAAAGCTGTCAAGGCAATTATCCAGCCATCGCCAGGACCTGTACGACTAGCAAGTAGGGTGACTCATGAGCTGATGCTGTTCTTCTGGTGGGAAGACTGTTCCAAATTTGTAAAATTCTCTGGAAAATGATCACTAATCATGCTCCCATCTTTTAAGAATCCTGAATTCAAGCCAGGTTTCTGAATTCTGATTTGAATCCCGTGGATCTCTTGTTAAATATTAAGGCTGGGAATCTTGGGTCCAAATACCTATTTTAAGCATTCCCAAATGATTGCCCACACTCAGTGGGAGTCTGGATTTCTTTCTTTCTTTGAACATTTCCTCTGTGTTGTCTTTGCCACATGGCATTACATAAAGCAAACACATGCACACCAATCACAAAATCCTTTTTGGCATGCAGACTTGGTTGAGCAGTTCTTTGGAATTGAGAGTATTTGGGCAGGCTGCTGCTGTATCGCCTGAAATACATGGGGGGATGTTGGAACATCTGGAATTAGAAAGCTGGGAGGAATCAGTTATGACCATGCATGAGAGCCTGTTCCCTTCATTAAAGCAGCAACAACAAAAATAAAATGATGGCTATTTATATCTTTCTTGGGTTTAGAATTCACTGGTTGAAATTGTTATGGTTTTTAAGATGGGGGTTATGTTAATTTGGAATTATTTTAAATATAATGTTTTTCCCTGTAGCAATATACATCTTTAATGACAAATTGAGTCATTATTGCAGTCTGAGCATGGGCTGTGAAAGTAGTCTGATTTGAACAGAAAGCCTTTTTTGCAGCACAGAGGTGTTGCATTCAAGGTATCTCATAATAATATAATAATAATTTATTATCTATACCCCACCCATCTGGCCGGGTTTCCCCAGCCACTCTGGGCGGCTTCCAACAAAGATTAAAAATACTGGTTTTAATGCTGTACTGTTTTTAACACTTGATTGGGAGCCGCCCAGAGTGGCTGGGGTATAAATAATAAATTATTATTATTATTATTATTATTATTATTATTATTATACATTAAAATGTCACACATTAAAAAATTCCCTAAACAGGGCTGCCTTCAGATGTCTTCTAAATGTCAGGTAGTTGTTTATCTCTTTGACATCTGATGGGAGGGCATTCCACAGGGCGGGCATCACTACCAAGAAGGCCTTGCCTGGTTCCCTGTAGCCTTTCTTCTCGCAGTGAGGGAACCGCCAGAAGGACCTCGGCACTGGACCTCAGTGTCCGGGCAGAACAATGGGGGTGGAGACCCTAAAGAATGATGCCTGATCATTCATTTGGAATATATTTGAAAGCTTGGATTGTGGGGGGAAGGGGCTCTGCCTTCTTCAGTATATGAAGCATCAGGTAACAGGTGATGGGGCTATTCAGATTATGTGAAAGACATCTTTCTACCTGATACCCTCGAGAGCAGGAAGCAAATGTATCCCTCCAGGCCTCTCTAGCTGCCCCTTCTCCTCATGCCACCTTGAGCCACGCCCCATAGCAGCCCCACTTTGCCCCCACCTCACGAATGCACTCCACTCAATCTTCCATTCCAACAATGCAAGGATTTCTGCTTGTACAATGAGAAGTTTGCCCCTTCTCCTTCACCTCTTTTCATGCCCTCCCCCAGCCCAGATCTGTTCCTGGGGGTTCCCCTGACCCTCTGGAGCAGATCTGGGGAGGGCATGGGTTTGCACAGGGAAAGAGAGGGGGGAAACCCCATTGTGCAAGCAGACATCTCTGCATTGAGGGGACATGGCAGTTGAAAAAAGGCAAAGGGACCCCTGACCATTAGGACCAGTCGTGGCCGACTCTGGGGTTGCGGCGCTCATCTCGCTTTATTGGCGGAGGGAGCCGATGTACAGCTTCCGGGTCATGTGGCCAGCATGACTAAGCCGCTTCTGGCAAACCAGAGCAGTGCACAGAAATGCCGTTTAACTTCCCGCTGGAGCGGTACCTATTTATCTACTTGCACTTTGACATGCTTTCAAACTGCTAGGTTGGCAGGAGCAGGGACCGAGCAATGGGAGCTCACCCCGCCGTGGGGATTCGAACTGCGACCTTCTGATCGGCAAGTCCTAGGCTCTGTGGTTTAACCCACAGTGCCACCCGCGGCCCTTGGCAGTTGAATACCACCCCACAAATGCTTTCGCCTACCTGCAATGTTGTCCTTAAACTCTGATCAAGCATTTTGCTTGCCTGGAAGCAGGACAGAACGGGGTGGGTAGGTGTGGATGTAGAATGTAAAATAAATGTAAAATCCACATTGGTTGCTCTGTCTACTTCTTTCCTCTGGCAAGAGGAGAGCTACTGCCAGTTGGAATAGCACTGGGCTACATGGACAATAGCTCCTTTCACCCCAAAACCTTTCCTCATCTGTTTGGCCCCTCCCATCTCATTTTCATTCTCATCTTGGCTCACCTGGCCCCTTCCGCTGAGCC
This sequence comes from Podarcis cretensis, assembly GCF_951804945.1. Taxonomy (NCBI): domain Eukaryota; kingdom Metazoa; phylum Chordata; class Lepidosauria; order Squamata; family Lacertidae; genus Podarcis; species Podarcis cretensis. The sequence continues at coordinate 112,202,619 of NC_137172.1, read as the reverse complement.
AGGCACAACACAGTTGCCTGTAGATTTCTGTAGATCTTCCGCACCCACTGCCCAGATTTAGTATGCACAGAGCAACAATTCTGCATCTTTCACCTCCACACACACACACACACACACACACACACAATCAGCAAAGTGAGAGAAGCTTTTGTGGCAATCACACATCTTGGCTTTTATTTTTAGCTCTCCTCCTCTTCTGCTTCCCTTTCAGTGCCGCATTGCTCTGCATACTGTCTCTTCTCCATCAGTCTTGCCAGGGCTGTTTCTCTATCCGGCAGGAAAATTCTCATTGTGATGTTTTGAGCATCCCTCAGGTGCAAATTCTGGCCTGGAGATTTGCATTCAAACCCAGTCCTTGGCATCTGCTTTATTTATGTTAACGAACCAACCCTTCCAGAAAGGTAGCCCCCCCCCCCTTTTAACAGTACCTCTCAGGCCAAATGTTTCTAACCATGCACCCTTCTTGCTAGCCTATTTTTGGTAAATAAATATTTTATTATGGTATGATAGGCTGACAAGCTGTGTTTATTCCGTTTCTGTTCACATGGCCTCATATAGAAGGGGGAGGGAATTATTTACACTGAATGGGTGGCATCTGTTTCTGGCCCCTTAAGACTGCTCCAGTCTTTTTGAGGTCAAGCATTCAAAGCTCTTCATAGCTAGTGAAGAATATGAAAAGCCTTAGGCTATAGAGAGAGAGGAAGGAAGGAAGGAAGGAAGGAAGGAAGGAAGGAAGAAGTTATAAGTTATGCAGGAGTTTGTCAATGGCATATGAAGACCTAAAATACTAGTGGACCACCAGATGCTGTTAGACTACAACTCCCATCATCACTGACCATTGGCCATACTAGCTGGAGACTGGTGGGAGTCAAGCATCATAGTGTTATGAGTTCAAGGGTGCTAGACTCCTCTAAAGACCTGGGTCTGGTAGAGGTTAGAATCAAATAAATACCTGGAGTCTTAACACGGGTGGCAAATTTGGCGAGTGTTAAAATATAAGACAGGCCAGCTTCCTGAGTTCAAGAAATCACCTGGGAGAAGAACCATTACGGAGAATGAAAGGAAAGTAATAGGCCATTAACAAAGCAAATACTCTGTGACAGACGGCAGATGGGTGTCAGCTCCTCCTTCAACAGAGAGTTAGTCAGAAGACAATGCCAGATTTTTAAGACTGAGTTTAGGATTGCAGTGACGCTGATGTGACCTAGAAGAGGTTGCAGTCTGTTAAATGCGGCAAGCTGCAGAGAGACAGAGCCATGGTTGGTGTCTGTTAGTATCCACGGCTGCAGTTATGGGAGAAGCAAGACACTTGGAGTGTTAATGCTGTGAACCCCTCCATTGCACATATGTGTAAATAAACCATATATCATAAAGACACCGCAGTCTGTGCTGTACCTCATTTCCAAAAGGAAGCATGGACCCTGGGTTAGCAAGAGAATAACTCCTGGTATCCCATACCACTAGGAGGTTGGGTGCTGTGCAACAATATGGAGGGCCAATGTCAGGGAAGAGCCAGAATGTGCAGTTTCGTCAGTAGCAGGGGAGGCTTCTGAGCAGGAACTGGCAGAAGAGGAAGACAGGGAACTGACACATGAAGCAGAGCAGGGGGTGGGCCGGAAGGAGGAGCAAGGGGTCAGGGATGGTGAAGAGCCCTATAACCCACCAGAGCCAGCAGGGGGCTTTCACACCAGCACATTCAAGGAGGGAAATGAAACTTAAAGAGCAAAGATGTATCGCGAGGTTTCCACACCTACTTTGTTGGCACTGAAATCAAAGGAAGCCACTCTCCGAATCTGACTCGACAGTTTCGGATGCATGATTTTGAACTGCAGCTGTTCTTTGTATATATGTAATAAAGACTGTAAATATCACACTGTGTGTGCTGCAGTTTTACTGCAAAGAGGGAGCACCACCTTTACAGCCACTGATTGCCCATCACTGACCTAAAAGAAATAAATGGTGACTGGATCTAGCCTGTTGGGAGACTGTTTGCTTCAGTTCCAGATATGAGATGCCATGGGGGTGGGGAGTTAATCCAAATGAAAATAAAACTGAATCAGAGCTTGAAAGCTTATGGCAATTTAGTCTACAATCCAGTGTGAAGTTCCATTAAACTGAACAGGGCTTTCTTCTGAGTAGACCCACATAGGACTGAATTGCTGCTGCTGCTGCTGCTGCTGCTGCTGCTGCTGCTGCTGCTTCTTCTTCTTCTTCTTCTTCTTCTTCTTCTTCTTCTTCTAGCTTTAGTAAAAGCTGAACTGTAAATGTTTAGCCTGGAGAAGAGGAGGTTAAGGGGTAATATGATAGCCATGTTCAAATATATAAAAGGATGTCACATAGAGGAGGGAGAAAGGTTGTTTTCTGCTGCTCCAGAGAAGCGGACACGGAGCAATGGCTCCAAACTACAAGAAAAAAGATTCCACCTAAACATTAGGAAGAACTTCCTGACAGTAAGAGCTGTTTGACAGTGGAATTTGCTGCCAAGGAGTGTGGTGGAGTCTCCTTCTTTGGAGGTCTTTAAGCAGAGGCTTGACAACCATATGTCAGGAGTGCTCTGATGGTGATGGTGTTTCCTGCTTGGCAGGGGGTTGGACTCGATGGCCCTTGTGGTCTCTTCCAACTCTATGATTCTATGATTCTATTCTATGAATTGCCAAGAACCAGAATTGGAACTGATTCCCTAAGGTTAAAAAAAAAAGTGGGAACCATTTCAGAATAACAGGTTTGATGTTTAATCAAAAGAATGTATTGTTAAATTATCTGAACCCAGTGATTTCAGATGTTTTCATTGCTTACTCTGGGATTTGGTTACCTTTGAATGAGAACACAAGAACTTAAGGTGCTAGATTAGGTCAATGGTCCATCAAGTCCCTATTCTCACAATGGCTAGCAAGCAAGACCTGAGCACAAGAGCACTCTCCTTTCCATTGGTTTTCAGCAAATGGTATTCAGAAGCACCAGAGAATTCCTTCTTGGGGACTAGGTTGACAATCCCTGCCCTGGAGCAACAGAAAACAAACTTGGCTCCATCATCTATGTGATAGCCCAGGAGATACTTGAAGAAGGCTATAATCATTTCTTCTTCAGACTAAACATACCTGATTCTCCCATTTTGCCTCCTAAGACCAGGTCTCTGAGGTCCTCACCGTTTTTGCCATCCTCCTCTGGAAGCATTTTAGTTTGTTGATACCCCTTTTATATTGTCATCATTACTCAAAACTGGATGTGGGGCATTCATGCTCCTCAATGTGAAGGTGTGGGGTCAGATCTCACAAAAGATTTCAAAGCCAGAGTGAGTATATTACTCATTCTTGAGAGGAGGAAACATAGCAGCACAAAGGAGATGATAACGAGTGAATGCAGAGGGGAATATGGGATGTATTTACTTCAGGACAAAGAAAGGAACGTAAGCACAACCTAATCATGGCTTGGCTCACTGCACTCAAGCTTTCTCAACCCAGGTCAGGGATGAAAAAGGTAGCTGGGAACAGCGAAGTGCCGGCTAATCAAAGATTCTCAAGGGAAAGCTAAAATACTGAGGGAGAAAGAGGGACTGTCACACTGGGTTGCCGGAACTGCCTGTCAAGATGAAAGGAAGTATATAATAAATAACCACATAGCCTGCCTCCCTGCCTGCCTGCATTAGAGTGATTCAGAATGAAATGGTTGATCAACACACTATCCTTGGGAAATGATCCTGGCTTCTGCCCAAACACACACAGAAGCCCTTACTTGGAAGTAAGGAACAGGTCTTCATTCAGGCAAGTCATGGTACACATTCAGCAGCAGATACAGTTCTCAGGCAGGGCCAGCACAATAAATTCTGGCACCTGAGACGAGCCACAAAGTGACTCCCCCTTCCCCACCAGGGAAGAAGCTGGGAGCAAAGATTGACATCAGGAGCAAAGGGGGTGGGAATAAAGATCTACATCAGGATCCACTGCCCCTGTGGATCCAGCCACCTGAGGCAGCCACCTCACGTTGCCTCACGGGTGGGCCGGCACTGCGCCCAGGAGTCACGATTCAAGAGTTCAGGAGCAGGACAAAAAGGTCAGAACCGGAAAGAAGTGACATAGGTGTATGAATGAGTTTTCCCAACCCCTTCCACCAAGCTTATAAAGAGGAGGCATAGCATGATCTCTCACAAGGCTCCCTTGCCTTGAGAATAGCGAGACTTCAAGAAAACGCTCCTTAGCAGCAGGTGCACCTGCTCATACCTACCAAGGCAGTGCCTGGTTTGAAGTGAGATGACTGCACCCTCTGATTCAACATCCTGCTCAGTCACTGTCACTTCCTGTTTAGCCCCCATCCCACCCCACTTCATTGATCAAAGCCCTCTGCATTCACAGAAAGTTTCGAGGGGAGAACCAACATCCATGTTCCCCCTTCCAAATCAACTGAAGTTGGAGTAGAAACGGAAGACCCTCTTCCAACGCAGTTCAGCCACCTCCTTGTTTCTTCTTCCCAATCCCAATCCTGACAGTGCTGAGGAAGTTGTGACAGAAAACAGGAAAACTGGGTTGTGAGAGTCCTTTGCTTCAGGGAAAGCACCGTGGATGATGTTCCACTAGGATTTGTAATATTTCACACACTATTTTTGTACCTAACATAGTTTTGTTTTTGTTTTTTTCTCTGTGTGTGTTCATGAAAATGTCATGTATGGGATCTCAGAGCTGGAGAGAAATAGACCATGGTCCATCAAGACTTTGGTTATGACTACAAAACCCACATTTTTGCAGTGCAAGTGTGAGTGGAAGTGGATACACGTTTCTATATATTTTAAAGCTTAAACCCTCTGGTGCATTGGCCCACTTTCATGTGTGAAAGTTTCCCGATCGGGGGCTGGGAGGTGGCGTAGGGGCAGGGGAATGAGAGAGTGGAAATGCAACCATAACTAATATTAGAAGCTGTGGATTGTTTTTCCATGAAAATCCACTGCTTTGGGACAGGGGAATTGAGGGAGAAATTAAATTATTTCATTTCATTCATGCAGTATGGTGCAGAGAAAGCTTTATCCTTGCAAAAAAGTGATAGGGGACTTTAAGTTAAATTTGACCAAACTGCGGGAGGCAGTGGAAGACAGGAGTGCCTGGCGTGCTTTGGTCCATGGGGTCACGAAGAGTCGGACATGACTAAATGACTAAACAACATGCAGAAGAAGTTAAAATGAGTTCTGCAGAAACCATCCCACTGTCATTACATCCAACCGCTTTGTTTTGTTGATCTGAACCCAGTGACTCAGAGATCATATGCCTATCTGTGGCTGATTAGATGAAATGCAAAAACATTTTGGTCACAAAACTGGAGTTATTCAAAACATGAGCATGGCATTTTTATTGCAATGTGTCATACCTGTGCAAAAGATTATGCACATTGAAGAAACAATCCCAGATGCACATAGCACTTTAGCAGCGAGTCTGACTTTGTTTTTCCAGTGTGGGGGAGTTGCTCCTGTGTGGGAGAATTTCTTTCTATTGCAGATCTATACTCTGTGCCATGAAGGAGAACACAGACACACACGAGCGAAGAAGCTATAATTACCAAATAAGCAATAGAACTGGTGCACTGCATGGCAGGGATCCCGATAGAAATAGGGTGAAGCCAGAGGGATAAAGACAAGCAATTGTTAGGCAGGTAAGCTTGACAGAACCTGCCATTCCAAAATGGTCTATGGTCTATTAATACACACAGAATGCTTTTGCCTGTACACGCTAATCATTTCTGCATACTAATTGAGTGCAAAATAAGAAGACTCCAAATGTCAGGCTAAGCAGGTCTTACAACCTTTTGATCCTGCTGAGAAATGCAGTTCCACCAGGACTTAAGTAGCTTTCATCCCACCACCATTGCACGACAAGGCCACAATACCTGAAGGAGCATCTCCACACCCATCGTTCTGCCCGGACGCTGAGGTCCAGCGCCGAGGGCCTTCTGGCGGTTCCCTTCCTGTGAGAAGCCAAGTTACAGGGAACCAGACAGAGGGCCTTCTCAGTGGTGGCACCCGCCCTGTGGAACACCCTCCCACCAGATATCAAAGAGAAGAACAACTACCAGACTTTTAGAAGACATCTGAAGGCAGCCCAGTTTAGGGAAGCTTTTAATGTTTAACAGGCCAATGTATTTTAATCTTTTGTTGGAAGCCTCCCAGAGTGGCTGGGGAAACCCAGCCAGATGGGTGGGGTATAAATAATAAGTTGTTGTTGTTGTTGTTGTTGTTGTTGTTGTTGTTGTTGTTATCCACCCTCCCAGCATCAGGCCGTGGTTTAAATAGACTCCACGGCCACGCCCCCAAGCTCCCATTGGAGCACCCCCCTGGGGTGACCTTGGAGCCATACTCCATCGAGAGGCAGGACACCGCCCCAACCAGTGCTAAAGAGGGGGTGTCCTGCAGCCAGCATGCAACCCTGACCCTCAATTAAGAGGATCCGACTTCCTCACAAGACATTACTGTGCAAATACAATGGACATATAAGCATCCTTTTAGATTAGGAAACCAGCACTGGTTGCTACTAGGATCGCCATATTTCTAGAAGTACACAAAGGTTTTTTTCAATTCATTATAAATTATTTCCCAATACTCTTTTACCCTTTTAAAAGTCCACCACATATGAAAGAACGTTCCCTCAACCTCTTTGCATCTCCAGCACTTATCTGATTCAGTCTTATACATCTTAGCAAGCCTACTCAGAGTTATGTACCACCTGTAAATCATTTTCAAGTAGTTCTCCTTCAAGGAATAACATGCTGTAAACTTCAGATCGCTCTTCCAAAGTTTTTTCCACAGATAAAAATGTATATTATGTCATATATCTATTGCCCAGTGTGTCATAGAGACTTTGACAAGCTTGATTTTTGTTTCCCAATCTAATAACAGATTGTACATTTTAGATAAAAGTTTTTCTTTGTTTTGTATAAGCTCTTTTTAAAATTGTGAGCTTTGGTCTGAGAAACCATTTTTCTTATCTATTTTAAACATTTCTCTCTTTTTAAATTTTTATTACATTTTATTGAACAAGAAAAACCTCAAAATACATACAATACCGACATAGAAACATTCAGTGAATTGTAGAGATTATAAAGAGTATAAATAGAAAAAGAACAGAAGAAGAAAAAAGAAAGAGAAGAAAAAGAGATGAAGGTGTGAATAGAAAAAGAACATAATTATATCTGATGTGCAAATCAGTGAAGAAAAGAAATTTCTGACTAAGCCCATTGTACTGATTTATAATTAAACTATTATTTACACAGTGACATAAAGTTGTTTTTCTTTGACTTAATTTGACATTTTCCAACAAATATTTTATATTGCATGGCTCATTCAGTATCTGCCAGGAAGCTTTTATTGTTCCAGTACCCTTTGAGATATTCCTTAATAAGGATATCCATTCCTTATTAACTTCTTGTGTTGAGTTTCCTTTCACTGTCCCCCTTCTCCTTGCTAGTTGTAAGTACTCTATTAATTTGGCTTGCCACTCAATCTTTGAAGTGATGATTTCGCTCTTCCATTTTTTTGCCTTTAGAATCCTTGCTGCAGCTGATGCATACATGAATAGTGGTCTAAACTTCTTTTTAATTTCTACTGTCATAAGTCCTAAAAGAAATGCCTCAGGTTTTTTTAGGGAATGGGATCGTAAACATTTTCTTTAACTCGTTATAAATGATGTCCCAAAAATCTTTGATCTTTTCACATTCCCACCACATGTGCATATAGGTTCCAATACCTTTTCTACATCTCCAACATAACTCTGACCTATTCTTGTACATTTTGGCTAATTTTGCTGGTCTATTATCTATTTTAAAGATTTCATGTAACTGATGATATTGTAGCCAGTCCATAACATGGCTCCTTACAATTTCCATTGATTTCAGTTTAGGTTCTCCCTCTGTGAAATGCAGCAATTCCCTGTAAGTTGCCCATTGTCCCAGAATCAGTGTCCATTAAAATGTGGAGTACACACAGACTAACTTGCGTATCAAAGCCCTGTGACCTGCAATTCCTCATTGTCCAATAAACACACAAGCACGTGTATTTAAGATTATGGGCTAAAACAGGGCACAACTTTGTTGGTTACAGATGTGAGCAGTTTGGCTTAGGCATTGGGTGAAACCAGGCTATATCTTGACTCCTGCCCTTCTTCAGGGTGTCTAACTAAGGGTAAACCACCAGAAGGGAGACAGGGGAGAAAGAGAAGCCCCCCCCCAGCCATGCCATGGTTTAAGACACCCACAACCATGCCCCCCCAGCCCTGATTGGCCGGGCAAGCGTGACACGGTCAGGGTTGGCACGAGGGGGGCGTCATGAAAGGTGGGTGGTCTTTTTAATAAAAAAAAACCTGCCATAAATTATTATGATTGTTTATGTGCAGGATTTAAAAAAAAAAATTATTAGAGTTTATAAAGATAAATACAAAACTTAATATCAAATATCTTTTTTATCTAACATTAGTCTAAATAAGATTTAGAAAAAAAGTAAAAGAGAAAAAGAGAGAGAGATACAAAGAAAGAGAAAGAAAAAAACTTAAGAGAAGAGAGAAAAGATTTCAAATTCTTCATTTGTCTGCTCTGTATAATCAGTACTCACTTCATCCACTCCAATATAAGACCCCAAATCCAAATGTCATTATTTCACTTTTTCACGCAAAAATCTATGAGAGGCTTCCAATTTTTAGCAAACATTAACAGCGACTTTCTTTGATTAAACATGTCAATTTTGCAATCTCAGCTAATTTTAACAACCATTCTTCCATTGCTGGTAATGATGAGTCTTTCCATCTTTGTGCATATAATGGTTTTGTCACCTGCATGATTTTGATATATTTTTTTGGTAGTATGAGAAAGCTTTCAGATTGGCTATTGCCTGTTTCCAGTATGAAATAGCATTACCCAGGAACAGTGTGGTCACATAATCATTTTGTACAGGGTACCACATCGAGTTACAATTTTGCATTGTTATGAAGTAGGTTGCATGGTTGCAGTTGCAGTTCCAGTCGCAACTCCACACTCCCCTGACAGTGACTAAAGTAAGGTGTTTTATATATATATATTAAAAGTTTATACATTTTACTAATTTTAGACATTTCACTAATTTCACAATCATTTTTACATTTCAAAATATATACTCTTATAAAACTGCAGATTATTACAACAATCCTGCCAATGTTCTTATCTCTTATCTGTAAATATTCCATAAACCATTTCCATTCTTTTATTTTTTTTAAAAAATAAGGAAGGAAGGATTCCGAATACCTGGAAGGAAGCCTATATCACATTAATTCCTAAAAAAGATGTGGACGCCTTAGAGGTGAAGAATTATAGGCCGATTTCGTTATTAAATAACGACTATAAATTGTTTGCGGATGTAATGGCAGAAAGATTAAAAAAAGTATTAAATAGCAGAATTCACAAAGACCAAATGGGCTTCCTACCAGGGAGACAATTGAAGGACAACGTAAGAAATGTGATAGATATCATTGAATACTTGGAAACTAGAACAGATAAACAGGCGGCCTTGATATTTATTAATGCTGAAAAGGCATTTGACAATGTCTCTTGGCCTTTTTTGATGGAAAATTTGAAAATGATGGGGATGGGAGAAAGATTTAGAAAAGGTATAGAAGCTATCTACCATGAGCAAAAAGCAAAACTTGTAATAAACAACACTACATCAGAATTTTTTGATATATCCAAAGGGACTAGACAAGGTTGCCCCTTGTCTCCTCTATTATTTATAACAGTATTGGAAGTACTTACTAAGAGACTGAGGGAAACAGCAGAGGTTAAAGGAGTTAAGGTAGGGACTAAGGAACACAAAATCAATGCCTTTGCGGATGATATTGTACTAACATTAGAAGATCCAAAGCATAGTGTGAAAGAAGCTTTACAAAAATTTGAAGAGTTTGGTGCTGTGTCAGGCCTTAAGGTTAATAAAAATAAGACCAAAATGCTGACTAAAAATTTAACTAAAGAAGATACTGCAGATTTAGAACAAAAGACGGGAATTATGACAGCAAAGAAGGTGAAGTACCTTGGAGTGTGGATTACAGCTAAAAATATTAACTTATATGAGGATAACTATGAGGTCACCTGGAAGAATATTAAGAAAGATTTAGAAATCTGGGAGAGAATGAGATTATCTTTTCTGGGGAGGATAGCGGTTATCAAAATGAATGTCCTGCCTAGAATGTTATTTTTATTTCAAACCATTCCTGTACTTAAAGGTTTAAAGCAGTGTAAAGAGTGGCAAAGAGCCTTGGCGAGATACATCTGGCAGGGAAAAAGACCGCGAATAAAAATGAAAATATTGGTAGATAGAAAAGAAAGAGGGGGTTTCTCCCTACCGGATTTAAGTTTATATTATGAAGCGGCGTGTTTATTGTGGCTGAAAGATTGGATAAGACTGGAAAATAGGGACATCTTGGATTTGGAAGGCTTTGATAACAGGTACGGGTGGCACTCGTACCTGTGGTACGAGAAGGTGAAAGTACATAGAGGCTTTCTAAACCATATTTTTAGAGGACCAATATTCCAAGTATGGGAAAGAAATAAAAATCTATTGGAAAGGAAGACACCTTGGTGGATTTCACCAATAGAGGTGTTAACTGTCAAAAATATTAATATGGAAGGGAAGAATGCCACATATGAAGAACTTACGAGGAAAACTGATCAAGGCATTAAACTTAGACCATACAAAGAGATTAAAAACTCATTTACAGGGTGGCTGCAATACCACCAGGTAAATGATTTGTTAAAAGAATATAAAAAGAAATTAGGATTTGAAGACAAAAAATCTAAATTCAATGTGGAAGTTATAGAAGGTAAGAATAAAATATTGTCTAGGATATATGATATTTTACTGGAGTGGTACACAAAAGACGAGGAGGTGAAGGAGGTCATGACTAAATGGGCGATAGACATTGGTTATAACATCGACTTTGAGAGGTGGCTGGAATTATGGAATACTAACATGAAGTTCACGGCGTGTACGGCACTAAGGGAAAACCTGTGGAAAACGATTTATAGGTGGTAGCACACGCCAGTGAAACTGGCTAAGATTTATAGGTTGAAGAACAAAAGATGCTGAAATGTGGAGAAGTAGAAGGTGACTTCTACCACATGTGGTGGTCATGTAGCAAAGTGAAAGGCTTTGGGGAATTGATCTATAACGAACTTAAAAAAAAAATTAAATTCACTTTTCCCCAAAAACCCGAAGCTTTTCTGCTAGGAATGATGGGTAAAGAAATTAAAAAAGAAGATAAGACATTATTCCTATATGCCACAACAGCCGCAAGAATCATGTTAGCACAAAATTGGAAAACGGAGGTTATACCCAATATAAGTGACTGACAGGTTAAAGTGACACATTATGCCGAGCTCGCTAGAATAACAGGAAGATTAAGGGATCAAGATGAACAGAAATTTCATGATAATTGGAATAAATATTGGATGTATATTGGAACTAAATTTCAGATGACACTAGCGGGGTTGGAATAACTCTAACAGTAAGGGATTACTATGTAAAAGAGATAAAATACGTGACCATAAAATTTATCTGATACTTACCAAAGGAGTGGAGGGAAGTCCAAGGCTCGGCAGAGCCTAAAACAACTGTGTATTATACTTATGATCTGTGGAGTGGATATAATATGTGCAAGTTATGTAATGGATTTTGTATATGTCTATATGTATATATGTGTAATATTAATAAAAAATTATCGTAAATAATAATAATATTTATTGCATCTCCTGAAACCTGATGTGCCATTCTCCCACTTTCAATAATACATAATTCTTCACAATTACAGTCATATTAAAGTTAGAAATAACATTCTAGTTCACCAGTTGCGCGCTCTCTCTCTCTCTCTCTTTTAAGCTGGCCTGGAAAGTCGGATGATATAACAGGGGATTTTAAAAAACATCTTCCCTTTCACTAAAAATTAAATCTGAGTGTTGCGGGGGTGGGGGGTGTTGTCGTTTTTAGAAAGGAGAGTTGTGAAGCAGGGACTGTTTTCCTAAAGGACCTCCAGCAACCTCTTCACACATCCCCAATGAGAAACATGCTGTAATGAATACATTTTACTGAGCATGTCATGAGCTGTATACAGTCGATTCCGTTATAGCAAAATGTCCAGGGAGCTCGTGTGCTTCTGTGCTGAGGTGGCATTGATGAGTGTACACGTATTTTGTTATGGAATCACATTCTGCAGACCGGTGTGGTTTCTCTGGCATCTAGAGTCAGATCTTATTAGCGTTGCCAGGCCCTTCTTTATGTGCAGTCAGCTTTCTTAGGAAATCTGTACATCTGCATGGAATATTTAAACCTTCTTTCATCTGGTCTCAGAGGGTTAGGGGCTCCCGGACCAAACCTTAAAGGACAATGTCCATTTCAAGTTGTGAGTGTGTTGTATAGACACCTGAGAGTAATGACAGGTCTTCTGAGGAATCCCTGCATGGTTGTTGTTTTTAAAAAAAGTGGGGGCGGGGTCTGGACTTCCTCTATTTAGGGAAATGTTTCCCAAACTTGGGTCTCCAGCTGTTTTTGGATTACAACTCCCATCAACCCAAGCTGGCATTACCAGTGGTCAGGGATGATGGGAACTGTAGTCTGAAAATAGCTGGAGACCCAAGTTTGGGAAACGCTGGTCTAGGGCATAGGTGGGTATCAGATAAATCCACAGGTGCCAGCTCCTAGGGCTGAGGCACTCCCCCCCAATGTTTTTTTTTTAGGGGCCCCAATTTTTTGGGAGGGGGCGGTCTCCCTCAATGTTCAGAGGGTGTTTGGCTCCACCCCCTGGTGATGTCGTGTGCATGACATCAGGATGTTGCATTGAGCCCCCTCAATCATCTTGAGAACTTGGTGCCTCTGGATGAATCCCAGTGATCCCATTCGTGGATCACTGGCAATTTCAGTTGCATGCTGCATTGAGCAGGGGAGTCAGAATGGGTGGTCTTCAAGCTCCCTTTTCAGATATTTGATTTGATGGGATTTTATAGTCTTAGCCAACAAGGACTTTCTCCTGTTCTTGAACCAAAATCAATAAATGAATGCCTACTTAGGATCATTTAACACAAATTAGCTCTGCCTCGAGGTGGGTGGCGCTGTGGTCTAAACCACTGAGCCTAGGGCTTGCTGATCGGAAGGTCGGCAGTTCGAATTCCCACGGCGGGGTGAGCTCCCATTGCTCAGTCCCTGCTCCTGCCAACCTAGCAGTTCGAAAGCATATCAAAGTGCAAGTAGATAAATAGGTACTGCTCCAGCGGGAAGGTAAACGGCATTTCCGTGTGCTGCTCTGGTTTCGCCAGAAGCAGCTTAGTCATGCTGGCCACATGGCCCGGAAAAACTGTCTGCGGGCAAACGCTGGCTCCCTCAGCCAGTAAAGCGAGATGAGCTCCACAACCCCAGAGTTGTCCGCGACTGGACCTAACGGTTAGGGGACCTTTACCTTTACCTTTTAGCTCTGCCTCAGGTGTTGAGAGATCCTGAGGACACACTCTTGAATTGCCAATTTAAAAACACAAACTGTGGACCAAGGAGATGAGGATAAAAAAGAATGGCTATATAAGATGGAAGGCATACTATAGCACTGATCAAGGTCCTAAATCACAAGGGAGCTCTATTCAATTACAAATTGGATGGAGAATATTGGCTGAAAGGGGGCTTTTTAGTTCATTGTGAGTCTCACTGACTCCTTGCCTCAGCTGAATCCACCTTAGATGGCATCCAACATTTCTCTGCAGCCCAAAATTGCAGGGGGAGCCTGTCCATCATCCTCAGTCTTCTTACTTGTGAATCCTGCAACACAGTTCAAAAAGCACTGACCTAGAATCCTTGCTAAACGATGAGGGAAGCATGCAGCGAACTCAAGTGAGTGAAAACACCATTGGAGGTAAAGAAAGGAAGAAAGAAGCTCATATCCTAGACTTCTTCTGGTGGGAAGAGCTGATACATTAATGCAGGCGCCCCAGGCTGCCTACATCAAGCGATGCTGAAGGAGGGGACAGGCAAAGCACTGCCATGTTTATTATAGATATTTCATCATTACATAACAATAATAAAGCCACACTTAATAAGGTTGTAAAGTGATGGTGGAGTAAAAATGTGACATGTGAACAAATCACTCATGAGGAATGCATGGGAAATTGCATGCTTTGGACCTACCATTATTATATAAGTGCTCAAGTTATTTCTGGAGAAGTCAAGGGAGGGAGGGAGGGAGGGAGGGAGGGAGGGAGGGAGGGAGGGAGGGAAGGAAGGAAGGAAGAAATTCCTTCAAGCAGGCTAATCAGCTAAGCAGCATTCAAACCTAGAAAGGCTTCTGTGCAATGCTATGCAGAGACAACAGTTCTTTGGGACTGCTATCCGAAAAGGAACTTGCTGAGAAGTAAGCTCCGTTTAACTGAGCTGGGCTTACTTCCAAGTAGACCTGTATAGAATTGCACTGTCGGGTTTCTATGAAGCAATGGGAGATGGGTTTTGTGCAAGAAACCCAAGGTGCTGCAGTGGTTAGAACAATGACCTAAGACCAAGGTTGGAGCCCCCACTCAACTATGAAGCTATCCAGGACTGGCTGGACCCAGAGGAATGGTGGGAGACACCTGCTGGGGATCCCCCAAGGGGAGTAGGCCCAGAGACTGGAGATTGGTGATGGGATGACGATGAGTGGTCAGGGGGAGAAGACTGGGAAAAGGAGTTGTTGGAAGCTGATGGGATAACTAAGCTTATTATTATTACTATTACTAATACTATTATTAGAATTTATATGCCTCCCTATACCCAGGGGTCTCAGGGAGGTTCGCAAAATAAAATCAAGAAATAAAACCACAGAATACCTAATAAAAATAAAAATAACAACAAAATAGCCACCCCCCAAAAAAAAAAAAAAACATTTTAAAAGGGCATAGGATGTCAATCAAATAAACCAAAGGCAGGGTTAAAAGGGAACGTTTTTGCCTGGTGCCTAAAGGTGTATAATGAAGGCACCAGGCAAACTTCCCTGGGGAGGGCATTGCACTGATGGGGAGCCACTGCAGAGAAGGCCCGTTCTCGTGTTGCCACCCTCGGGACCTCTCGAGGAGGAGGCACACAAAGGAGGGCCTCAGAAGATGATCTCAGGGTCCAGGTAGGTTCATATGGAAAGAGGCAGTCCTTGAGGTATTGTGGTCCTGAGCTGTTTAAGGCTTTATGGGTCAAAACCAGCACTTTGAATTGGGCCCAGAAACTAACTGGTAGCCAGTGAAGTCAGACCAGGATCGGTGTAATATGCTCAAACCGTCTTGCTCTGGTGAGCAACTTGGCCGCTGAATTCTGCACTAGCTGAAATTTCCAAACCATCTTCAGAGGCAGCACTGTGTATAACACATTGCAGTAATCTAGCCTTGAGGTTACCAGAGCATAGACAACAGTAGTTAGGCTATCCCTGTCCAGACAGGGGCGTAGCTGGACCATCAGCCAAAGCTGATGGAAGGCACTCCGGGCCACTGAGGCCACCTGAGCCTTGAGCGACAGCAAAGGATCCAGGAGTACCCCCAAGCTACGAACCTGCTCCTTCAGGCAAAGTGTAAGCGCACCAAGAGCAGGTGATCTCCCAGCCATCTGGTCGAGGGAACCACCCACTAACAGTGCCTCGGTCTTATCTGGATTGAGTTTCAGTTTGTTGGTTCTCATCCAGTCCATTATCAAGGCAAGACACTGGTCCAGCACTTCCACTGCCTCACCTGCAGATGTAATGGAGAAACAGAGCCGAGTGCCATCAGCATACAACGTACTCCGAACCTCCGGATAACCCCACCCAGCAGTTTCATGTAGATGTGAGCTGGGGGAATCTGTGGCAGAGAGAAGTCTAGAATCAGAGGCAGAAGCTGAAGCACGGGAGGAGGGAGGCCAAGAGGCAGACAGGAGTCAGGCTGGTGAAGAAGCCAGTCTGTCTTCCCCTTCCTGCTGGACAAGCTCCCTTCCCCACTTGTCTCCCAGGACCAAGAGAGGTATGAAGTGGGAGGAGCAAAGACAGGCACACAGGCATAATCTCCAATCGCCTGGGAAGGACCCGGGGTAGGAGGAAGATTAGACAGCTGCAGGAAGGTGGGGACCTTCCACCTCCACAACTGCCTCATAGGGGAAATATCTACTGAGAAGAGTTTCATAGAATCATAGAATCATAGAGTTGGAAGAGACCACAAGGGCCATCGAGTCCAACCCCCTGCCAAGCAGGAAACACCATCAGAGCACTCCTGACATATGGTTGTCAAGCCTCTGCTTAAAGACCTCCAAAGAAGGAGACTCCACCGCACTCCTTGGCAGCAAATTCCACTGTCGAACAGCTCTTACTGTCAGGAAGTTCTTCCTAATGTTTAGGTGGAATCTTCTTTCTTGTAGTTTGGAACCATTGCTCCGTGTCCGCTTCTCTGGAGCAGCAGAAAACAACCTTTCTCCCACCTCTATGTGACATCCTTTTATATATTTGAACATGGCTATCATATCACCCCTTAACCTCCTCTTCTCCAGGCTAAACATGCCCAGCTCCCTTAGCCGTTCCTCATAAGGCTAAGGTTTGTGCTCATTAGGCCTGGAACTCCTGAGTAGAAGACCTTGGTTCTTCTAAGAATGAGTTAACTTCACTTACTCTGTGTGATTTATTGCTGACTCTCTCCTGACCATGGGTGCCAGCCACTCACTCTCAGCCTAACCTACCTCAAAGAGTTGTTTTGGAGATTAACTGGAGAAGGGAAGAACCAGGTAAGCCACAATGAGCTCCGTGGAGAAAAGTAGGGTTCTAAATGAAATCAATAAATAAAGCACCATTTTTAAAATTACACACACACACACACACAAAACCAGATAAACATTAAAGTGACTGGCTAATCAAAAATAAGGGATGCGGGTGGCGCTGTGGGTTAAATCACAGAGCCTAGGACTTGCCGATCAGAAGGTCGCGGTTCAAATCCCCGCAACGGGGTGAGCTCCTGGTGCTCAGTCCCTGCTCCTGCCAACCTAGCAGTTCAAAAGCACGTCAAAGTGCAAGTAGATAAATAGGTGTCGCTCCGGTGGGATGGTAAACGGCGTTTCCATGCACTGCTCTGGTTCGCCAGAAGCAGCTTAGTCATGCTGGACACATGACCCGGAAGCTGTACACCAGCTCCCTCGGCCAGTAAAGCGAGAGGAGCGCCGCAACCCCAGAGTCAGCCACGACTGGACCTAATGGTCAGGGGTCCTTTTACCTTTACCTTTAATTAAAAATAAACATCAATAATAAGCATTAAAAGGTATTCAAGAGAGAACTGAAAGTCAAAGGTGAGGACTCCTGCCAAATCCCTGCTGGAATTAACAATTTTATTATTTATAACAATAAAAGAGTGTTCCACAGTATGGGACCAGTGACACTAAATGGCCAGCTTTAAGTTGAAGCCAGTTGGGCCTCTGTAACTTGGGGGCAACTATCAGCACTCTTCAATATGGGCTCAGTGGCTCACACTTATAATGGGTGTATTTATTTATTTAAAATGTAATTTATTATAATACGAAACCTAATTAGTATATGCATATGAGATATAAGTACATGAGATATGTGCTGATTAGTATAAGATTTGTATTTAATATTCACTTAGACGTTGTTTTCAAGTAATCTCGCAACATATAAGTAGCAAAAGCAACACAAAATCCCCACATCCCAACCGCAAATCGAAAACCTCGCCGGTAATCTTTAAGCCTTAAAAGAGTTTAAGACAGTCTTTCCCTGTTCCTTATAAAGGCTTTGGAGCCAACAGCATCTGACACTGAGAATTTTGGACAAAATCCAAATGAAGGGAACATAAAGCTTGTGCAAGCACATTTGAGTCAGGATAATTGGCTTGATAATCCCTTCCGCTGATTTCAGATTCATACTTCATGCCCTCTCTCTAAGAAGAATGAGAAGAACTCTGCTGGATGCAAACAAGCGGTCATCTAGTCTAGTTTTCAGCAGCAGTCAACAACCAGAAGCTTCTGGACAATTCGCATGAGCAATGCCTGAGCACAGCAACCTTTCCCTGCTGGTATTCTGGGATAAACTCCCTGTGCATATGGAAGTTCTATTTAGCTTTAAAGGCAGATTGTTGCAATGAAGCGGTCAAGCCCCTTTGAGACTCATCTTAAGCCACTAGCCCAAAATGGAAAATGAGAGAAGCCCCAACTAAAGAAGAATGGCAGCATAAACTGATGGAATATGTGCAGCTTGCGGATCTAACATATAGAATAAGAGAACAAGAAGAATATATATTTAAAGAAGACTGGAAAATGTTTGTTGAATACATGGAGGAAAATTGTGTATATTTGAAAACGTGGGCAGCATTAAGATAAATTCAGCAGTGTAAATAAGTTTTGATGGATGTAATAATGGAATACTGAATGGTTTATATAAAAAATGCAGGGATTTATGTTGTGCAAAATGAACCACAGAAAGAGAGGAAGGGAGGTCATTGCTAGTTTAAGGTTGTTTAAGTGAATTCTCTAAAATGTAAAACACATACACACACACACACACACATTTTATATATATATAGAGAGAGAGAGAGAGAGAGAGAGAGAGAGAGAGAGAGAGAGAGTCATCTTAAGCCAGGATCCGCAGCCACATCCCGTGACAGCAACTGTGTGTGTGAGAGTATGTGTGTTAAAAATACTTTCTTTTACCTATCCTGAATTTACTGCCTATCAGTTTCATTTGGTAAACCCAAGTTCAAGTTGCTTCAGTGTTGGCTTATGGGATCAAATAAGGCCACAACTTTATTGTTATGGATGTGAATGTTTGGCCATAGGCACTGGGGTAAGTGCCCACCTACTAGCAGTACCACTAAGGGTAAAGTCAACCAGAAGGCACTTCCTATGACCTACGTCAAATTGGGGCATCCCCTAAGCAGTCCCCGTTGGAGGAGTGGTATGGCCCTAGCCCCTGTCTGGCCATCGGACAGGAGCCACTCCTCCCGGATCCTTTTAGCAGGATATCCTTAACTGTGGAGGGGCAGGCAGAGGCTACAACCTCCCCTCCAACCAAGATCTAAGCTTACCCAATGCCTATCTGCCTTACAGAGTTGTGACGATTGCTATGAGGTAGGAGAAAACACAAATGGTGGAGCCAATTTTGCCAGCTGGGAAAAATTCCTGCCCTGCCCCCAAAATACGGCAACCGACATTACCCATAGCAACATCGTCCCAGCAGAAGACAACCCTAAACTAAGGGAGGGAGGGTAGGAGAGCTGACACAGCGAACAAGAGGCCAAAATGCCAGGCAGGCCTGCAATTTATCCTGGCCCTGGGCATGAGGCCAAGTGCCGTCATTGGGCAGTTGGTCCTGCACCCAGGGGAACGCCCTCCAATTCCTGCTGCCATTGGCCTATTGGGTGGCAGGAGGATGATCCAGCTTGCCGTTCACTGGTTAACATGGCGGCCCAGGGGCCGTCCTCAAAGCCGCCCACCGAAGAAGAGGCAAACGGACTTCTAGTGAGGGAGGAGCTCTATTTGCATTTTTCGTTCATCTCTGCTATGCCCCTTTACCCACTATTTATATTAATTAAAAATGTAAAAGTAAAGAGACCCCTAACCATTAAGTCCAGTCGCGGACTACTCTGGGGTTGCGGCACTCATCATCTCACTTTATGAGGGAGCCGGCGTTTGTCCGCAGACAGTTTTTCCGGGTCATGTGGTCAGCATGACTAAGCCACTTCTGGTGAACCAGAGCAGCTCAGGGAAACGCCGTTTACCTTCCCACCAGAGCGGTACCTATTTATCTACTTGCACTGGCATACTTTCAAACTGCTAGGTTGGCAGGAGCAGGGACCGAGCAACGGGAGTTCACCCTGTCACGGGGATTCAAACCGCCAACCTTCTGATCGGCAAGCCCTAGGCTCTGTGGTTTAGACCACAGCGCCATCCGCGTCCCAATTATCAACTAAAAAGCACAGAGCGTAATCTTTTCATCCTATGAAAAGCGTCCCAGCCCCTTGATCATTTTGGTTGTCCTTTCTTTTTTTTATTTTAAAATAAGAAGCAGAGAGCTTCCCTCGCTCCATTTCTTAACCTGAGTCCACACTTAGGTAAAAACTCATCTTCACAGCTGTTTAGGTCTTGTGGGTTCCCCACTCCATAAAACATTATTATTTTCAGTTTGCTGAGTCACAGAGTGTTACCCAGAATTTTAAGTAGTCGGACAGACAGCAGCATCACTTTTCGGATATCTGAGAGGAATATCAAGGCAATATAAATTCAAAAAGCAGGGCTAAATAAAGGTTTCAAAAATCATCACATGTCAAGGGTAGATCTCTCCTGGTTTTGATCAATGTCCTGTCAATTAAGTTGTTCTTTTTTAAAAACCAACACCTTTGTAATGTAATGATAGGCTTTAAGCGAGAGGCTTTCTGAAGGAGTGGCAGGTTTCGACATTGTCAATGCCACTCTGGGAAAGTGTTCTAGACATTCAGAATTCCCAAATTCAGGGAGAAGTTCAGCAGGGTAATTTTTGCAGCAGTGCTACTCAGCATCCAAAGCAACTGCCTGGGAACCAGATGCCATTGTGCCATAGGGATATTAATGAGAAGCATTATAGTAGCAAACCTGGAGAGTACAATTTGCTGCCATGTTAATTAAATCGCCATAGCGATTGTGGTTTTTTTCCCATAGTAAATGGTTTATTCTGCAATCCTATACACACTTAAGGGACACGGGTGGTGCTGTGGGTAAAACCTCAGCGCCTAGGACTTGCCGATTGTCAGGTTGGCGGTTCGAATCCCCGAGGCGGGGTGCGTTCCCGTTGCTCGGTCCCAGCGCCTGCCAACCTAGCAGTTCGAAAGCACCCTCGGGTGCAAGTAGATAAATAGGGACCGCTTACTAGCGGGAAGGTAAACGGCGTTCCGTGTGCTGCGCTGGCTTGCCAGATGCAGCTTGTCACGCTGGCCACGTGACCCGGAAGTGTCTCCGGACAACGCTGGCCCCCGGCCTCTTAAGCGAGATGGGTGCGCAACCCCAGAGTCAGACATGACTGGCCCGTACGGAAAGGGGTACCTTTACCTTTACCTTTATACACACTTGCAAAGGAGCAAGCCTTCTGGTTTTGAGTAGTCATGTATAGGACTGCACCTTTTAAAATTTTCATTTCACTGATATTTGTTTGTTTGTTTGTTTGTTTGTTTGTTTGTTTGTTTATATCAAAGGCCTGTGAAAGGAACATTCATGTTGGGGGAAAACTTTTTGCAAAACAGGTATTTTTAAGGGATATGAGCCCAATAGTCTCCTGTTGTACTTTATAACTCCCTTGCATGCCTGGCCATGAGTGCAATGGAATGGTTGGTTCTCCATAGATACTTAAATGTTCGTAAACTACACTGTGTACATGTGTTTATATGGCGTTGCATGAAACAGGTACTCTGCCTATTCTGGGGACACAGTCCATGCTGTGAGCTCCTTAAATTCAGGGTGGTGGTGGTTGGGGGGTTAAAGTGTGTGTGTGTGTGTGTGTGTGTGAGAGAGAGAGAGAGAGAGAGAGAGAGAGAGAGACTATTTTGTGTTGTTCAAGAGCTTTAAACCCTTTAGGCAGTAATCCTATACTTACTTCTCTGGGAACAAGTCCCACTAAACTCAGTGGGACCTACATCTCAGGAGACATGCATAGGATTCTACTGCAAGCCTGCAAGTCTATACAAAATTTACCTGGAAGCAAAGTCCCTAGTGGGACTTAAGTTTGAGCAGACATGTACAGGATGGTGCTTTTAAAGAGCCTCGGCAGCCATAGTATAAAAAGCTTTCAAAGAGAAGCAAAAAAATGTCAGAGTCCAGTGGAAAATCTCCCATCGTTTGTAGAGTTTCTGTAAAGGTTTCAGTGCTGCAATGCAGTGCTATTTTAGAGAAACAGAATGTGAAATGGAAGCAAGCGGAAGGCATTGTTGGTTACAGAGCTGCGAGGAGATATTGTTTTTCTCAAATGGCTGCTGATTTGTTTTTTGATCTGTATCTCTGAAACCTTTAGCCTATAAAAAAGAACCACACATGCAAAAAAACACAGTGTCCTTCACTGCATGGTTAAAATGTCCCTCTCGGGATCTGTGCATATTCTTTAATTCCATGAGTTATTGCAGTGAAACTGTGCTTCATTCCAGGCCCTGTTTTAAGTACTGGTTCTGACCTTTAACACCTTCAGCGCTGGATCTCAGTGTTCAGATAGGGGTGGAAACGCTCCTTCAGGTATACAGGACCGAGCCCATTTAGGGTTTTAAAGGTCAGTACCAACACTTTGAATTCTGCTCGGAAACCTACTGGGAGCCAATGCAGATCTCTCAGGACCTGTGTTATGTGGTCCCGGCGGCTGCTCCCAGTCACCAGTCTAGTTGCCGCATTCTGGATTAATTGCAGTTTCCGGGTCACCACGTAGAGTGCATTGCAGTAGTCCAAGCGGGAGATAACTAGAGCATGCAGCACTCTCATGAGACAGTCCGCGGGCAGGTAGGGTCTTAGCCTGTGTACCAGGTGGAGCTGGTAGACAGCCGTCCTGGACACAGAATTAACTTGCACCTCCATGGACAGCTGTGAGTCCAAAATGACTCCCAGGCTGCGCACCTGGTCCTTCAGGGGCACAGTTGCCCCATTCAGGACCAGGGAATCCCCCACACCTGCCCGCCCCCTGTCCCCCAAAAACAGTACTTCTGTCTTGTCAGGATTCAACCGCAATCTGTTAGCCACCATCCATCCTCCAACCGCCTCCAGGAACTCACACAGGACCTTCACTGCCTTCAGTGGTTCTGATTTAAAGGAGAGGTAGAGCTGGGTGTCATCTGCATACTGATGAACACCCAGCCCAACCCCCCTGTTGATCTCTCCCAGCGGTTTCATATAGATATTAAAAAGCATGGGGGAGAAGGACGGAACCCTGAGGCACCCTACAAGTGAGAACCCAGGGGTCTGAACACTCATCCCCCAACTTTCTGGACACGGCCCAGGAGAAAGGAGCAGAACCACCGTATAACATCACAACTATGTCATAATCTGGGAGTGGTCTTCTGGCAGAAACCTGAGCATCAGGTTTGCCCCCATCCCTCTCTTGACCTCCACTTCATACCCATTAAGTAAAATAAAGGTATGTATGAACATGTTCCTGTCCTCCCAGTCAAGTCAATCACACTCCTTTGTCTTGACCAAGATCATAATCAACTGAGGTTGGGTTTTACTATTGTCTCTGGAATGGCTACCTGTCTGGCACTCAGGGCCAGGATGCCAGCGAGTATCTTCCATGCAAGAGGCTGCTGAGTATGTGGTGTCAGGCTTGAGGAATTATGGCTGCCCACATCCCAGACTCCCCCTTTGGTAGCCATTCCTTTCCTGAGCAGAACAAAGTCGGAATGGCACAAATCCAATACTGAAGCAATTTTCATATGACTTTCTAAAGTTTTCCTATTCAGCCAGTACATAGATACATTTATCAGTGAATTGTTACATCTGGTAATGTGCAGCGGAGGCCCTTTGAATAGAGATAGGGGGAAAATACTGTATGATGAAGTGTTTTGTGGGGACATTTGCAGGAGCCGGTGGGGTGCATGGTGTCCACTGGAGGGGCAACCCCCCCAACCTTTCCATAAATTCCGTTAACACTGGCCATACAAGATTTTCAACAGAGGGCTTCCTGTAGGTGCCCTTGCCATCTGAAATAAGATAGGTGGTTTTCCAGATGCAGGGCCTTCTTGGTGATGGTGTCAGCTTTGTAACATTCTCTCCAGAGGCACCTACACGGTTGTCTTCTCAGTGCCGCAAAGAAGTCCTTTTAACTCTGCTGCTTCCATCCTATGTCAAGGTTGAATATATGTGTAAATAAAACCAGATAACCTAAATACATCACAGTCTCCGTTGGCCTTCATTTCAAGGAAACCAAACCCTGGTTGGGCACAGGCCTTTGTGGAATCTCTCACCACTCAGAGATTGGGGTGTACAGTACTGTCAGGTGGCAGAAGAACCAACCCAGGTTGCCAGGAACAGATAAGACAAGGAAACGTCCTTACTGTCTGCTTTTATTCAATATTTACAGAGAGAGGCTTGATAGCATTGCCCCGAGTGAATCTCCACCTCCTCTGTCTCTCCCATTTCCTCATGAGCCATCACTGTTGTTGTTTAGTTGTTTAGTCGTGTCTGACTCTTCATGACCCCAAGGACTAGAGCACTCCAGGCACTCCTGTCTTCCACTGCCTCCCGCAGTTTGGTCAAACTCATGCTGGTAGCTTCCAGAACACTGTCCAACCATCTCGTCCTCTGTCACCCCTTCTCCTTGTGCCCTCAATCTTTCCCAACATCAGGGTCTTTTCCAGGGAGTCTTCTCTTCTCATGAGGTGGCCAAAGTATTGGAGCCTCAGCTTCAGGATCTGTCCTTCCAGTGAGCACTCAGGGCTGATTTCCTTCAGAATGGATAGGTTTGATCTTCTTGCAGACCATGGGACTCTCAAGAGTCTCCTCCAGCACCAGAATTCAAAAGCATCAATTCTTTGGCGATCAGCCTTCTTTATGGTCCAGCTCTCACTTCCATACATCACTACTGGGAAAACCATAGCTTCATCACTACAGGTGCTGAAAAGTGCCCTCTGCCTTTGACCTCTTTCCTCTCCTACTTTCAAGGTCCACCATGTTCTGGGAGAGGGGGGGTCTGGAATGCTTTCTAAAGGCACTGAGTCCGTCAGCTGTCACTCCCCTGGTACTGCTTCTTTTTCTGCTTCCTCCTCCTCTCCCATTATTCCTCAGTTTTCCCCCTCATCTTCCTCTGAGCCGTGACCTCCCTCAAACCCCTGTTGTAATTCTGAACTGTCTTCTTCTTCTCTGGAAGGGTCAGGCTGGGGAGGCGGTCTCCACCATTCCTCCTCTGCCCAGTCCCTGACAAGTACAATCTGTAGAAGATATGATCAGGAAGAACAGGAAAACTGCAACTCTATGAAATCAAATCACAGCCTTCTTCTCCTGCTTTGTTTTCAGAGCTATTCCCTTACAAGGGAGTAGTGATTTCATAACCGAACATATGCACAGCAGTTGGTAAGCTGATTTCCCCCCATTATTTTTATTTTATTTTATTTTTTCACCGAAACAAAATGGATCCCATCCAAAATGTGGTCCTACTAATTGGAAGTCCATAAGAAGAAGCCACCTTTGGGGGCCATGGCAGTTCACCCTGTTGCCTGCTGACAACGTCAGGCGTGCATTTTAGCCCTGCACTTCTCTTCACTTAAATCCAAGAAAAGTTCAAGCTTATTCCCCTTGATTCTAGGGGCCACTCCACACAACAGAGCCAGGCAACTGTGTTGTTATATGTCACTACAGTGGTACCTCGGGTTACATATGCTTCAGGTTATATACGCTTCAGGTTACAGACTCTGCTAACCCAGAAATAGTGCTTCAGGTTAAGAACTTTGCTTCAGGATGAGAACAGAAATCGTGCTCCGGCGGCGTGGCAGCAGCAGGAGGCCCCATTAGCTAAAGTGGTGCTTCAGGTTAAGAACAGTTTCAGGTTAAGAACGGACCTCCAGAACGAAGTACTTAACCCGATGTACCACTGTACTACCTGATTTTGCTGCAGCACAAATTCATACCAGCCGTGTTTCCCTTATTTAATGAAACAGAGTACTTTATGATCTTTATGGCTGTAACCCTGGCAGCTCCCACAGCTGTTACTAGGTATTTGTGTGGACTCAGGGGGAGTCATGATTGTTTTTCTTTGACCACCTGCCCATCCTTCCCTCCCTTGTGCTGCGTTTCAAACTGCTCTCATTTTCAGAAGTATCTTTCTGGAACATAGAAAGCTGCCTGGTACTAAGCCACTGGTCCACTTAGTTCAGTTCTGTCTACTTTGCCTGGCAGCAGTTCTCCCAGGTTTCAGGCAGGGGACCATCTCATCTTTGCCTGGAAATGCTGGAGACTGAACTTTCTGCATCCAAAACCAAGACTCTACAACTGAGCCATTGCCTTTCCCCAGCTACAGTCCTTCTGTGACATAAGGATGGAAAGAGTATTATTTTGGTGGATATCCGAAATCCAGCTGTGTGCAGTCCTCTTGGGTTTTGGCCTCTTTTATCCACCAGCTCAGCTTCTATGATGCCAGCGAGGAATATTCCAATTTCACACAGTGGAAATAGACACCAGAACTGAAAGTGAGATGACTTGCCAAGTATTTCCAGTAAGGACAGGCTACGCTGGAATTTAACAAAAAAAACAAGAAGTATCCTAGGGCACCAATCAACATATATTAACAGGAAAACATTTGCCTTCCCACAGGGATGCTTGCAATATCTTTGTGGGGAATGGGTACTCAACATGTACAGGGGTAGGAGAGGGGTAAAGTCCTGTTGCACAAGTGCTAATCCTTGCACTAGCACAATTACTTAGTTGAAGGCTGTCCATGATATTATGTCATACTCCCTTCCTCTCATGCCCTCAGAAGTACACGTTTTCAAATCCAGTTTGAATATGATGTGCCACATTAAAGGTAAAGGGTAAAGGGACCCCTGACCATTAGGTCCAGTCATGACTGACTCTGGGGTTGTGGCGCTCATCTCGCTTTATTGGCCGAGGGAGCCGGCGTACAGCTTCCGGGTCATGTGGCCAGCATGACTAAGCTGCTTCTGGCGAACCAGAGCAGTGCACGGAAACGCTGTTTACCTTCCCGCCGGAGCGGTACCTATTTATCTACTTGCATTTTGACGTACTTTCAAACTGCTAGGTGGGCAGGAGCAGGGACCGAGCAATGGGAGCTCACCTCGTTGTGGGGATTCAAACTGCCAACCTTCTGATCGGCAAGTCCTAGGCTCTGTGGTTTAACCCACAGCGCCACCCGCATCCCTATGTGCCACATTAATTTCTGCTTATTTCAGTAGGCTGAAACTCTTTCCCAGCTCTGCAAGGGCTTTCAAATTGCTCCAAACTTGGATCTTGGCATCCAGGAATGGATGGTTTGATTTCCCTCCCTCTTTAACTTCCCACCCCAGAACTCTTAATCATTAAGGTGTCATCTGTTCATGCACTGTCATCCATGCATGTGCAATGGCCATCTCAAATGTACACACCTCAGTTTAACTGCAAACTGAACATGGTTTACATTTTTAAATCTGATGGAAGCTGGTTTGAGGGGAAACACTTCATATACTATTTCTCAAGTGTGCATGCACATGAAAGCTCATACCAATAACAAACATAGTTGGTCTCTAAGGTGCTACTGGAAGGATTTTTTTAAATTTTGTTTTGACTACGGTAGACCAACATGGCTACCTACCTGTATCAAGAAACTACAGGATAGATATGGCTTGTGATGAAATGTTAGGTGTACAAGGATTCAAAAGACAAATCTTGGACAAAAGAATAGTCAGTGGCTTGCTTGCTTTTTTTCCTGGCTCAAATGCTAGACACTTGGGTTATTTATTTATTCATTAGATTTATATCCCACCGTTCCTCCAAGGAGCTCAAATAGCACCACACATGGTTTTCCCCCTTCCCAATTCATCTTCACAACAACCCTGTGAGACAGGTTAGGCTAAGGGACACTGACTGCTCCAAGGTCACCCAATGACCCCTGGTCTCCCAGCTCCTAGTTCAGCACTCTTAACCACTACACCACATTGCCTCATGTGGCATGAACCTGGCTTTCTTGGAGCTGTAACATGCACAGAGCACAACTAGTAGAATGCATGCAAAACCCTTTTGAACATTTGTTCCCTTCACTTGTCATTTCTACGCTGAAGGAAACCTTACTTGACCTGGCTGCCTCTAGCCCTTAAATGCTTGGTGTTGCCAGTGCCCGCCAAAACCCACTTCCTTACCAGGCAAGGCCCATTTCCTGTTTCTTCTCCACATCCCTCATGATGTAATCTCCCGCAAGACCAGGGAACTTGTCTCTGTTGCCTGGTAACGTGGCCAACATTCCCCTCCCAGACTTAGCTTCAGGGCCACCCCCACACATCTGTTAGGCATCCTCAGCCTTTTTAAAAAAAAAAAACAACAACTAGCAATTGAATTGAGACCCAGATGGAATGATACATTTAATAACATTTCCTTCAAATGGAGATTGGAGATGTGGTGCAAAAGAACCGCAACACCACATCGCAGGTGATCAGGTGGACTTCAGTACCTGGGTCAATGTGTCTGTGGGGAATGGGGGAAGTGGAGTTAGACAGGAACCTCAGCACATCTTATATAAATAATGATATAATAATTTACTTACCATATATCTTGCTCTTCTGCTAAAAAAATACCCTGGAGATGATCAAGATGGTATATGTGGTTCTCCCCATTTCATCTTTGGGGAGAGATAATAATAATAATAATAATAATAATAATAATAATAATAATAATTTATTTCCCCAGCCATTCTGGGCAGCTCCCAACAGAATATTAAAAACATAATAAAACATCAAACATTAAAAACTTCCCTAAAAAGGGCTGCCTTCAGATAACTATCTGACTTTCAGAAGACATCTGAAGGCAGCCCTTTATTTCCTTGACATCCGATGGGAGGCCATTCCACAGGGTGAGCACCACTACCAAGAAGGCCCTCTCTCTGGTTCCCTGTCGCTTCACTTCTCACAGTGAGGGAACTGTCAGAAGGCCCTCAGAGCTGGACCTCAGTGTCCGGGCTGAACAATGGGGGTGGAGACTGTAACTGGCCCAAAGCCACCCAGTGAATTTCATGGCCTAGTGGGGATTTGAACCCTGGTCTACCAGCTCCTAGTCCACTACTGTAACTGCTACACTACACTGGTCATAAAACTATATAATGTCATAATATGGTTCGCTAATGCTTTCCCCTGGACAATGCAAATCACACAGGCACTGTGGGAGACCAGAACTGGCACCCAGCATATGCCCTTTGCATCGACTGTGTTTGCAAATCTTTCAGTAGCGTGAGTGGCATGATACTGTACTATGGAGCCATGCGCAACCACACACACCCTTGCTCCATATGGCCTTTACACTATGGTTTACAAGTGTGGCCTTGTGCTCTGGATTATAATAATAATAATAATAATTTATTATTTATACCCCGCCCATCTGGCTGAGTTTCCCCAGCCACTCTGGGCGGCTCCCAATCAGTGTTAAAAACAGTACAGCATTACATATTAAAAACTTCCCTGAACAGGGCTGCCTTAAGATGTCTTCTGAATGTCAGGTAATTCTTTATCTCTTTGACATCTGATGGGAATTATTGCACAATCGCCTCAAAGATATCCAAAGACAGCACCTAAAAAAAGATTTTCATGGGCTGTCCTTACAAATCTTTTGGGAGGTGAAGTTAGGGGGGCCTAAGTTATGTTTAACTTGTTCCAAAAGTGTCATCCTATCTCATTTCATTCAATGGGAGTTGTGCTGCTGCAATCGAAAGAAGGAAGGACTATTCTCACAGCCAACGTAAGCCAGAAAACCTGGCAAAATCAGGCTCTTGTTGGAGCAGCAGTACAGATCACACAGACTGTTGAAGAGTCTTCTTTATTACTTGTTCTTCCTTTCCTTGTCACAGACCTCCTTTTCCTCATTTTAGAACACCTGTATTTAAATGAGGGGTTTTTTGTTTGTTTTTGGGTGGGAGAGCTATCCTTTCCTGGGTTTTCAGTGCACAATTAACTATCAAGGTTTTGGTGGGGAGGGAGGGGTGAAGGAGAAACAGCAGTGCTCAAAGTGGGCCAAATAATCTGTATTTCTGCTTTTCTCCATGTTCCACACAAGCTCAGTACTTGACAGGCACACTTTTAAATTTTGCACGGTATTTGATCTGTCTCCTGGAGGGCCCCATGAACCCAGCCAGAAATGTTTTTTTAGTGGGGAAAGATACATTTCAGTCTCAACTCATAAAGAAGCTTAGGTTCATTATGATTCTGCTAGACTGAAGTAAGCATGCGATGGTGTGATTGATGCTTGTCTTAATAATCTAGGAGTAATACTTTACGTATGTCATTAGATATGGATTAAATAGAATGTGGCATTTGGGCAGATAAGAGCAAGAAAGCCTTCTCAGAGTTTAGCTTAAGCTTTTAAAATGAGCAAAATAGATACGATCTGAGAAATTTGGATTCATTCCATCCGTGCACTGCTGTTCTTTAGACTAAGAGTTTTTATACACTGTAAATATAAAAAATAACTTTTGAGGTTTTAACAGCTACTCTACAGTGTAAAGCTGTCGACAGGAATGTAAAAACAAAACAACAAGGCAATTTTGTTTGCGTCCCCTTTGCTAAGGAGGAGGGGTCCCAACCAGACAGATTGGCATAATTAAAGCCCCTATGCAAAGTTGGCTTGCTTGCTGGGGGCACAGAAAACAACACAGAGAAGGAGAGAGAAATCTTGCATAAAAATAGAAGCCCACGTCGACGGGCCATATATGGAGTACTGGAGACTTAGAGGAATACCCTTTTCGGACCACCCCTTTGGCGAAAACAAATCATTACCGCATTATTGCTCTCCCTCCCCGCCCCCAACCAAAGCTTCAGCTAAAAAATGCCCTGCAAAGGTGAACAAGATATCTTCAGGCTACGGTATGCACTAGGAAAGGTCACGCCCCGTCGTGTCTCCTTTAAATAATTTCAAAACAGATTTATCACTTTTAATAACCGGTGGAGGAAAATGCAAAGGATTGCGGTACAGTGCAGCAACAGCAGCAGCTTCTGATGAGTCAAGCTCCCACAGACGCCAGCCTGCCTCTCCAGTTCCCCTCGCCCCCACCCGCGCGAGCCCTCCTTTCCCTCTCCTCCTCCCCTCAATAGATGTCTATTAAAAGCTGCTGACGTTGGAAACGACGGCCATCTTTGATGAGGGCACAGCTCCCATTCCATTGAAGAAGGAGACTCGGGGAGGTCAGCAGCGGCTGTGCTTACTTCCCGACTGCAGCAGTGCACCCCAGTCTCACAACCTTCGTCGGAGGCAACCGGACAGAGCTCTTCTGCAGCCAAGGTAAGAGAAGCACCGGATAAAAGCCTCAAAGGAAGCCTTTTCTCCCCCCGCTTCCCCGCTTGCAAAGGTGTGGAGGAAATATATTGCTGGGAGAGCTGTAATCTCACCAACCATGTTGTTGTTTTCTGACTGAGCAAAGAAGAGGAAAGGAGAAGAAATGAAACCCTATTTCACATGGCCGATTTTATTATTCTTATTATTTTATGTTGCTGTGGGTTTTAAGAGTTTTCCTGCACCCTTAACTCTTTGTGCGTGAGGGGGCGGGTTAGGGAGTGAATACTTAAACCTATATCGTTTCTTCTTTTAAGAGATGGTGGTTGTTTTCCTGTCTGGGAACAACCAACCTTTCTCTCCCGCGTTGTCGTGCATGGCTCTCGTCTACGTATCTGGCGCTGGAGTGTCGAGGTGGGATACGATATCGGGCGGAGGTTGGGGTTTTCTTTTCGGTTGTTTTGCCCCCCCCCCGCCTCCCCGCCCTCCACATTGGCCGACAGCCTTCAATGGCAGATAGAGGTTCAGCACCCTGGATAGCGGCTACGGCTGCGGACTGCGTCGCAGCGGCGGTAGAAATCCATCAGGGCAGCTTGCGCAGCGAAAAGCTTCACTGCAGTAGTGGGCTTCGATTCAGCACCTCGGACAGCTAACCTCCTGCATTGAGACCGTAGGGTCGTGGTCAGGACCATGGACAGCTCTCGCCTGGTTGCAGAGACCCCGACTTGCAAATAACTGCAAAATGATAACGTGAAGTGAGGTGGTGGGGTTAGAAGGCAGGGGACTGAAACCAAACTTAAATATGTCAGACAGATTGTATGTGCGCGTGTAGAGGCACATTAAAATCTTTAAAAGGCGACGCCGATCTAGTTCCAAGTTTCCAGCTTCTCCTTTGCGTCTTTTTGTCAACAATGCTTTAGCCCCCCCCCCCACCGCCCAGCGCTGCCTCTGTTTACACGCCATCACCCGAGATCACGCTGTTTCTCCATCTCAGAATATCCGCATTCATCGCCACTTAGGAAAGGCAAAAAGCAAAAAGCCTTTCCTAACCTCCGTATTGCAGAGTCCAGAGCTGCGAAACCTCGGCTTTTCGCCCCACCCCCACCCCCCCCCCAAAAAACCCCGTGGATCCTCGTTTTCCTGCGAGGAAAGCCTGTGTTTAAGCAGATAAATTCTAAAAGGTGACAGGAGGGGGGAAGGCGGTGGGGGAAGGGGCGTAAGATAGCTTTTGGTGCCTTCACTTTCCAATATTAAAGTTCGTATTATTTGCTTGTCACGTTGTGTGCTCTGTTTTCAATAAGTTAAAAAAAATCGGGTATTTTTTTATGTCTCTCCCTCTCTCTCCACCCACCCCGCCCACCTCATCACTTTAATGACGACGTTTGCAATGGCCAAATTGCTAAACTTCCATTGGGTTTGAAAACAAACCACTCGTGAGCCCGGCGCCCTGTAATTTTCCCATAGACTGGGTTGGGCACCTTCATTCATCTTTTCCTTGCTAGTACACGTCGGAGGGCCATTCCTACGAGGCTATGGGAAGCAATGGGGCCAGAGCCTCTGGGATGCAGTAGGGAGATCGGTGCTGGATGTGGGGTTTTTTTTAATAAAAAACAAGAACAACTGGCCAACCCACTCCCAAGCCCTCGACCGGAGGGGAGGGGAACCGAGCGAAGAGGACTCTGGTCTCGTGTGCACCGCAGAGCTTCCCTTAACTGTGCGTGCATCTTATGTAACCGATTTGCTGGAATGTCTAAAGCAACATTCCTGGCCCACATAGAACATGCGGGGTTCAGAACTGTCGACGCTTCTTCCTGTCATGGGGGAGGCGTTGCATTGAGAGGAGAGAAAAGGACAGCGGACCGGGGGCCCCTAAGCAAGGAAGCTTCAAGGGAGATTGTTTACTTAAGTGTGGGGGGAGCAGGGTATTCACAAATACAGCTTTGCGCTTCCTCGGAGCTCCGGGCCACAGAGCGCTTCACATGTTTGCGTCAGAGGAAAGCTCTTACGTGCGAAATCACCAGTAAAAACGATTCCTGGTGGTTTTCTTCTTCATCGCAGGCGAAGGGGTGAAGAAGAAGAAAGCGAGCGGGAGGGGAGGAAGCCTGCAGTGATACAGGGGGCGGGGGCGGAAAAAAAAATCCTTGCGTCTGAGACTGATAGGAAAACCAGGGGACCGTGAGGCTTTGTTTCCATCTTAGCAGCGTCTCTGGATAAGTGATGCGGGGCGAGATCTCAGGTGGCGCCCATTCATGGCTGCAGGGTGGAAAGAGAGAGAGACGCGTCAGCTCAGCTCAGCTGACGGATTAAGAGGGCTGATTGAGAAAACTCCCGGAGATCAGGCAGCAAGCACCAGATTTGATGCGCCCAGCCCGACGTTTGCTTCCCACTGTCACGTTTCCTGGCCTCTGCCTCCATCTGCTGCATTAACTGCTGGCGTGGAGGAAGCACGTTGAATCAAGGGGTGCCTACATCGAAAAGAGGCTACTTAGCTGGGAGTGGTGAGGTGCGGTGACTTCTTCCTGTCTCCCCCCCCCCACCCCACCCCACCATTCGGTTGTCTAAAAAGCTTTCAGGTCCAAATCGCAGGAGCTCTACTGAGCAGAGCTTGTTTTCCGCTCGGGTCCTGGTCTTGGTGATAAGAATCAGGTGGGGTTATTATTAATCTAGCTGGCGACGGCTGCCCAAGGCCAGCTCTCCCAGCAGATCTCTACGCAGCAAAACAGAAGCCAGCGAGACTTACCACGTGACAATCTAAACACCTTTCCCTTAATCGATTTGTTAAACAAATTAACCCCTCCATGAGATTGTTGTTATCGTGTGTTTTTTTTTGTTGTTGTTGTTGTTTTGTTTTAAGGTGTGGGCTTGTCAGGTCCATCTGGACAAAGCAGGGAGGGGAAGAGGGGGGTGGTTTGAAGGATGCTGTCTCAGCAGACAAGGCGAGCAAAGGGTGTCTTCCTCGGGCTCACGACGTTAAGCAGCAGCAATGTCCTTCGGGTGCCTCGTGACTCAGAGAATGGGAACCCAGAATAATCTCGAGGAACCGCGAGCAGCCAAGAACGAGCAATCGTGCCTCGCAGTAGGAAGAAGAAACAAGGTGGGAGTGGAGAATGCAGCTGGCAGATCAGAAGAGGACCGATTGGGAGGGATGTGGGGCAGGCTGTAACCCCAGAACCTGATTTCGATGCCAAGCCCATCATGGTCTTGCTGCTTCTGAAGCACAGATTCTGCTTGAGATCTTCCCATAGGCATCTGGTTGGTCTCCCATAAGAACATGATGACGGGTCATTGATGGAACAGGAATATTCTTATACTGTATCCCTATGAAGCCATAACAGCATTTCTAAGCATGGGCGGAATGCCTTTCTTGCAACAGATCTTCCCATAGGCATCTGGTTGGTCTCCCATAAGAACATGATGACGGGTCATTGATGGAACAGGAATCTTCTTATATCCCTATGAAGCAATAACAGTGTTTCTAAGCATGGGCAGAATGCCTTTCTTGCAACAGCCAGGTCCAGGAAGGTTCTCCATGTATGACTTCCAGGTGCCTGGATATCAAACAAATGAGAAGATGGACCCTAAAAGAACTGACAGCGTCACCTTGCAGTGGCTGGCATGTGGGACAGAGACAGAGGTTGCACCAACCAACCAGCAATGCAGACCTGGAAGCAAACAAGCCAACACAAGCAGAAGTGGAGACCATCTCTTAGGGAACAACCTGAACAAAATCTTTCCATTAGGACCTGCCAATGCATAATTCCACAATGGCTTGTTTGATTGCCAAATGTTGCAGGCAGCGGGAATTGGGTGAAGCTGATGGCTGCTGCTTTTGAAAAGAGTGCAAATCAGCCAGGAGGATATTTCCAGACTGCAACAACTGAGATGACTTTGGGCCTTTGGTTCCAAACAGCTGTCAGAGAGGGTATCCCAAAGAATGAGTAATGCATGCCCATGTGTGTCAAGATTATTATTATTGTTGTTGTTGTTCTTTATTAAATTTGTGTAATAAATTTGTAGCGCCACTACAGAGGGCCTTCTCGGTAGTGGTGCCCACCCTGTGGAATGCCCTCCCATCAGATGTCAAGGAAATAAACAACTATCTGACTTTTAGAAGACATCTGAAGGCAGCTCTGTATTGGGAAATTTTGAATGTCTGATGTTTTCCATTTTTTTTTATATGCTGTAAGCCGCCCAGAGTGGCTGGGGAAACCCACCCAGATGGGTGAGGTATAAATAATAACAATTATTATTATTATTATTATTATTAACCCTTCAAAACTACCTTCTCCTGAGTCAGAACACTGATTTGTTTAGTCCAGGCTGGTCGTAAGCTGACTCAGGCAATGGTTTTGCCCATTCCTAACACCCATGTTTCTTACTCACTCAAGGATTTATGGCAAGAATTTAATGTTTAGTTTTATATCTTGGAGCAGCTAACTTTTTTGCCCTGAGCATTGGCTACCACTCAGAGGGTTATATGCCAGTGATGAACTGAAGTAGGTGTGGTCAATGCGCACACACATGCATGCACCTCCAACACACACACACATGCATATGGACCACACTCCCACAGCAGAGTGTTTTTCCTGCCCGTTGCTGGCTAGGAGTCTCTTTTCTTACTCCAGTGCTGCAGTGGGGAAGAAGAATAAATGATTGATATGCCTTTTTAATTTGCAATGATGCCTCTTCCCTGTCTGATGCAGCAGCATTGCAAGAAAGTCTTAGGGCTCGGCGAACAGGATGCAGTGTTGCTTTGGGTTTCCTGTTTTCTTTGAGCAGTTGTATGTCTTTAAATATTATTCACAGATGGGGAGAGTGATGTTATGCTTAGGTTCTGCTTGCTATGGGCATCTGGTTGGCCACTGTGAAAGCAATGTGCTGGACCAGATGGGCCTCTGGCCTGATCTTCTGTTCATTCACATTTCCTGCTCCCTTTGTGTTTTGATATGAGCAAATGTATATTTGAATATAGTATATGTTTTTTATATTACATTTATGCCTTGCTCTCAGCTGCCCATCCACTTTATTCTTTTGCCACTGTAGGTGGATTGGGTTGGGAACTGAAAATAATACCAGGCAGGGAACCATCTGACATTTGAACCATTTTTCCAATCTAGGAATAGCAATTTTTAGCTTCTCATAGACTGTTTAGATTGTGTCCCACATGTAGTATAGTGTTTTGCCTGTTGGTCATTTCAGTTCTCAGACCTACTTCCAGTGCCAAGATAAAATAGCAAGGGGTGAACTGGCCACATCAAAAATCATAATAAATATCCTCAAATCAAAAATAAAAACTTGTGCTGCTTTGTGAGACTCATGTCATGATAGCCAATAGCAGGCTTCCTCCAACTCGGCCCTCCAGATGTTTTTGGCCTACAACTCCCATGATCCCTAGCTAGCACGACCAGTGATCAGGAATGATGGGAAATGCAGTCTCAAAACATCTGGAGGGCTGAGTTGGAGGAAGCCTGGTCAATAGGGTGCCAACGAGAAGTTCTCATAATTTATTACTATTCAGTTTCTCACCCACCTTTCCTCCAAGGAGCTGAAGGTGGCATACATGGTTCTCCCTGCCCTCCATTTTACCATCACAACAACCCTGTGAGGTAGGGTAGGCTGAGAGAAGGTGACTGGCTGAAGGTCATCCAATGAGCTTCATGGCTGAGCTGGGATTGGGCTCCAGGGTCCATTATGTCATGCTGGTTCTCAACTCCTGTTAGCATAGCATAGCATAGCACAGAAGGTGTCAGGTTGGCTACCCCTGGCTGTGTGGCTGCCCCTGGTGGCACTGTGGTCTAAACCACTGAACCTCTTGAGCTTGCTGATCAGAAGGTCAGTGGTTTGAATCCCTGCAAAGGGGTGAGCTCCCGTTGCTCGGTCCCTGCTCCTGCCAACCTAGCAGTTCGGAGGCACACCACTGCAAGTAGATAAAGAGGTACCGCTGCAGCAGGAAGGTAAATGGCATTTCCGTGCGCTCTGGTTTCTGTCACGGTGTTCCGTTGTGCCAGAAGCAGTTTAATCATGCTGGCCACATGACCCGGAAAGCTGTCTGTGGACAAACGCCGGCTCCCTCAGCCTGAAGTGAGATGAGCGTCACAACCCCCTAGTCGCCTTTGATTGGACTTAACTGTCCAAGGATCCTTTACCTTTTTACCTTTTCTGTGTGACAAAAAACAGAGGGAGGCAATTCAATCTTTGGGTTGGGGCAGGTTAAAGCAGATTTCTGCAGGTGACACCATAAGGAAGAAGGGTGGGTGGGGATGCTTTAATGGTGCAAAAATCAATGCCTTAATGGTTAGCAAGTGGGAGCTGTTGTCCAATGACATTGGAGGGCACCCTGTTGGCTACCCCTGGAGCAGCCAGCATATACTGTATGCACTTAGGAAATAATTTAAGCATGTACTAAATTGCATGGCAACATTTTCCGTTTCACAATAGGGAAGTGGGAGCTTAGCAAGAGAGACAAAACACAACCGCAGCAGCTCCATGTGATGTATCTGCACCACATCAGACTGTACTGAATGGTTGAATGCCCCTGCTGCGTAAAGCAAATCAAAGTTAGCATGTGCCTAGCTAGATCATTCTCTCTGACATGCCATTACCCACCCCCAAACTCCATATATAGCCTTCTTCCGAGTCAACAAATTGCGGGCATTCACCATCCCATTCCTCTTCTGTCCCATCTGAATTGGCCATACAGTCTGGCCGCCATCTTATAGCATGGAGCTGCTGATTGTAGAGCTTGGTTGCCCAGACAAATTCTTAGCCGCATTGTTGAACCCGAGCCTTAGGGCTCAGCTGACATCCTTTGACAGAGTCCTGAAATATCATTACTGACATAAATTGATGGAGCTGAAGTGAATTCATTCTACTGTAATTAATTTCTTCTGGTGTTGATGCTGGACAATGGCCTGAGCAATCTTCCTTGCCAGCTGAATTTAACTTACATTGATGAACATCTCTGCTGAACAGAGCTAAACTGTTTGCATTCTAATTTACTGGACTGGGAGGGCAGTATTTATATATCTGCATTTCACCTCTGTAGCCAGCTAGATCTTTAGTAAGCAGCATTTAAATGTTATGGCTCATGTGGGGAAACCCCTGTCATGCAGAAGACCTTGCTTTTCCGGCTTTGACTCTATGCAGTGGTATCTCGGGTTAAGAACTTAATTTGTTCCGGAGGTCCGTTCTTAACCTGAAACTGTTCTTAACCTGAGGCACCATTTTAGCTAATGGGGCCTCCTGCTGCCGCCGCACAATTTCTGTTCTCATCCTGAAGCAAAGTTCTTAACCCGAGGTACTATTTTTGGGTTAGCGGAGTCTGTAACCTGAAGCATCTGTAAACCTGAAGCATCTGTAACCCGAGGTACCACTGTATACCTATTTATCTGGGAGTTAGTTCCCTTGAACATAATGGGACTTGCTTCTGTGTAGGCATGTATAGGGCTCTGCTGGCAGGATCTTCCACACTGGGGGCTATCATCCACCCAATTATTTCTTGCTCTAGGGGTGAGTGTTACAACATTGCTTCTCTGTCATAAATGCAGTAGGAATGTGTAAAGTAGAGCATGTTATATAATTCCAGGACATGCAATTCCAAGATGCAGTGTTGATTCTCCCATCTCAGCCAGTTGGGAATGACGCATACAACCAATTTTCTACAGCTTACCCCCACTGCAAATTTTGGAAACCTTCTGCAGTTTAAACATTAAGAGGCTACCCATGCACGCACATGGGTGAAATATATTGTTATGCCTCATCCCCTTTATCATAGCTTTATAGTGTCCCTTCTTTGGCAGTGGTAGATACGGTATCTCATCTTTCCCAGTTGCAGAAGCTGAATTTCTAATCCAAGGGGAAAGAA
This sequence comes from Podarcis cretensis, assembly GCF_951804945.1. NCBI lineage: Eukaryota > Metazoa > Chordata > Lepidosauria > Squamata > Lacertidae > Podarcis > Podarcis cretensis. Next base: position 112,163,851 of record NC_137172.1, on the reverse strand, counting down.
AGACCAGAAGCAATTTGTCCTGAATGTTTCACTGTTACTTTGGATGATGAATTCTCATCTGGCATTGCCCAAATTGAATTCATGCTGGCTGCAGCTATCAAATGCGTTTAGCTTTTCAGCTGGAACTATCCCAAGCCATGTGTGTTTTGTGTTCTAAAAAGCCCCCATTAAAAACTGAGATCTGGGCATCAAAATCATTAATGACACCTAATGGGAATATGTTGATTTACACCCATCAGGTATTTTCTCCAGTTATATGTGTGTCACTACATTCATACAGACTGGTGATTTAATCTCAGGACTGCAAATCTGATTTTTCTTCTTCTTTTGTGCATTCACTGTTTCATAGATTTTGAGGTATTAGAGATTAAACTGTTGTGTGAATAGGTGAAATAGTTTCTCCTACCCCGACCAAAATGCATTTCTTTCAAACTGTGAAAGTGATGGCGTGGTTGAGGGGTTTGCTAAAGAAAGAATATGTAGCCCCGTGCTAAAGGGGAAGAGGGTTAGTCTTAGGAATTGGGTTTGTTGCATTCCTGGAAGCAATCATTTTTGGTCAAACCTTATGCCAAGAGTCTGGTAATTCTGGGTCAGAATCTCCCCTTTCTAGCAAGCAAAAATAATTTTCAGTTGACAGGTTCACATATAAGAATCTAGTGCTGATGTTGACAATTTGAAAATATGAAACTGCTTTGAATATATGAAAATTGAGCCCCAAACACTGACTCATCAGGCTCAAGAGAAGACATCCTTTCAAACCCTTCTGCTACCCAAGAACCTCTTAAGTGCAGATAGTGGGACCTTGTGGGCTACGAAGAAATGCATCTATCAATCTTAAGCATAAATAAATAAAACTAATGGATGAAAGCAAATCTCTTACTTTGAAAAGAGCAGCATATTTTGCTTGCAATCATTGCCTTACCATGTCTGCAGGTAAGCCAGTCCCCCCCGCAACCTGGTGCCCTCCATATGTCTTGGACTTCAACTGGTAGGGATGATGAGGGTTGTGGTCCAAAACATCTGGAATGGGGGGAGGCTGATGTTAAACTTTTGCTGGATTTGAGAATTTATTAATTTTGTATACCACCCTTCATCCACAGATCCCAGGGCAGTATACAAATTTAAAAATTATATGACTTTGTCTTGAAGAATAACATTTTTTCAATGCACACACACACACACACACACACACACACACACACACACACAAATCATTCTATTATTGTTCTTCACTGTGCCTGGGATATGACTCAGCAATAAGAATATTTACATGTGGAGGGAAGGAACTATCATTGAAAGTACACCTCTAACAAGGGAGGGAGGGACCGTTTGTATACATGTACAAGTAATTATGTTTTGCACGTTGTTTTCATTTTTCAAATTTTTAACGTCCAGTATTTACTGCTAGAGAAACTGGATAACTTTAGAATGATTGTAGCTGAGCATAACTGCTGATAATAACTGTCAACTTCTGTCTTTAACCATGAATACAAAAAGATGCTTCTTTACATGTGATTTCTGACATGACTGCCTTGTATTTGGTTTCTCCTTTGAAGCCTGTTGTCTAATTTAGAAATGTGCCATTAGAGGCACAAACAAAAGGAAAACTTCTCATGAATCGTATCAACAAGATCAATAACTATTAGCAGAGCTTGTTTGTAGTCAGTAGGCTTCAACACATGCATACCCCACCTTAAAACAAAAAAGACTAGTAGGAAGTCAGTGGCAGGGAATATTTTGCAATCCATATCCAGAGCTATATTCCCTCCAGTACAACATTCTGGACGCCAAATAATAATAATAATAATAATAATAATAGTTTATTTATACCCCACCCACCTGACTCGGTTTCCCCAGCCACTCTGGGCGGCTCCCAACAGAATATTAAAAAACACGATAAAACATCAAACAATGGTGAGAAGGACCAGAGTCAAAAGTGGGAAGGGCAAAGGATGTGGTTCTTACTTTCGTACAGTAGAACTATATGTTGGTGTGATGTGAACAGTGAGTTAAATTGCACAGCCTTGAGCTTGAGCTCTAGCATATTCCCCATGCCTGGATCTTGTGAGATAAGGGTGCCAGGTGCCCTGGGTTACCATAGCAACACCAGCAAGGTTGAATGTCTGACTTGTTGAATCATTCAGCCTCCCATTGGTTCAGGAATTAAGCCTGCATGTGGAGGCAGGCATAGTAGTCTCTAGGGCATTGCTTTCATTACGTCTTGTCCTGTTGCACATCTATGTACTGTCCTCTTTGCTGTCAGGGGCTGACTCTGCGAGAGTCAGGAGAAGAGGCTGTGGGTTTTACACAGCAGCGTTTGCTAGCATGGTGATAGTGTTAGGGGATCTTCCTGCGTGTATGTATCTTCAAAGGCCAGAAGAAATGCATATATAGTAGACAGTAGTGTTTTGCTGCATCTTAGAAACACCTTTTTACTTCGAACTGTGCGGGAGAGGCGTCCTTGCCTGTAATCGGGAACTCTGGGAGAAGCTGTCTGCTGGTGACAGGGAATCTCTGGAAGACTCTGCTGGGGCTCTGCATACTCTGTTGACATATCACACCGGTTGAGATATGGTGATGTCATGGAGTGGGCAGAGGAGGAGTGGTAGAGACAGCCTCCCCAGCCTTTTCATTCCAAGAAAAAAGAAGAAGAGTGAGTTGAGGGTTTGGGGGGGGGGGCAAAGCAGTGGGATCGCCACTGGCACTGCCCTTCCAAGGGCTTGACAATCCACCTACCTATAGTTGTCACATTATCACGCTGTGACTTGGTGCATGGAGCCCCTCTGAAACAATATGGGTGGTTATGTAATCATCTGAAGTGCCTTGTAGAGTCTGCCCAACATGTATTTAACTCCACAAATAAACTGCGTCACCAGCTAGAAAGCATTTCCTCTCTCATCATACAGGGCACAATCTATTTAAGATGCTGATAGTCATTATCTAGTGTTGTTATATTGTATCCAGTGCATATTTTTTGAAAACAGGCAAATGGCTCCGAGAGAGATGGATTTTGGATGCGGTAGCAGTTAGTGTTTGTGAAAGCCTGTTCGTCCGGTACCCTTTAGAAAAGGAGAGCATAATGAAATGGAATGGAAAACCCTCCAGGGTTCTGAGTAGTCACTGAGCACTGATACATAGATGTCATCTTTCATGTTGTGCTGTAGGGAAAGCTTAACATTTTTTTTTTTTAAAAAAAAAAAGAATTCTACACTGTGCAGGGATTTCTAAGACATCAATATTCTCTCCTCCCCTCTGGTGGCAGAAGCCTATTAGGCTATTGTGTCCATCTATTCTGTATCTCAAATTTCACAGTTTCGGTCCCTGCCCTGAGAACACATTCTGACCTTGAGAATGTCCCATTCACTTATTAATAAAAAGGTACACCCTTATATTTATGGCCACAGAAGAAGTGACAATCCATTGCAACCTACTGTTGTCAAGGAGAAAAACGGCGCCCGGGGAAATTATCATTTGTCGTTACTGAATCTATCATGTTTGTGTACCACCGTTCCCTCAGTAAGATAAAGGTGGTGTCTAGAGATGGGGAATAAATGTGACTCTGTTCAGATTCATGAAGCTGAATATATCTAATCTGTGCTTTCCAAAATAATTTGAGCATCGAAACACAGCCATCCCTCAATATTCACACTTATCTGAATTTTGTGATGCAGTTCTCCAGCCAAGCAGTGTTTATAAAAATGCATATATTAGGGAAAATGTGTGCAAAAAGGAATATATTTGTGAAAATGATATACAAAAATGCATTGCTTGCAAAAAAAGTGCATATTAGTCAAAACCACAGGAAAAAACCTATTAAAAACACTAAAATATTGAAGGATTTTCATGAGGATTTTTTAAAAATGCAAATTGCTGCAGAAACATGAAGAACAGGAATTAAGATCAGAAAGTGAGAATCTTAGAGAAATGAAATTAACAGACCCTTCTATCCCTAGTGGTGAACATAACCTCCCTCCCATTGGGTATAGGTTAGACTGATATATTGGGATTGGTCCAAGTTGAGATAGAGAGCTTCATGACTGAGAGTGTATTTGATTTAAATCTCCTAATTCAAAATCCAGTGCTCCAGTCCCTATACTACACTGGGTACATGAAGGGTGGAGCTAAGCAGTTTTTACTGTGCAGCAGAATAGATTAATAACACTCAGCTATCTCTCTCCCTCTCTCTGTGTGTGTGTGTGTGTGTCTGTGTGTGTCTGTGTGCGTAAATACTAGCTCTCTGAAGGAAGGACCTTAGCCATTGTTAGATACTCAGAGCAGACACAATGTATTTTGATGCCCTGGGTCAGAACAGCAAATGGTGCCCCCATCCCAAAGTCAAGACGCATAATACTAAAGGCAGGCAAGTTATTTTGACATCTGAGGCAGAACATTCAACAAGCCCCTCTCCTACACCCTAGCAGTAAAAACACAATAAAAACAAATTACATAACTAACATTTTGCTGCCCTTTCTTGACACCCAAACACTGCTGCCTGAGGTGGTTATTTTACTCTGCCTAATGGGAGGGCCCTCCTGCCAACCTAGCAGTTCGAAAGCACGTCAAAGTGCAAGTAGATAAATAGGTACTGCTCCGATGGGAAGGTAAACGGCATTTCCATGCGCTGCTCTGGTTTGCCAGAAGTGGCTTAGTCATGCTGGCCACATGACCCGGAAGCTGTACGCCGGCTCCCTCGGCCAATAAAGCGAGATGAGCACAGCAACCCCAGAGTCAGTCACGACTGGACCTAATGGTCAGGGGTCCCTTTACCCTTTACCTTTAATGGGAGGGCCAGTCTGAGTGCATTGCAGAACAGGCTGGTAGCATTCAATGGATCTGTAGATATGTATTTATTCATATAGGTTTAAAAATGAAGACTACATGCATACTGATACTCTCTCTCACACACATACCAGTAAATATTTGGGACCCAGGAAATGAGGCCAGTATTTTGATAATTATCAGTTTTCTCATTTTGCTCTGGATTTGGATGATGACTGGCTGGACGCAGAGGAATGCTGGGAGGAACCAGTTGGCAAACCACCAAGGGAAGAAGGCTCAGAGCCCAGGGAGTGGCAGTCAGACAACAATGAGTAGTCAGAGGGAGAAGACTGGGAAGAGGAGGTGTTGGAAGCTGATGAAGAGACAGGGCTTAGTGAGCTGGGAGAGTCCGTGGCAGAGAGAAGCCTAGAATCAGAGGTAGAAGCAATGAGGAAAGGAGGAAGAACAAGACGTAGATATGAGTGAGGCTGGTGAAGAGTCACAAATGTATCCCCCTCCTGCTGTGACATGCTCCTCTCCCCACTGTCTTCCAGAACCAGAAGGAGACTGAAACGATCAGAGCAGCAGCAGGCTGCATGTGGGCACTGTTAATAATAATAATAATAATAATAATAATAATAATAATTTATTTATACCCTGTCCATCTGGTAGGGTTTGCCCAGCCACTCTGGGCGGCTCCCAACAGGATATTAAAAACATGATAAAACATCAAATATTAAAAGCTTCCCTAAACAGAACTGCCTTCAGATGTCTTCCAAAAGTCAGATAGTTGTTTATTTGCTTGACATCTGATGTGACTACCAAGAAGGCCCTCTGCCCGGTTCCCTATAGCTTCACTTCTCACAGTGAGGGAACCACCAGAAGGCCCTTGGAGCTGGACCTCAGTGTCTGGGCTGAACAATGGGGGTGGAGAAAGACATTGAGAGGAGGGGACTTAAATGACTGTGAGGAGACAGGGACTTTCAGCCTCAGCAACTGATTCATGGGTTAAGACCTACCAGCAGGGCTTTTTGCAGCCAGAACTCAGTTCCGGCACCTCTCAGGTGGGCACCATTGCCATTCTAAGAGAACAAGGGAGGTGTTCGTGGTGAGTTCCGGCACCTCTTTTTCTAGAAAAATATCACTCCCTACACGAATGAGGTGCTGTGCTCATTAGACCTAACATTCAGCCAAGTCTGTGCAAAATGTGTTTTTGTTAATAAAGAGTTAACTCCAACTTTGAACGGTGTGATTTCCTGCTAGCTCACTCTTTGACACATACTGATATCAGAAAGAGGACTAATTATACCTTGTTATGATAGCCAGAAATAGCAAGTAGTCTCATGGCATCTTGAAGAATATTCTGGCTGGCCTTACATGGGCAAGAGCCTACTTTGCCAGACGTGTGAAGAGGTCCAGAAAAAATTGTGTGTGTATATACTACTATGAAAATGCAATCTAGCACAATGTAGCAAAGGAAATGCAGGTGTAAAAAATATTACAGTCCATTTAGAGTGATGAAGGTAGATGCAGAATCTATTGACAGTCTTTCTGCAGATCTATTTGTCCTAAATTTAATTAATTGGGTTGGGAGTTATGGTTTTATCCTTCCTCAATTCTTCTTCCATATTTCTCATTCTATTTAGCTTTTTGTCAAACATTCTCTCAGCTTTATCATTTGACCTTCCTGAGCTCCTCTAAAAATGATTGATCCGGAATCCTTAGTCCAAAGTTTAATAGTTTCAGCAAAAATGGTGGGGACAGAGTGAGCCACTGGAAACTCATAGCTGAGTCTTTTTGGTACCTTAATTGGGTCTCCAAAAATCAAGTGAAGCACTTCATTTGATTTTTGCCTATAAACCATCTTGAAGATAACGAAGATCTTTAAGTACCGGTGGAATATGTTCATCATGACAAACAACTTGGCAGCCATCAGGGGTGCCAACTTGAGTAAAATATGGGGCCTTACCTGCCCCATATAATCAATCACAAGACACAGTGTATGCACACCATTTGAATGGCAAGGCCCATCAACTTGGGGGGGCAGCCCCCTCAAATATTTTATTGGGGGAGCAGTGGCATAGCGTGGGGGGTGTAGGGGGGCCAGCCGCACCGGGCGCAACATCTGGGGGTTATGGTTAGGGGGTGCAAATCCACGGGTTAGGGGGCTCAAATTACTTGCCTTGCCCCGGGTGCTGACAACCCACGCTACACCACTGTGGGGGAGCGAAAGGGCCCCTAGGAGTTGGCTCCTATGGCTGCCATATTCTAGAACCACTGAAATTTCCCAACACTTTTCAGAGGTAGCCCCATGTAGAACACATTGTGGTAATCATGCCTGGAAGTTATGAATAACTGTGGGCAGGCCATCTTAGCCATTCTAAACTTTGTGCAAATGAAACCTTTTAGATGCTTTGGTCCTTGACATACATCTATAACAATATGAAACTGATTTGATTACAAAGGACTTTGACATGCCCCTTAGATGATTATGGACAAGTGTTTTTTTCTTACATTAGCACCTATGTGCGATGAAAAGAAGATAAAAGAGAGCGCACTTGATGAAGTATAAAGTAAAGCCATTGCACAGTGGTTGCAACCTATGGCTCATTGATTGGCAAGACACAAAGATTGGTATGTTTTAAGCCCCCTTCACCCCATTAGCGTAAAACTTCCTGGTATATTTCATCCATCTGGTAAGTGCGAATTACAGAGGAAAAGCCCAGAATTATTCGTGAAGCTGACTCCATCTAGACTGCAACCACAGGAATCACTATGGCAATATCTTTGTATAGCCCAGTTCATTCCTTTCTCTCTGTGTGTGATTATATGCACTTGTGTGTAGGAGAATACAGGCCTTGGGACAACCTCAGTGCAAAGAGTGAATGACATTGTAATTCCTTCCTCCTGTACAGCTTTAGTGTTTGTGAGTCTAATGCAACACAGGATGAAAGAAACCTGTTGACCTTCCTATCCACCCCACCAAATCTAGCTCTTCCGAACAGGTCCAGCAGGTCAATGATGAACCCTCAGCAGTCTAACTCTCTAGAGATTTTGCATGGGAAATGTGTAGGCCGATTATTGCATCTCTTTAATGTTTCTTCGCTTTTCAAATCTAGCATCCACAAATCAGCTTTCCTGTTGTTAGCTAACAGCACAGCTGGTACCAGCCTGTGTATGCCCAGATGCCTGTAGGAAAGCAATGTTTGCAGAGGGTGGGTATTTTAACGGCAGCTCAGATGGCATCTTATCAGAGAGTCAGGCCTGTGAACAAAGCAGTAAATATTGTCACACAGTTGGGTGTGGCATTTGAAATGCATGGTGGAGACCGGGTAGACTTTCACAGCATGCCAGCAGCATATCAATGTTTTGGATTGACTCAAGGTGTAGAATGTTTGAGCAAATGTTCAGTGGGTTTCATGAGAGGGGGCTGGAATATTTCTGAGATGATACAGCTGAAACGATGCATCCTCAGCAAATATTTGAAAGGTAATAATAATAATAATAATAATTGCCCCTGGAGAGAACATTCCACAAATGAGGAGTCAGGGCAGAAAAAGCTCATTCTTGTGTTGCCACCCTCCAGACCTCCTGTGGAGGAGGCACGCGAAAATGGACCTTTGATAATTATTGCAGGATGTAGGTTGGTTCATATGGGGAGAGGTTATCCTTGAAGTACTGTGGTCCTGAGCCATTTAAGGCTTTATAGGTCAAAGCCAGCACTTGGAATTGGGCCTGGAAACTAATTGGCAGCCAGTGCAGTTGGGCTAGGATTGGTGTTATATGCGCAAAATGTCTTAGTCCTGTGATCAACCCAGTTGCTGAATTTTGCACCAACAGAAGTTTCTGAACTGTCTTCAGAGGCAGACACATTCTAGTAATCTAACCTAGAGGTTAGCAGAGCATAGACAACAGAAGTCTGGCTTTCCGTGTCCAGATAGGAGCATAGCTGGGCCACCAGTGAAAGCTGGTGGAAGGCACTCCATGACACCGAGGCCACCTGAGCTTTCAGTGACAGGATGGCTCCAGAAGGACTCCCAAGCTGCATACCTGCTCCTTCAGAGGGAGTGCAACCTCATCAAGAGCAGGCAACCTCCCGTCTATCCAGTCTAGAGAACCACCCACTATAAGTGCCTGTCTTATCTGGATCGAGCTTCAATTTATTGGCTTTCATCCAGTCCATTCTTGAGGCAAGTCCAGCACACCCACTGCCACAGTTGCAGATGTAAAGGAGAAGTAGAGGTTTGTGTCATCAGCATATTGCTGACAACATACTCCAAAACTTTGGGTGACCCCACTCAGCAGTTTCATGTAGATGTTAAACACCATGGTGGTGCTGGTGGGGATTCAAACCCTGAGGAACCCCACATTGAAGGTTCCACAGGGCTGAAAGCACTCCCCAAGCATCACCCTATGGAAACAACAATCTAGGTAGGACCAGAACCACCACAAAGCAATCCCACCCACCCCTAACACAGACAGCCACCACAGGATACCATGGCTGATGGTATCAAAAGCTGCTGAAAGGTCAAGGAGAATTAACAAGGACACCTTTGCCCTGTCTCCTCACAGAGATCACCATCCAGGGCAACCAAAGCAGTTTCTGTGCCAAAATCAGGCCTAAATCCCAATTGAAATGGATCTAGAAAATCAGTTACCTCCAAGAGCACCCATACTGATAATAATAACCCATAATTATGGTACACATTGTTTATGGTCTAAGAAAGCCTCTGTATTTGGGTCCAACCTAAGGATCTAGCCCAGAAAAGAAACTTTTGAAATCATTAGAAAATGATGCACAAGAAAGAAGTGCCTTGATTATCAACATCATATGCAAGAGCTAGCGTGTTCAGACTTCCTTATTTATTTATTTCTCATATCAAGCCAGAAATGGTTCAATTGCACCTAATTATTTAGCATGGAAAAAGAAATATCAAGCAGAATGTCACAGGGAGCCAACCAACTCATCAGCAGTTCAGTAACTGTCTGACCATCTAAAGAGAAACACTTGAAGTATGACTCAGCTGTTTATGTGGGATGATAATTTGCATCCAGTCATTTCTAATGGAATGTGGCCTCTCTTTTTCATTCATGGATATTCCATTAGCATGTTCCCAAGACAGGTAACCTGCTTACAATTAATTGCTGAATTTCTACAAATAATCACTGCCTTATGTTCTGGGTTTCTTATGAATTGACTGCAGATATCCAAGTTTTAACCCTGCACTGCTTTGTTTGCAAATGGGAGTCATATCATACGTACACTGTTCTATAACGCTGATGCTACGTGTTGATATTTATTTATTTACTTGCTTACTTACTTACCTTAGAAATGTTGTTTGCATGTGAAAATCCTTTGAGAAACGTATAGGTTTTGTATTTTTCCTCCTGTAAATATGTTTTATTTCTTTATTTTGCCTCACATTCTTAGCACACAAGTACACCCACAGAGTTCTATAAAATGCAGCACAGCAAAATCTGGTAGCTATTAACTTTATAAGATTGAGTAGTTAAGTGAAGGTACTCAAAGTCCAAGAATGAGCTCTGTTCAGCTCAATTTGAAATTGGCTTAGTATTCATAAGCTTTCTTGGTGAGTATTGGGGGAAAGCTAATCTCCTCTCTGGGGGTTCTGTACAAACATGTAATGTTGGCACACATGACCAGCCCACCCATGAGGCAAGGTGAGGCAGCTACCTCAGGTGGCAGGATCCATGGGGGCAGCAGATCATGAACCCAAACATCATGAACCTTCTGCTTGCTTCTTTCACACAGAGAAGCTTCCAGAAGCTTCCAGAACCCTCTAGAATTAATTTGGATAGGAATGATCTCTACACCTCAGATCAATACTTTCTGCACTAAGAAATGCAAACTGACACTGGGTTCTCCTGGGCTCTGCACCCGGCTGGGGTGATTCAGAACAGGGGCCCTTCACTTCCACAACAGCTGTTGATTTCCACTTCAACTGTTGGGTAAGGTTGATTTGATTCCCCACCTTGCTCCCAATGTAGATCTTCACTCCTCCCTTGTTCCTGAATTAGATCTTTACTCACCCTTTCTTCCCTAGTGGCTGATGGACGCCACTTTGCGGTCTGGCCGGCACATAAGCTAATAGTGCTACACATGTGCATTATAGTGGTACCTCTGGTTAAGAACTTAATTTGTTCTGGAGCTCCGTTCTTAACCTGAAACTGTTCTTAACCTGAGGTACCACTTTAGCTAATGGTGCCTCCCGCCACCGCAGCGCGATTTCTGTTCTCATCCTGAAGCAAAGTTCTTAACCCACGGCATCTGTAACCTGAAGCGTCTGTAACCGGAAGCATCTGTAACCCAAGGTACCACTGTATTGCATTGCTCCCTGGTGTTCTGTTTTGAGTAGCAGACAGGGCTTGGCCTGGTTTCAGTAGCACCCTGGACAGCTCCATGCAGAGACTCCATAAGAGCAGGGCTCAAATGTTGTTTCAGCACCAGGCATCCTCAAGCTGAACCTGAGGAGCTGCAACTCTGTGTCAGTAGCTACCACTGCTTTCTATGTGAGAAATCTCTTCATCTAACGGGGCACAGCTCAGTTAGAGTCTTCAGAATCAGAAGAGGGTAATGCACCAGTGCTTTGGGATCAGTATACACATCTGGGGCTCACCCTGAGAGCAATTTCACCCTGAATCCTTGACTTCATCCCCTGAAGAAGAAGAATCATTAAGAAGAAGAAGCACTTAGGTATCTGGAGTATTATGTCCATTTATGTGTTACACATATACTAGAGTGTGCAACCAGGATGGTGAGGGAGAAGCTTTAGGAGACAGTGCTGCTTCACAAATGCTGCTTCACAAAATGGCCGACACCCCAAAAAAGGCTGCCCAAATTCCAAGCAGTGTTTTATAACAACAAAATGAAGCACGAAGCGCGAAGCCAAAGTGTGAGAGGAAGCAACTTCTCCCTTTCTTAGGCAGAGGCCCAACTGAATCTCGTACCTTGTCTTGTCAGTCTTCAGCAATGAAAGCGGATTCTGCATTTCTGTCTTACGACTGTAACATTCTAGAGCTGGATTGTACAGCAGACAGAAAATCCTTGCACAATCCATGTGTTGAAAAAGGGCAGTTAGCAATAAATATTTAAAAAGCAGCCGATTTTCCAGCATTATTTAAAAGGAGTTGCAGTGCAATCCTTACCATGTCTCCTCAGAAGTAAGTCCAGTTGCAGTCAGTGGTGCTTACTCTTCTGTGAGTAGGGTTTGCTGACTGAATAACCTGTGTTTTTTTTGGAATACGTACTCAGAATGCAGTATATATTCAGAGTGCATATATTTCTGAGGCCAATACTAGGTTGCATCACAATCACCAAAAATATTATTATTATTATTATTATTATTATTACTACTACTACTACTACTACTACTATCCATCTGGCTGGGTTTCCCCCGCCACTCTGGGCGGCTCACAGCATATATCGAAACATAATAAAACATCAAACATTTAAAAATTCCTGATACAGGGCTGCCTTCAGATGTCTTCTAAAAGTTACCTAGTTCTTTATCTCACTGACATCTGAAGGGAGGGTGGTCCACTACTGAGAAGGCTCTCTGCCTGGTTCCCTGTAACCTCACTCCTGGTGTTTCTTGTCATCTGAGTTGTCCGTTGATTATATCTCTTTAAATATTACTTCATCTGACTGTAAATAAAGAGAGATGTTTACTTCTGTGTATCATGAGCTAGGATTATATTCTAGTATTGGTAATGAGACACCAAAGCAGAGTTCCAGAGTCTATTAGCTTTGCAACAAGGCAGCATGCAACAGTATAAGTATTTTGGGGTTTTTTGATACAATGGTGCTACCCTCTGTCTCCGTGCTCAAGGACAGGAGAGCTCTTGGACGTATCTATCATTCCCAGGATAGAATACCCACAGTCTAGGGGAATTTATGGGAAGAGTCATAGCCCAGAGGTAGACCATCTGCTTGCATGCGTCAGTCCCTGGCATTCCAGGTAGGGAAAGATAACCCTAGAGAGCCCTTTCCATTTAGTGTATACAGTATTATACAAGATGGATGGTTGGTCTGATTCAGTAAAAGGTAGCTGCTTTTAGAAATGGCGAAACTGACAGAGAAGATCAGGAACCAGGAAGATCAAGTATTTTTTAAAAGACTGGAGTAAATTCTTAATTTATTTAAAAGACCACTGTAAACAGTTAAAATCATGGGCAGGGATTTAATGACACTTCTAATGTGGAACTAATTATGGTAACCATGGCTATATAACAGATGCATAATGGTAAAAGATGCAGAAACCCTTATCTTAAATATGGAACCCATGGAGGGAGGGAAGGAGGTTCGATGGTGCAAAAGAACCTTTTATTTTAATGTTTGAAATGGTCAAAGCTAAACCAATAAAAAATGTTATTAAAAAAATGAACACCCCCTCAAAAAGGTAGCTGCTTTTGACCATTAAAAACAGTGGTGCAGTTTCATGCCTCGCAACTGTGTCTACATTCCTGATTTCTTAGAGCAAGCTAGCAAAGAAAACATTTGTCAATCTTGATTCTTTTTTATTTTGGGGGGGGGGGAATGAAAAGAAAACAAATGCTCCAATCATGCACAGTTTTGCATATAAATTGAATCATAGCAGTATCGTGACGAAGGGAATAAAAATGAGATTTGCTTTCTGCTGCGGTGGTGGTGAGCACATTTGCTGAGAAGAATCACTGCTTTGCTGAATATTTTTAAAGTAAAAATAAAACCACAAGCATCTCAAAACATGTACTTGCCTGACATATACACATATTGTTACAAAAGTTGGGTGCCACCTCTGCCCTCTGCTGAGCGATAGCAAGATCCCAGGGGGTTCCAGGGTTTAGGTTCCTTCAGAGAATTGGGACATGGCAGAGACTGTTGTAGCTTTAATAAATATGGTTTATTCACCTGTTTACACCTTCAGTCTGCATGGAGGGAGTCCAGATCTCATAGCATGAACATTTCAAGAGGGGCTTGCCCTCCACAGCAGGGCAGCCATGGAATTCCAAGCCATATCTCCCAGATAGTCCTCACAGAGCCTGCCCAAGTTGGATCCCAGTCTTTCTTCCTCCTCCTTCTCCCCAGCAAGACTCCCTTTCCCAGTCACCTCACACCCAGTTACCCTGGCAACCTTCCCAATCCCCAGTCTCTGTTCACATCTCAGGGCAAAGGGGAAGGGCAGTTCTCTTGCATTGCCAATGTCTCTCAAGGGCCCCGTATTGTTTCTTAATGGCCCTTGCTTGGCCAGGTCATTTTACGTAGGCTAGCTCAAGAATTCCTCTGCAGCTTGTATTCTATCTTCATATTCCAAATATGCAAAATCCTGCTGTTTATTGATTTCTAGGGTTTGGGGCTGTCCACCCCACTCAAATCTATAACAATATGAAAAAAAGGAAAGATGCTGCAGTGTCCAGCCTCGGTAGACCTGTTTGCTGCTGCCCACATCATTTATAGCCCACCCATCTGGCTGGGTTTTCCCAGCCACTCTAAGCAGCTCCCGACAGAATATTAAACAGAATAAAACTTCAAACATTAAAAACTTCCCTAAACAGGGCTGCCTTCAGATGTCTTCTAAAAGTCAGATAGTTGTTTATTTTCTTGATATCTGATAGGAGGGTGTTGCACAGGGCGGGCACCACTACCAAGAACGCCCTCTGCCTGGTTCCCTGTAACCTCACTTCTCACAGGGAGGGAACTGCCAGAAGGCCCTCGGAGCTGGACCTCAATGTCCAGGCTGAATGATGGGGGTGGAGACGCTCTTTCAGGTATACTGGGCCGAGGCTGTTTAGGGCTTTCAAGGTCAGCACCAACACTTTGGATTGTGCTCAGAAACGTACCGGGAGCCAATGTAGGTCTTTCAGGACCAGTGTTATATGGTCCCGGCAGCCACTCCCAGTCACCAGACTAGCTGCCGCATTCTGGATTAGTTGTAGTTTTTGGGTCACCTTCAAAGGTAGCCCCATGTAGAGCGTGTTGCAGTAGTCGAAGCAGGAGATAACTAGAGCATGCACCACTCTGGCGAGACAGTCTGCGGGCAGGTAGGGTTCTTTTAAAATGAGATTCAGAAGTCATACAAAACACAAGTGAGTGAGAAGATTAAAGATTTTTTTAAAAAACAGCAAGCAATATACACAAACCAAGCAAGCGCTTCAAATTGCCACTTGGAAGCTCTCAAGAAGCGGCGAAGTGACTTCCCCAGGTAGCCTCAGTTTGCACGGCCCCGCAACTGATCGATCCGTGCACAACCTTCTCCCTAACTCTGCCCAAAACCATCCAATTTAGACATAGCTAGCCTATGTGGCTTACCCAACTGACTATGTGCAGATCATTCATTACTGGGTATGTGCAGATTATTCATTAGTCACCCCCTCCCAGTGCCTCACTTTCTCAAAACAATGTCCAACATCAAAGAAGGCACCTAGCAGTACCCCTTCCTTCCAACTGATTAGGGCATTAAAGGCTGTTCTCATGTCATGGAAGAACTTAACAAGAGATAAGAAGGGGAAGGAACAGAGGCAGTAAGGGCAACCATGTCAGATCACTAACTCCTCAAAATACAATTTATCTTCCAGATAGATTGCCTATACAATGCCCTCCAGTGGACCTCAGCTCCCATCAGCCCTGACCATTGATCATGCTGCCTGGGACTGATGGGAGTTAGAGAGCAACAGCATATGGAGAGCATCATGTTGCCTGCCCATGCTTTATAGCGTAGCTTTGTTGCCAGACAGTTAGAGAAACTGCTTTTCTCCAGAAGTGGCCATGCCTGGTAAGCCTGGCTCATAGCCAAACAGAGGGTGTTTAAGTTATTGCTTGTCCACTTTATTTCCAAACTGAAATTTCCAGCCCCAAACACATCAAAGGTGCATGGAAGTAAACAGAACCTTCCTAGGAGCTGGATTTAGAAATCCCCTGGTAAATCCAGAGGATCTTTAAACACAGTCATTCACACTGGAGCCTACTCCCCATTCGTTGCTGCCAATTTTGGAGAAACAAAAGGAACATCACAAGCAGATTTTTTAGGCCAAGGAAGTTAAGGTTGCAATGCACACATAACCTGGGAAGAAACCCCATTGAACTCGAGGGGCCTTACTTCTGAGTAGGCATCTTTAGGAGTGCACTGCTCAGCTATCATGCGACAATTACAGTTGTACCTTGGACGTTGAACAGAATCTGTTCCGGAAGTCAGTTCAACTTCCAAAACATTCAGAAACCAAGGTGCAGCTTCCGATTGGCTGCAGGAAGCTCCTGCAGCCAATCAGAACCCGTGTCCGACGTTCGGGTTCCAAAGAACGACTGCAAACTGGAACACTCACTTCTGGGTTTGCGGTGTCAAAATGTTCGACTCACAAGGCGTTCGGGATCCAAGGTATGACTGTGCAATAATTATCTGAATGGTTGTCTGAAGTCATCAATTTGTGAAAGAGGCACAGCTAAATATGAACATCACTTCCATGAACACCCACCTCCCTTCCCCGCAAAAAATCTTATTTTACTCATGTTTCTATGCATCTACCTGTAGATTCTATATGCACACCCACACAATCCCCCCACCTCACCTCTCATATACCAGAATAACAATGAAAGAAAAAGACTCAGTATGAATCAGCTTGTTTTATAGTTCTCCTGCCGCCTGGTAATAAAGCAAGGCAAAGATTGTTAACGTAACAATTAGTTTCAAGCAGTTAGCTTGCAGTTGGATTTTCCCTTGGCGGGAGTGTCATGGGGGAATGGGGAATTCAGGTTCACTGTTAGAAAGGAGAAGGCTGTCGAGGGAAAAGTACAGGCTGCAATTTTCAAATTGTTTGCTTCCAAGTTGACATGCTTGCTCGATTCAGGCACCACACTAAGCCATGGTTTGTGCTAACAATTGTTTAGAACGGAAGCCTATACCTACCCAGACCTGCAGCCACCTGCTTCTCTGAGTGCCGTTGCCAAATGATGATGGGTGGCTATAAGAAACAGAGTGTTTTCTTAGTGGTAGCACCCCAAGTGTAGAACGCCCTCCCCAAAGCAGCACGCCAGACCCCATGTGGATTTCAGTTTAAGGTCTTTTTGCCCTGCTGTCATCTCTATGGTGGGTATTTATTCCCCTGCTGTTTTACTCTGGTTATGAGCATGTGTTGTTTGTATTTCTGGTTTAAAATAGCTTCGTTGTAAATCACCAGAGAGCCTGACAGGAAATAGTTTGCTCGGCAGAGCTGGGGTGGGGTTAGGGATGTTCTGACACCGACCTCACTGTCGGCCAGGTCAGTGGGCTTTGTTGCCCCCTGGCCTGGGGGAGGCAGGTAAGATCCTCCCCAAATTGTGTGGGCAGGGTGGTCCCTCCCCCTACCTGGCCTGATCACCTTGGCAACGCCTCCCCAGGCGGGATTGGGCAGCTGGCTGAGGTAGGCAGAGACCTCCAGGTATCCCACCTGGGAAAGACGAAGCCAAGCCTGTTTTAATGGTGCTGCACAGGGTCCAGAGGGCTGCACACAACCCCACATTTAATGTGTGGGGAGCGGTCATTGCTGAGATGTACTGAGTGCCAACCAGCTAGAGGGCTTTGCAGCTTGCAAGCCACCGGCTAAAGTGATGTATCACATTGCATTTTATAATGACACAGAAAGGGCATTGCCTCCATCTGCGGGTCAGTCCTTGGCGCATGAAGGTAACGAGATGAGTTTGGCAGCAAAAGGAAGAACACCTGCTCAGAGTTTTGCCCTGTGAAGCTGCATTGCAGCAAGCTAGTGGCATTGAGCGGGTAGAGGCGTTGTAGAGTCCTGACTCCATTTGAGGCCACAGCGCACCAGGGATCATGCCAGGCAACGGACGAGAGACCACTGCAGCGGCAGAAACGGCAGCGCTGCTTGGGATTCCTCTTATTCTCCGGGAACTTAGAGCTCTCGAGCCAGAGCCCCGCAGATGACAGGCAGAAAGGCGCAAAGTGCTTTGTCACCCAGAGAGATCAATTTTTACACTGTTCTCCAGGAATCTGCAGTGGTGTCTGGTTCCCCTCTGTGCTTACCGCAGTGGATGTCAAACGCAGCGTTTGTCTTACTCATGCTTGCCTTGAAATGCAGCCCGGCTCTCTGAGAGAGGCCTCCCTCTAGCATTGTAGCCATGATGATGCTGATTTGTGCCCGCATGCTGTTTCCTCGGTGGTTTTGTCAAATCCTCTGCCTCATCAGGCCAGCTCCTTATAAGGCAGGATGAATTCAAAGCTTGGCATCCTCAGTGCCACCCTGTGGACAGCAAGATTCAGAAAGCCTTGTGACTAAGGCCATTTTTTTAATTTTTATTTTTTTGCTTTCGAGCATGGCTGCTGGCTCTGAGTCATTCCTCCCCCTTTGGCCCCCACCGCTTTTTTAATATGTTGCTGTGGAGTCACTTTTATTAACATTGCTCTTGGCCTGGGGCCCAATGTGCCTCTAATTCCTAATGACAAGAGTCTAATGTGGCTCCGCTGAAGGTTACTTTGGATTCCTAGCCATGTAAATAAGAACAAATGTAGCCCACGGAGCATTTGTGTGCAGTCCAACCTGCCCTTTTCATGGGGGGGGCACTTCTGTATAGGCTTATAGAGAAATGCAATGCTTGTTTTTCCGCCGCTCTTAATGAGTGCTGCTTTTAACGATTGCATTTTGTGGTTTTAGTATTCTGTATTGGGTTCCGGTTTCTTTTGTAAGCTGCTTTGAGTGTTTGTTTTAACTGAAGACTGGGGTAGAAGCTGTGGGCATCTGTCTGTCTTGGGAGATAATAGAAGGGGGGACCTTGTGTAATGCCTGCTGTGGCTGTAGAGACTGATACAGGAGGGGTAGAAGGATTAAAATAATAAACAAGAATTTGGAGACACAGTTCATTTCTTGAGGAAAGGGACTTCTGGGGAGTGCTGTCCTCTGTCCATGGTCCCTAGCAGACTGCCCGGGCAACAGCCACAACAAGGGCATTCCACAGGGTGGGCGTCACTACCGAGAAGGCCCTCTGCCTGGTTCCCTGTTTCACTTCTAGCAATGAGGGAACCGCCAGAAGGCCCTTGGCGCTGGACCTCAGTGTCTGGACTGACCAATGAAGGTGGAGATTTCAAGGTGGTAAACATAGGCATTTCAGATAAAAATAAAAATAATTTATTATTTATACCCCGCCCATCCCGCTGGGTTTCCCCAGCCACTCTGGGTGGTTCCCAACAGATTAAAAACAGAATAAAACATCAAATATTAAAAACATCCCTAAACAGGGCTGTCTTCAGAATCCTTCTAAAAGTCAGATAATTGTTTATTTCCTTGACATCTGATGGGAGGGTGTTCTACAGGGCAGGCACCACTACTGAGAAGGCCCTCTGCCTTGTTCCCTGTAACCTTACTTCTTGCAAGGAAGGAACTGCCAGAAGGCCCTCGGAGCTGGACCTCACTGTCTGGGCTGAACAATGGGGGTGGAGATGCTCCTTCAGGTATACTGGGCCGAGGCCATTTAAGACTTTACAGGTCAGCACTAACACTTTGAATTGTGCAAGGAAACATACTGGGAGCCACTTTAGGTCTCTCAGGACTGGTGTTATACGGCCACTCCCATTCACCAGTGTAGCTGCCGCATTCTGGATTAGCTGTAGTTTCCGGGTCACCTTCAAAGGTAGCCCCACCTTTGGGGCTATGAGGACGGGGTCCTGTGTTGGTAGCTGCATACATTTCAGTAGGTTTAGCTTTTGCAGGAGAGAATTTCCACTTCTAAGATGGCTGTTGCAGCCCTCTTGCTGGGCTAGAACTCCAACCACCCCCAACCCTTGGCTATGCTGCTTGGGACATAGATTTGAAATCAAGCAACATCTGGGAATCCACAGATTCCACCCACCCCTGTATTAATGGTATAGGAAGCTCTTCCTTCTCTCATCTTATCACCTGAATTGGTTTTAGGGGTAGAGTGTTAGATATTTGAGATCCCAAGAGAGGGAGGCTACTAAGATTACAACTAAGATTGCTACATCAACATCAGCTGTCACTCAGATTGATTGATTTGCAATGTTCACATTGCTAGAAATATACTCTATATCCTACAATATTAAACAAAGTCAGAAACTTCAGCTAGTGCAGAATTCAGAGGCCAGGTTGCTCACCAGAGGGTTTGAGCATATTACACTGATCCTGGTCCAACTGCACTAGCTACCATTTAGTTTCTGGGCCCAATTCAAAGTGCTGGTTTTGATCTATAAAGCCTTAAACGGTTCAGGATCACAATACCTTAAGGACCGCCTCTTTCCATATGAACCTACCTAGATCCTGAGATCATCTTCTGAGGCCCTTTTTCGTGTGCCTCCTCCTCGAGTCGTCCAGAGGGTGGTAACATGAGAACAGGCCTTCTCTGCAGTGGCCCCCATCTGTGGAATGCTCTCCCCAGGGAAGTTCACCTGGCACCTTCATTATACACCTTTAGGCGCCAGGCAAAAATGTTCCTTTTTAACCAGGCCTTTGGTTGATCTGATTTATATCACTTCTTAAAATGTGGCTCTTTTCTGGGGGGTGGGGAGGGTGTTATTGGGTTGTTGTTTGTATTTTGATTATATATACTGTTGTTTTTATGTTGATCTTTTCTGTGTATCGCCCTGAGACCTCTGGGTATAGGGCGGTATTTAAATTTAATAAATAATAATAATAATAATAAGTCCCAAACAACTTGGTTTGGGGCACAGCTGTTGTTTATTTGCTACATTTGTAAGTTTCATGACTAGGCAGAGATCTGATTCCAGCATTTGGTGATTCCAGTTCTTTGCTCTACCCCAGGCATAGGCAAACTCGGCCCTCCAGATGTTTTGGGACTACAACTCCCATCATCCCTAGCTAACAGGACCAGTGGTCAGGGATGATGGGATTCGTAGCCTGAAAGCATCTGAAGGGCAAATTAACTGGGAAAATCAGATTTATTAAAGACCAAAAGTTCATCGAGGACTGGGGAAAATTGGTGGATTATCTGAAAAACATTTGTGGTATAAATACAACGTTAGTGGGATTTCAAGAGGCACTGTAAAAATACAAATAAGTATTGTTTATTAAAAAAAAAAAACGGGAGTAAGGAGGAATAATGGCAATATGAAAAAAGGGAATGTGTATCAAAGGTATAAATATGGATGATTGTCAGAGGCGCTGAAGGAAGTTCAAAACAGGTATAATATGTTGTATTCGGTTTAAAATGTATAACTGGATGAAAATCAATAAATTTATTTATAAAAAAAAAAAACATCTGAAGGGCCGAGTTTGCCTATGCCTGCTCTACCCACTACACAAGACTGCCTTTTGTTTTTTCTGTGGGATTCCTCTTTCAGAGCTGCTTGAATCATTTTCTTACGTTTCAGCTCCTGAACCTTTCAGTGAATATAAAGGTGGCCAGGGAAAAAGAGTGAGGGGAGGAATAGTAACCCCAAGCTGCTATTTGATAAGATTGAAGTGAAATGTATCTTGAAACATTCTCTCACTCCCACTGCTGCATTTCAAATCGCACTTGCATGTCGCAGAACACATGCGCTCCCAAGTTCACAATGTTCACACTGAAGTAATACGCATGAAAATACAGTATTTCTCAAAAAAGGGCAGGTTGGTTGTGGATTGCAGGTTGTGGATTTCAGGTAATGCATTCCGTACAATGTTTCTCCGATGAAAATAGGGACATCCCATTCCATAATGATAATTTTACTTTTTTTAAAAAAAGTATGTATTTGTTTTTTAAAATTAAAAATTTTCAGAGCTATATCAAACATAAATCATAAAAACAAGATTACAAGGAATCTCATGGGCTTCCCTCTTCCCCTTTGTGGGCCCTATTGTTAGTCATTTCCTCCTGCATCTTTTGTAATAATCCAAGTCTTTTACATCCCCATTGTGTCCAGAATTCACCCTTAAACCACAAGTGATATTCCAATCCTGCTAACAATTTTTACTGTTTACAATGGTGTTTAAGATAAGTTATACATTTCCCCCATTCCTCATTATATATATATATAAAGCAAAATAAAACATTAAACGCTTTAAAAAAACACCTTCCCTATACAGGGCTGCCTTCAGATGTCTTTTAAAGGTTGTACTGTTATTTATCTCCTTGGCTCGGGGGTCACAAAACTCCATACCCTCCAACATTTCTCCAATGAAAATACGGATGTCCTAAAAGAAAGCAGGACATTCCGGGATCAGATCAGAAACCAGGGTGGCTTCTGTGAATCCAGGACTGTCTCTGGAAAACAGGGACACTTGGAAGGGTCTGGCAATGGCATTTGTAAATGGTTTCACAAACCATCAGCAGGAGTGCAGAATAACAGGAGCCTGTACCCAGGCTGTAATCTAATCTTACAGATTTGACAAAGATGCTACAAAAATGCCTTCTGCTGAATCAAACCTCTGATCTGTTTAGCTCAGAACTGTCTGCAGCTATCCCAGGTTGTCAGGCCAAAGCCTGTCTCAGCTTTGACACCTTTTGACTAAAAGTATCAGGGATTTGGGAAAATATGAGCCCTGTATACGATCTGTGATCCCTTTCTACAATCACAGGAGTGAATGAATGGACAGTGAATCTGCATGTAACAATAGAAGGAATCAAAGTGTTCTCTGAGTCAGTACATGGAGAGAAGCAATTCTAGGAAACGCCAAGAGAGGATATAAACCCAGAGCAGAAGCCATTTTGAATTCAGTTGTAGCAAAGCGTGTTCTCCTTCATGGAGAGCACGTGTTGCGGTGGGGGCCGCCAGGACACTCCAAAGTTGGGGGGCGGGCTAATTGATGGTTGGCCACTGATGCGATTGGGGCTTCCCTTGTTGTTGGGAATAAGTTAATGTTGCCATTTGTTGACTGACAGCCAGAAATGCTAAAACTCTTTGCACGAGGCTAGGGCTTCCTCTTTTCGCCCGTGCATCGGATTGCCCGTCCCTCCCTCCCTAGAATAGGGTTGTTCGCTTTGACCTTGCTATGCCTGTCATGTGGTCGTCTGCTTTGGAGCGGGGGCCTGGTAGGAATTTTGTCCATCTGGCTGATTGGCTGGGGCCATTTGGTTTTTGCCTACTGCGTAGCAAATCGTCACAACTTGTAAGGTTCACGGTTAGGCATTGGTTTATGGTTTGGTTGATTGAGGGGCATGGATTGGCTGTGCCTGCCCCTCTAATGCTGCTGCTGCAAGGGATTCCGTTAAAGGAATTGGGAGCTAACTATTGCTTGTCCACTCTGTCAAGGGGGCTCGGGCCATAGCAATGAGCTCCTGGTTGCATTTGGGGTGAGGGCAGGTTCCCTGCTCTGCGTAACCCCCAAGTGTATTTCCCCATTCTGACTTTCGCATCGTGCGGAATGTCAGTCTGTCCCCCATGGTGGGGGCAGATAGTCGCAACCAATGCCTACGCAACCACTCACAAATTTGTATTTTAATAAAGTTATGGCCAAAATTATGCCAAAAATCTTAAACAAAAATTTCTGTGTGATATGTGAGTTATTGGGGTGGACCTGGGGACCTCGACACGCAAAGGTATCACATTTATTCATTTCCATCCTTCAGTCCCTTGTCATTTTACAAAGTTTGCAGCAGCAAACAGGGGAACTCGGGGAGCTCTGTGGACAATTGCTTTGTGAAATAAGATCCAATATATATATATAGGTTTTACATAAATTTATACATTATAACTTTAACCGTTTCAAAACATTAAAATAAAAAGGTTCTTTCAAACCTTTGGAACTCCTCACCTCCCTCCATTTCCAAAGAAAATAAATTCTTTTTTCTTTCTCTGCGTCTTTTACTGTTATCTATCTGTTATATGGGACGTGGGTGGCACTGTGGGTTAAACCACTGAGCCTAGGACTTGCGAATCAGAAGGTCGGCGGTTCGAATCCCCACAACAGGGTGAGCTCCCGTTCATTGGTCCCTGGTCCTGCCAACCTAGCAGTTTGAAAGCACATCAAAGTGCAAGTAGATAGACAGGTGCCGCTCCGGTGGGAAGGTAAACGGCGTTTCCAGGCGCTGCTCTGGTTCGCCAGAAGGGGCTTAGTCACTGTATGCTGGCTCCCTCGGCCAATAAAGCAAGATGAGCGCCGCAACCCCAGAGTCGGTCACGACTGGACCTAATGGTCAGGGGTCCCTTTACCTTTACCTTTATCTGTTATATATTCATAATTTCCAAAGTTCATTTCACATTACAAGTGTCACTGTATCCCTGCCAATGATTTTAACTAATGGAATCCATTATCCAGCCTATGATGGTGGAAGACGAGATCAACCCGTCTTGTGTCATTTCCCGTAGTTGTGTACCAGCACCCACACCGAAATGCAGTAGCAAAACAAACCTAAAGAAGGAAATCAATAAAAACCTTCTGCAGAGGGGAAGGGCTTGATCCTTGGATAGAAACAGTCTGAGCAGAAAGGATTTTGCTTGCTGCATCTTTCCATTAATCTGCTGCTCACGCGACATGCTGATGCCGTAGAAGCCTTGCTGATTGGTCACGGGGAGACGGAGGGGGGTGCAATTTCAATGCCTGTATTAGTACAAGATAAATCCTCTCCTGCCAAGCTATGATTTAATCGCTGGAAACACAAAGGTTGTGTGTTTGTGTGTTGGTTTGTGTTGAGTACTCCGAGGGGTGGAAACGAAATTTGGTGTTCAAGTTCTTCTATCCTGGCTTCCCAAACCAGGCGTGTGCAACCACTTTAGCGTCCTGGAAATATCAATGACTTCCCTTCTTCTCTTTCCATGGTTCATTTTGCATATCATAGATTCCTGCATATTTTACAAAAACTGAACCATTTAATAATAATAATAATAATAATAATAATAATAATAATAATAATTTATGCCCCGCCCATCTGGCTGGGTTTCCCCAGCCACTCTGGGCGGCTTCCAACAAAAGATTAAAAATACATTAAAGCATCAGTCATTAAAAACTTCCCTAAACAGGGCTGTTTAATACTTAACATTCCATTAATATAGCCATCAAATGTTATTTACACTGTTGAATTTATCTTAGTGCTACCAGTGTTTTCAGGTGTACACAATTTCCCCCCATATATTCAATAAACGTTTTCCAATCCTCTCTAAACAAATGTTCTTCTTGTTCTCTAATTCTGTATGTTAAATCTGCAAGCTGTGCATATTCCATCAGATTAAGTTGCCATTCTTCTTTAGTTGGGACCTCGCTCATTTTGCATTTTGGGGCTAACAAAACATGGATGTGTGGTTCTTGGGGCTTCTTCATAATAACATTACTGAGCAGGATGCGTGCCGTAGCTGAGGACCAGAAATCAGGGAGTGAAGCGGCACCGTGCTTTGGAAACGAGCAAATAAGAATTATGCGTCTGTGGGGTTCTGTTGAACACTCCTGTGGCTAATATAATTTGTTAGTCAGCCTACAAATGTCAAACGCTATCAAATGTGTATGAATAGCAAAGCTATGGGTTTTTATGCAGTCGTCGGCCTCGGCTCCGAAACATTATCGCAGGAGCAATTTGACCTCCAATTAACGGATTGGCGTGAATGCTTATATGATTTTGCCTTTCAAGTGGATGAATATGCCTGCCAAAAGGGATGGTGGCAAGCCTAAATCAAATCATTTGTACCTTTTCTTTAACGAGTCACACCTGGAGAACCCAGGGATTTTATTTCCAACGTCAAGCCGTTGCTGTCTAATGATCATGTTGGGAACCATTGACGTTGGTGAATGTTTGCTTACTTTGCCTGGGCCAACAACTAATGGAATGAGCAAATACAGTGCTTTTTTCCGGGGGGGGGGGGGGGTCGCAAGGGTACGCATGCCCCTAAACATTTTGTGAATCTTTGTACTTTTGTCCATTTACTGTATTTATTTTTCCCGATTTGAACTATAAAATGGTGGTTTTCTTGAGTCAAAATGAGAGTACCCCTAAACATTTTTTTTTAAGAAAAAAAAGCACTGGGCAAATGTGTTGACTATCTAGGGTTCTGAGGCTCTTGGGACCATTCCAGTCAGATGTCAAGGGATGGAAAATGATAAGGAAGACACAGCACAGAGCTACAATCAAAGAACTTCCCTTTTCCCGGATGTGTGATACATAGGCTAATTTATGCAGTCTTCACCAACTGATTCATAACTAAGCAGCATCATACCCAGTAAGATCCTGGGAACTGTAGTCAGTGGCAGAGGAAGCCTCTCTGGCACCCGGGGCGGGGCCAGGCGGCGTACGTGAGACGCCCATACAGATAGCACACATGTGGCAGCCCGTACCCTTGGCTGCTCTACAGCTGGGGGGGAGGAAGTGAGCCATTTTGTCAACCCTCCCCAGGGTGGCACACGGGGCAGACCGCCCCCCACCCCTCCCCTCCGTACGCCGCTGACTGTAGTTTGTTAAGGGTGCTGAGAGTCGTTTAAAGGTAAAGGGACCCCTGACCATTAGGTCCAGTGATGACCAACTCTGGAGTTGCGGCGCTCATCTCGCTTTATTGGCCAAGGGAGCCAGCGTACAGCTTCCAGGTCATGTGGCCAGCATGACTAAGCCGCTTCTGGCGAACCAGAGCAGCGCACAGAAATGCCGTTTACCTTCCCGCCAGAGCGGTACCTATTTATCTACTTGCACTTGGACGTGCTTTCGAACTGCTAGGTTGGCAGGAGCAGGGACTGAGCAACGGGAGCTCACCCTGTCGCGAGGATTCGAACCGCTGCCCTTCTGATCGGCAAGTCCTGGGCTCTGTGGTTTAACCCACAGCGCCACCCGTGTCCCCCTATTACCCTTACAGAGCAACAGTTCTCAGTACAGTTTAGCAACCCAATTGCTGTTCCTGGCAACTCTGAGAAATGGGGGGGGGGGGAGTAGAAGGTCTCCTCACAACCCTCAGCGCCCTTAGCAAACTACAGTTCCCAAGATCCTTTGGGCGAAGCCGTAACTATTTAAGGTGGCATGACGCTGCTCAAAATCTACAGTGCAGATGGAGCCTAACGCTAAAACAATTTAATAACTTATAGTGCAATCCTCACCATGTCAGCTCTCTTAAATTCAACAGGGCTTACTCCCAGCTAAGTGGGGTTAGAAATGGTAGCCTGAGATTGTTTCAACTGCCTAACTCCTAATTTTAAAGGAGTATTTCAGAGAGTTCAGTTAAATACAAGAGGGAAGGGAGTGGAGGGATGCCTCTGGAAAGAGAGTAAAAAATACCACCTCAAACTACAACTGCTCAGCAACAATAAGAAGTGCATTACCAAATATTCCTTCGCACACTCAGGACAGTTTATATTCACTGCTAAATGCAAGTCCTCTGCTTTCTGGTGATCAAGTCAGGTGGGTAGACTAGCAAACCAATGTGATCCCATGTCACATCTGGAGGGGGGGTTGTTTTTTGCATTTTGGTTAAATGGGAGAAATACTTTAGGGTAATATCACGGAATCGCAGAACTTGAGAGTTGGAAGGGATCCGAGGTTTATCTAGTCCAACCCCCTGGAATGCAGGAATCTTAGCACATGGTCTCCCATCTAGTAGTTTTATTGCAGCACCTCTAAGAGGGGATTAACAAAAAGGGGAAATCCTCGGATGCCAAGAGCCAGGTTAGAAAACTCCAGCAGAGATTATTTTAAAATCACAAAATATGCAGCAAAGTAAAGTCTGATTTACCTACAAATCTTTAAAATATCCCCTTCTAAGTTGCTCCCAATTTTCCCCAGTTCCCTTAGCATAAAGAGAGACAACCCATTTAGTAAGTTTGGTTTTTAAAAAAGTTTACTTACAAATTCCTCAAAGGTCAGAATCATGTGCTTTTCCATACAGCAGCAAGAAAAGACAGACAGTAGAACTTAGGTTCTAAAACAGTAAATGTTTCTAAATTATTTGAAACACAAAGATGACTTCCCTAAAGCCACACAGTCTAAGCTTGGAGCCTCTAGATTAGACCTCCTTACTGGTGGGATTCACATGGTGGAAGTAGGAGAACAAAGAGTTTGGTAACCCTTCCTGTCCCAAGGAGAGGAGGTGTGACCTAGCTAACCCTGGCAGGACAACTTAGTCTATGGTCTTAACCCCTTCATGCATGAATTAAGCATGCTGATTAAATGAAGCTGGATTTATCCCACAGAGGGCACCACTGTTTTACCCCTGCCATCAAGAATGGACACACACTTGTGTGGGTCAGCCAACGATTACTCAATTGGTTGTGGTGGGGGGACGGGACGATTGCAGGATTTAGGAAAAAGCTTGGGGGCAAGACTCTGCAGGCTGACTTTGTCTGCCGATCTGCACATCAGCTCTGTGAAAGGTCTGGCATGTGATCTCGCCTTCCAGAGGGATTCAGGGAGCTGCTCCTCACAGTTCACGGAGAAGGTCCATGTGACAGGCCTCTGTGCAGGCGGCACGAGGGGGTGGAAGCTGCCTGTTCCCTCCTCCCTCCCTCCCCTTTAGTGCTTACTCATTTGCCTCGGGGCTTGCCACAGAGCCGCTCAGATCCTGCTTATTAGTCATGACCGTACGCTGCTTCGATCAGTTGGCTTCCTAAGATGACAAGGCTCAATTAAAACACAGTCATATCTGGTGGCTGAAGAGAGATGGAGAGGGCAGAGTGTGTGTTCCATGCAGACATTATGCACAGCAGCTAACATGGAGGGGTGGGTGGGGACTTGCATGGCTGTTTAACATTCCTAAGCTCCACACACACACACCCGCCACAAGGAGTTAGCCAGTATTATGCATTAGCATACATGTGTGGGTATGCATCAGATGTTAGTGGAAAGCCTCCTCTGTGTGTACATGTGTGCATCTTTGCACATGTGTGTGTGTTTGCACACATGTATATGCACAAGCATGTGTGTGTTCATATGCAAAGGTGTGTGCATGTTTTCTCCTGGTGCATTTATTTTATTTTTTATTTTTTTGCATGCTAGATCCGATACCTCTACTGAAAGCCGCTCCTTCTGCTTACATCATAATATTAGTGGCTCCGCTGCTCAGAAAACGTAAAGGGCTGTGGCGATTTCTTCTCTTCGCTGCATTTTTTATTTTTTTTAAAAAATACAGCAGCCATTCTGCAATGATATTTTGTTTGCTTAGCTTTTACTCAGAGCCGAGAAGGAATAAAGAGATGCACATTGCCAGAACATCAGGCAATGAAGTGGAGACTAGAAAGGAGAGAAAAGGATAGCTGTTAATCATCCATTCTGTGAAATACAAGAGCAGAATACTAGTTCTCTGTTGTTGTCAATTTGGAATTATCTTGTTATGAGTGGGAGAATGGGGTGGGGAGTAGGCTGTATGCAATACCCTTCTAACTCCTGGATCCAGTGTTAAAATATAACCAGGCTAGATGTCTAATGAGCCGATCACCTGGGCGATGGGCCTGTAAGAGAACAAAGGGTTAAGAGGCTTGGTTTTAGATGGCAAATGGATGGGGGCTCCCTCCTTTAACAGACAAAACCAGAGTTTGGGGGCTGTGATGTGAATGCGAGGGAAAGCAGCAAGCTGGAGAGAGAGCACAACGTTTGATTTCTGTTTGAATCCAAAGCTGCAGGTATGGGAGAAACAGGACCCTCTTGGAGCATTAATGCTGTTAACCCCTCCATCACTGGCTCAGGTTGCATATTTGTGTAAATAAACCATATATCCTCAAGACACCACAGTTTCTGGTACTCCAAAAGAAAACACAGACCCTGGAATCTCCCACTGCTCAGAGATTGGGGTGCCATGCAACAATAGGTTACCAGGGTAGAAGTTAATCATATTTTTACATAACCAAGGCCTCTGTTTTGTTCTTGTTGATGATGCTGCTGATAATGATGTTTTAAAAAACAAGCACTGCCTTAGCTTGCAACGCGTGCATTTGAAAAGAAAAACAAAGCTTAACATCGGGGGCAAATAAAGCACACAAATAAAATATCCGCTGTTTGTTCAGGCAACAGAGCTAAAATGTATTTGGGTTGGTTTTCACTGCCTTTTAACAGAATATCCCCAAGGCAGCTCTGTCTTGTTGATGCTGCCCCTGTGTGCATGCTTTGAAAGGGGCCTTTCAAAGGGGACTTTTAAAAGAGAACCTTGTCTGTCCAATGTGCTGGTTTTGCTATGGAAAATTACAGTACTTTATTTGACTTTCCTGCAAGGCATGCGCACACTTCAGCTGGGTTGCCCTGCCAAAATTGTTAATTCTAGTTTTCCTTTGTTATGGGAAGAGAGACGAACTGTGGAATAACAGCAAAGCATCTGGGCAGGAATAAAACTGAGCATTAATAGAATACTATCCAAATTTCAAGTTCATAATAAAAGGAGCAGCACTAGATTGCTGGGCTGTATTTGTTTGACTTCCTTTCATTCTTAGGCTGAAGTCTGAAAACTGATGAGTAGCCTCTATAGAATTTCACTGGGGACATGGCGTACTTTGTTTTGTGGCCAAACCATAAAATAAACAATCTGAGGCATATGGGATCAAGGGAAGAATGAAGCAAGCTTTGCATTGACTCGGTGCAGCTGTATGATGCTCTTCCACATGGAGCCATAGTTTAACATTACATGCTAACCAGTTTAGCATATGACTCAGGGAGTTCCAGATTTGACTCTTGCCATTTTCTTGAACTCTCTGCAAGTCTCTTTCTCTCAGCCTCAGTCTGGTGTCTGCAATATGGGCACGATAATGGTTGTTTGCCTTACATAGTTGTTGCAAGGTTGCAGGTTTATATACATTTGAAACACTTGGATGCTAAAAACGAAAGCAGAAAAGCAGAAAAACAAAGCAATTATGAGGCCTTCAGGGTGTGGTGCATCCTTCTGTCTGAACCCTCTTATCTTTGTACATACAACATTCAGGAAAGTTTGGGGTTTGCTGTTGCTGGGGGTTTTCAAGGAGAGAGAACAGATTGGAACTGCTGCAGATATGAACCCCGTTTTCTGCAGGTGGAAGGTGCCTTCAATGCACATATAACCAACACTGAAAAATTTGCACATTTGGATATGCATTACATGGGCATTACAGTCATCATCTCAGTGTCCTTGAACACATTTGATGCAGCTGTGTGCAAACATCCCCATCCAAAACTATTGGGCAGAATGAGGGCCAGAGCATTCTTTGAATCAAGTAAGAACAGATGAGCTCTGTGGTCTTCCCAACCAGTTGTGCGAGGTAAAAAAAAGTACACTGGGATTTGTACCGAGTGGGCCAACTGAGTTTTACTCATGGTAGACCCATTGAAAATAATGAATTAGCCCAAATTAGGTTAATTATTTTCAGCAAGTCTGCTCTGACTAAAACCTAAGGCTTATCCACACTTACGTTTTGCTCTGCACTATCCAGGCAAGTCCACACTTAAAAGTTCTGTGTCCAAGTATATGCTTTGTGTGTGTGTGTGTGTGTGTGTGTGTGTGTGTGTGTGTTGCCCTGAGCTTTCCCCATGAAAGCCTGCTCTTTAGCGTTCAATTGGAGCAAATGTCAGACTGGAATTTCTGCAGATTGCTGTTTGTGCCAAGTGAGCTTTAAAGAGCGGGCTTTTGAGGGGAACACTCTGGAACAAAAGGAAAAAAGGGCACTCAGACACAAAGCTTTAAAGTGCGACCTGCACCTGGAAAGAGTTGAGGAAAAGTCAGTGTGGATAAGCCCTTTGTAGGGGACGCAGGTGGCGTTGTGGTCTAAACCATTAAGGCTCTTGGGCTTGCCAATTGGAAGGTCGGCGGTTCGAATCCCCATTGCTCTCCCATTGCTCTGTCCTAGCTCCTGCCAACCTAGCAGTTCAAAAGCATGCCAGTGCAAGTAGATAAATAGGTAGCGCTGCAGCAGGAAGGTAAACAGTGTTTCCATGTGCTCTGGTTTCCATCATGGTGTTCCATTGCTCCAGGAGCGGTTTAGTCATGCTGGCCACATGACCCGGAAAGCTGTCTGTGGACAAACGCCGGCTGCCTCAGCCTGAAAGCAAGATGAGCACCGCATTCCCATAGTCACCTTTGACTGGACTTAACCGTCCAGGGGTCCTTTACCTTTACCTTTACAGTAGACTCCATGGTAAAATTGCTGCTCGCATCAACAATGGCATCATTACAAGAGTTATGAGTAATCAAAGATTTGATCCTGTGCTTGGAGAGGTCAGATTACATTGACATCAGCCCAACCCAGAGCTCTTTAAAAAGAGCTCAGCACCTGACCTAGTAGGTATGATGCAGCAAGCATTTGAGAGCTAACCTGAGGCACTCCTGATGTCAACTCCCATAAGCATCAGCCAGCATGACCAAGGGTCAGAGGAGATGGAAACTGTTTTGCAGCAACATCTGGCTAGCTATCCCTGGCTTAGCGCTTGAGCCATGGATCCATTGCATAGATTTATTTGTTGAATTTGACCAGGGTTTGTTGAGCCGAGGAGAAAAGGAATCTTGGCTTGCAACCGTGGAGTGCATCATAGCCTTTTATCCCCCAGGAAGAGACACAAGGAAAAGAAGGACCTAAATTTCCCACAGCCTGTAGTTCCACAGACGGAGAAGTGAACAAAGGATATTTCTCACCAAGAAAAGACTTCTTATACTTTCCCTTAGATCTCTGCACAGATAGATTGAGCAGAACAGAAGTGATTGTGCTTCTGAGTATTTCTGAGCCATAGGACTTCACCACAGCTACCCTGAGGGTGGGAAATGAATTTCCCAATGCCGGATCTTCTCTCTGACTTAGCTTCTGCCCCCAGTGGCTTGGCATCTGCTCCTTGAAAACTCTTTCCAGCTAGGAAAAATTGCAGAGAGCAAGGCGTGCAGCACTATTTAGAAGTTCTTTCCAGTACAGTGGTACCTTGGGTTAAGAACCTAATTCGTTCCGGACATCCGTTCTTAACCTGAAACTGTTCTTAACCGGAAGCACCACTTTAGCTAATGGGGCCTCCTGCTGCTGCTGCGCCGCCGGAGCACAATTTCTGTTCTCACCCTGAAGCAAAGTTCTTAACCCAAGGTACTATTTCTGTGTTAGCGGAGTCTGTAACCTGAAGTGACTGTAACCTGAAGTGTCTGTAACTTGAGGTACCACTGTACTTGGGAACGGTCATCTATCTATGGGTAGATCCATCTGGTATGAACCAGATGAAACTCAGCAATTTTAGTGTGATTCAGAATTAATGTGTGGAGTAAGATTCTACAGCAGGTCCCCTCCAATACTAAGGGTTATTTCAATCCCGTTGGTTTCTTTATTTATATATATAGTGGAACCTTGGTTCTTGAATGGCTTAGTTGATGAACAAATTTGCTCCTGAATGCCGACCCCATGGACCAGACCACGCCAGACACTCCTGTCTTCCACTACCTCCCGCAGTTTGGTCAAACTCATCCTGGTAGCTTTGAGAACACTATCCAACCATCTCATCCTCTGTCGTCCCCTTCTCCTTGTGCCCTCCATCTTTCCCAATATCAGGGTCTTTTCCAGGGAGTCTTCTCTTATCATGAGGTGGCCAAAGTATTGGAGCCTCAGCTTCAGGATCTGTCCTTCCAGTGAGCGCTCAGGGCTGATTTCCTTCAGAATGGCTAGGTTTGTTCTTCTTGTAGTCCATGGGACTCTCAAGAGTCTCCTCCAGCACCATCATTCAAAAGCATCAATTCTTTGGCGATCAGCCTTCTTTATGGTCCAGCTCTCACTTCCATTCATCACTGCTGGGAAAACCATAGCTTTTACTATATGGATCTTTGTTGGCAAGGTGATGTCTCTACTTTTTAAGATGCTGTCTAGGTTTGTCATTGCTTTTCTCCCAAGAATAAATAATGCCCCTCAATGAGGCCAAACTTAGATTCACAAAATGTTTAGGGGTATGTGTACCCCTGCATCCCCCCAGAAAAAAGCAGTGCATATATATAGATATCGTTTTCTGTTTTACAATTTAAAATACTCCTTTTACATCCTCAAGATATCAGTGACTTCCCTTCTTCTCTTTCCATGCTTCCTTTTACATATCATAAATCCCTGCATATTTTACAAAAACTATACCATTCAGTGTTCCGTTATTGCATCCATCAAAATTTGTTCACGCTGTTGAATTTATCTCAATGCCGCCAGCGTTTTCAGCTGTACGCAGTCATTTCCCACATATTCAGTCAACGTTTTCCAATCTTCTCAGTCCCATTGATTTCAGTCGGATAGATATAACTGGGATAGCTCAGTTAGTAGAGCATGAACCTCTTAATCACAGGCTTGTGGGTTTGAGCCCCATGTTGGGCAAAAGACTCCTGAGGTTGAACTAAATAATCCTCAGGGTCCCTTCCAACTCTATAATTTTATGATTCTATTATTTAAGCATTATTTAAGATATTGCATCCAATCAGCTTTCATTGGATTATGTTCACTGTATCATTCTGATTAGGGAAGTCAGCGATTTGAATATTTTTTCTTTGTTAAACTTTGGCTACAGTCCACGGTGGAGCTTACACTGCAAGGCAGGCATAGGGGAAGTTTGGCCCTCCTGATGTTACAGAATTACAACTCCCATCATCCCAGTCCATTGGCCACGGAGAGCCTCAAGGTCCATAAATAGCAACACCTTAGTGGTCCCAGGCCCTAAGGAAGTTAGATTGGCTTCAACCAGAGCCAGGGCCTTTTCAACTCTGGCTCCGGCCTGGTGGAACGCTCTGCCTCATGAGACCAGGACCCTGCAGGATCTGACTTCTTTCCGCAGGGCCTGTAAGACAGAGTTGTTCCGCCTGGCCTTTGGCTTGGAGCCAATTTGATTCCCTCTCTCTCTCTCTCTCTCTCTCTTTCTTTCTTTTCCTTCTCCTCCTGCGATGAGGCTACATTTTAATATTTTAATGTTCCATTATTTTAATGTTGTATTTTATTTTTGTTTTTAAGTTGTAATCATTCTTCTTGTTTTTATTATTGTTTGTAAGCCGCTCTGAGCCCGGCCTTGGCTGGGGAGGGCGGGGTATAAATAAAAAATATTATTATTATTATTATTATTATTATTATTATTATTAACATCTGGCCAGCCAAGGTTCCTCACTCCTGCTGTGGTGGGCAGTTCTTTGAACCAAGTGGCTCCAAACCTTTTCAGAATGGCAACCCCCAAGCCCAAATTTACTTGGTATGGCAACCCATTGATTTATTGTCACATGAACTGTGTACCTTAGGTCTTTGCCAGCCATCACTTTCATAGATTTTAACTTTTTCTATTTTACAACTATTACTTGAGGCATCCGAGAAACAATTTTCTTGGCGTCCCTATTAATGTGGAATTTCTTGAAATGTGCACAGCACTGACTGGAATGTAATTGAAATCAATAAGATTTTAGAATGCAGAAATAAAGAAAATCATCAATTCTAGCCCTAAACGGCCTCGGTCCAGTATAGCTGAAGGAGCATCTCCATCTCCATCATTCTGCCCGGACACTGAGGTCCAGCACCTAGGGCCTTCTGGCGGTTCCCTTGCTGCGAGAAGCCAAGTTACAGGGAACCAGGCAGAGGGCCTTCTCAGTAGTGGCGCCCGCTCTGTGGAACGCCCTCCTACCAGATGTCAAAGAGAAAAATAACTACCAAACTTTTAGAAGACATCTGAAGGCAGCCCTGTTTAGGGAAGCTTTTAATGTTTAATAGGTTATTGTATTTTAGTGTTTTTTTGAAAGCCGCCCAGAGTATACAGATGGGCAGGGTATAAATAAATTATTATTATTATTATTATTATTATTATTATTATTATTATTATTATTATAATATTATGTGGGGGCGACCTTATCTAAATTATATAATTTGGTATTTGAATGATTGGTATTATTAATTGTATTACAAATCAGTATTATTATAATGAGGCTATTATTGGATTATAATTGAAAATTAATAAAAATTACTATCAGCAAAAAAAAAAGAAGAGAGAAGGAACGATAGTATAGAACACTAAAAAAAAAAGAAAAAGACTGACAAAGCTATTTGCCATTTATTTTGATGGGAATGTCAGAACCCCAATCACCCAACTGCAGGATATTGCCTTGTAAGCTATAAAACATTATTATAAAATTGATTCAATCTAAAAATGGTTTATTCTAAAAATGGTTACACAAGCAATGTTATATATAACCAACTATAAATATTCTTTTTAAAAAAAACACACGATGAAGTCCCATTTGGGCATGTATCATCAGGATAGCTGAGCTTGCATTTTGCCAACAAGTAGGTCAACACAGGGTTTGATGGCTGTCACCCATAGTCTCAGATCATTATTGATATGTAGCCTGCCGCTGTATTTCATCTTCACAGCAGTCGTTGCTGAAAAATCTGTCTTGCAAAAATATGTACCACCAAATGGCAGCAGCACAAATATAGCTTCATCGGCAAGATCAGTGGAAACTCAGTAATTTTAGTAACATGAAGCCAGAATTCAGGTAACCTCTCTTCCAAAAATCTATCATTGAGGGTCCTATGTATCACATGACAATGGGTTGTCCTTCTCATGTAGTCAAAGACAACTTGGCGACATCACTTGCAAATTGAGTTTTGCACCCACTTGAACGTATGTTTCTTTTAAAAAAATAAATAAAGTATACTTTTCAAGTTTATACATTTCACTAGTTTTACAATCATTTTGACATTTCAAAACTTGACTTCCTTCCCCCTCTTTCTGTGGTTCCTTAAATTTATTCTTAATATCTTCTGCATATCCAAATTAACTTAATTTGCTCATCTATTCGTCTTCTTTAAATATATACGCTTATGAAACTGCAGGTTACTACAATAATCCTGCCAATGTTCTTATCTGCTTACAATTTATCTGTAAATATTCAATAAACCATTTCCATTCTTTTATAAAAAGTTTGTTATCTTGATTTCTTATTCTTCTGATAAGTTTCACCATTTCTGCATATTCCATAGGTTTTTGGATCCATTCTTCCTTTGCTGCGACTTCTTTTTGTTTTTGGGCAAGTAACATTCTTGCCACAGTAGTCGCATACATGAATAAGTTTCTATACAGTTTAGGTAGTTTTGTCCCTATAATTCCCAAAATTAAAGCTTCCGGTGTTTGTTTGTTTGTTTACAAAAGTTATTTTAAACATCCTTTTCATTTCATTGTACAGACGTACCTTGTTTTGTTCTGGAGCCCCAGCCGCTAGCCGAAAAGGACGTAGGGCAAAGCGCCACATCTGTGCATGCATGTGGAGTGGTTTGTGCTTCTGCGCATGCGGGAGCGCAATTTAGCGCTTCTGCACATATGCGAGTGGCAAACCCGGAAGTAACCCATTCTGGTACTTCCGGGTTTGCCGCGGACATTCGCCGGAATGGATGCTAGACAAGGTGGACGTTAGCGGAGGTATTACTGTATATTATTTCCCAGTGGAAAATGAACTTCTGTTTCTTCAGCAGAAAAGGAGTGACAAATTTTGACTAAACAAACTTCAAATCACCCTTGGCTAAACTATTAATTAGCCTTGGTGGCAGAAGAAGAAGAAGAGTTTGGATTTGATATCCCGCCTTTCACTCCCCTTCAGGAGTCTCAAAGCGGCTAACATTCTCCTTTCCCTTCCTCCCCCACAACAAACACTCTGTGAGGTGAGTGGGGCTGAGAGACTTCAGAGAAGTGTGACTGGCCCAAGGTCACCCAGCAGCTGCATGTGGAGGAGCGGAGACGCGAACCCGGTTACCCAGATTACGAGACTACCGCTCTTAACCACTACACCACACTGGTGAAACTACAAGTAATCCAGAATGTGGCAGCTAGACTGGTGACTGGGAGCAGCCGCGAGACCATGTCCTGAAAACCGACATTGGCTCCCAGTACGTTTCTGAGCACAATTCAAAGTGTTGGTGCTGACTGCATCCTTTATCACCTTAAACATCATCTATGTTATATCCAATATAATATTTATCACTCATGCAATTTGTGAAAATTAATCCAGGTAAATAAAGATTTTAGTTGGGAACAATGTTGTTTTAAAATACCCTCTATAACCTTCCCACA
Source organism: Podarcis cretensis (assembly GCF_951804945.1). Lineage (NCBI taxonomy): Eukaryota > Metazoa > Chordata > Lepidosauria > Squamata > Lacertidae > Podarcis > Podarcis cretensis. The sequence goes on along the minus strand of NC_137172.1, from coordinate 112,126,260 downwards.
CCTTTGTAAACTTTTGGAATGTTTGATTCCTTCAATGGGGTTTTATCTCCCTTCCAATCTCTGGCAACCAACATTCTTACTGCTGTTGTCGCGTATTAAAATATCATTTTCTTATCACCTGGGATCTCTGTGGACAAAATACCTAGATGGAAGGTTTCTGGCTTTTTGTTTTTTGTTTTACAAATGTTTGTTTGAACATTTTTTAACTGTTTACAATGGTCTTTAAGATAAGTTATAATTTTTTCCCATTCCTGCCAATGTTCTTATCTGTTTACAATTTATCTGTAAATATTCAATAAACCATTTCCACTACACTTTCACACCCCTCTGCAAAGAAGTCTTTAAAAATACACCAAACCTGGGGGCTTAATTCATGGATGATGAAATGGTCTTGAAAGATGTTGTCACCATCCTTCCCTCATATTTGGCTTAACGTTACGAGAAACTATTTTTCTATCTGCTACAATGAGTGGTTGTCTGAGGCTCTGAGCATCAGACAGATTCAGAATCATTACCTGAGACATTTTTTGTCTCTCCCTTCTCTAGCCTATGCACCACAGCACAGCTGTAATGTTAATTGCATGCAATTAAGACAATTTATTGCAAAGATATCAATTAGTAGCAAATTGTGCAGATTCTGCAGGGTCCGTAGCTGGAAATCTGGAATTATTCTTCTGTGCAACGTACTTTTTGCAAATGAGTAACCTTGCTGAATTGCTCTGCTGTTTCTATAAATAAAGATGAGCCAGGCCTCCTGGGGGGCATTGTTAATTATGACTAAATACTAGTATACAATCCCCTTTTCTTAAAGAAATCATTTGCGGTGCTTTACAAACACAGATGACCTTGTCAGAGCAATCCACATATTACAAAACACTTTTGCTGTTCTGACCCCTGAGGAGCTGGATGTGGGTGGTACAGCATATCGGAAGCTACACTTCTAGGAATAAGGAAAACCTCTGTTATAAGACAGCATCTTAAAAAGTAGAGACATCACCTTGCCAACAAAAGTTCGTATAGTAAAAGCTATGGTTTTCCCAGTAGTGATGTATGGAAGTGAAAGCTGGACCATAAAGAAGGCTGATCGCCAAAGAATTGATGCTTTTGAATTATGTGCTGGAGGAGCACAAAAAAGCAAAAAAAATAGCAAAAACAAAAGCGCCAAATACAGTGGTACCTTGGTTCTCAAACTTAATTTGCTCCAGACGTCCGTTTGACTCCCAAAATGTTTGAAACCAAGGCGCAGCTTCTGATTGGTGCAGGAGCCTCGGAAACAATAGCCAACAGCTGCATCGGATGTTCAGCTTCAGAAAAATGTTCGAAAACCAGAACACTTCTGGGTTTTCGGTGTTTGGGAACCAAGGCATTTGAGTACCAAGGCATTTGAAAACCAAGGTACCACTGTATTTACCATCTCAAAGGAATGGCCGGGCTATCCAGAAAATGCAACCAAGTAAGGCATTATGAGGTATCCCGGCAGACAGGAGAGAAGCAACACTCAAATTTCTGCTGCAGACCTCCTCCTTCTGTGGTGTATGTATGTTTTGGAGGGGGTGGTCTAGGGTTACAGAGGGAGCAATTTCAAAAGTCTATATAGGGGCTCACTACTCCTGCATGTAGTGAGTGGGGACTCTGTTGCAACAGTTTATCATATTTTTCGCACCATAGGACGCACCGGACAATAGGATGCACCTTGTTTTAGAGGGGGGAGAACAAGGGGAAAAAAATCTCCCCCTCTCTGCCCAGCGCCCCTTCAGCGAAGCGGCAGGAGGCGCTGCGCAGAGAGGGGGAGAATTTCCCCCCTCTTGTTTTCCCGCTCTAAAACAAGGTGCCGTTCAGGCGGCTACCTTGGAAGCCTGGAGAGCGAGAGGGGTCGGTGTGCACCGACCCCTCTCCCTCTCCAGGGTTCAGGTTCCTTTCGACCTGCTCTTTGGGGCTGGCGGGGGAAGCCCACCACCAGCCCCAAAGAGCAGGTCAGGGAGCAGCGGAAAGGCGCAGCGGAGAGGCTGCTGCCATAGTCACGCGTCACCTCTTCAGCTGGGAGAGGGTCGCGGGGCTATGGCTTCTTTAGCCCCTCACGCGCTCTCCCAGCTGGAGAGGTGGCGCGCGGCTAAAGAGGATCCTGCCATAGCCGCGCGTCACCTCTCCAGCCAGGAGAGGGTCGCGGGGGGCTTCTTTTGCCCCGCGCGCGCTCTCCCGGCTGGAGAGGTGACGCACGGCTATAGAGGCTCCTTCCATAGCCGCGCATCACCTCTCCAGCCAGGAGAGGGTCGTGGGGCTATGGCGTCTTCGCTCCATAGGACACACACACATTTCCCCTTCATTTTTGAAGGGGAAAAAGTGCGTCCTATAGAGCGAAAAATACGGTATTTCCTTTAATAAAGATCAGGCTTACTAGCCGCTTTGCTTCTCAATATACTCTGGTTGGCCTCTGTTATTTTTTCCTACCTATAGGGAACCCACGTAAGGACTCTATATGGGCTCTGGAATACCCCATAAGGGAAAGGGAGCAGTTTTTCTTATAACACCTTGCGCAGATTCAAGACCATATAAGCTGTGACATAGCATCCCAACCAAATAGGGAAAGACAAATTCAGTTTCTCTTTTTTCCGATCTTAAGTTCGCTACATTTCTGCATCAATTTGCATTTTTTAAAGTCCTCATGCAAAGCTGTCAACAATCTCTACTAATGTACACCTTTTCATATACACCTTTTAACATACACATTTTGGCCAGCAAACTTCCCTAACAATTCATTTTTAGTTTTTTGAAATGATTGTACTCTTTTAGGACCCTGTGTGTTTGTGTTTTATTCTGTTTGCATCTCATGCACTGCTTTGATGGCATCATGCTCTGAAATGCTGCATAAATTTGGTAAATAGAGGGTGATATTTTTGTATATTTTCATGAATGTATGCATTTTCTGCACATTTCTTTGTCTGGAGCACCGCACGGCAAAAATGTGGAGAAGTGCAAATGGGAAAGGATAGCTGTAATTCAGTTTTCATGGTTTTTCAGTGAGTTAAAATTAGGTCGCTTCTCATTAAAATGTGAGCTGAGCTGATTTCTCCCCGCACAGACCCATCCTTACCACAAGAAGACCTAAACAGCTTAGGTGCAGGATCCTTTAAAGATCACCTCATCCCATACCATCCTGCCTGCTCCCCTAAGATCCAGGCCTTTCTCTGTGTCTCTCCAAGGCACAGCTGGGTGGAAAATAGGCAGGGCCTTCTCAGTGGTTGCCCCATGTAGGAATGAAACACTTTGCTCTAGGAAGTGCAGGTCCCTCACATGTTCTTCTCTTGTTACTGAAACCCTATTTATTCTAGAAAGCTTTTATTTTATGAGACTGTGTTTTTATTATTTCTTTAAACTACTGCATCCCCCTCCTTTTTTTTCCGCTTTATACTATGTTACAAAAGCACTTTATGTTTGTCCCAAGCCACCTTGAGTGCGTTTTGACACTAAGAAGGGTGGGGTAAAACTTTCAGCTAAATAAATAAATTGCTGTTAGATAAGTCACCGAGATGCAGCTTACGGGAGTTGCTGTGACTTTTGCAAGATATTGGTCTGCAGAACGTGAATCTTAATGAGTGAAAAAGTATATCAGCTTACTGTGAAGAGGAGATGCATAGCCCTGGGCTCTAGTCCTTGTATTTTGCCCTGTCTTGCAAAAGTAGCATAGAAAGAAGTTCTCACAGCATATTAGGAAATATTATTGTCCCATCTCCTGAAACCTACTTTTTAGCTGCCTGAATGGTTTTATTCCTTTCAATTTTATTGTAGCTACATCATGTATTTTCAATCTCCCTGATCCTGAATGGGATAACTGTGCCCCTAAAGGACCAGGTGCGCAGCCTGGGAGTCATTTTGGATTCACAGTTGTCCATGGAGACGCAGGTCAATTCTGTGTCCAGGGCAGCTGTTTACCAGCTCCATCGGTATACAGGCTGAGATCCTACCTGCCCGCGGACTGTCTCGCCAGACTGGTGCATGCTCTGGTTATCTCCCACTTAGACTACTGCAATGCGCTCTACGTGGGGCTACCTTTGAAGGTGACCCGGAAACTACAACTAATCCAGAATGTGGCAGCTAGACTGGTGACTGGGAGTGGCTGCTGAGACCATATAACACCAGTCCTGAGAGACCTACATTGGCTCCTAGTACATATCTGAGCACAATTCAAAGTGTTGGAGCTGACCTTTAAAGCCCTAAACAGCCTCGGCCCAGTATACCTGAAGGAGCGTCTCCACCCCCATTGTTCAGCCCAGACACTGAGGTCCAGCTCTGAGTGCCTTCTGGCAGTTCCATTCCTATGAGAAGTGAGGTTACAGGGAACCAGGCAGAGGGCCTTCTCGGTGGTAGCGCCCATCCTGTGGAAAGCTCTCCCATCAGATGTCAAGGAAATGAACAACTATCTGACTTTTAGAAGACATCTGAAGGCAGCCCTGTTTAGGGAAGTTTTTAATATTTGATGTTTTATTCTGTTTTTAATCTACTGGGAACCGTCCAAAGTGGCTGGGAAAACCCAGCCAGATGGGCGGGTATAAATAATAAATTATTTTTATTTTTATCTGAAATACCTAAGTTTACCACCCTGAAATCCATTTCTGGATGAAGGGTGATTTATAAATTTAAAAAAGTAAATAAGCCATCTTGGATCTGGGGGAGATCAGGAGCCACAACTGATATTCCTCCACATAAATGTCATGTGTGCCATCTCTGTCTCTGGCCATTTCTGTGTCTGTCATTTTTTTGCTCCACCCATCTGCACATGTCTATTCCGTCTTCATTGCCATTCCTGGTTGTTTTTCCTCTTCATATTCTGGTGGGTTCCCGGGATGCTCCCCCAATCTCTACCTACCCCTCCCTTCCAAGTCAATCTTCCTGTTGACAGCCAGATTGCTGCACAACTACAGTGGTACCTCGGGTTACAGACGCTTCAGGTTACAGACTCCACTAACCCAGAAATAGTACCTCGGGTTAAGAACTTTGCTTCAGGATGAGAACAGAAATTGCGTGGCAGCGGTGCAGCAAGAGGCCCCATTAAGTAAAGTGGTACCTCAGGTTAAGAACAGACCTTTGGAACGAATTAAGTTCTTAACCTGAGGTACCACTGTATTTCTGAAGTGAAGGAGACACTGAAAATACATTCATGTGGAATACAGTTTTGACAATCTGAGTCTCTGATATAACGCTTGATGGCTTATTTAAGGTTTGTTTGGTTTGTCATGTCTGTGAGATAGCGGTTATGTCAACATCCAGGCAATTGCCTCTTGTTCAGATTTAATTAACAGATGCATCTCAGTGAGAAGAGTCCTCTCTCCCACAGTGGTGATGCGTCATCGAGGAAAAGCGATTTCATAAACTGAAATCCTCTCACTGTCAAGGGACCCAGGTTTCGGAGGAGTTCCCTGATGCCAAGTTCATCCTACCAACTAAAGTAGGGAAAGAAGGAGGGCAAAAGGAGAAGGGGACGACAGAGGACGAGATGGTTGGACAGTGTTCTCGAAGCTACCAGCATGAGTTTGACCAAACTGCGGGAGACAGTGGAAGACAGAAGTGCCTGGCGTGCTCTGGTCCATGGGGTCACAAAGAGTTGGAAACGACTAAACAACAACAACAAAGTAGTTTAGATGCTCTCTGAAAGCTGGGTCAGCCTTAACTGCTGTAAATTATGACTGATGGACTTCAGTCCTTATAGAAGACAGGTGTCAGTTCAAGGACTCAGCTCCCCCCCCCCCACGCTTTGGCAGTAGATAAGTAGAACAAAGCGAAAGGAGTCTCTTACCAGTTAGAAATTTAAATGATCACAGCGAGAGAACAAAGAATCCATTCCAAGGGATGAAGGTGCTCCCAATTAAGGGTTCCACCCACTTCCCCCCTAGTCACCCACGTCACTTCTACGTCTGGCAACCTGATCTTGCAACCTCTGTGCTTTCTGTGCTGCCACCTTATCTGCTCTCCTTGACCTTGGGCTGAGCAGATGGGCGCTTTCCAGCGAAAGTGCGTCTGTTAACTCTCTGCCCCAGTTCTTCTTCTCCTAGCTGTTCACCACCCAGTTCTTCCCAACTTCTGTCTTCTGAACTATGTCCCTTTGCAAGCCACTGTTCCAAATCTATACTGTCCCCCTGCTCCTGGGAAGATTCAGGATCCTGATCAGGAGCAGGGGGGAGGGGGAGGCTCCCACCATTCCTCATCTGTGCAGCCCTCCTCAGCACAGTCCCTGACAACAGGTGTGCTTCATCAGTTTATGCCAATAGTGAAATTTCACCGTTAGGAATTTATGGGACCTCCCATGGTGTGTCATAGAAAAAAGAAGGGTGTCCTTGCTGCTTTTCCTCAGAAGCTCTTCCTCAGTGGGGAAAATTTTGTGCTGTACAACATCCATGATCAGAAAGCATTATGGCATTATGGAAACCAGCTTTGCAAGCATGGCAATGATGCTCAAGGAATATGTTCAGCTTGTATTCCAATGTGAATGGACCTGTTCCATACCTCCTTTTTCAATACACATTTTCACATGGATTTGAGAGTTTCTAAAAATCTGCACAATAACATGGAATGGGGTGTGTGGAACAGACTTTAAAATGTGCAACTGACATGGACTGGAAGTAGACCGGGGAAACTCAGTCAGATGGGTGGGGTATAAATTAGTATTAGTATTAGTATTATTACTTAATAGGTTATCAAGCTCCGTTGCTTTATCCTTTCCTGAGGGCATAGGGGGTAACAGAGAAAGCCATGTCCCCATATTTCTTCTTTCAGTGAAGGCAACTTTCATGCAGGACAAAGACCCAACCCACAGTCCAACCATTTTGAAGCTTGGGGAACAGGAACAGCTGGGGCTTTGTGGTACATTCTGTTCCTTATAAATTGCTGTTTTAATTCTGTCACCAACTTTGGATAAAGTTCTGATCATGTGAGGTAAAACGTTGTTTGTGAGATCTTTCCTTGCAGTCACTTTGCATCGGATTAGCAGCTCCACGGAGGCCGACTTGGTGTCTTTAGAAAACAGAAATGAATCAGTTCTTCTTCGTGATTGCACCAAGGAAGCAAACATTTGGGTTCCTATTGAAGAGGGTGACTAATACCCCAGAAATAGAACAACATCACCTTGGGAACAATCTATGACTGTTCTCTAGCTCATAAGAATTGCCTGGCACAGTTAAATGATTTGACGGTGAGAGCAGTAATCTAAGAGGGTTCTTTGAAATTACCTGGCACTGACGCACGGATATAATCCAGAAGAGAATTGTTTGTGTGAGGCCACTAATCTAATGTTGCTTTTCAAAATGATCATCATAGCACGCAAATGTCCAGAGTGAAACCTGTTTGATTTCGCTTCACTGAATTTATTCCTCTTTCTTTCTTTCTTTCTTTCTTTCTTTCTTTCTTTCTTTCTTGTGTTCTAGGCTTGCTGGCAGGACCAAGGAAATTTGCTTGACGCAGAGGGCCAGCCCACACACCCACAGCCAAAATGGCCGAAGATGCTGACATGCGCAACGAGTTGGAAGAAATGCAGCAGCGTGCTGACCAGATGACCGATGAGGTGAGGAAAATGTGGCTGGAATGATAAGCAGGGGAAAAAACACAGCCTCCTCCTGCAGCCTGTTGTCTGCAGGCTAAGATCCTCACCCAGATAAATGTAGACTTTTTCTGTTGCTTCCTGATTTCTCAGCTCCGTCATTTTGATGTTCTGAACTCAGAAGTGAGAAAGCTGCTGCTAGACCTTCCACCATCCTTAGCCGTTGGCAGGGGCGGAGGAAGGGGGTGTGGTGGGTACGGACCGCCCCAGGTGTCACCACTGAGGGGGTGACAAAATGCCAGGTGGCACTCACCATGGGGCCTGCAGCGCGCCCGAGCCATGCATCTCTCCTGGGAGAGACGCTGTGGCTTGGGCGCACGCAGGCTCCGTGCTGCCCAAATGGTCCGCCCGCTGCCTCCCCCCCCCATCTGTAGGGTGGCTGAGAGGGAGGAGGCAGGCAGACTCCGGAGGCCCCATGGTGTGCCCCACCCCTATGGGCAGCTCGCCCCGCCCCGGGCGTGCTGCCCTAGGTGCCCAAGTGGCTTCCTCCGCCCCTGGCCGTTGGCCATGCTGGCTGAGACTGATGGGAGCTGGAGTCCAAGAGCAAGCAGAGAGCAATGGCTTCCCCACCAACTAAAGAAGCAAGAGCTTGAACCCAGGGCCTTCTGCATGAAAAACCAGGTGCTCTACTAATGAGCTGTGACCCTTCTCATGAAAGAATGCAGAAGAGTAATTCCAGAGGGGTCAAAATATTGTCCAACGACAAGGCCTCTCCCAGATTCTGCTGTTGACTTTGTGAAGTTTTCATGTAGGAAGGGAGAATGCCTCTGGTGACTTAATTTTTTAAGTGTCTTCTGTTTGTTTAATACATACCAGAAAGTGCAAATTGAGTCATTTTTCTGTGCCTTTCATTGATGCACCTCGGCAAGCAAAGAAAAACCTGTGACCCTCTAGAAGTGGTTGGACTTCAGTTCCCATCAGCCCCAACCAGTATAGCCAGTGACCAGGGATGGTGGGAATTGTAGTCCACCAATATCTGGAGAACTATAGGTTCCTCTTCTCTGTTCTAGGCTTTACAACCAACAAACAAGCTAGGGCATTTAGCTAGGTACAGATCTAACAAGCTTCTTTGGGCAGCCTCTTTGAGCAGTATTTTGGGTGGGGAAAGGTGGCATAAATTATCTAAATAAGCAACCACACATGTACTGCTCATTGAAGGTATGTTGCTCCTTGTGGGGTTTAGTCCATGATATGCCGCCATCACAAAGAACTCTAGAATGAAGCTTCTCCCCCATTGGTGATACATTTATCACCAATACTTCTCCCAACTAACCTGCAAATTTTTGGTTGTAAGTTTCTCATGACTTCCTCTACTTAGAACCTGGGCAAGAACCTTGTCCTTTTCAGACACACCCAACCTGAAGAAGCCATAGCCTGTTGTAGTATAGTTGGAAAACAATCAGAAGAGTTAGCGTGGTATAGTGTTAGACTAGGACTAGGGGAGAGTGGTATAGTGTTAGACTAGGACTAGCAGGACCCAGATTCAAACCCCTGCTTCACGAAGCTCACTGGCTGATTGTGGGCCAATCACTATCTCTTAGCCCAGCCTATGTCATGGGGTTGTTGGGAAAATAAAGTGAGGGGGGAAGAGAACCATGTAAATAAGTTAAAATAAGACAGATGTCATCATTTTTTTTATGTGACGTATTTATGCTCTGCATGTTTCTGAGCTGAAACGGTTTAGCAATTCTAACTCTCTTCCTCTGTCCCCCCCCCCCCGCCATTTCCTTCTCAGTCACTCGAAAGCACTCGTCGTATGCTGCAGCTTGTTGAAGAGGTAAGGAATCCATGGCTTAACTTCAGTGTTTTCTCGGGAATGCTGAATGGTTTGCAGGAGTTGACCCATCTCAAAGCCCATGATGCAAATGATGACGAAGGTCACACTCATTGCCTCCTGGAGATTGTCCCATCTATAGAATGACCTCTCTAAACGCAGTGGTTTGTTTTTCTTTCAAAGCACTTCTACAGTTTTGGGTGAATGCACATGCTCATCCAGCATACATTAAGCCAGGTGGTGGTTCCCCCTCCATGCTCATTGTCAGGAACGTGACCCCCCCAAAGCGCAGCCTCAGAAACTAAGCTAAGCGAGCAAGAGGCCAACTCTGCAAATGAGAGCTGGCTGTCAGAGTCTAGAAAGTGCAGCCCAGCCCCCCTCCTTCCCAGGGAAGATGTTATCTCACAAGGAGAGGGAGAGTTAGAAGGTGGCCAGAGCATTGCCAGGCAGCCAGCAGATAAGCCAGTGTCTGATGCTGTGTCTTCTGGGAGTGGGGAGGAGGCAGGCCATCCGTTTAGTCTCTGTACTAGGAGACTGGAGAAGCTCAGAGAACAACGGAAGGGAAGGAGAAGAAAGGTGGGATTTGGGCGTCCTTCCTGTTGGAGGAGGGACGATGATTCAAACTGATCAGCTACTGTTAATGCAAGCAGGCAGGGGCCGTGCTCTGGATATTTATCTTGTAAATAAACATACATAAAACTGACGGAGAGTCATTGCTGCTTATCAGACTGCTTGCCTGCCAGAGATCGTTATACTCATAGGCACATAGTTTTCTGGTAACAGGAAGGACAATGCCATACAACGGAAAGCTTCCAGAAGCTGCTTTTTGGTGGTGTGGCAGAAAAATACATAATACCAGAAATGTTGTATTACTGCTGTCCTGTTAAGATGGATAGAGCCAACAACTTGACATCATTTGACATCATTATGAATCCGTCAGATTGACAGGTATCAAAGTTGGCTTTCTCTGTGGTGAGTCATGAATTCAGAGCTCTTTTTGTCCATGCTGTCACTTCTGGATGGAGGTGGTAGCTCTCATTGCACCTTCCCTTTCAAATGCAATGCTGTCCAGAATAAATGCAACCCAAGCCTGCAAGTGCATTCCAGCACTACTCCTCATCAACTGATAGGCAATAGAGCTGGATTTGGTGGTCACATACCCCGTGCCTGGGCTGGGCATGGTGTTTTGAAGTCCTGATTTTGGGACTTCCAAACTCCTAATTGCTTGTTGACAAGGTGGGCATTCCTGCCCCCTGTCAAATTTGGGCCACAAGACTAGACCCTGGCCTGCATGGAGCCCAAAAGGTTCACAACCCCTGAGCTACTCTGCCCACCAGCAGCTCTCAGATGAGGATCATGCCCATCAGCTGCTTTCTGATCTTTCTTACTGGAGATACTATCGACTGAGCCCAGATACCAGCTGAGTGCAAGCTATTTGCTCTAGTGCTGAGCCTTTCCCCTGTTGATGGTGATGTCTTAGCTGTGATCGTGCAGCAAATTTATAACAGGGCACTGGGGCAGAACGAAGGCCTTTTGCAAAGGGGAAGAAGGCAAATTTCACATACAGGTCAGTGTCACCAAATCTGGAGCAGACATCCTCTCCTATTGAAACATTTGACCTCTGGGCCAAGTCTGGAGAAGAAAAACATGAAGGAAAAGGCCAGTTCTCATGATAAATCAGCTTGGCATTTAAGCATGCTACTTTCAGAAAAGAACAGCTACGGAGGGAAATGTCATAAACTACTGGTGTTAGGGATGGGCTTAATTTTTGTGCTGTTCTATTTTTCATTTTTGCAGTGATAACGATTGGGAGGGTAGGGGAAGCATGTATAAAATCTTCTCTCAAAGATCTGGACTGTCCTAGCATAAAGCTGCAGTCCTGAGCACATTTACTTAAGAGAGTAAGCTCATTGGCCACTGGGAGGGCCTTCTTGCAGGAGTCAAGAAATGAGCAGGAGCTTGGTGGCTTCTTGGGGGAGATGGTTGCCTTCCAAGTGATTGCCTTTCCATATTTTAATGGGCCATTGGGCTATACCAGCCTTTAACCTGGTGCTCTTCAGATCTTTTGGGCTACAACTCCAAAACATAGTAGCCCAAACCATGTGGAGAGCACCTAGGTGGTTAAGGCTGGGCTACAGTATGGTGTCAACACACGCAAATGGTAAACAAGGAGTTCCTTGTACAGCTGGGAGGCGCAGGACTGAGAAAATAAATTGTAACTCATGCCTAAGAAATGGTTCTGCAGCCATTCTTGTGTCCTTAGGCAACTGACACATCCTTTTAGTGTCATCTAACTGCTGGCAATGTCAGGATGTCCTAGTAGTTTAATGTCTCTCCTACCTCAATCAAAACAAGGTTGCTACCCCAGAGTAAATGGAATAAAATGTGTTTAATTGCCTGCTTTTAGACTGTGTGCTCTGTTCCTCCAGCAGACATGATATGTTCCCTTTCGATCTTGAGGAGTGCTTATGGGAGATGCTAACATACAAGTGTTTGGAGTGGTTTTTCACACACAATCACTTGCTGCACATCCCATCCTGTTCAGGAGGGTCTCCTGACCCCCAGGAGAGGCTTTTCATTTCCATGAGCAGGTGGGAACAAGGGATGGACAAGTCCTCTTCTACTATCCCCTTCCATGAGCTCTTCTTAGCAGGGCTGGCCCACCCATGAGGCAGAGGGAAGCAGCTGCCTTGGGCGGCCGAAGCTCCCAAGCTGGTACCTCTGTGGGTGCCCCACTGTCCCCCTGCCTCCACCGGTGGCAGAGAAGCAGTGCCACCACCAACACTGATTCCCGGTGAGATCTTGCAAGACCTTGCCAGAACCTACAGTAGGTGCTGCCACTTTGCTTCTTAGGATTCAAGCCTTTCTCGTTGCTTAGACAACTTTTGACCCACCAAACTGAAACCATAACATCTCAGAGAATCTTCTCATAAATTTTCCGAGAGCTCCCCCCAGCCTCTCCACTTTTGGGGAAATTCTGCCTCCCTCAACAGAGACTGTTCAGTGAAATCCTCCACTCCCTATCCCTGTTTGACTCAGCATGGGTATTTGTGAGGGCCATTCTCCATCAAACTATGTGTGGCATTCACTAACCAAGGTTCAGATTCTGTTTCCGGTTCTCACTCAAGCAGAGACTATTCTTTGTCTTGTCCACATTCCTGCCTCTGCCTTCCTTCACCTTAATCTTGATTTCTGGTTTTTTAATATTGTATTTATTTACCCTTATTGTGACACGAGTGGCGCTGTGGTCTAAACCACTAAGCCTCTTGGGCTTGCCGATTGGAAGGTCGGCGGTTTGAATCCACTCGATGGGGTGAGCTCCTGTTGTTCTGTCCCAGCTTCTGCCAAGCTAGCAGTTCGAAATCACACCAGTGCAAGTAGATAAATAGGTACCGCTGTGGCGGGAAGGTAAATGGCGTTTCCGTGTGTTCTGGTTTCCATCAGGTGTCCCATTGCACCAGAAGCAGTTCGGTCATGCTGGCCACATGACCTGGAAAGCTGTCGGTGGACAAACGCCGGCTCCCTTGGCCTGAAAACGAGATGAGCGCCGCAACCCCGTAGTTGCCTTTGACTGGACTTAACCGTCCAGGGGTCCTTTACCTTTTTTATCTGTAGAATATCACCCACTGACTCCATGACAAAATTGCTGCTCCCATCAACAATAGCATCATTACACAAGTTATGAGTAATCAAAGATTTGATCCTGTGCTCCGACAGGTTAGACTAATTGAGTTCAATGGAAATTTGACTGGACTTAACTGTCCAGGGTCCTTTAACTTTAACTTTTTTTACCTTATTTACCCTTAGTGATTAGCCACATATGCATACAGAAGTAGTAGTAGTAGTAGTAGTAGTAATAATAATAATAATAATAATAATAATAATATTTATACCCTGCCCATCTGGCTGAGTTTCCCCAGCCACTCTGGGCATTTCCCAACAGAATATCAAAAACATAAAGCAAGGCCTCATGTCGGTGGTAGGTGGCAGAGGGGGGAAATGGTGGAGCAATGAATGAAAACTAACTTGGTGGGTGTGCTTATGCATCACAATTCTCTGTCCTTCACCCAGGCAAGCAAAAGGCGCTGCCGAAATTTAATAATACATTGCAGCCAGGCGAAAACACCCAGGGTGGAAAGCAGTGCCAATGAGGGGTGAGGCCTGGAGCAGAACCAGACAAAGAGCCCTTGAAGGCCACATTCTGAAGTTCTCCCTGCCTCACATGAACACCCTACCAGATAGTCATGCCCTGTAGGAGAAGGGAGACGATGTGATCTTATTACCCCATCATTTGTAGGAGAGACTAGAGGAGAATATTGTCCAAATGAGGCCTAGGTCCACAACACTATTAGTCCAAGGGTTGCACATATTTGATATAAACCATTTCTTAGCTGTTTTGCCCACCTTGGTGTTAACAGTTCTGTTCCCATTGCATTTCAAGGGTGTCAGGATTTTGTGGCGAAGGAAGAGGATCAGAGCTGCCGCCATTTTGTTTTCTATCCTAGGGTGCATTTTGAATTTTGGGAAGTTCAGAGTAGCTACCGCCATAAAATACGGCAGCCACTCTGAACTGGTCTTTGACTATAATAATAAATTATTATTATTATTATTACTATTATTATTATTATTATTATTATTATTATTATGGCAGCCACTGGCAGAGGAAGAGGAGTGCAGGGGGAGCACACTGCCCCCGGTAGTGCAATCCCAGTGAGGTGCCATCGCGGCTGCCCCCCCCATGCTGGGCACCACGCCCCCACAGGTGGCATGCCACGCCCCCAGGATGTGTTCCACGCCCCCAGGACACGCGGCATCCCTGCCCCCGCCTGCTCTCCACCCCCACCCCACCCCCAGTGCTGGAGCATGAAGCTCGGCCACTGATGGCAGCTACAGAAAAAGACAACCTTTGACAGAATGGGTGAATTGTTCCTCAAACAGCTCATTTGATTGGAGAGGTGCAGTCTAGACAAAGGGCAGTGGCTTGTTAAAAATCTAATAACACAGAGAGCTATTCCATGCAGCTCTGAGCTACCAGGGGAAACTCCTGTTTCTTTCCTCCATTTTTAACAATGTCTTGCAATAAAGCTAAAGGTGATTTATTCAAAAGCAGACCCCAAGGCTTAAAAATGCTGCTTGGGGGCTAGAGAGGCATTGGAGATTAACGAAGTAGATGTATGTATGTATGTATGTATGTATGTATGTGTAATCAGAAGTAAGAATAATTGAGTTCAATGGAAATTACTTCCAAACAAATGAAAAAACAAAGAGAGGAAATGGACCATTTCACCTTGAATTATGGGGTCCATTTTACAAATTTTAAATCACTGTTTCTCCCCAGTCCCAAAATTTGGTTCACACATCCAGTTTTTTTAAGACGAGCCTCGCTTTTCCTTTTGCTCCTTCTCAAACTGTCAAGTATTGTAATGAATACTAATGCAATAGAGAATCTTCCATTTATTTCATAGTGTTAATGGATGCGATTGAGGAATTAGATTCACTTAGCATTTAAAGCTGAACCTACCTGATTCACATTCCCCCAAAACAAGATGCAAACCGAAACACAGCAATCCCTCAAAATTCACATTTTTCTGAATTTTGTAATGGAGTTCTCCAGCAGAGCAATGTGTTCAAATATGCATATGCCAAGGTAAAATATGCATTAAAATGCATATATTAGTGACAATAATAATAATAATAATAATTTATTATTTGTACCCCGCCCATCTGGCTGGGTTTCCCCAGCCACTCTGGGCGGCTTCCAACAAAGATGAAAAATACACTAAAATGTCACATATTAAAAACTTTCCTGAACAGGGCTGCCTTCAGATGTCTTCTGAATGTCAGGTAGTTGTTTATCGCTTTGACATCTGATGGGAGGGCATTCCACAGGGTGGGCGCCACTACCGAGAAGGCGCTCTGCCTGGTTCCCTGTAACTTGGCCTCTCGCAGTGAGGGAACCGCCAGAAGGCCCTTGGTGGTGGACCTCAGTGTCTGGGTAGAACGATGGGGGAGGAGACGCTCCTTCAGATATACTGGGCCAAGGCCATTTAGGGCTTTAAAGGTCAGCACCAACACTTTGAATTGTGCTCGGAAACGTACTGGGAGCCAATGTAGGTCTTTCAAGACCGGTGTTATATGGTCTCGGCGGCCGCTCCCAGTCACCAGTCTAGCTGCCGCATTCTGCATTAGTTGTAGTTTCTGGGTCACCTTCAAAGGTAGCCCCACGTAGAGCACATTGCAGTAGTCCAAGCGGGAGATAACCAGAGCATGTACCACTCTGGCGAGACAGTCTGCAGGCAGATAGGGTCTCAGCCTACGTACCAGATGGAGCTGGTAAACAGCTGCCCTGGATACAGATTTGACCTGTGCCTCCATGGACAGCTGTGAGTCCAAAATGACTCCCAGGCTGCGCACCTGGTCCTTCAGGTGCACAGTTACCCCATTCAGGACCAGGGAATCCTCCACACCTGCCCGCCTCCTGTCCCCCAAAAACAGCACTTCTGTCTTGTCAGGATTCAACCTCAATCTGTTAGCCGCCATCCATCCTCCAACCGCTTCCAGACACTCACACAGGACCTTCACCGCCTTCACTGGTTCTGATTTAAAAGAGAGGTAGAGCTGGGTATCATCTGCATACTGATGAACACCCAGCCCAAACCTCCTGATGATCTCTCCCAGTTGCTGCATGTAAATGTTGAAAAGCATGGGGGAGAGGACAGAACCCTGAGGCACCCCACAAGTGAAAGCCCAGGGGTCTGAACACTCATCCCCCACCACCACTTTCTGAACACGGCCCAGGAGGAAGGAGCGGAACCACTGTATGACAGTGCCCCCAGCTCCCAGCCCCTCAAGACGGTCCAGAAGGATGTTATGGTCGATGGTATCAAACGCCGCTGAGAGATCCAGCAGAACTAGGAAACAGCTCTCACCTTTGTCCCTAGCCCGTCGGAGATCATCAACCAGTGCGACCAAGGCAGTTTCAGTCCCATGATGAGGCCTGAATCCCGACTGGAAGGGATCCAAATGGTCCGCTTCTTCCAGGCGTGCCTGGAGTTGTTCAGCAACCACTCGCTCAATCACCTTGCCCAAGAATAGAAGGTTTGAGACTGGGCGATAATTGGCCTTCGTGGCTGCATCTAAAGATGGTTTTTTAAAAAGCGGTTTAATAACCGCCTCTTTCAGCGGGTCTGGGAAGGCTCCCTCGCGGAGGGAAGCATTCACCACCCCACGAAGCCCATCGCCCAGTC
Source organism: Podarcis cretensis (assembly GCF_951804945.1). Taxonomy (NCBI): domain Eukaryota; kingdom Metazoa; phylum Chordata; class Lepidosauria; order Squamata; family Lacertidae; genus Podarcis; species Podarcis cretensis. The sequence continues at coordinate 112,109,651 of NC_137172.1, read as the reverse complement.
CTTCCCGGCTAGCTTTTATAAGCCAGGATGGGCAAGGATCCAGGAGACAGGTGGTTGGCTTCACTCGTCCAAGCAGCCTGTCCACATCCTCGGAGGTAACAGATTGGAATTGATCCCACACAACTTGACCAGACAGGACTCTAGCACTCTCCCGCCCCGGCCCTGCTCCCACGGTGGAGTCTACTTCTTCCCGAATCTGAGCGATTTTATCTGCAAAAAAATTTGCAAAATCATTGCAGGTGAACATATGGCCCGTACTGGGCCCCGATGTTACAGGTGGTTCCGCTAAATTGTGAACCACCTCAAAGAGTCTCCTGCTGCTGTTTTCTGCAGATGCAATAGAGGCGGTGAAGAAAGTCTTCTTCGCCGTCGCTATCGCCACTTGGTAGGCTCAACATTGAGCTCTAACCTGTGTCCAGTCAGATTCGGAATGAGTTATCCGCCACAGGCGCTCTAGCCGTCTCAACGATTGTTTCATTGCCCTCAGATCCGTGGAAAACCACGGGGCTCTCCGGGCTCCATGCAATCGGAGAGGGCGCTTCGGAGCCAAACAGTCAATAGCCCTGGTTAACTCCACATTCCAGCGGGCCACCAGGGAATCGGCTGAAAGGCCATCAACATGGGATAAAGCATCCCCTACCACTCTCTGGAAACCATTTGGATCCATTAAGTGGCGGGGGCGGACCATCCGAATCGGTCCCACCTCCCTGCAGAGGGGATGGGTCGCAGAGAAGTCCAGTTGCACCAGGAAGTGATCTGACCATGGCACGTCTTTCGTTTCACTTTTACTTAGTGTCAGATCACCAACATCCATAGAGGTAAACACCAGGTCCAAGGCATGTCCGCGGCTATGGGTTGGGCCAGACTTATTCAGGGACAGCCCCATGGAGGCCATGCTTTCCACGAAGTCCCGAGCGGCCCCTTGTAAGGTCGTGTCGGCATGGATGTTAAAATCCCCTAGGACAACCAAGCTAGGTGTCTCCAGGAGAACATCCGCCACGACCTGAAGCAGCTCGGGCAGGGAATCCTTGGTGCAGCGGGGAGGTCGGTACACCAAAAAGAATCCTGTACTGCCCCTATTGCCCAACTTCCAGAACATGCACTCGGAAAATTGGGTCTTCCCAATAGGACGCCTGGTGCAAACTAATGACTTCCTAAAAATCACTGCAACCCCCCCTCCCCGCCCACATGACCTGGGTTGCTGTGCGTAAGAGAAACCTGGTGGACAAGCAGCGGCAAGGACAGGCCCATCTGCTTCATCCAACCAAGTCTCTGTTACACATGCCAGGTCAAGTCCTCCATCCATGATCAAGTCATGGATGGCAGTGGTCTTATGAATCATTGACCTGGCATTGCACAGCAACACTTTCAGGTCATGTGGGTATCCCTTGCTGATTCTAGTATCCATCCGGTCAGGACCAGACCCGGAGGCAGGGATAGTCCTCAGACAACGACTAAACATGCAGAAATGCATTATATTAGGGAAAATAGAAATACTGAAGAAAAAATGTCTATATTAGGCATAATTGCATTTGAAAATGTGTATATTGGGATAAATTTTCACTAAAATGCTGATGACTTCTTTTTTACAAACATTGCAAGCAAATGTAGAAATGTGGAGAAGTAAATTTAAGACTGGAAAAATGAGAAACTAAATGAAACCAACTGACAGCTTCATCATCTCTCATGTGATGGGTTCCTGTTGATTCCCTTATCCCTTGCCATTCCTTTCACTGTTGATCTTTGAGCTTCTAATTTTTTTCCAGATCTAGGGCTGCTTGTTCTCCCACTAATTTCTTTCTTTCTCTATCTCTGTCTCTTCGTTTCATCCTCTTATTCTTACTGGAATGTAGAGCAAAGATGCTGGTATCAGGACCTTGGTTATGTTGGATGAGCAAGGAGGTAAGTTCAGATCATTTTCATCATCATAATAATTATTTTATTATTTGTGCCCCGCCCATCTGACTGGGCAGCTTCCAACAAAGATTAGAAGTCAAAAGCATCTTTTCAATGAAGTGAATGATTAACTGTAGATATCTTTTAAAGGTATCAGTAACGCATGCATGTACAAACCTGGTTACCAGTGACAGAAAGTTGAAAAAGTCTTTTCCCAGCACTCATCAGAATCAACAGGAATTCCTGAACCCAACATTTCCAAAATAACCCCACTGCTTTTTAGAGTGTGTGGTTTGAAGACTGTAGCCTTTCAATTTTGCCCATGCTTATCTACACAAAGGATCTGTAAGCCAAAGCTCTATAAGTCCGCAGTGCGCCTACAGAATTCTGCACAACCTGATGTTGCCCCATCATCTTTGAAGTCAACAAACATAAGCCTTTGCACACATGGAACATGGACAACATTGAACAGAATGGGGCACATCCACCTTGCTGTTGGCTCACTAGAGCTCTCTCCAGAGTAGGTAAAGCGAGGCAAGGGTGCTTAGTAGTTCATAATCAGTTTGACTGATGGAAGCTCCATTTCACTCCTAAGTACAGGTTACTTGGGGGATCAAATTCTCTAAACTCTGGATTTAAGAAGTAATCTCGATACTCAATTCCTATTGAGCATTGAGACCTAAAGGGCAAAGCTGGTTATAGAGAGCATGCAACTATATTGCAGAGGCAGGTGACAAGATTTTGAAAGTGATCACCGCACTGATTTCAATGTTATTTAACCAAATTTGTATCACTTTTTTTTTAAAAAAAAAGCGTTGTGCAGGTTGGATAAATGTGACTTGGGGAAAATGTGATTTGCCTATTGTGTGCAGTTGGAGCAGCTGGGCCTCTGGCTGTCTTCGGGGACCCCTCCTGTCATTTGAGCCTTAGCAATGTATGCCTCGGCAGATGATCCGATTAATGAAACCGTTTGTTAACCTTGCCATGTGATCTTTTCCCAGATGACCCTGAAGTTACTTAGGATTGTTAGGTGTTATATAGAGGATTCTGATATGGATCATTGGAACGTGCAGATGACAAAGAGTATCACATTCCTTTGTGTGCCATACCCCTTTTCCCTGCCCAGTTTTCTTAAGGCACCTGTTTACTTTGATGCTGCGAGTAATTTGCAAGACAGAAGCCTCCTGAGTCAACTTCAGTGAAAGCGCTATATAGGAGAACAAGGGTTTATTTCTGGTATAGAAAACAAGTGCCTTTGAGGTCATCAGTGCAGTGACGTGATGTGCTGAGTGTGTAGCCCACATGGCAAATCACAAAGCACCTCCATGAAGCCTCTTGTTGTTTTTGTTTTTTTTTAATAATTTTTATTAACTGGCCAATCACATCAAATTAAATCACATCATATAAATTCCGAATTACAAAGCCAAATTTTTAAATTTTGTTGGGGGAACCCATACTTCAAGATCCAAAGGGGAATTCAGATCATCTTCTTATTACTGCGTTAATGTCCAAATCAGTCCCAATCAGTCCAAACAAAGTTCATAATTCTATCCAGTCTTATCTTGGTGTTGCCACATCATATCTTGTTCGTATAATTTCTCTTTTTCCTTTACGATCTCTTCTGTTAGTCTCCTTAAGCCGATAGCAAGTGTAATAATCCTGTGTGGATTTCCCGTTCCTCCACTAAGTCCAGATGGTTTCCATATATCTCCTTCGTAGATAACATCACTTTTTCCATCGTAAATTTTGGCATTTGTCGCTCTTAAGTCCCACCGAGGAGTTGATTCACGATATGTAAACAACTCTATTTCTCTCTTTCTCCTCCCAGACCCAAGAGCTCCCACAATGCCTCACAAAATGGCGAACAGCATTTTTTCCTGACTGCGTCACTCCAAAACTCTTAGCTTTCCAGCTTCATCTTGAAACATTGCTTTGGATCGAAAGTTTATCTCCACACAGCCTTAAATCCACAGCTTAAGTCCTTAATTTCTGACTCATTAGGGGAGGGGGATTCTTGTTACACCTCCATGAAGCCTCTTGGTTCCCTTGCTGATATCTTGAGGAATTCAGTTGCACGTGAATATCCCCAAAATAAAGACACAATAGACACAGAATTTAGTTTAAGGTTTTTGGCATTAATTTTGGCCACAACTTAATTGATTACAGCATGTGAGTGGTTGCTTAGGCATTGGTTCCAGACTACATGAACCTGCACAGTGGCAGGAACAGGACTGACACTGGGCACCTCCATATGTCAGTAAGAGAAAGGGGAGCAAGAAGCTGACTTCCATCGCACAGCTCACCCCAGATGCTTCCAGGGGCTCTGGTGTGGCCCTAGCCCCTGGACAGGGTTTGGACAAAAGCAAGGAGAGCCTCTGGATTCCTTTAACGGAATTCCCTAGCAGCAGCGATGGAGGGGCAGGCACAGCCAACCACTTTCCCTCCATGAAACATTGAACCAATGCCTAACCACCAACCTTACAAAGTTGTGACGATTTGCTACATGGTAGGCAAAAACCAAATGGCAACAGCCAAATGGCAAAATTCCTACCGGGCCCCTGCTCCCAAACAGACGACCCCTACACAGGCATAGCAAGGCCAAAGAACAGCCCTAAATATAGGGTGGGAGGGTGGATGATCCAATCCACGTCGCAGGAAAGAGAAAGCTCCCAGCAACATGCAGCAACTTAAATAGCCCCTCAGTAGCCAATAGATGACCCAACAGGCCAAATTTCTGCCCCAGCAACCGAGGGGCAACCAATGGGGTGTTGTGGCTATCCAGACGGCCGCACCCCACAACAGGGAGGCAGTTTAGGTGATCTCACCGCAACACATGCCCTCCATGATGGAGGACACGATCCGCCATTAGAAGGGTTGTTAAGCACATTTAAAGGGTGTGTTTTCGTGAGACGTTTTGGCATGTCCCATGTATCTAATTCTGCTCCAGGTGAAAAAAAATCCAGTTTCAGTTCTATATGCTTTGGTTGCCTATCAATGGTTAGTAAAACCAAGCCCAAAATGATAAAACTACACTAGTGGCCAAAATTGTGGAAACCTTTTGGGAAAAGTGTAATTCTGAGGTTTGATGGCTCATAACACCATTTTCTTTTAGAGTAATGTCATAAAATTATATATCAATGGAAAGATAATTTAATGAAGAATGTAATGCAACAAAGTTTGTTCAATTATCTGTATTCTATCAAAAGTTATAGCCAAATAACCAGAAAAAGAAGTACAGCTTGCTTAGGCTGATATGCAGTAGCTTTCCTTCATGTGAATGTAGCCAATGAGCATGGGTGTTTAGAGAGCCAATCAGGTGATATGAGCCATCAAACCTCGGAAATGCACTTTTTCCAAAAGGTTTCCACAATTTTGGCCACTAGTGTAGCTGTGCTAGAGAGAGCATAATATGCAGTTCTGTCCTAAACACATTTACTCAGAAGTAAGTCCCACTAATCAATAGATTTTATCCCGTAAAAATGTGTTTGGTACTGCAGCCATAGGTTTCCATTCCAAAAACATATAATTCAGTCACTGTGGCTATGTTACATTGAGTTATATTAGGGGTCAAAACTGGATTAAGTCCAAGCGCTTTAGGTTAATTGGAATTTACTAGGTCTTAATTTGCAGCAGGTCTTGGTTTTGCTGAATTCTGGGACACCCTTTCAGTCCTAGGCTCATCCCCACAACATACAAAGTAAACAACAAAAGGCCTCTGAGCATGTACAGAGAGCTTAGCCTTCATAATTGAACAATGTTAAAGTGTGCATGCAGCAAGTGATTAAGGACATGGAAGTCATGCAGGAGATTTTCCAGGCATGCATGAGCCACAGCACCTTTCTGTGCGGCAAAATTAATTGTCTGTTGCATCAGGCATTCTTCCTGCGCATTCTCTCTACTCCTGGCAATTGTCCCTTAGCCGGCTGCTCAAGTCTTGAAATAGAAACAGGCAGCTGCTGCTTCTACCCCAAAGCCACCTGAACATTGCCCTACACTGAGGTCATTCTCCTGCAGCTAACTAAGCTGGCATCCTGGAAGATTTGCACAGGCAGAGCAATGTAAAGCTGCCCTCATGGCAAGCAAACTCTGCCCTGATGTACCTGACTCTTCCTCTCTTGTTCTTTCACCCATTCCACAAGCTCACTCAAACCAGGACCCTGAAACTTAGATTTTATTTGATTTTACTCATTATATTTCTACGCTGCTTTTCATTCGTGTGAATCGCAAAGTGGCTTGCAAGCAAGCAATAACGGTAACATAATAGAACATCGGAAATGCAATGTAAATCATATAGAACGATTGACAAATAAAACAATTGCAATCTGTCCCAATCATGCTATTGGCAAAACACCTAAAAAATAAGCTAAACAGCACAATTACAACAAAATTCTTATTACAGTCGTACCTTGGAAGTCGAACAGAATCCATTATGGAAGTCCATTCGACTTCCAAAATGTTCAGAAACTAAAGTGCAGCTTCTGATTGGCTGCAGGAAACTCCTGCAGCCAATCAGAAGCCGTTGAAGCCCCATTGGACGTTGGGCTTCTAAAAGAACATTCAAAAACCAGAACACTCACTTCCGGGTCTTGATCGTTCAGGAGCCAATTTGTTTGTGAGCCAAGGCATTTGAGATCCAAGGTATGACAGCATAGGATTCACAAAGTACTATTGTCCCTTCTCTCACAAACCAGTCTACCAGTGCTCACTGTACAGAGGAGGGCTTTGTAAAAGCTCAAGGGCCTTGATTTCCTCCGCTATGAACATGGATGGAATTTTCTCATGTCTTCCTCTGTTCCATGGATAGTTAAGGCCTCCAGACTCAAACTCTCATAATCACTAACAACTGGCTATGTGGTTTGGGGCTGATATGAGCTGTGCATCCTAGTTCAGGAGTAGACAATATGGTGCCCTGCAGAGTACCACTCCCATCAATGCCAGCCAGCACGGCCAATGATCAGGAGTGATGGCAGTTGTTATCCAGAACATCTGGGGATCACTGCATGGGCTACCCCTGTCCTAGTTTATGTAGCCTAGACCAGCAGGTACTCTGCATGCATAAGACCCTATGTTCAATCTTGCTTAGGAATGAGGGAGGAATTTGGTTCCGTAAGGCTATTGATGGAAATCTATCCAATTAATGCTTTCCGAAACAGTATGCAAACCATTCTTTTCTCTCTCTCTTCTCTTTAACTTCAGGAACCAGCCTTGTATTTGTTGTTTGTGAATCGGTTTCTTCTTTTCTTCTACTAATCTGTCGAAACATGCATCTATATTTTCGTTCCAATCTAGAAAATGAGAATACAACTTGCTTCAGGATTCTAATATTTCATTTCTTTTCCCTGAGTAGCTGCAATGATTTTTCCTCCTTGGATTAAAACGTTTCTTTCCTATAACTGGCTATCACACTGTGTTTGAAAGCTGGGCTCTGAATCAGATTGGTCTCTTAAGGAGAACCAACTTGGGATAGGCCAGTAAAGTGATTTGGTCTACACTGGTGTTGAAACAATTGACTAAGAGTGTGGTGTCTGACCAAGTTTTACTCAGTAGACCCATTGAGATTCATGACCATGCCTAAGTTAGGGCCGTTTATTTCAATGGGTCTAATTTGAGTGAAACAGTTGAATACCACCTATTTTCAGTAAGGTGGCAACTCTACCCATGCTTAGATTGTGCTGCATGGTTGCTTCTGCAATCTCAGTGCAAATCATTACATTGGGGTGGGTTATTTTTGCTTCTGTAGATGTAAAAGTGGCATGGAACCACTGTCTCCTGCTTGAGAAAATGGGGGGGGGTGTAATTTGTGCTACCCTAAGTAAGCACCAGGCTGTGGGTGTTCATGAAAGTCATTTATTGTTTGCATGTGAGCCCACTGTGATGGGCCGGATAGTTATGTTAAACTGTTATGATGAAAAAACAGGTTAACTCCACTGAAGTAAAAGGAATTACATTGGCCTAATCATGTCCTGGAAGTCATGGCAAAATGAGGTAAGCAGCAAGAATAGGGAATTATGCTAGTTAAAAACAGGAAAATGCAACAGTTTGTATCCTTATGTAGTCCATCTGCTCTGAAGCTACTTTGGAGCAAATAGAAGTCCTCTCATCCACTTCTCTGGGCATCAAACTAGGTCTGCTGATTCTTGTAGTTCCTCCTACTGCAGTGGGGTTACTCCTGAAGTATAACAATGTCACTGACAGAGGAATAAGACCCATGGTCTTCTCTTCTTTAGAGATGGACCACGGCCAAAAAATCAGATCTGAAGAGCCTCAGTCTTTGAAAAAGTTTGTATCTAGACATGGATCTTAACTCAACTCCTCATATCCATTCTTAATACCATTATTAACTGTCTACTTTCCCACCAACTCTCAAGTCAAACCAATTACATTTTCAACCACCATCAAAATCATAAGTGGAAGTACTGTAGATATTTTCCATGGAAGGCCACCATTTAAATTGTGTTGGAGTTTTTTTTGTAATTAATGTACATACATACAAGGTAATAACCCCATTTCTTTCTTTCTCTTGGATACCATTGATGTCTTAGTATCTGGATGTATAGTATTATGTTTCTGGATACTGAGGTATTTGGTAGCACCTCCACGTTTACATTTTGTTCAAATGACTAGATCTCATTTTATTTTTTATTTTCATTGTATGTGAATGTGTGTGTGCTTTACCATATTAGCAAAGGGCCTCACTCTTCAGCCTCTAGGTTTGCTTCCATCTTTGCTTCAATGCATCATTTGCAATTAATGCATTGAAATGCCCTCATCACAATTCAGTTTCTCCATCAAATCATTTGTTCATGTTCTGTTGAAGACAAACAGCTGCAACCGCGAAACGAAACAAAAGTACAATTCATTCCATACTGTCATCCCTTTGTCCTGACCAGAGCAACTCGATCGTGTCGAAGAGGGCATGAACCATATCAACCAAGACATGAAGGAGGCCGAGAAAAATTTAAAAGATTTAGGGAAATGCTGTGGGCTTTTCATATGTCCTTGTAACAAGTAGGTACTGGGTACCAGCTCTGCTCTGTAATGTCCAGTTCTTTGTCATGAGTGAATGTCTGAAGTTTTCTTTTCTTTTTTGTCTTTTTTCTTTTCTTTGTCCCTTTCCATCTGCTTCATACTGTGGGGATAAAATACTTGTGTTTAATCAGAACAACTGGAGCGCATCGAAGAGGGAATGGACCAAATCAATAAGGACATGAAAGAAGCAGAAAAGAATTTGACGGACCTAGGAAAATTCTGTGGTCTTTGTGCCTGTCCATGCAACAAGTAGGTGTTGCCTGCCTGCCTGCCTGCCTGCCTGCCTGCCTGAAATTTTGAGCACCCAAGGCTGATCGCAAGCTAGCAAGCCTTGTGATGTTCATCCTTGCTTAAGGCACCTGGGCAGGATGAGCATGTGGCATGCAGAGAGAACAATTCTGGTTCCAATGCGTTCATCTCATAGCGTAGACCAGAGGTTCCCAAATTTTAGGGACCGACAAACCACTCTTGCCCTGCTTTTATGAAAATAAAAAATAAAACCCTCCAAGGTTCCTCCTCTTCTCCCCACTGTCAGCATCCAAATTCCCAAGCGCTATGGATCCAACCTTTTATTCCCAAAAGCAGTTACCTGGAAACTTGAATGTTGACACTGGGGGGTTGTGGCTTCACATCAGTCCCAGTGGAGAAGAAGTGGCAGATTGCCCTTCCCCTCCATGGATGGTCACTGGTGTGACATGGGAACTAGACGAGGTCGGGATCATGGTGGCTTCGTTAGCTATTTGAGAGCCACGTGCCATCATCTCAGAGTTCACGAGTGGCTTATGGGTTTAATGTTTGGGAATCTTTGGCAAAACAGTGAGATCACCGTAGCTGCATTTAAAATCAGGCATACCACACTGAAACCTTCACTGTGGACACTTTTAAATGATGAAGATTTCAACATTTTACAGAGTGTGTACTATGTCGTAATAACCTAAGCTTCAAAAATTATGGCGCTATCTCAGAATACTGACTTTTCTCTCTCGTTCTCAAGCTTTAAAGGGAATGCTTTCTTGACCATGAGCTGTGCTCCAAAATTGCATAAAATGACCATTTGGAGCCAAAAACAATACCAACATCCTATTTAATCAGATAATCTCTCTTTGCGAGGTCTGGAGACGTGCCGTAGTTTCTTGTCTGATCCCAAGAAATGGGGAATTTTTAAATTTATTTATATATATTGGCAGGAAAACTAGACCCATTTTGCTAATTGTCGTTCCCCAATTGGATAGTGTACACCAAGCAGAAATGTTGAAATGTGCTGGGTTTGCTTGCATGTTATTGTCACAAAATGAAAATGCAGCATTAAAAAATGTGATGTCTGAACTTTGGAGGGAGGCAGTAGACATGAAAGAACAGGCTTTCTGATGGATAGCAGACTTAGTATGCACTGACACTGCATGAAGGAATTAGTAAAAATACAGTAATAAGTTGGCTGCCCCAAATGGTGTGTATGTCAGCGAGTGACTGTGTTCAAGTGTGTTTGTAATCTTCTGTTTCAGCATTTCATTAGTCCAGCTTTACAGTAGGATATTCCCCTACTCACCTGGGGGTGAATAATAATTCCTCTGGGTGAATAAATTGCCAAACATTTCTGGGAAGGTATGTTTCTTGTTCTGATGTGCAAGGCTGGATCAGTCCTTCAAAGCAAGCAGCAAAAACCAGCCATAGCCCTTGCAGAACTTAAAGAGAATATTGAAACAGGAGATGCCAAAATCTGCAATGGTGGTAGAAAGTTTGGATGGCTGAACTTTATGCTGGCTACCCTTTTGCATAGATAAGAGAGTCAACCAGTGGGTAAAGTTGTGTGTGTGTGTGTGTGTGTGTGTGTGTGTGTGTTTTGAAAGGGGGAAAGAGTCTATTGTCCTAAGCAGACCTGACAATCTAAAGGAAATTCTAATCTCAAGTGTCAATTACTGTGCTAAAAAAGTCACCTGAACTAACAAAATCCAACTAGCATTCAGGCTGGTAGAATTGTTTGTTTACCTGTTCAGTCATGTATTATTATTATTATTATTATTATTATTATTATTATTATTATTTGTTAGCCACTTTATACCAAAAGAGTCTCAAAGAGATTTAACAAGACAAAACCCAAACAGATAAAATCAAGTCAAAGCCAAAGAGATAACCAACAGCATACAACACAAAATTTCTGGATTGCTTATCAAGCAACACAGCAACTTCTTCTAACAATCCCTGCCTGTTCATCTGTATGGTTATTAAGAAGCACACCCTAATGAGTTTTATGGGCCTTACTACCAAATATCCCTAGGATTTCAGCTGGACAGCACAACCCTAACTATATTTATTCAGAAGTAAGGCCTCTTGATTTTAATGCAACTTACTTCTAACTTAACAATGCAGTCCTAGGTATGTCTACTCATAAAGAAGACCCACTGAGTTCAATGGGATTCATTCCAGAGTTGACATTGAGGGCAATGAAACTAACAACTAGGTCAGCAAGTATATGTTTGTGCTATTAAGTCCAATGGTGGTTTATGGAACTACAGTCAAACCTTGGTTGTCAAACATAATCTGTTCTGGAAAACCATTTGACTTCTGAAACGTTCGACAACTGAAAACTGACAGCGGAAGCCTCAATAGAATAGGGAAACTCAAAACAGAAGCCATGTAGCCCGTTTGGCTTCTGAAAATCGTTCAAAAACCAGAGCAGTTACTTCCTGGTTTTCGGCTTTCGGGAGCCAAAAGAGAACCGAGGTTTGACTGTAGTAAGGATTCTTCATTCAGCCCACTCAAGTCTCCAAAAGCACCCAGCTTAAAACAACTTTCTTCGTGCAATTTATAAAATAAAGCACTCATTAAAAGTGTTGTTGATTAGCACATTGTTTGAAATCTATGGCCAAATGGAAAACGTTGAACAGTGTTCAGATCATACATGCCACTATTACGAAGTAGCAACACTGGACATTTCTTACTAACGGCACCCCAAATTTTCAAATTCTCCTTTCTTCCCTCAGATAGGAGAGCTTCATATTTAAAACACAGACTTGTACATACCTCATTAATAAAAGTAATTGCCATCTTTGGTTTAAACCCCCAAGAGAGACTTCCTGAAAGGCTGATAATTCTGACAATGAGCTTCCATCACGTCCAATTTGTAATCTCGGATAGCTTTTGTTCTGAAACAACCCAAAGGAATGCTGCGCATGCTAATATTATCTGTCACCTCCTGGTATGCCTGGATTTTAATTTCTCCGTGGCGACTCAGTCAAAGATGGCTCCTCGGTTGCCCTGTGCAATTGAATTCACAATGTGGCTCTCCAAGACATGGCTTTTCAGGGCTGAACGTTTTAAGATTTGCAACATAGCTGAAGATCCATTTTTGCCTGTGTCCCACTCGCTGCATAGGCTGTTACTGCTAGTGCATTAAGAGAATGTTTGAACCACTGGGGTTAGCTGTGCTTTACGGAGAATGCTTCACTTTCTTATTCATGCCTGTAGCTGGTGCATGAAAAAAAATTATATCTAGAAGAATTTCCCTTTCTGATGCTCAACTGCTACACATGCTTGTTATTTATCTGTTTCTTCATTTTTCCCGCACTCATCCCACTATGGCCTAATTTTACTTTTTGTCTCTGTGGACAAAGGTTTGTACATCAACTCTGGATGTATATTCTTTCCAAGTACCGATATATTATTAAAAAATCTAATCTAAATTGCCATATATGACCCCAGAAGGCAAACAAGCCAAGATTGATTTCACTGGAAATCACTGAAAAGTTTGACGGATACAGAGGTTTATTGTGCCACACATAAAAAAGCAAGTTGGCCATGGTTTTGTGTTCAAAAGAGACCAGATCTGTGTGTCTTTTAATCTTAATCTGTCGCTGTGATGTACACACTACCCTCTGTGGTTTCTGTCTTCATGTCTGTACGGCCGTATGTTCTCTGTGTTATATGTCCAAATATCCCATGTGTCATGAAATACAGGTTTTCTAGTCGTGTTTCATTTTTAAAAAAAATTAAAACAAAACAACAACAAAAACACAAGCCCAAATTCTTGCTGACTTGGCAATCACAGGCGACTTGATTGGAAATGAAATTTCTAAACATCGCAGTCATTGTGGCAGCAAAACGATGAAAATGAAATCAATCCTTTTGTTCAGTTGTATGATATATCGGTATACCAGACTGTCCCGTCCCACCCCCTTGTATGAAACGCTCATTTGCTTGACTCGGCTCTTAGCTTGAAGAAATAACAATCGTCACATTTCTTGCAGTTGCTTCCGCCCAGTTTCTGCTTCGTTACTCACCATCTCTTTTTGCATAGGCTTAAATCGAGTGATGCTTATAAAAAAGCCTGGGGGAATAATCAAGATGGGGTTGTAGCCAGCCAGCCGGCACGCGTTGTGGATGAGCGAGAACAGATGGCTATCAGCGGTGGATTTATCCGCAGGTGAGGCTTGTTCTGGGAATCTTATTTTTACCCATTCTTACTCCTCTTTCTTTCCTGTAACTGGCACATTCAGACCATATGGTCCTACGGAGAGGGTTTGTGGTGATGCTGTACTGTTGTTTATTCTCCAAGTTGACAACATCCAAGTCAAATGAGTCCGAGTCTTTTGTAAATTTCCACTGACATCCTATGTCCTATGTGGGAGGGGTTCTGAAAAAACTTCAGATTGGCCCACAGGTTGGTGGACTTGGGTAAAAGAGTACAGTGGTACCTCGGGTTACATATGCTTCAGGTTACATACACTTCAGGTTACAGACTCCACTAACCCAGAAATAGTACCTCGGGTTAAGAACTTTGCTTCAGGATGAGAACAGAAATCGTGTGACGGCGGTGCGGCAGCAGCGGGAAGCCCCATTAACTAAAGTGGTGCTTCAGGTTAAGAACAGTTTCAGGTTAAGAACAGACCTCTGGAACGAATTAAGTACGTAACCAGAGGTACCACTGTACTGTACTAAAAGAGTACAGTGGGACTTGGGTTACGTACTGTCATCCTTACGAATGCTTCGGGTAACGTGGCAAATTACTATCTCAGTCTTTTAAGGATGTATATACCACACTTTAGGATAAAATCTTTCCTGCGTGGCTTAGAAATGAGCACCTGTTTCATGACTTTCTGACAGTAAGAAGCGATCAAGTGCATTGCTCTGAACAGGCAAAGAAGTCTAGCAGTTTGGGATGAATATGTAGCTTTATGATACAGTTCAGATCACCTTTACTCCTTACTACTTGACAGGGTAACAAATGATGCCCGAGAAGGTGAGATGGATGAAAATCTGGAACAGGTCAGTGGCATCATTGGAAATCTCCGTCACATGGCCCTGGATATGGGCAATGAGATTGACACACAGAACCGCCAAATTGACAGGATCATGGAGAAGGTAAGGGCTGACCTGCTGTTCGTACCCTATATTCCTTGTTCTGAGCATGATAATAAGTTTTTCTTTTCTGGATCAAAATGTTGGGATAAAAACTAAGAGTGTGTTTAATTTCCCCTCCAGTTTGTGGGGTTGTAGGGGTTGTAGGGATGCAGGTGGCACTGTGGTCTAAACCACAGAGCCTAGGGCTTGCCGATCAGAAGGTCGGCGGTTCAAATCCCCACGATGGGGTGAGCTCCTGTTGTTCGGTCCCAGCTCCTGCCCACCTAGCAGTTCAAAAGCATGTCAAAGTGCAAGTAGATAAATAGGTACCACTCTGGCGGGAAGGTAAACAGCGTTTCCGTGTGCTGCTCTGGTTTCGCCAGAAGCGGCTTAGTCATGCTGGCCACATGACCTGGAAGCTGTCTACGGACAAACGCCAGCTCCCTCGGCCTATAGAGTGAGATGAGCATGCAACCCCAGAGTCATCCGCAACTGGACCTAATGGTCAGGGGTACCTTTACCTTTACCTTTACCTTTTGGGGCAAAGCATTTAGCTTCTATGCTAAAGTGATGGGTGCAGGGACTTCCTTTTTAGCAGTATATAAAGGCTTCAAGGCATAAGCCTCATGGCATTTGCATGAAATTTGTTTCTGGTCTAGATAGATACCTCTAGGCCAGCCTTTCTCAACCTTAAATTCCCAGATCATAGAACTGTAGACTTGAAAGGGACACTGAGGTCATCTAGTTCAGCCTCCTACAAGACAGGAATCTCAGCTAAAACATCCATGACAGATGGCCATCCAACATCTGCTTTGAAACTTCCAATAAAGGAGAGTTCCCAACCTTCCCGAAGTCTTTGGTTGCCTCAAAAGATAATTCCTCCATAATGCGTATAGGACTAGGTATCAAAAGATAAAATCAGAAAAAAATAGGTATCTCACCATGTGCAAAAGATAGGAATGTAAGATTGAGACTGCCATAAATGCACACCTTCAGGGAATGAAATCTGCAGCTAGGTAATTTTCTTTATCCAGTAACTGAATGTAGTGACAGATCCTCACCGGACTCGAGAATAAGTATAGCAACGTTAGCTTTTCAGTGCCCAGCTGTACCATTTGTTAAGGGAACTGGAATGGCCCCTTTCAATGCAAATATAAAATGCACCATGCTTTATCCTGAAGTTCTGGAACTCCTCGTCACTGCAGAAGACCTTTTTACACATGCACACAGTAGCTATCAGTAAGTGGAAAGTTCAGCTCATCTGAATGTGAATTTGGCTTTATTGTCTACTCTGCATGTATCTAGAATCAAAGAATCATAGCATTGTAGAGTTGGTCATCTAGTCCAAACCCCTGCAATGCAGGAATCTCAGGTAAAGCATCCATGACTGATCCAACCTCTGTACCAGGCTAAACAGCTCCCTCAACTGTTCCTCACAAGGGTTCGTTTCCAGACCCTCTCTCATCTTGGTTCCCAGATGTTCTCGAACCGTAACTCCCATCGTCCATACACTAGCTAGAAATGATTGATTGATTGATTGATTTTTATACTCTGCCCTCCCTGGCCAAGACCGGGCTCAGGGCGGCTAACATCAGGTATAAAAACAATTGATTAAAATAGAACTTAAAAACAAGATTAAAATACTACTTAAAATGCAGCCTCATTTCAGTGGAAGCCCAGATCAAAAACTGTTTGGGGGGAGAAAACGTCAAATCTTTACCAAGGCCAACTATCCAGACTAGTCCTACATGGGCCAGAAAAAAGCCAGGGAAGTCCCCAAATAGGGGTTCCATCACAGAAGGAAAAGGAAAAGAATGATAGTTGTAGCCCAACAATTTCTCGGAACCCAAGGTTGAGAAAGGCTGCTCTAAGCAAATAAAGATGGTGGTTTGTTCATTTCTCGCCAGCACTGAACTTTTAGTGCGCCCAGCTGCACTCTAAGCAACCTGGGTCATCCCCAGGTAGACTGGACTGGAATATTACTCAGGATAAACTTCAGCCAACTCAGTTGCACCTATTCCACAATTACATCTCTCTCTCTCTTTCTCCCATCTAGGCTGTTTCCAACAAAACCAGGATTGATGAGGCCAATCAACGTGCAACAAAAATGCTGGGCAGCGGTTAGATGTGCCCCTGTGCTGATTCTCCTTCTAAACACTGTCCGCAAGGGCAGCACTTTCATGCTTTTTTCTCATGGTATTTACCAACTAGGTTTGCACACATGCACATATCAAAAAAACACACACACAACAACCACCACCCCTCTCTTTCTGCTCTCCCAGCCCAGCCCATATCCCAGTTGTAAATGTTGTCCTGTGTAGGTTGTCAGCTTTCCAAAAATGATACTTGTAAATTATTATCTTCCAGATCTCTTCCTTTCCAAAGGTTGTATATAGTACTGATTCGATGGCTATAGCTCATGACAACGTTCGATATATTTGTTGGATTTCTATTGCCCCCTCCCTCCCCTCTCCCTCTCCCCGCATTTCTTTCTGTCTGTCTGTTTTTGGTTGGTGAGGTTTTTTTTAAACAACAACAACTTTATGATGTTTTTTGCTGAATGACAAACAAATGTAGGAATGCTCAACGTGCTGTTAAACTTTTAACTATACAGTATTGTTCTTGTAAAACTGTTAACATTCCACAGAGCCACCCGCAAGAGTATTTTCTTTGGGTGTCATGTCGTTTAAGCACTTAAGAATTTGGTGTTTTTCTCTCTTTTTCTCTCTCTCTTTCTCAGTTCTCCATCGCTCTCTCCATTGGTCGTTATGAGTTCATTGATTAGACAGTGTGGAATTCTATAAGTTATAACAAGCATTGCACTAAAAGAAATAATACTAATAAATAAAAAGTGACGTGATTTTATGCATTTATTGCATGAGAAATAGACTTTTAGACTCCTTAACTTAAGTGAGACTTTTCCATGGCAGTAGCAACATCGACAACAACAAAAAGAAAAAAATTAAAATTAGCATGCTCCGTATTGGGACACTGTCAGGACTATGTTATAATACCAGCAAGTTTGCAGTAGTGCCATTTATTTCTTCTTGTCAATATATATATATATATATTATATTATAAATATAAATATAAATATATATAGTTATGAGCCATGTTCATTTCTTTTCTTTTCTCTTTTTCTTTTTTCCCCTTACTTTTAATTTCAAAAAGAGATGGATTTGGCACTCATTTAACCATTGCCAGCAAATTAAATGTTTGGCTGATACTATTGTTGAGGACAAAAAAATATATATATTTAAAAATGAAGAAAAAAGCATCAACAAATAAGAAATAAGTGTAATATATATAGTTTGTCTGCTGCTTTCAAAGACTGTCTTTTTTTCGGGGGGGGAGGGAATTGCTATCATATGAAATGTTGCAGAGAAATGTAATTTTTATAAGGCTCTCTCTATCTTTCTAGCTACTCTCTCTCCCCCCTCTCTCTCTCTCTTTCCATTTCTCTCCCCCTCCCCCAATGTGGTTTGTTATTGGTAGAGTTCTCTGTTTGCTTACCTAGAGCTATGCACACCAAAATCACTGCGATGTTTAGTAGCTGTTATTAATTAAAAAAAAACAAAAAACAAAAAACAACCTACATGAATGAAAATCTAGATAAAACTGTGAGATTAAATATAGTTGCTGCATGTACTATGAAATTCCTTCTGTCTCCTGTCAGTTTGTGACGTGATTGACATTTTGTAGCTAGTTTAAAAATATTAAAAATTATAGACCCTCCGAAGGCTTTTTTCTTAATCTGTTTTGTTGGCTCTTTGCTGCTCATACCTTGCTATTCCCCACCCATCAGGAAAGAAAGGGATTCTGTGCTGATCGGGGGACCAGGTGATTCTGAGCAAGCAGCCTGCCTCCCGAAACGCAATGGAAATTTTGTGTTTGAGGCGAGCAGAGAAAATAGCCCTGCCCTGCAGATCTGTGGCATTCCTGCAGCCCTAGGATATTTCAGTTCTCCCTCTTGTGAGGGTAGAAAGAGAGAGGGAGATGCTGCTACCCTGGGCTCCTCGCCACCTCTGTGGAATCTCCCCTAGAGTGCACCAGGAGATGTCTTGCCAAATGCAAGGTGCTTCTTTTAAAATGAGATTCAGAAGCAATACAAAACACAAGTGAGTGAGAAGATTAAAGATTTCCTTCTAAACAGCAAGCAATATGTACAAACCAAGCAAGTGCTTCATTCTGCCACTGGGAAGCCCTCAAGAAGCGGTAAAGTGACTCAGTTGGCACAGCCCCATGACCAATTGATCTGTGCATGAGCTTCTCCTTAACTCTGCCCAAAACCATCCAATTTAGACATAGCTAGCCTGTGTGGCTTGCCCAACTGGCTACATGCAGATCATTCATTAGTGGCTATGTGCAGATTATTCATTAGTAGCTGTGTGTAGATCATTCATTATTGGCTATGTGCAGATTATTCATTAGTGGCTTTGTGCAAATCATTCATTACTGGCTATGTGCAGATTATTCATGAGTGACTATGTGCAGATTGGGACGCGGGTGGCGCTGTGGGTTAAACCACAGAGCCTAGGGCTTGCTGATCAGAAGGTTGGCAGTTGAAATCCCCGCGATGGGGTGAGCTCCCGTTGCTGGGTCTCTGCTCCTGCCAACCTAGCAGTTCGAAAGCGGGAAGGTAAACGCGTTTCCGTGCACTGCTCTGGTTCGCCAGAAGCGGCTTAGTCATGCTAGCCACATGACCCGGAAGCTGTATGCTGGCTCCCTCGGCCAATAAAGTGAGATGAGCGCCACAACCCCAGAGTCAGTCACGACTGGACCTAATGGTCAGGGGTCCCTTTACCTTTACCTTTATGTGCAGATTATTCATTAATGGATACGTGCAGAGTATTCATTACTGGCTTCTTGCAGATTATTCGTTACTGGCTATATGTAGATCATTCATTACTGGCTACCTGCAGATCATTCATTACTGGATACGTGCAGATCATTCATTAGTGGCTATGTGCAGATTATGTGCAGCCATTAGTGGCTATGTGCAGAATTATTCATTAGCCACCCCCTCCCAATGCCTCACTTTCTCAAAACAATGTCCAACATCAAAGAAGTTACCTAGCACTATCACTTCCTCCCAATTGATTAGGACATTAAAGGCTTTTCTCATGGCATCAAAGAACTTAGCAAGGGATAAGAAGGGGGAAGGAACAGAGGCAGGAAGGGTAACCATGTCAGATCACTAACTCCTCGAAAGACAATTTATCTTCTGGATAGATTGTCCATACAACTCGGTGAAGACATGGATCCAAAACAAGCAAAACACAGTGTTGCAAAATCTGGATGCCCCCAATCTCTGCCACGCTGTGGCAAGTTTCTAGCGGGTCCAGGCAATCCCCAAGGGTCAGTATCCCTGCGAGAATCAAGATGCGGCAGAGGCTATCATAGCTTTAAGAAATAGGATTCATTCACATATTGGCATGGACTGCTTGGATGCAGAGGAATAGTGGGGGGAATCAGCTGGGGAACCCCAAGAGAAGAAGGCTCAGGGCTCAGAACCTAGGGAATGGTGGTGGGGTGACGATGAGTTGTAAGAGGGAGAAGACTGAGAAGAGGAGTTGTCGGAAGCTGAAGGGGTAACTGGCCTTAGTGAGCTGGGGGAGTCTGTGGCAGAGAGTAGTCCAGAATCAAAGGCAGAAGCTGAAGCAGGAGAGTGGGTTGAGGGAGGCCAAGAGGCAGAGATGAGTTGGTGAAGATTCATAGGCATCTCTCCCTCCTGCAAACTCCCCTCCACCCTGGTCTCTCAGAACTAGAAGAGGGAAGAAAAGAGTGATGGAAGCTCCTCCCCCTCCCAGCCTTCTCCCTTTTCTTCCTCTGACCACTCATCATTGTCCCACCACCACCAGTCCCCAAGCTCCGAGCCTTCTTCCCTCGGGTGTTTCCCAGCTGAGTCCTCCCACCATTCCTCTGCACCCAACCAGTCCCATATTTTCACCTGAATTTAGATGGAGGGAGCCCAGATCTTACAGCATGGTCATCTCCAGAGGGGCTTGTTCCTCACAGTAGTGCAGTTCATGAGTGCAAGGCATCTCCCCCAGCCTGCCTTCAGCCAACCGGCCAGATTCATTCCAATCCTCATGCCACCAACTCTTCCTGAGACATCACACCCAGTTACCCTGGCAACCTTCCACACCTCCTGTTTCTGATCGCACCTCAGGGCAGGGGGGGAGAACAGATCTCTTGCATTACCAATGGCCTTCAATCATTACGTGGTCTGCCAAAACCCTTCGCAATTTTCAAGTGGTCCATAGGGTGTTTGGGAACTGCTGATTTAAGGCATGCTGAGTCATAGAATAATAGAATTGTAGAGTTGGAAGGGACCACAAGGATCATCTAAGTCCAACCCAAATCTTTTGTCCAACATGGGGTCTGAACCCAATCAGATTAAGAGTCTTGTGCTCTCCCAACTGAGGTGTCAATGGCCTCTTTTATTTCTGAATGGCCCTAGCTTGGCCAGGTCATTTTGCTTAGGCTAGCCCAGGAATTCTTCTGCAGTTAGCATTTTCCCTTCATATCCTGAATAACCAAAATCCTAGAATTTCTCTCTGCTATTTACGAATAGACTCAGTTACCTCATAGCTGTAATGATACACTAGACCTGAATCGTTAACACAAACAGAAGTCATTAGTATTGCAGTAATTGAAATTAATAAGATTTTGGAATGCAGATACCATAAAAAATCATCAAACCATCAAGTCTAGCACATGGGGGGCCACCTAAATTATTTAGTTTGGTATTTGAATGATTGGATTTTATTAACTGTTTTATAATTTGGCATTGTTATAATGAGGCTATCATTGGGTTGTAATTGAGAACTAATAAAACTTATTATCGTCAATACCTGAGACCTGAATTCCACCCCCTTGGGTTTTAGGGGAGGAAAGCAGGAAAGGTCAAAGGATGCTCTGGCCTCACTTCCACTTTGCCAGCACAAGCAAAGGACAGGAAATTCTCTCTCCCACCCTGTCCTTTCTGGTTGTGGCCTGAATCGTGAGGATTCCACTCAACAAAGTGTGGAGTTACAGGACTCACCGGAAAAGTGGACCTTCTAGGAAGAGATGGAGAAAGGAAAAGACGAGGCATCAGGCTGGTCTTTGTGGGGAGGGGGGCAAGAACAAGGGAAAACTGGAAGGGGCAAAGTAGAAGGGCTAGTTATGCTGGCTGCTGTTTTTGCTGCCCACAATGAACAGATAATCTTCATACACCCCTCTCCTTTCATGCCTTTGAAAGGCTCTGCTTTGCAGATTGCAGAAAGAAGAGTTTTCGACAAGCAATGGAGCAACTTAAGCAAGGGAACCAGCGATGCTTTTCTGCAGGGATGGAGGAAATGGGACTGTCTGCCATTAGCCCTGGCCTGCATGGCAAATGGTCAGCAATTGTGGGAACTGTAGTTCAGCAAGATTGGGAGGGCCATGCAGACTCCCAATTCCTGCTTTGATGCCCTCACATTATGGGACGCTGGTGGCGCTGTGGTCTAAACCATTGAGCCTCTTGGGCTTGCCGATCAGAAGGCTGGCAGTTCAAATCCCTGCAACGGAGTGAGCTCCCATTACTCTGTCCCAGCTCCTGCCAACCTAGCAGTTTGAAAGCACACCAGAGCAAGTAGATAAATAGGTACCACTGCAGCAGGAAGGTAAACGGCGTTTCCATGAACTCTGGTTTCCATCATGGTGTTCTGTTGCGCCAGAAGCGGTTTAGTCATGCTGGCCACATGACCCAGAAAGCTGTCTGTGGACAAACCCTCGGCCTGAAAGCGAGATGAGTGCCGCAACCCCTACGCCCTTTGACTGGACTGGAATCATTATTCTTTGTGGAAAGAAGAAAAGAAAACCAATAAAAAAAAATTACCAAACAACCCCCAAAAGGTTTCCTTGGGCTGCGTTCTTTAAAGGCCAGATCTAAATTGAGGAAAGGAAATAAAACAATCCCATCCAGTGTACAATCCCAGTCATGGTCCAGCAGGCAAACAGCTGGAACTGAGGAATCAGCATTCTAGAGACACTAAATAGCAAATAACATTCCAGTCAACCCTGACCTCTGGTCTCTTGTTTCCTGTTTTGATCGTCTGCCTTCTGCGCGGAGGCAACGTGGATTGTACTTTGTGTGGCGCAAAGGGGGCAGGGAGGGCGTCGGACTCCCATCCATTAAAGGCTGAGCTGAAAATATACCCAAGTGGGGGCTCTTAAATGAAGCTCTTCAAAGAAAGTGCAGGATTAGACTGGATTAGCTGCCGACGTCACAGAGCCACACACAGAATGAGTTATGTAATGTGATTCTCTTTGTAGTGCAGCGACTGGACAAGAGTGCCGTTCCTAAGAATGACAGAAATAAGCAAGAACAGGACCAAGAAGGGGGAAGGATATTTTGACAAGATGTTTCCCCAAAAGCTCACCCCCATTAAAGTGTGTGGTGTTGTTGGCCTCCATGTGTCTCAAAGGACTGCTTTGAGCTGTGTTAGCAGCACCAAAGCGACCTCCCCGGGGCACAAGTCTAAGTAATGTCTAGTCTAAGGAGATCCTGGACTGCCCAAAAGATAAGACCCCTCTCTTGGCCTCGCTGATGTGGTCCAAAGGAGAGCAAAGCAAGACGTTTGACAAAGGTTTGGCTGCAGGAGCTGCTGGAAGGAGGCGTACAAGGCGGTATCCAACCAATTTAGGAACTAAAATCAGGATTTGTATTGGGTTTATTCCGAGCCTTTTCTTCTCCCACAGGTATTCTGCAAAGCAGTGGAGGTTTAGAATCACCGTTTTCTTTCTCCTAGATGTTACAGTGATAGTTTGGCCCAAAACCCTACGTCGTGCGATTCACTCAAAGATGATGCCAAAGGCTGGCAAATGGCCCCCTGAAACTATTAGCAGTGAAAATGCCACGTTTCGCGATAGGCCCTAAAATGAGTCCTTGGTGCCCTCCGTGCCCTCGGGGTCACAGTTCTGGCCAAAAACCTGACGTCGTACAATTCACTCTATAACAGTGCCAAACACCTGCAAATTGCCCCCTGCAATGTTTGGCACTGCAAACGCTGCATTTCCAAGTAGGCAACAAAATGAGCAGTAAAGAAAGAGAAATATTTGCTTTCTACCCCTGGATTATTTGGAGATAATCAAGCAATGAAGCCAGGTTTGAATGACGCAACAAGCTGGACTCTTACGGTGTGGCAGAGCAAGAGGGAGGGAGGAACATCACAGAGGTTTTGCACCAATATACTGTTGGTTCATATTAAACTATTGTTTGTTTTAAACCATGGTTTAATGTGGCATGCGGGGACGTGGGTGGCACTGTGGATTAAACCACAGAGCCTAGGACTTGCCGATCAGAAGGTCAGTGGTTCGAATCCCCGCAACAGGGTGAGCTCCCATTTCTTGGTCTCTGTTCCTGCCAACCTAGCAGTTTGAAAGCACGTCAAAGTGCAAGTAGATAAATAGGTACCGCTCCGGCAGGAAGGTAAACGGCATTTCCGTGTGCTGCTCTGGTTCGCCAGAAGTGGCTTAGTCATGCTGGCCACATGACCCGGAAGTTGTACGCCAGCTGCCTCGGCCAATAAAGCAAGATGAGCGCCGCAACCCCAGAGTTGGTCACAACTGGACCTAATGGTCAGGGGTCCCTTTACCTTTACCTAATGTGGCATGCAAACCAGGACATTATGAATCCAAACTGTAAAAGACACTGACTTTTTACTGGGTCTTTTACTCGTAACACTTTAAAATCTTTACCACAAGCTTCTGCCCCCCCCCCTTTTTAACTAAGCTTCTATTCTGTCCTAAAAATAATCCATCTATTTTTTTCCTGGGGAGAGAGGATCTTTTCATGTGATTATGATAAAACCAAATGCATTTGCTTTCTCTGTACAGAAATAATCCTCTTGGCTGTGGCTCAGAATCAAGTCGTGTCTCCGCTTCCCTCGGTTATTTGCAGAAATCTATTTCTTGCACACCCTGAAATTGCATTTTTGAGGCCTAGCCATTGCCACCGGGTTTGCTGCTTCTCTTGCTGCAGACCAATGCCCCCTTGCTGAAAAGAATAGAAATAAAGGGATGAAATTAAGATTTGGACTGGGTTTTTGCTTTGCCAGAGACAGAGTCAAAGCTGTTACAAATCTGCAAAAGTGTCTACAAGGCCTCATGGGAGAAGGGGAAGGGAAAGGATGATTTCTAAGCAGATTTGCACATTTATTTTCCAGTTCTGACATATGCAATTGAGTCTTGTCACCTTCTTAAATGCTTTGATGGCTGCTGTGTGTGAACAAAGCTGCCTAAATGCTCATTCATTTGGGGGAAAGCAGAAGGCAGGCTAATCCTGTTTCACTGATGTTTTGAGAAATCTGACATGTTCGAATTGAGGGGTGTGTTCAAATGAGCAGGATTATTGGGATTCTAGCCTTTTACAACCGTCACACAAAGATTTTCTAAGTGCTCTAAATGCCTAACCGTGAAGCAGTAGAGGCAGGGGCATGGCATCGGGGGAGGGGGGGCTGCTGCTGCTGCTGGGACATTTGCCCTGGGTGCATTGGGGGGGAGGGGCTGATCACACCACCCACCACCAGCCAGTCCTGCGCCACTTTGCAAGGCTGGGATCTGATGCTCAGGGCTGCTTTGAGGAGGGCGGCAAGAGAAGGATGGCATGAGAAGCTACCTGCACTTCGATCCCAGGCCCTTGGGGGCGTGGCTGTGATCGAAGGGCACAGGACGCCATTCTCACGATACAATACGATAATCTTTATTGTCATTGTTCCATACGGAACAACGAAATTGAAAATCTACATCAGACATTCAGAAACCAACAAGCCTGCTATCCCAGCCTGGTTAGCCCCCTAAAAACTCTGATACAGTGGTACCTCGGGTTACATACACTTCAGGTTACATATGCTTCAGGTTACAGACTCCGCTAACCCAGAAATAGTACCTCGGGTTAAGAACTTTGCTTCAGGATGAGAACAGAAATTGTACTCCGGCGGCGCGGCAGCAGCAGGAGGCCCCATTAGCTAAAGTGGTGCTTCAGGTTAAGAACAGTTTCAGGTTAGGAACGGACCTCTGGAACCAATTAAGTACGTAACCAGAGGTACCACTGTACCCCATAATTGAATACAATATACTCCCATAGAGACTACCTTACACTGCATTTAAAACCAAAATCGCATTTGGAGAGAAACTGTTTCTCAGTTGGCTAGTCCTGGTCGTTATAACCCTGTACCTTCTTCCAGGGGACGTGGGTGGCGCTGTGGGTTAAACCACAAGGCATAGGACTTGCCGATCAGAAGGTTGGCGGTTCGAATCCCCACGACAGGATGAGCTCCCATTGCTCGGTCCCAGCTCCTGCCATCCTAGCAGTCCGAAAGCACGTCAAAGTGCAAGTAGATAAATAGGTACCGCTCTTGTGGGAAGGTAAACGGCGTTTCCATGTGCTGCTCTGGTTCGCCAGAAGCGGCTTAGTCATGCTGGCCACATGACCCGGAAGCTGTATGCCGGCTCCCTCGGCCAATACCAATAAAGCAAGATGAGCGCCGCAATCCCAGAGTTGGTCACGACTGAACCTAATGGTCAGGGGTCCCTTTACCTTTACTTTTACCTTATTCCAGAAGGCAGAAGCTGAAAGAGATCATTTCCGGGGTGCGCATGCCACCCTCCCAAGAGCGGCTTTGTGAGCCTCGCAAGTGGCTCAGGGCTGGTTTTGCTCTGGCGGCATCGGTGGCTCTGGCATATGGTGAACTCCTTTCGCCTTCCATGCACCGCCTCATGCTTGAACCCTGGTGCGCATGTGCACCCACCCACCCTGGGCATTATTAAAGCACGCTCTGCCACTGAGTACAGGCATGCCCTGATCTGGGCACGTTTACTCAGAAGTAGAATCAACTCTATTTAATGGGGCTTACTTCCATGCCTGCATGCATAGAGTTGCAGTTTTTGGTACATTTCCTAAGGATAATGGAACCCATTTCTTAGTCTGAAGGCTTCTTTCTGGGTCGCCCCGCCAAGAGGATATTGCTGGCTTTCATTACTGACTGTGTTGCAAACCTATTCATCAAGGGTAAGTAAAATAAGAAAACATACCTGGGGAAAGCAGCAAGAACTGCCTACTTTGAGCTGAGTACCAGACAACTGCTCTAAGATAAAATTAATGTCTCCTCGAATAAATAGAAGGAAGGGGAGTTCCGTTCAGAGATCCTACACACACACACACACACACACACACCGTATTTTTCCATCTATAAGACGCCCCCATGTATAAGATACCACCTATTTTTGGGGACCCATATTTAAGAAAATGAGGGGAGATGGCCCCATGTATAAGAATACGGTATATATATATATTATTAAATTTTCTGTTTTACAATTTAGAATATTGAGAAAACCTTACAATCTCAATGCCTTCCCTTCTTCTCTTTCCATGGTTCATTTTGCATAACATAAATCCCTGCATATTTTATATAAACTAAACCATTCAGTATTCCATTATTACATCCATCAAAACATATTTACACTGTTGAATTTATCTCAGTGCTGCCAACGTTTTCAAATGTACACAATTATCCCCCATATATTCAATAAACATTTTCCAATCTTTTTTAAATGAATGTTCTTCTTGTTTTCTTACTCTATAAGTTAGATCTGCAAGCGGCACATATTCCAACAGTTGAAGTTGCCATTCTTCTTTGCTCGTTTTCCATTTTTGTTCAGTTCAGAAATCCTCACATGCAATAGACAAATCAAACAGGTGATAGGTGCTTTTACTGCTGACATATGAACTGTGTGGATAGTGTTGTTATATAGCTTATCCACTAGGTGGCAGTGGATAGAGTCACGGGTTTCCTGCTGTTGCTCGTCCTTCATTCAGCAAGACAATAAAGTTCTTGTCTAGCTTCCCAACTAGAGTCTTCTCTAAGCCCTCCATCACGGGCACCTATATGGTACTGCATGCCATTTCTGTGGGCAGACCCAGCCTTGCCACATGCAAGTAGAGATGTGTTCCACTGGTACACCAAAATCTGTCCTCCAATTTCTCAAATGTTCTTTTCCTCTGCAAAAGAGGCTTCTCAGGGCACTTTAGAATTGCCCTGAAAATTATAAAATAAAATTATATATATATTAGAATTGCTTTAACATGGGATTGAGGTGATTATCATTGCAAAGTGGCTGTGGTGGACTCCTTCTCCCCTTGATATTTAATTTTCTGCATGCAGGGAATTGTCTTTTATTTTTTTTACTGCGGAGAAGAATTCAATCCTGTGAGCTCTCTTCTGTAATCTGAAATAGCACAGCTCAGACAAATTTGCCAAGATAGTAAGAATGAGACCTCCTTGACTCGAATTACTGAGGCATTCTTTATATAGAAGTGGAGCAGATTAAATGTCCACAAGGATGAGCCATATTCATCAATTGGATTAGGTCTGGAGATTTTTAAAGAAGCTTGCTTCAGGGTACTGGGTCAAGGCAATTACTTACTTGAGGTGAAACTTTAACAAGAGGTAAATGTATAGAGAGAAGGTAATCTAGATTGGGGTTTTTTTGGGGGTGGGGCCCCTCTCTTTCTCCATATTTCTGATAAAGTCCTTATTTCCTCAGCATTAATTTCTCCATTTCAGATTTTCTCTGTTTCTCATTTTCCCAATCTTCAATTCAGTTCTCCACATCAGTTTGTGATTTTTTAAAGAAGTCCACACGAAAATTAAACAGCATTTTAGTGCTATTTTCCCTGAATATAAACATTTTGCATGCAGTTTTGTCTAAGATTCAAAGCAACTTCCCTTAGTATAAAACATCCTTGCATCATATATATATATTTATGCAAACTTCCCTCCGGCGTATGCATTTTGAGACGCATTCCTTGGCTGCACAACTGCATTGCAAAATTCGGAGAAGTGCGAATTTTGAGGACTGGCTGTGTTTCGGTTTGTGTATTTTTCCAGAAAAGCACAAATGAGGCAGATTCACCTTTAAATGCAAAATAAATCAAATCCTCCTCCTTGGGTGCTAACCATTAATTGAACAGCATCAGCTATCACTTGGGCGGGGGAGCAGGGAATGATCATTTTCATTGCAGTTATGTGTTGCGTAACAAGAATATCAGGTGCATCAGCGTTCAGCATTTGTTTGAGAGTGTGGTGGGGAGGAAAGGCAGATACTGAAGAGCTCTTTCTGAGCACATTATTCATGCATCAACTGTTTTTGTCTCATAGGCAC
This sequence comes from Podarcis cretensis, assembly GCF_951804945.1. NCBI lineage: Eukaryota > Metazoa > Chordata > Lepidosauria > Squamata > Lacertidae > Podarcis > Podarcis cretensis. Next base: position 112,081,199 of record NC_137172.1, on the reverse strand, counting down.
CAAGTTTGTTGGCCTAAATACAGGTTTCCTTTCTGCATCAGGGAGTGATAATTTCTTTCCATGTCACTCGGGATATTCGCAACGAGGGGCGACGTCTCCTCTTCCGCGGCTCCAAAGGGAGGAAGTTAAGAAATGTGGGAATGTTAAAGATAGGATGGGCAAGCAATTTTATAGGTAGTGAGCTTCTTAATTTGGGAAAGGATATATTGAATAAGTATTATCCTCGTATCTACAGGACCGCCTCTCCTAGTATGCCCCGCAGAGGACCCTTAAGGTCCATGAATAACCATAGTTTAGAGGTCCCAGGCCCTAAGGAAGTCAGACTATCCTCCACCAGGGCCAGGGCCTTTTCAGTGATGGCTCTGACCTGGTTGGAATGCTCTGTCCCATGAGACTAGGGCCATTCAGGATTTAACCTCCTTCTGTCAGGCCTGTAAGACAGAGCTGTTCCTCCTAGCCTTTAATTTGAATTCAGCCTGATCTTTTATTTCCCTTCTCTTCCCTCCCCCTCCTCTTTTATGAAGATTACCCGCTCTGAGACCCCACGGCTAATTCTCCCCTGGCCTCCTCACTGGCCCAAGTAGGACCAATTCAGCCAGCTAGCCCTTGGGATTGATTTTTGAATTTTATTGTTATTCATGTTTTTATACTGTATTTTATGCTGCTTTTATAATTAAGTGTTTTAAATTTGTTGTTAGCTGCCCTGAGCCCGGTTTTTGAACCGGAAAGGGCAGGGTATAACTAATTATTATTATTATTATTATTATTATTATTATTATTATTATTATTCCTTCACTCATGCTAGTAAGCGATGTAGCAGAGCAGATTCCTCTCAATATAGCTAGAAGCTAGTTTGCAGATTTGTTTGAACCTCTTAGTTATGATTATTTCCTTGTGTCCCCTTTAATCCCTCTTAAAACAATAAAGACACAAGACTCTTTCTGAGTAAAGTAACAAAAAGTTTACTCACATTTTAATTCACAATTAGATCCCTGAAAGGCAGACTTTACATAGTAGTTGCACAAAGAAACTGTGAAGGCCTTCTTGGTAGTGGCACCCGCCCTGTGGAACGCCCTCCTATCAGATGTCAAGGAAATAAACAACTATCTGACTTTCAAAAGACATCTGAAGGCAGCCCTATTTAGGGAAGCTTTTAACGTTTGATGTTTCATTGTATTTTAAATATTTTGTTGGGAGCCGCCCAGAGTGGCTGGGGAAACCAAGCCAGATGGGTGGGGTATAAATAAAAGTATTATTATTATTATTATTATTATTATTATTATTATTATTATTAAACTGAACTCACAGGCTGCTGGCTGAGAGCCAGCAGACAGCAAAATTACATTAATACAGCAAAATAGCTGCAGGAGAGCAGCAACAAGATAGCAAGCAAGATCAGGCAAGACTGGTAGACTAAGAAAATGGCTGCATGATTTGGCTCTTTTATGGAGTCAGTCAGGGCCACACCCATCTCCCAGATCACATGCAGGGGGAATAAGGAATGTTGAATTTGGTTGTACCAGTGGATTATATCCCACAAGAACCGGATGATTTCTCAGCAGTAAAAGTGGAGGAAGGAGACAGAGGAGGAGGGAAGCATTTTCTTCCGCTGCTGCTTCTTTTAAGGAGTTAACTGGGGCTGAAATCACACCGTCGATAGAGAAGCATTAAGCAATTCTCGGCATGTACTAATGGTAATAGGATATCAATAATTTAGGAAATTAATCTCTTGGCGAGGGAGCGAGCAATCTCCCCAACTCGACATGCCCAAAGGAAGGAGTGACATCTGCTGTTTACCGAGCACATCTAAAGCACACTTTGGGGTTCCTCCCCAGCCCTCGGTTTAGTAGCCATTTTTAATTAAGCAGATGGCAACAGAGCTCTCCTAAGGTTCCCAGTGACAGAGCTATGCTTTTGCGCTAGCGAGGGGGAAAGCCTTCTGTGCAAATATTTGGTTTCAGCTCCAAATGCAAACATGCAAACCTTGTCATTGCTAATGCTCAGCACATCTAAATAATAATAATAATAATAATTCACCGCGTTCAGCCTCCGGAGAAGATACAGAAGCAGGATGCGGAAATCAATGCATTGAATTAGTGCTTATGAGACTGGCAAATAGCACTCCAGACTCATCCTGGACACCGTGGGAGGGTAAATATGAAATCTGTTTAATAAAGGGCAAAGTTCCATTGTGGATTTTTATTCGAGTCCATGGAGATAGACTAGCTCCAGGAAAAAGGAAAAAAAAAACCGATCAGCTTTCAGTTGAGGATGATCACAATTTTCTTTAAAAAGCAAACCTAAAACTGCAAAAACATGGGTATGTTCTGCAACATCTTTTCTCCCACTTGGGGTGAGGGTGGACAAACAGCGGACAGGCAGAAAGTTTCTCAGGCATTTCCCTGTTTTCCTGCAGGTTCCCAGAGGCAGCGGATGCTGGTCTATTAGGGTGAACGGAGCACTGCTCCACCAAGATCTGTCTGCCCTCACTTGCCTGCCAGCTTGAGCAGGGAAGAGGGTGGCTCTGAATATCAGCTGCCTCCTTCTTAGTCTCAGTGCTGCCTTTTGTATAATGCAACAAGGAGGACGATGGAAACAAATGCAAAATGAGTTTGTCCTTCCTATTATTTGCTTTAGTTCCACTTGTGGCTTCCTCTTCCTCGATTTCTTTTCTTTTCTAAATTTTATTTATGCTTTAACAATAATAATAATAATAATAATAATAATAATAATAATAATAATTTATTTATTTATACCCAGCCCATCTGGCTGGGTTTCCCCAGCCACTTTGGGCGGCTTCCAACAAAGTATTAAAATACAGTAGTCTGTTAAACATTAAAAGCTTCCCTAAAGAGGGCTGCCTTCAGAAGTCTTCTAAAAGTCTGGTAGTTGTTCTTCTCTTTGACATCTGGTGGGAGGGCGTTCCACAGGGCGGGTGCCACTACTGAGAAGGCCCTCTGCCTGGTTCCCTGTAACTTGGCTGCTCGCAGCGAGGGAACTGCCAGAAGGCCCTTGGAGCTGGACCTCAGTGTCTGGGCAGAACGATGGTGGTGGAGACGCTCCTTCGGGTATACTGGGCCGAGGCCGTTTAGGGCTTTAAAGGTGAGCACCAACACTTTGAATTGTGCTTGGAAATGTACTAGGAGCCAATGTAGGTCTTTCAAGACTGGTGTTATGCGGTCTCGGTGGCCGCTCCCAGTCACCGGTCTAGCTGCCGCATTCTGGCGGGGAGATGCAATAGAATAGAATGTGTAGCACTCCACCTTGCAACAGATACTTGTATCAATTTTAACATTGCCGTCTGTATCATCAGCAGCTAGCATTTGGGGGGGGGTGTCCAGATTTTCATATTTTTACAGCCTCTCTAACCCCCAAAAGATGAGATATTTTCTAAGACATTTTCAGAAATTCCAGACATGCAACTTTAATCTAGATTCTCTCCATTCCCCGCACACAAACACCCAAAAAATTCTATATAGTGTGTGGGAGGGAGTACCTCCCCTTTGCAGTAGAAGTAGGTTGCTTACTCACAGCCAGTGGCGTAGCGTGGGGGGTGCAGGGGGGCCCGGCCGCACCGGGCGCAACATCTGGGGGGGCGCGCTCGCCGCCTCCGGAGTCGCCGAAGAGCCTCGGGCGCAGGCTGTAGCAGAGCCCCATGTCTCGCGGAACCGACGAACTGTGCGCACGTCCGGGCTGAAGGCGTCCGGCAGGCAGCGGCTCTCAGCGCTCGCCGCGGTCCCCGCGCGTCAGGGCCGTGGAGGGCGCGCCAGGCAGCCCCTCCTCACAGCCCCCCCGCCGCCGCTGCTGCTGCAGCTGCTGGGCCACGTTGCATTTTCCTCACCTCTCTGCCCTCCTCCTCCGGGCAAGCGGCGTCGTTTGGGCGGCAGCGCTAGCGGCAACTCGCCTCAGATCACCTGACATGGACCCACCGCCGCCGCTGTGGCTACCTTACCGTAAATATCCCAGCCCAGGCAGCAGCAAGACGAAGCTGGCAGTGGCAGCAGATTAGGGGTTAGGGGCGCAAATTACTTGCCTTGCCCCGGGTGCTGACAACCCATGCTACGCCGCTGCTCACAGCTACTAAAATTGTCAGTAAAAAAAGAGAAAGTGGGAAGGGGAGGGGTGCTGAGAAGATCCGAACTTAATTATATGCTTTGATTTGAATTACACAAAGTGGCGTCTTACTCCTGCTTCTTTATACAACTCGAAAGAAACATGAGACAAGAAGATTCCCTGTGTGAGTAATTCAGACCTAGTTTATGGTAAGGGATGCCGAAAGCAACTTGTCCCCTGTAGGCAGAAAACGAGTCTTTGCAAGAACTGTTTGATCTCGCTTGGGAATTGGAAGTGTGGCAGGTGGGGGGATGGAGAGAGATTTTCATCATTTCCTCCACTCCTTGTGTAAGCTCACCCCAAACTCTGGTTTGTTTCTTAAAGAGAAGAAGGCATTCAAAGGATGAAGTGGGGCATTTTTAAGTGGCATGCTGAGAAAAGGGAGGAGGAAGTCCCATTGTCCTAAACTTTACCAGCCAGCAGTTGGAAGATCTGCCATGTTTGGTGGAAATCTGAGCTTTTGCAAACTGCAAAACACTTCCAAGGTTGCCAAAAACTAAATGTGCACCTCCATCAAACAGGCCAATGAGGACTGGGAACCCTCAGGGATCATGAAATGTTGAGTGCCTGATGGAAAAGAAAGAAAGGGAAGAGGGGGTGGAATAAACTGCCTGGTTGGCTGGCGGGGCCCAAATGTCAGCTTGTAACATGGGACCGCTCCCTATTTATTTTATTTATTCAATTTATATATCTCCCTATACCCGGAGGTCTCTGGGCGGTTCACAGAACAAGATCAAGGCATGCATCCCATGATTCCATTCTACATATACCATCTCACAAATCATGAAAGAAAACTTTCTGTTTTGATAATGCAATCACATTTTACACATTTCTGAAATCACACTGTGGTCCTCCATATTGGGCTTTTCTACGATGACCCAAATACCTCCCCACTCTGGTCTGGCTTACATAATAGTCTAAAGAAGAAGCCTAGTTTCATACAAACAAGCAAAAGTAGGAACTGCTGAAAAGACAGCAGTCACTTTGCGATTCTTCTGGTTGTGCTGAGCGTTCCTGACGTTTTTCGTTGCAAAATCATCAACCCCACCCCGCCGTGCCTATTTCTCTGTCGAGGTCACAGAAAAACAAACGAACAGGTAGACAGCTTAACTATTCTTTGAAAAACCGGAGACCTGTTTAATATCTCTGTTGCATAACCTCATTGCATTTCTGGCTGACTGATTTGTACCGATAGCTAGACATGGCAGTGCTTCTGTGTGTGCAAACCCCCCAAAGCAGCACTGGGATCAGGGCCCTTTTAGGGTGCTTTGTACCACGCCTCTCTCCTCATGCCTTTGCACAAGTTTCTCTAGTATTAGTACTCGAGAGAACATGTCACCTAGGGAATCATACCTCTCTACAAATCCTAGATTATCTGCACAAGCACACACTGTACGTTCCAGGAAAGGACCTGGCTGGTGATTCACTGTTCAGAAGTCAGAGCACGTTCTGCTCTAACACTAGCTACTGACTCCAGGAAACCTCACAAGGTCTTTGCAAGACAAATATAAACACAGGGAAGTTTCCACTGATATCTTCAAGTGCGAGCTACATTACAACCAGCTCGTTCCCCAGCCTGATGGTTTTACTCTTATTCCACATCACTCCCCCAACAATCACTCTTGGTGACTTGCAGATTGAACCCTCAGAATGAGAGAAATAAAAGTGGGGGAGCAGTGCAAGCTCCAGGATTTGGGGTACCCTCTGACATGCTTGTAATGTTTAATAGGTTATTGTATTTTAGTGTTCTGTTGGAAGCCGCCCAGGGTGGCTGGGGAAACCCAGCCAGATGGGCAGGGTATAAATAATAAATTATTTATTTATTTATTTATTTATTATTATTATTATTATATTTATTATTATTATTATTATTATTATTATTATTATTATATTTATTATTATATTTATTATTATTATTATTATTATTATTATTATTATTATTATTATTCCCTTCCCCTAACCAGGTTAGACCAGTGGTTCCCAACCTTCTTTTGGCCATGCCCCACCTAAAATCCTAATGCCCCCTTCCGTGACATAAAATTCTTATTACAGTGGTACCTCGGGCTACATACGCTTCAGGTTACAGACTCTGCTAACCCAGAAATAGTGCTTCAGGTTAAGAACTTTGCTTCAGGATGAGAACAGAAATTGTGCTCCGGCGGCACGGCAGCAGCAGGAGGCCCCATTAGCTAAAGTGGTGCTTCAGGTTAAGAACAGTTTCAGGTTAAGTACAGACCTCCGGAACAAATTAAGTACTTAACCCGAGGTACCACTGTATTCAAAAAGTGAACTATTCACGTACAGGAAACCTAAAAGGCCATTTACTGCTAATAACTCATTCTTGAATTGTCCCTCCCTTAAAAATCAAATTGCCCCCCGTGGAACATATGCCCCATGTTGGAAACCACAGGGTTAGACATACAAACTGACAATTCTATTTAGTTGCACCTGCTCTTCTTGGGGTTTTCTGCAGGAAGTGGCAACGGTAGCGCCATTATGTTAGTTTGCCTTCTGTTGGTTTGCGGATGCTGTCAAATGCCCACCCATGCCATCCTCTGGAGCTGGAGGATGGCAAACGTTCCTGCCTCCCATGGGGACATGGTGGGCAGCTGGATGAAACTTCTTGGAAATGTATGACATGGGCTATGAAAGAACCTGGTGCCAAGCATGAAGTTCAATACCTATTATTATTATTATTAGATTAAATTTATATACCGCCCTATACCTAGGGGTCTCAGGGCAGTTTTACTAGAAAGCTGGACCAAGAAAGGCAAGAGGTGGACGTTGTCTGCATAATGGCAGTATCCTTCCCTTTCAAAAATTGCAAATCAAAAGCAGAGTTGTTCATAGTAATCAGGCCTGCTTTAAATACATCAATACTTAAAAATAAAGTAGTTTACACGTCCCTTCCCCATCTGCTGATTTTGTTTTTATTTAGTAGGATTATTTGACATCATACTGCTTGCTGCCAGATGGTACAGTATGCTTTTCGAAGTGACCAAGCGAATATTTGTTAGGATGTTCCAGCATGCCTTTTCTTTTCCCCCCCAAACAGCTATCCCATCATGGTTCCAAAAATAGAGGCAACACTTTCTCCACTTGGACAAATAAAAAACGTTATTTGTGGCAACTTGTTTGGTTCTAATTTTTGCCTTTAAAAAAAAAAGGATATTGTGAGAAAATAATTTCTGTTCTTATTTAGAGCTGCATTAAGGAAGCTTAATGACTTGGTCATGTCCCACTGGATTCTCTTCCGTCTTAAACAGCAGGTCCCTGTACAGTGGTACCTCGGGTTACATAGGCTTCAGGTTACAGACTCTGCTAACCCAGAAATAGTGCTTCAGGTTAAGAACTTTGCTTCAGGATGAGAACAGAAATTGTGCTCCGGCAGCGTGGCAGCAACAGGAGGCCCCATTAGCCAAAGTGGTGCTTCAGGTTAAGTACAGTTTCAGGTTAAGAACGGACCTCCGGAATGAATTAAGTACCGTATTTTTTGCTCTATAAGACTCACTTTTTCCCTCCTAAAAAGTAAGGGGAAATGTGTGTGCATCTTATGGAGCGAATGCAGGCTGTGCAGCTATCCCAGAAGCCAGAACAGCAAGAGGGATTGCTGCTTTCACTGCACAGCAATCCCTCTTGCTGTTCTGGCTTCTGAGATTCAGAATATTTTTTTTCTTGTTTTCCTCCTCCAAAAACTAGGTGCATCTTATGGTCTGGTGTGTCTTATAGAGCGAAAAATATGGTACTTAACCCGAGGTACCACTGTACATTTTTTATCATCACCTTTATTTTTAAAAATGTGGTTGACATATGGAACAGGGAGCCATTGATTAACAGCTTCACTTACAAAGCCATCTCACGTTTTAATTCAGCTGTTGGAGTGCAGATATTTAAGTCTGTGGCTGCTGGTAAACCTCTGAACTCTGGTTCTGTTTAAAGATTGTTTGGCCAACAAAGAATGAATATATTTCTCAATCAAAAGTCTGTCCATCAATTAAGGGTTATGTTCCCAGACTTCTATTTTTCCTGCAATATCATGGATGTCATTTAGGTATTTTAATTGTGGACTGTACAACTGCGGCCTTCAACTGGTGAATCGTGTTTTCGAAATCTAAGTTTCAGCTATGGGGATAATTATCTGAGGAAATTAGCATAATATATGGGATTACTACTTCTGAAACCATCTTCAACCATACAGATGGATTCAAAATGGCCAATTCAAAAGTCTATAAGGAACACACACACAAACACAAGATTTATTCTTAATTTCTAGTAAGGAAACCATCCATAGTGGCCTCCAAAGAAATTGATAACAGCAGCAAGCAGAAGAAGAGATGTCATTTTTATTGACAAAATATAACCATCAAACATAAACGACATCAGGAAAAGCTAGATGTTTGCATCATGAATTAGGCCTGAAAAGAGATTTGGGGCTGTGTACAAAACTCCAGCTCCACTTGCTCAACAGACCTCCATGCCCTTGACGGAAATTCCTTTCTCTCTCTTGTTCCCTGCAGCCCGTGTGTGGGACTCTCCAGAGCAGATTGGGAGGGGTGTACAAGGAAGGGGGAGGTGAGGAAATGTAGGACAATTATAGCAGAATTGAAGCATCCCCTTACTAATATTGGCTTTATAGATTCATCTGATGCTTTGAGCTGCCATGTGATACAGGAATTCTACAGCTGACATCGCGTGCGACACATGGTTCATTTTGTAACCTGCTTTTAATACATGACTAACCCATCAGATGTTTTTAAGCTGTTATTTTATCAGCCAAGTAAGGTAACCAACCTCCATTAACTGTCACCATTGCATCGCTGGCCCATCAGTCTGTAATACTTCCTGGAGAAAGGTTTTATTACGATGTATTTATTAAATAAGGATTTATTTATTTTTCCAAAAGGAAAAAAATACATGTTCCAATTTTTGCAGCCGTCTGTTCCCATTTTTGAAAGCAGCCATCCCAAGCATGGAGGCAGGGATCCCAATGAGATCTTGTGCATGTGCAAAGAGCCTTCAGGTGTGCAGGAGGAGCTGACGTACTTTTCCAACTGCAGCTCCTTGTGCAAAGTTGAATGCTTCTTCTGGACAGGTCCCTCAAGAGGTTTTTCAGTGGGTGCAAGGAGACGTGATGGGATGGGGTGGCCACTAAATGCCAGCACACCTGTGAAACGCAGAAACGCTTGCAAACGAAACCTAATTACGATCTTCCACGATATAGGACAGATCTAAAAGCAGACTGGCCGTCTCGACGGCGACTTGTAGGCCGTTCCTTTTCGCTGCAAAGCAGTCCAGAACGGGATTGTCGGCGGAGGTTACGGAAGACTCACCAATGCAACTTTGTGGGGGGAAAGGACCAGAACGGCACTGCAGAATCTTCCAATTGAGACCTTGCTGAGGGCCACAAAGGCCGCAGCCGCACCTCTGAACTACGTCAGACCAATCAGACCTGCTAGGAAGATCAGGTGGAACGCTCCAAAAATGTCCCCATTTCGTATCGGTGAGAACGTCGCCGCCGTCATGCTCTAGGCAGCGAGACACAGATTCTAGCGAGCTGCAAAAGGAATCGGCCACCAGCTGGAACTCTGCCTGAGAGCAGCACAAATTTTCCAAGGTGCTGGATGTCACAGCGCAACTCTAAAATCGGAAGGGGATGGGGTTGAGAAAACTATTTTCTAGTATGTTATGATTAAGATACAAAACAAAGATATTCAACGTGCAGAGCAATCCTATGCGTTGTTTACTTAGAGGTAAGTCTCGCTGTATTACTCCCAGGAAACTGAGCATAGGATTATAGTCTCCGTATAGGGTTAGAGCCAGAGAAAGCAAAGCAACAATAGCATTATTTTTAGAAAGCAAGTGTCTTAAATTAATATTTTGCCTGGAAAACAATGTTAATTACAATTCCACTCACTTTTATTTATTAGTAAATGTCACTGGGGTGGTTCCAGACTTAGTCATACTCAAAGTAAACCTAATGAAATCAATGGGAACTAAGTCTGTCATGACAGTTTAATGATTATTTATTCTTCCTCTTTCTGTATTATTTTAAATTTACAATTTACTCTGCGTATGATTAAGTCTGGATCCAAACTATTAAAGATCGTGTACTCAACAGCAGGAGACTTAGGTGGTTTGCAATCTAACAAAACCACCTTCGCCATTGGGAGTGGCCACTGGGACCATATAACACCAGTCCTAAAGGTTCTTCATTGGTTCCCAGTGCGTTTCCGAGCACAATTCAAAGTGTTAGCATTGACCTTTAAAGCCCTAAGCGGCCTCGGCCCAGTATACCCGAAAGAGCGTCTCTACCCCCATCATTCAGCCTGGACACTGAGGTCCAGCTCCGAGGGCCTTCTGGCAGTTCCCTCACTGCAAGAAGTGAAGTTACAGGGAACTAGGCAGAGGGCCTTCTCAGTGGTGGCGCCCGCCCTGTGGAACAACCTCCCATCAGATGTCAAGGAAATAAACAACCATCTGACTTTTAGAAGACATCTGAAGGCAGCCCTGTTTAGGGAAGTTTGTAATATTTGATTTTTATCATGTTTTAATATTCTGTTGAGAGCTGCCCAGAGTGGCTGGGGAAACCCAGGGCAGGGTATAATAATAATAATAATAATAATAATAATAATAATAATAATAATAATAGCTACTACTCAGGGTTCATTCTGCATTATTATTATTAATGATCATCGTAATAATACAACTAATGGATTAATTTTATTACTCAGACTGCTTTCATACACTAAACATCAGATAAGTGATGAACAAATATCTCATTCCACAGTTTCAATTTACAGCAGGAAAAGAATTTTTCAAATAGCCATTTACGCAATACTGAAGAATGAACGAAATAGATAGGAGAGTAAATGAGGCTGAGGCCTTTCACTAGAATGCGCTGATCGGATAAGATTTTAAGAAGTGCTTGTGCGTTTACTTTTTTCAAAAAAGAGCAATACAGGCTTGAGGATGCTATGGCTTAGACTACTCAGTAACGCACAGGTATCTGTGATGCTTTGTAGTCCAGTCATGCTCATCGGAGAAGATATCTGCAAGGTGGGGGAGACCCTGCTTTTCTCTCTCGTCCTTTTCCAGACCAAAATTACCCTTCCCAAGCAGAGCAGAGGTGGGGGAAGTTGTATGCCTTCCTCTCCCCCTGCCTCTCAACAGGGGATAAAAACAACTTGGGAAGGTTTTTGTGCTGGAGTTTTCTCTGTGTGGGAGGCAATTCTGAGCTGACAAGAGAATAAAGAAGGAAGGAGAGAGCATCTTCCTTCGCTTCACCCTTCCTGGGAACCCGCCCATGCTGTTTTGGATTTAAATAACATCAGCAGCGGCAGCAACAAAATCCCCAAACCATACAGGGTTTTAAGAATTGCAGGCATTTAGAGCCTCGGAAAGGTGTTTCACCTCCGCCAATAAACCAATAACCCTCAATGCTCTGAGCAGATTTAAGTGCATTAAACAGCTTTAAAAAGCCACGCGGATCTCAGCATACCTTGTGCCTTACGTAGGACGACAAATGAGTTTCTGTACAGCCGCCACCTAACAGTACCCAGGGGTCGGAGACAGTTAATTGCAAAACATGCTCCGCCGTTTGACAAGCCAGCTGGGAAAGAGGCAAAGGACTTCCTGTTGTTATTGTTCTTTAAGCCGAGGAAGAAAAATCCAGGTGAAATAAAGAAATGGTTTTAAAGTGGAGATCTCCTTATGCAACCCATCTAAAACAAAAAGCCATTTGCTCATTGTATCTGCATCTGCCACATTCCCTCAAGGAGCTCTGTGTAGCGGACATAAGGCTTATCCCATTCTGTCCACAGCAACCTTGTGAGCTGATCGAGGCTGCGAAGTCCTGACTCGCTCACGTCACCAGGATACTTGAACCTAAGACCAACCACAACCGGGAGGCAACACATTGGGGAAGGCCAATTTAGGCGAAAAGTCTCGCTCAGCTGCAGCTGATTTTGCTACCTATGCGAATTAGCTCAAGAGACCTCAATCGTAAACGCAATCCCGATAGCATAAGGCAGGCTTCCTCAACCTCAGCCCTCCAGATGTTTTTGGCCTACAACTCCCATGATCCTTAGCTAGCAGGACCAGTGGTCAGGGATGATGGGAACTGTAGTCTCAAAACATTTGGCGGGCAGAGGTTGAGGAAGCTTGGCATAAGGTCACTACTGCTTGCAAACTGCCTTCTTAGTTAGCGCAAGCAGTGGTGGACTGGCAGATTTCCACAAACTATTAATGATTCGTCCCCTCAATGCTTCTCCAAGAATAGGCATCACAGCCGATATTTAAAGAGATTACACCTACCCTCAGCTCCTCCCATGCAGTTTCGTTCCTGCTACAGAGCACCAAGCTGCAGGCAACCGGGTCGTCAGGGATTAGATGCAAGAACCGTTTTGAAGCAAACGACTCGGCCCGCAAGTCCTTCAGGCGGCCATAGCAAGCAGGGGACAGAAATTGCAAAGAAGGCATCGGCTGAGAACCTGTTCAAACGAGGGGAAGTCACGGCATGGCATTATCTCACAAACATTGCGCGTAGCATTGAATGAAACCGAAGTGAATTCAGCATGTTTCAAAGGCAAAAGTATGAACGTGCCTTTTCTGCAGTGGCACCCGATTTGCAGAATGTTCTCCCCAGGTAGGTTTGGCTGGTGCCTTCATGAGACACCTTGAGGTGCCAGGCAAAAAACTTATTTCAAAATGTAGGGGCGGGCTCATATCATTTTCTATAAAAGGTAAAGGTAAAGGTAAAGGGACCCCTGACTATTAGGTCCAGTCGTGACCGATTCTGGGGTTGCGGTGCTCACCTCGCTTTATTGGCCAAGGGAGCCGGCGTACAGCTTCCGAGTCATGTGGCCGCTTGTGGCGAACCAGAGCAGTGCACGGAAACGCTGTTTACCTTCCCGCCGGAGCGGTACCTGTTCTACTTGCACTTGGACGTGCTTTCGAACTGCTAGGTTGGCAGGAGCAGGGACCGAGCAACGGGCGCTCACCCCGTTGCGGGGATTCGAACCGCCGACCTTCTGATCGGCAAGTCCTAGGCTCTGTGGTTTAACCCACAGCGCCACCTGCATCCCTATCATTTTCTATATGGTTCTCTAATTCTTATTTTCTTCCCCTGGGTTCTAGCCCAGGGATGAGGAACTTCAGGCTGGGGGCATGCAGGCCCCCACCTCTCTTATCTGGCCCTCAGGACCTTCCCAGAGGTCATGCCCCCTTTCGCCTCCCTCTCCCCAGGCCACCCCCGTCACTTGTCCTGCATGGAAACCTCAGTGTTTTTGCCTAGCTAAGATGCTTTTGTCTTCCCACTTGGTTTTAATGCATCTAGTGGGTTCTTTTTTTTTTTGTTTTGAGTTGCCCTGGGCTAAATAAAGCGACTTAAAAAATTAATCATAATAAAAAATAATAAATCCTTGAATTCCAGTAAGGGCTCTTGCTCGCCTGCTTGGAGGAGAGGAGTTTTTAGAAACTAGCCCGCTGCACGAAAGGTAACATTCAAATTAGTTCCTCTGCCCACCAGGTTGCCCAGAGAAGGCTGGGCTGAAAAATGTTGCCATCAGTTATATGTGCCACCACGTGCCCTCTTAGGGGGCCATAGTCTAGACCAGTGGTTCCCAACCTTTTTTGGCCATGCCCCAGCTAAGCATCTCTAAAATCCTGATGCTCCCCTCCCCCCGTGACATGTAATTCTCATTATTCAAAAAGTGAACTCCTATTCACGTGGAGGAAACCTAAAAGGCAATTAACTTGGTCTAAACAAGCTTCCAGATTGCCCCCCTTAATAATCAAATTGTCCCACGTTGGGAACCACGGGTGTAGACGTAGGTTTGCTACATCCGTGAAAACTACTCTGCTGGCGAGTTCAGGTACAAAAGGGAAATGGAGAATGCAAGCAAGTTCTCTCGGAGGCTGAACGCCTGCTCACCATTGATAGCCTAGCCAAATTCTACAAAAACTGGGTTGCATCATCACAGTTTATTCTTATTGCCAATAAATTTATATGCATCGTTGTAGTTGGGCTGCATCAGCAGAGGCAATGAAGAGTCACGTGCACCATTAGCTACATGCCATATGGTTGAACGGCGCACCCTCATTAACGAACCAACACATGGGGATGGAAAGTAGCGCATCGGAGGAATTGTCACGAGCGAGAATACTGCTTATAGCATTACTCTTCCCCGAGAAGCACATCATGAACCTTTCAAGATCGAAAACTCTTTTTAAAAAAGCCTTCAGGTAAAGGGACCCCTGACCATTAGGTCCAGTCGTGACCAACTCTGGGGTTGTGGCGCTCATCTCGCTTTATTGGCCAAGGGAGCCAGCATACAGCTTCCAGGTCATGTGGCCAGCATGACTAAGCCGCTTGTGGCGAACCAGAGAAGCGCACGGAAATGCCAATTACCTTCCCGCCGGAGCAGTACCTATTTATCTACTTGCACTTTGTCGTACTTTCAAACTGCTAGGTTGGCAGGAGCAGGGACCGAGCAACGGGAGCTCACTCCGTTGCGGGGATTCGAACCGCCGACCTTCTGATCGGCAAGCCCTAGGCTCAGTGGTTTAAACCACAGCGCCACCCGCGTCCCCTTTCACATGATTAGAAAATAACAAAAATCTGCTCGTTACCTGTCATTTGCTTCAGCGGCTCCATCATTGCCGCCCCAACTCTTTCTACAGCCACAACATGTTTCTCCTTCAAGTACTGCTTCAAGGCTGGGTGGATAACTTTTTGGCACACCACAAGGCTCACACCATCGTCTACCATTTGTCTGCCTAAATGAAGCAACTGGCCTAAGACTTCCGCTTCCAGAAACACTCTTTGATGGACAAAGATGGTTCCTTCTCCTGTGTCGGACAAGTCTCCTGATAGGGACAGAGAGAAAAGCGCCATCTTGATTGCGCACGAAGGAGCCGTTCTGATGGGAAGCTCTGTGGTCAGATTTGAGTCAGGTGTTTCAATCAGAAGTCCTGGATAGACCGCAGAATCCATAGCTCTCCTATCTTTCACAGGTATATAAAGACATCTCCCGAACGCAACGCTGGTCTCTGTGTTTTGTGGGCTGATGGTCAACACAAAGGCCTTCAGCACCAGAGTGCTGATATGATCTGCCTCGCTCCTGCTAAGCATGCAGGCCTGTTTGCTGGTCAGCACACTGCGCACCAAACCGAGAGGGATCTTGGAGCTGCCGAAATCCACCGGCACTCTACAGCCGCATGCTTTGGATGAGAGATAGTCGGTGCACAGGCTCAAAAGGTGCTGGCAGATTTTAATGGAAGTGCATGGAGCAACGTTCAAGGCTCGGATTTTTTCAAGCAGGCTGCAGCAGAGAATGGTCGTGAATAAGCCGCAGTCGCTGAAACGGGAGAGGTGACTCTGCACGGAGGCTGTCAGAAGTTTTAGCACCGGGTGGGTGACGCAGAGGCCAGAGAGCAATGCGGATGATTGCGATGTGGTGCGGACATATCCTCCCATACCATTGTGGAGCTGTTTGAACCTACCTGTGGGGCCATAGCAAGACTTGACTATTTCACTGAACACAGACAGAACACAGCTAATGGCTTCCTTAGTCAAAGGTTCGCTGGTACACAATGAGGGCTTTTTAGCATCAAGGCGAGACATTTTTCTCCCCCCAGGTAAGATTCCAGTCAGGACTTACTACACCCCGTATAGCTGTCTCTTCTTCCCGGTACTTATGGAAATGTTAAAAGGAAAAGAAGAAGAAAAAGGATATGTTTCTGTTTCCACAAAGCACATTTAATCAACTATGGAGTCAATGACAAAACAAATGCACACTTGCTATGCTAGCTACCAATGTGAAGATGCAGAGATTGCATCATTCGTCAAGACCCTTTGATTTGATTTCCAAGTTTGATTTAGCAGACGACTTTGCGGCTCGTTGAATGAAATAGGTCCCAAGATGGACACCGACAAATGACAGTCCAGCCACAAGGAGCCAGTTTTTCCGAATCCAGCTGATCTTCTTCATCTCTTTTGTTCACGGCCCGAAACTCAAATGAACAAAGTGAAGTGTACCTACAGTTTTAGAAAAAGAGACGGGTGGTGAATGAGGCTGCCGTTAGAGGCACAGTTACTTGTTATTTGTTGTAGACACAATATATTTCAATGAGACCTGCAGGCAAACAGCAGGCCGGCTCAGCAGAATGTGATTATAGCATAATGTGCATTCAAACTGGTTAAAAGACCCTCACAAGTCCTTCCCTGTATAATTGGTTATGCAAGCACAATGCAAAAATCCTGTGTTCTTTTAAAATGCTGAGAGAGAGAAACAGTAACCAAAGCAACCAGCCAAGGAAACACCCTAATTTTGACTTGCAGGGCTTCATTTCACCTATATTTTGGCGTAAAAAAGCAGAAAAGTGACCGAAATAATCATGCATTTTCTCAGCTCACATTTTAGCAAGACAATTCACGCTAAACGGATCACTCTGCTTATTTTTTTAACACCGTTGGGGCTCATTTAAAGTCCTATCATGTATTTGACAGGAGGCACATCATGTGATCTGGTATCCGATAACTCTGGCTGCACAAGCAAGGTGTGTGAAATATTGGAAACATCCTGTTTATGCTAGGGAACTGCTAACTCCCCCCCCCCAAAAAAAAAACCTAGTGTGAATCCTTAGACACAACATATCCCAGCGACAAGATGTTAGGGGGCACGGCTGGATGGTATAGACTTTAACTGTCTCTTCAGGAGCCTGATATGTCATTTTCATTTTCTTTTAAATGAAACAGAAAGCCTATTGACCTCTTGAATTTGAGGGGAATTATCAGTTAAATACAGAGCTCAAAGAGGAAAATAGGAAAAGTGGAATTCTTCACTGTAAGTGTTGCATCCCTTCTTGGCCAACCAGTTCTTTGTCTGCTCCTATATCCTACCCACACTGGTCTCCAACAAGTGCCCCATGAGTCCTTGGCAATAAAATTCTAAATTGGGGGGGGGGGGAGCCAGAAGAAAGGAAGCCACTATTCACAACTTCCCACTACAGCCGAAACCCACACAGCCAACCTTCAGACCAAGGACCAACATCAGAATGCAACAATAGGCAGTGCAATGCAGCACAAGGTTCCCGAAATCAACCCATGCGCCCAAGCAGTACTACCAGCATGGCCACAAAGTTCAGACAATGCAGCTGCAAACCTTTCCATCATGGCCCAACCAAACAAGGGAGCAGCAAGAGCACCCACAATGCATATGATCAGGTTTGCAGATGGGATCTGTGAGTGTCATTGGCCGTGGGTAGTTCTTGGTTGATGTCAGACTACGTGGCCTTCAAAATTTCATATGCTGGTGGAAAATAAAAGCCACAGTTGCCATGCCCATCCCTGTAGGTGGGCAGGAAAGGGATCGCAGCCATTTGCGGGCTGCACCTTGTCAGGGGCACTGGGATATGGAGGGCAGAACGGGAACAGTGGTTGTTCCTATACTCAGTCAATGGGAATTATAGAGACAGAACTACCTAAATTGTGTAGAAACTTATTCATGTGTGCTACTACAGCAGCAAGAATGCTATTTGTCCAAAAGTGGAAAGAAGCAGAAGTCCCAGCAAATGGACACAAAAACATATGGGATATGCAGAAATGGCCAAACTTGCCGGAAGAGTAAGAAATCAAGATAACAAACTTTTTATAAAAGAATGGAAATGGTTTATTGGAAATTTACAGATAAAATGCAAACTGATAAAAACATTGGCAGGATTACTGTAATAACCTGCAGTTTCCTAAGAGTATATATTTAAAGTAGATAATTAAATGAATTTGGATATGCAGAAGATATTAAAAAATAAATTTAAGGAACCACAGAAAGAGGGGGAAGGAAGTCAAACTTTGAAATGTTAAACTGATTGTAAAACTAATGAAATGTATAACCTTGAAAAGTATAAATAAAATTTTTAAAAGAAATAGTCAATGGGCCTCATCTAAACAGGATGAGTCTGGAATGAATTTATTGCGCCTGGGCAATTTATCTGCAATTCTTGAAGCAGCTGGAATGAATTTGCTATTCCTGGATTTGCTCTGCCAGTGGCCACCTCTTGGCTGCCTTTGCCCATTAGGCTTGTTTTCCTACTGGGGGCCGACGGCCACATCAGTCACGCATCACCTTTGACCAATGCTGCAGGGTGGTTTGGGTGCTGCACTGGTGATTACGATTATTGTTGGGGTGGGAGTGTGTGATTTGGATCATTGCCGTAAGGATCTGACCTAATACGCTTAATTATTATTTGTTTGCTTTTGGAATTGGCCCAGCACCCCCTGCCTATGTTAAATGTATGTTTGTGAGCCCATTCTTCATCACAACCCATCTCGGAGCATGCCACAATTATGGGAGTCCACAGGAGAAGAGGAAGAGGGCAATGGGATCTTCTAAGACTCAGCTTTCTTGTTGAAACTATATATATATATAGCATTTGCAGAGATATGAGGCAAAACACACATGCAATATTTTCATATTGCCAGCTCCCCCTTTTAGTGTTCGACACTCTATTCCAGGCATAGGCAAACTCGGCTCTCCAGATGTTTTGGGACTACAACTCCTATCATTCCTAGCTAACAGGACCAATGGTCAGGGATGATGGGAGTTGTAGTCCCAAAACATCTGGAGGGCAGAGTTTGCCTATGCCTGCTCTATTCTCATCCCCACCCCAATTCCTGCAGATATCATTACAATGCAATTAAAAGAAACACAATTGAAGAGCCCAATGAAGATCTACAGCAGATTTAAAACCATTTAAGACATTGTTTAAGACACACTTGTGCATAAAAACTGCATTTATGTTAATGCACTATAATCTGTCGGTATAATTTAGCCGAAGGACTACAGTATTGATGGCAAACCTCTTTTTTTCTACGTTTACAGAAACTACGGTTTTTAATTTTATTTTATTTTAAACAACCTTAGTAATAATTATTTAAGCTTGCAGACAGGCGGGTTCAGAAAAATTAGGTTAGGCATGTGCTTCTATGCATTATGCATGGAGAACCGTATTTGCAGCAGCTCTGCAAAGGCAGCTGGTGAACCGCAGCTGGGATGCTTCACATTCATTACAGATCTGATCAGTTCTTGCATCCCATTTTGCCACCCTGTATGAAAATGTAAACTGATGAAAAATGTCACAGCGGATGAATTCAAGCAACCAGGAAAGCACATTTTTTAAAAAATAAACAGGCGGCGGCGCTGGAGGAATGGCTGCACCTTAAATTTAAAGCAGCAAATCCCATATTCAGACGTACGCCCCACAACCAGGATGAAATAAAAGCAAAAATGAAAGCTTGGATTCTTAAAGAACCCAGTTGCCCACCGCTGATTTAAGTGTTGCTTATCCCCGTGCATTTTCCTGGGTCACGCAGCTGCCTGGTTTTCAGTTAGCAGGAAGAAAAATCAAACCAGGTTTTTATTGGGATTTTCCATGAAAACAATTTTAGTCATGGAGCTGTACACAACGACAACATTACTTAGCATTTATAGACCGCTGTTGGGTTTTCAAAGTGCTTCTCATTTTTGCTCTTTACAACAACCCTGTAAGGTAGGGCCTGTGTAATTCTTTCAAGCCCCAGGAAGAACGCCTTGCCTAGGACAACTTAGTGAGCTCAGGGCAGAGGTTAAATCTCAACCAAGGACTTCCAGGCTTGTAGCCCAGCCTCGTGTTGAAGGAGGTGAGGACAGGTGACCCCACCTAGGCCCGAAGTTACCCTCCCAAAAGCAGGCTCAAAGCTTCTCAAAATCATTTTCTCAGCAGCTAAGCATCTGCTCATTTGCTCTGCTGTTGCAAAGGCAAAATGTTATTCTTTTATCAGTACGAGAAGGCTTCAAAAGCCAATGAATAGACTCTGTCAATGCCAAGAATACTCAGGCCTGAGAACTGACTCTTATCTCATTCGGTTGTAACACATCTTGGACACTCTGAAACCCCCTTGGCTTCTCATCCCTCTTTCCTGGGAAGGGCGCCATGAGTCCAAAAGAGTCCCAAGACAGGAGCTTTCTGTTCAAGCTCAGGAAACTTACTCATCATGAGGCAGGACTCTTGAGGAGGAAGAGAAAGGGGAGGGAACTGGAAGGGGAATATATGCTCTGTGCAAATGACTGTGAACTCGTGCTTGTTTTGTGAATCTATCACACTTGCTCCTTCTACCAGCCGGATGGTAGAATAAAGCTTTTTCTCTGAAACTATTCCTTGAGTGTCTGTTGACTCCCATTTCCCCGTCCCGGGCGCAAAGCTCTTCTCACCCGAGGCTAAAAAGGCTACAGTAGTAACCATGCCATTTAGGGAAGTGGAACAGATTTGCTTCCAAATATTCTATCTAAACCCACCTCTCTTATTGACTGACTTTCAGAAATTGCTAGCGTAAAATTTGTGCCTGTCCTTGACAGGCAGAGCCAAGGACTGCCTATTATGGACCACTGCTGTTCTGGGCACAGGAAGAGGCCCTGGACCGTAGAGATGCAGGAAAAGGGAACAATTTCTATAATTTTGCTGCAATACAAGATTCTCTTTTATTTGCATTGCCTTAATGGTTTTGTTCTTGCTGCAGCAGGAACTTACCTTTCGATTTTTCTGCAGCACCGTTATTGGCTATTTTTTTTACTTTTGCTGTCCTGTTGAAGTGCGTATGTCACAAGGCCAGGGTCAGGGATAGTGTCCTCACTCTTTGGCTGGAACATAGGATTGGATTTGATGTTATACCAGCCCCAGTGTATCAACGCAAGGCTAGGTACCATAACAATCAAAACTTTGTAGTTCTTCCAAATGCTTTTAATGCCCATAGCGTGTCTGGCTGCTACCTATGTAAAGAACAGGAAAATTTGAAATACATTCTACTGAACACAATTGAAACACGCATGCACACTCATACCCCAACAGTAATAATTGTGCAATCAAGCAAAGACTGAACATTTGCATTTGGGTAGCATGATCCTAATGATATTTTCTCAGAAATAAGCCCCACAAATTTAAGGAGTACAGTCGTACCTTGGTTGTCAAACGGAATCCGTTCCGGAAGTCCGTTCAACTTCTGAAAACATTCAACAACCAAGACGCAGCTTCCGATTGGCTGCAGGAGCTTCCTGCACGCAATCGGAAGCTGAGTAAGCCGCACTGGATGTTTGGCTTCCAAAGAACGTTTGCAAACCGGAACACACTTGCAGCGTTCGGGAGCCAAAAGGTTAGACTCCTAAGGTGTTCAGCTTCCAAGGTACGACTGTACTTGCTTCCAAGGACATGCCATCTAGCCATAATCTTATAGCAATTTTATTTTCGATTCATGTTTGAAGAAAACCTGTGCTCTTTCCCCCCCTTTATTCCCCCCCCCAAACTAGGTTGGGAAAACCGAACCAGGTCGAGGAACAGTTGGATGGCGGCGCTGCGCCTCCTTGCTGTCCCCCAAGCTTGTTGGGCTGGCCGATGTCTGTCCTGCATGCGGTGCGCGCGAGGCAGCAGGCTGCTATCCACAACGTGGGGAGCCCTGCGGGGAACTCCCGCAGGGCTCCAACACGCTGTGGATGTCTGCCTGGCGCGAGGGGCGCTCTGCTTCAGGGCGCTTCTTGCGCCGGGCGGCAGGCTGCTATCCGCAGCGTGGGGAGCCCTGCGGGGAATTCCCGCAGGGCTCCAACACGCTGCGGATGTCTGCCCGGCACGAGGGGCGCTCTGCTTCAGGGCGCCTCTCGCGCCGGGCGGCAGGCTGCTATCCGCAGCGTGGGGAGCCCTGCAGGAACTCCCGCAGGGCTGCCTAGGCTGCGGATGTGTTCCTGAAGCCTGGAGAGTGAGAGGGGTCGGTGCACATGCTTAGGACATCAAGGGAAGGGGGGCACCACAAAAAAATCCCATTGCTGGATTTACTATGGACCATATGGCACAGCTGAACAAAACATTATTTATATGGAAAAATAAACATCATTTTCCATCTTACTGTAGGTTGTTTCATTTCGAAAAACAAAATTTTATTTTATGGTTTATATTTTGAATTAGATATATATGAAGCGCTTAGGGCCTCTAAAGGTCTTAACCCAGCCCTGCATATGAAGACATTTTCGTTACTCAGGCATTTAGATGATTTAAAGTCAATCTGTTTTGTTACTTGATTTGTATCTTTTGTTTGTTTCAAAATGGTACAATGATGTTTCAGTTAGGTTTATTAAATGTATATATTGCTTTCCACGACAAAAAAAAGAAAAGAAAAAAATAATGCCCTGAAGTGATTGGAAAACAAATTAAATACACAAAAAAGAAACCACATAAGCACGTTAAAAACAGAGTTGGAATAAAATGCTTCGTTCCCACCAATCCAAAGCTGAACACCAAAACATTGCAAACACCCGTATTCTCTGGCATGTTTTGTAAGTGCCCTAACTAAATAATCTCTTTCAAAGACCTAGCTATATCAATTCTCCTTTTTATTGGAGGAACTGGGTTCATATGTTGTTCTTTCTTTAACCTGATATGCAGGTAACTCAAGCAGTTTATTCCCACATTCATTTTGTTTTGCTTACTGAAATTAAGAGTCTGTGTTTCTAAAAGTTCCAACTTCATTTGTTAGCAGGTACTTAATTTATTAAGAACTGTTGTAAGAGGCTGCCTTCTTATGCTCTTTTTTTTGGTTATTAATCTCCAGTACAAATTCGTTTTTCTGTTTTGCCTGTTCTTTTTCACGATAAGCACTGAGTGGGTTCAGAATACCTCTTAGAAATGCTTTGCTAGCATCCCACACTTGCTGTCTCTGGAGCATTATTAACAGGGAGGGGAATGCAATTCTTCACATATCCTGATTACTTCTGGGTTTGAGAGCAAGAGCACATTTGACTTCTGGGGGCAGACAGTTCTTGCTCTAGTTGCAATAATTGCATGGAAGTATGACTGTGCTCTATATAGGTTGATGTTTCATGAAACCTCCAGAGCAGATTAAGGGGTGGGTGGGGGGCAGAGTGGTGGTGGAGGAGGGGGGGGGGACAAAAAACCAGGATCACCATAGCGCAAATGGATTTTTGAAGCACAAGCAGGCAGACTTCATTGGATTCTGCCTACAACCTCTGTTACAAGAATTCCAAGGTGTCAAATATAGAATAAAAAGGTAAAGGTACCCCTGCCCGTATGGGCCAGTCTTGCCAGACTCTAGGGTTGTGCGCCCATCTCACTTAAGAGGCCGGGGGCCAGCGCTGTCCGCAGACACTTCCGGGTCACGTGGCCAGCGTGACAAGCTGCATCTGGCGAGCCAGCGCAGCACACGGAAACGCCGTTTACCTTCCCGCCAGTAAGCGGTCCCTATTTATCTACTTGCACCCGGAGGTGCTTTCAAACTGCTAGGTTGGCAGGCGCTGGGACCGAGCAACGGGAGCACACCCCGCCGTGGGGATTCGAACCGCCGACCTTTCGATCGGCAAGCCCTAGGCGCTGAGGCTTTTACCCACAGCGCCACCCGCGTCCCTTGTCAAATATAGAATAAATGTTCATAAATGTACACGGCAAAGACATACGTAAGTACAGTATATAAACCAGGCTTCTTCCACCTCGGCCCTCCAGATATTTTGAGACTACAATTCCCATTATCGCTGACCACTGGTCCTGCTAGCTAGGGATCATGGGAGTTGTAGGCCAAAAACATCTGGAGGGCCGAGGTTGAGGAAGCCTAAGCATGAGCGTTTTTGGGTTGCACTCCACGGCGACCCAGAAGTAACAGAATGCGTTACTTCCAGGTTTCTCCGCTCGTGTATGCGCAGACGGTCAAAATGACGTCACGCGCATGTGTAGAAGCGGCAAACCGCGACCCACGCACGTTGCGTTCGCTTCAGGATGCGAACGGGGCTCCGGAACGGATCCCGTTCGTATCCAGAGGTACCACTGTACAGGAGAACAATCCTGAAGCCATTTTGACTCTCCCAAATTTACCTCAAACATTTCTCTGCAAGAAGGAAAGAAATGGGAAAAGCTTTCCAATTGTCTTTGGACTGTAGGGGCTTATACCTCCCTTATCTGTTAAACTGAGGAAACTATTGATTTTTACTGTTTGGCCTTCCAAAGCGTGTATTTTTGCCCTTAGAGCTATCCTGGGCAGGACTCAATGCCCCATTCCTATCTACTGCTATCAGTATTTCCTAGTCTGAAAAATTAGATACAGTAGTCATAAAATTTAGGTTGGCCATCATTTGAGCATGTTTCCCTAGTGATCTGTTTACATTTAATAAAATAAACTGCCTTTCAGGGGCTACCATTTGATTTTCCGCAGTCTGTTCCCGATTCTACAAGTAAATCTCTGCAGGGCTGATTGTTCTGCGGGCTGCATATTCTCCTAGGCATTTATTTTTAACAATTCTTCATTTCCTTATACAAATGTGTGCGCGCTTCTTGAAAGCTTTCGCATTAGCTTTGACAATATATTTCTCCTTCTTCAGATTCAAAAACATTCTTCCCTTTTAACGTGCTAAGAGGAAGGCACGCTTGGCAAACCCTCACCGTGATCAAATCCTGCCCAGAAACCACTGTGGAAAGACGTGTGGATCCAGAATTGGCCTCCACAAATGTATAACTTGCTGTTGAAATGGAATACTCAGGATGAAATGGTAAAATCTATTATGATTAAATGGGCACAAGATGTTGGACATAACATTATGTTTGCTGACTGGGAACAGTTGTGGACCACAGGTATGAAATTTACGGCATGTAATGCCTTACGAGAGAATATTATGAAAATGATATACAGGTGGTACATGACACCAGTCAAGCTTGCAAAAATCTACCATTTGCCCGATAATAAATGCTGGAAATGTAAAGAGACTGAAGGAACATTTTTTCACCTTTGGTGGATGTGCCCAAGGTTTAAGGCTTTCTGGGAGATGATTTATAATGAAATGAAAAAGGTATTTAAATATACTTTCCTGAAGAAACCAGAGGCCTTTCTCCTGGGCATGGTCGGCCAACTGGTGCCAAAGAAGGACAGAACTTTTTTTATGTATGCCACAGCAGCAGCAAGAATACTTATCGCAAAGTATTGGAAGACACAAGATTTACCCACCCTGGAAGATTGGCAGATGAAAGTAATGGACTATATGGAATTGGCGGAAATGAGTGGCAGAATCCGAGACCAGGGAGAAGAGTTGGTGGAAGAAGATTGGAAGAAATTCAAAGACTACTTACAGAAACATTGTAAAATTATTGAATGTTAAAATAATGTTGGAATGAAACGAAGTGGTCTTAGCAATAAGGTTAAAAGGAATATGTAAAAAGGGATGGATATTAGATGAAAATCCGAAATCATAATATGTGAAGAGAAAGAATTAAGAGAAAATAGAGAGTGTATGGATTTGCTGAATTAAATATTTGAATTGGAATACAAAAAAGGGAGGTGTGAGGAAGTCATGAAAATAAGTAAATGAACTGTAAGATATAGAAAGAGGGATTTGTTTTTAATTGTTTTTGTTTTTCTTAATGTTTGTAATTTTTGTGTCTTCTTTTTGTTATTTTTGTAACTTTTTTCTTGTCGAAACTTTAATAAATATTACTTTAAAAAAAAAAAAAACAGAATTGGCCTCCACAGTCACTTACAGACTCACTGTTAAAACCATGTTTATGGAAGACAATGTTACTTGGCTACAAGTGATCGTCAAAGAAGAAGACAACTTCAGAATTCCACTGGAGGCTTCCATGATCACAGAGCTGTAAAGTTGGAAGGGACTCCGAAGATCATCTAGAAACTAATTTCTTAAAAAATAATAGATATCTACACATAGAAAAGTGGTGCATCAGGGAAAAAATGAGGCTAGAATCTTTCCCTTAATGTCTAGTCTTCTATGCCAGGGGTGGCCAACTCCCAAGAGACTGCGATCTACTCACGGAGTTAAAGACTGGTAGTGATCTACCCCCTTTTTGGGGGTTCAGGTCAAAGTTGTTGAGCTTTTTGTAGGGAGGAGGGAAGCCCCTTTTTGGAGGTGCAGAGCTTTTTTTAGGGGAGCCAAACTTGTTGAGCTTCTTTGGGGAGAGCCAGTGATCTACCAGTGATCTACCACAGACATCCAGTGATCTACCGGCAGATCACAATCTACCTGTTGGACGTGCCTGTTCTATGCTAAGGGAATATTTTGTAGGAGCCAGTCAATCATCCTAAGACACATTATTCATAGATATGAGCCTCATACATATGAGTATGCTAAATTGGTAAAGCTCAGGCACACCGTTATCATCTCAGTGAAAACTACGTTTAATCTGCAGACCCACCTCCCACGGGTTAAAG
Organism: Podarcis cretensis; assembly: GCF_951804945.1. Classification (NCBI taxonomy): domain Eukaryota; kingdom Metazoa; phylum Chordata; class Lepidosauria; order Squamata; family Lacertidae; genus Podarcis; species Podarcis cretensis. The sequence goes on along the minus strand of NC_137172.1, from coordinate 112,054,849 downwards.
AGCATATACAGATTCAGTTTTTAACTGAACTAGTCTTTTGCTCCCAATAAATGACCAATCAGAGACATCTGTCCCAATTCAGTTTGAGCTGCAGGCAGGATGAACAAAAAACCATAAATCATTTTTACAATTTCACATCTTTTTTTCTTTTAAAATAAGCAAAATCTTATTTTTTTTAAAAAAAAAAAAACAAAAAAAAACCCCCACATTATTTGGTTTAAAATGAAGCCAGCTTTTAATACAAGCCAACATGTTTTAAATGACACTGAAAATAAATCCGTGCTCCTCTGACAAACACCCTTTTGCTTTTCTACGTAGAAGAACGAACGGGAGATGGGAGGGAGAATCTGAATTTAGGTCATATGACTGTCAAACAAATGGCACGGACATTTAGGGCACAATTCACCTAGAGTTAATACATTTTAAAGCTAGTTGAATTCAAATGAAGGTTTAGGTTTGTGCTCCTGTCGTAGATTGTGTAAATGCTCTGCTTCGTAGCAAACAAACATTATCATTGTTACAGCAAACAGTAACATGTGTTATCTCATTCAGAAAATATATGAATTAAATAGTTGAATTAAAGTCAGTATTTTAGGGTGGGGGTGGGGTTATATAATCCATCCTAGTGACATAAAAAGGAACAATGACATTTACTGCTTGCACAGTCACATAGATGGAGTAAAAGTTCAGTTCTGCCCTACTGAAAGCAATGCACTACAGATAGAACAGCTCTGCAGCTGAAGCTGCGTCCGATTTATGACGGTGGTTCCTGCTCCAGCAAGTGACATGAATGTGGAAGCCTTGCTCCGGAGGGTGGATCCCATTATCTGCACTAGGGTGACAGTGTTTTGCACATGGCAAACTTTCCTGCCCAAGCAAAATGGCAAGCTGTTAGTCAAAATGGGCACGTGCAGCTGCCCTTGGTCAAAATAATCTCCTTTAAGGCCAAAATCAATTGGAAAGTGCTGACAGGATTGTATCTGAGGTCAGAATGGAGTATATAAGGAGGTATAAGCCCCTACAGTCCAAGGACAATTGGAAAGCTCTTCCCATTTCCTTCCTCCTTGCAGAGAAATATTTGAGGTCATTTTATATTGCAGTATTTTGTTGCCGGTCCCACTTGTAAACTCATAATACCATAGCTTAAGAACACAAAATGCAGAAAAACAGAGCTTGCAATACAGATGCCTGCATGATCATTAACTACACCCAAGTCTACATGAATTTAAAGACATAGCAAGAGCCTTCTGGATCAGGCCAAAGGACCATTTACTTAAACTTATTATTCTCAGAGTGATCAACCAAATGCTTGCAGTAAGCCCCAAAGCAGGATTTATATGCCTAATGGAAATGCAAAACAAATCAATTCTGGGTTTTGTTGTGACTGGTCATAGGTTATGAACTACAACGGGCAGAGAGAGACACTATTCAGGGCTCAGTTCTGTATGCTAGATTTGCATAAACATTACAAGCAATGACAGGTTTTAAAATTTAAGTCAAACGAGCAAACTTCCAGTTCGATAAATTACAGTAGTTCATTTTGTAGACTTGTAGACTTAGAAGGGACCACGATCTAGTCATCTAGTCCAATGGAACCCATGACCCTGAGATTAAGAATCTCATGCTCTACCAACTGAGCATATTTGGATAGTTAAAATTCAATATTTGGACTCCAATATTCAAGATCACAATGAGGACGACCCAACTTTTTACACTATGCAATGAGCTTCCCAGTTCTAAATGAGACGTTAAGCTGGTTTCTGGGCTACACAACACTCCAGATTGCATGTGGACGGACTTATTTCTGCAGACAAAAAAACTTCCTGTTTAAAAACTAGTTTTTTACACAAGAAAGCTCCTCTCTGGCATGATCCTTTTTTACATTTGTGAAACAATAGCACTATAGTCAGCAGGTGGTGGTAATATGTCCTTTCCTTTGGTCTTGCAACACCATGAAACCCCAAAATAAAGAAGACTTTTGTTACCCTCTCAGTGCACACATGGATAAATGGGGATTCTGCTACTAAGGGCTTGAAAGCAGTTGTGTTATAGTGGTTGAAGTGCTGAACAGAAACTATCAAGACATGGGTTTGAATCCCTAGTTGGTCATGAAGGTCACTGGATGACCTTGGGCCAGTCACCTTCCCTACCTCTACCTCTCTTTTAAATCAGAGCCAGTGAAGGCGGTGAATGTCTTGTGTGAGTGTCCGGAGGTGGTTGGAGGACGGATGGCGGCTAACAGATTGGGGTTGAATCCTGACAAGACAGAAGTACTGTTTTTGGAGGACAGGGGGCGGACTCCCTGGTCCTGAATGGGGTATCTGTGCCCCTGAAGGACCAAGTGCGCATCCTGGGAGTCATTTTGGACTCACAGCTGTCCATGGAGGCACAGGTCAATTCTGTGTCCAGCACAGCTGTCTACCAGCTCCATCTGGTACACAGGCTGAGACCCTCCCTGCCCGCAGACTGTCTCGCCAGAGTGGTGCGTGCTCTAGTTATCTCCCACTTGGACTACTGCAATGCGCTCTACGTGGGGCTACCTTTGAAGGTGACCCGGAAACTACAACTAATCCAGAATGCAGCAGCCGGACTGGTGACTGGGAGCGGCCGCCGAGACCACATAACACTGGTCCTGAAAGACCTACATTGGCTCCCAGTACGTTTCTGAGCACAATTCAAAGTGTTGGTGCTGACCTTTAAAGCCCTAAACAGCCTCGGCCCAGTATACCTGAAGGAGCGTCTCCATCCCCCCCATCGTTCAGCCCGGACGCTCAGGTCCAGATCCAAGGTCCTTCTGGCGTTTCCCTCCCTGCGATAAGTGAGGTTACAGGGAACCAGGCAGAGGGCCTTCTCGGTGGTGGCGCCCTCCCATCAGATGTCAAGGAAACTATCGATTTTGGGGTCTTCCTAAGAAAATTTCAACAACTTTGCAGGTGTCAGGAATTTGAAATTAATTTTACTTGCTTTCCAATTGCCCTTCTCCAGCATTTTTTGAAAAAGGGGAGGAAGGGAAGAGTAAAAGTAGCCAAGTCTCTTATCTTCCTCTGCTGCTGAGAGAAGGTTAAATCTCCACAATTCAATGTCCCTCCAGTAGTAGTAGCAGTAATAATAATAATAATAATAATAAATAATAATAATAACAGAGTTTCCCTCCCCTGCTGCTCCAGTACCTCTATCTCTCTCTCTCTCTCTCTTGGACGGGCCAGCAAATACTCTGCAAACCTCTCAGGCTCCGCAGCTCTCCTGAAATGGACTTCAAGGAGAAATGAGACTACATATCCCAGGATGCACTACGAACGCGAAGAGCTAGGCCGTCTACTGTAAGGGGCCCTCTGTGCATTCTGGGAGCTGTAGTGCGCATGTAGGAGGGAGACTAGGCCTCTCTCGCATGAAACCGGCAGGCTAATGGACGGAGCGTGGGCTGTGACGAGCTATTGGCTGCCGCCCGTCACGTGGCCCCGTAGAAAAAGCCCTTACGTAAGGGGGGAAACGGAAGTAGTCAGCGGACATCTTTGAATGGGCCGGAAGACGTCGAGCCGAGAGGAGCCTTCCTCGATTCCTATTCGCGAATCGGCTCTTTTGAACCGGGCGGGGGAATCCCAAGGGCCGAGCTCTGCTGCTCGCGCGCAACATTTCCGAGACGTTTTCGAAGCGAGGGAGAGTGGCAAGGCCGACAAACGGCGCGTTATAGAGAAGCAGCGGAAAAGCCGACTAAATGTTTTGGGGCTGGAAGCAAAATGCGAGGCTCAAGTGGAGCTGAGAAAAGCGCCTCGCGGTGTAGTCCGTTCCATTCCCACCCACCCACTCCGAACACAGCCGGAAGTCTCGTGCGCTAGCCTCGCCTCTCTTTCCCTCTAAGGAAAAAAAGGCGGTGGAGGAGCCGAATTCAAGGTTGCCGCGGTGAGTTACAGCGGGAGAAAGCAGAGAGGGGAGCTGCTGCCCGGAATCAGGGGCTCAGCTGGGGGTTTGGACCTCTCAGAGTGGAATTACCTCTGTTTCCCCTTGGTGCCTCTTGTTTTGGAGCCTTTTGCACCAAGGTGTGCCGCTTTATGCCCCTGGGTTAGATTCCTAGAATTGCAGAGTTGGGACACCCGATGGTCATCTAGTCCAACCCCCTCCGCCAGCCAGGAATCTTTATTTATTTATTTATTTGCTCGAACCCACTACAGTATCCTGAAATGAAGAGTCTCCCAGGCTTTGATCGACCGAGCCATCCTGCTGCCTTCATTTAAACAGCACACGAACCTTAAGCATTTGTGTGTGTTTTTCAAATTTATTTATTTGGTTTTTCAGATTTAAAATTTTTACAGCCACGTATCGAACATACAACATAAAAACAAGATTCCAAGGAATCTCCTGGCCTTCCCTCCTCCCCTTTGTGGGTCCTATTGTTAATCATGTTCCCCGGCATCTTTTGTGATAATCCAAATCTTTTACCTCTCCGTTGTAATATGTGATGCTAGAGAAGAATATGTTTAAAGTTAAAATGGAAAGAAAGAAAGACGTTAAGTGATTAAGTTAATATTATGAGAAAAATTGGTTTTGGAAAACTGTTACAATGATACACTGAAATTCAGCTAGGGGAATTTGAGGAAGTCACTTAACAATGTCACTAAGACTGGATCAAGTTCAGATATGATTTGTGTCTGTTTGTTTAAAATTTTGGGAAACCAATAAAAAAGATTTTGGGGGAAAATCACCATTAATCTACAAGTGCTATTCCAATCCTACTAACGTTTTTAACTGCTTGCAATGGTTTTTAAGATAAGTTATAAATTTTCCCTATTCCTTATTAAAATTTTGGTCTTCCTGATTTCTGATTCTTCCGGTCATTTTAGCCATTTCGGCATAATCCATCAATTTGATCTCCCGTTCTCCTTCTCTTCTTTCCATCTCTGGACCAATAATCTCTCAGCAGCTATGATCGCATACATAAATAATCTTTTCTGCTCTCTTGGGATTTTGGCACCTCAGAGATCCAGGGATTATTGGTCCAGGCTGCAATCCTTTGTGCTCTGTTGGGATTTCATTGGAAGTAATAATTCTGCATTCCGTTCTCTGCTTTAGTAGCTTTGTGCAGAGCAAATGGACGTTAATACATTTTTCAGTATGTTCAGGGGGGTGAGATGAACTTGGACAAAGAATGTGTCCCTCCAGGTGTGGTTGGACTCTGACTCCCATTAGTCCAAACCATTATGGCCAGTAGTCAGGAATGATGGGATTTGTAGTCCAGCAAAAAATGTGCCTCAAGCTCCCTGCCCTTGGCTTAGTCTGTGATTCTTGATGTGAAAACAGGGGTGCTCAGAAGTGTTCAGAAAATGATTCACAGATGGTATTTAACTCTGAGCAGGCTTGCTAAGATGTACAAGACAGAATCCGAAAAGTGCTGGAGATGCAAAGAGGCAGAGGGAACGTCCTTTCATATGTGGTGGACCTGTAAAAGGGTAAAAGAGTATTGGGAAATGATCCATAATGAACTGGAAAAAAAATGTTCAAAAGTACTTTCCCCCCAAAACCAAAGTCCTTTCCGCTGGGGATAATTCAGACGGAAATTCTCAGGTGTCAAAAAAGGTTATTTATGTATGCCACTACTGCGGCCTGTTAGCCCAAAAATGGAAAACGAGCGATGTCCCAACCAAAGGAGATTGACAACCTAAATTGACAAAATATGCACAACTTGCAGTCTTATATAGAATAAGAGAAGAAGATGAACATATGTTTAAAGAAGATTGGAAAACATTTATTGAATATATGGGAAATAATTATATTCAGCTGAAAACACTGGCAGCATTAAGATAAATTCAACAGTGTAAACAAGTTTTGATGGATGGAATAATGGAAAACTGAATGGTATAGTTTATGTAAAATATGCAGGGATCTGTGATATGTAAAATAAAGCATGGAAAGAGAAGAAGGGAAGTCATTGGTATTTTAAGGATGTAAAATGAGTGTTTTAAATTGTAAAACAGAAAATTTAATAAAAGTTATATATATTAAAAAAACAGACGTGTTTGGGATTAGCATTTTGCACCAGCCTATCAACCAAGTGATGATGCCAGTGCCAGGACATTTTCACCATCTGGAATTGCACGCCTAGGAATCCTCGGATCTTGTCTGTTCTCACACCCTAATACCCCACCATGTAGAATTCTATCCGTTACATTTTATCTGCACAATCGGAATGAATTTCAGTAACCAAAATGCTTTTTCTGTGGAGCCTGAGCATGAGCAGCAAACAACGTTATACAATGGTATCTCAGGTTACATATGCTTCAGGTTACAAACTCCGCTAACCTAGAAATAGTATTTCAGGTTAAGAACTTTACTTCAGGATGAGAACAGAAATTGTGCTCCGGTGGCACGGCAGCAGCAGGCCCCATTAGCTAAAGCGGTGCTTCAGGTTAAGAACAGTTTCAGGTTAAGAGCGGACCTCCGGAACGAATTAAGTACTTAACCTGAGGTACCACTGTAGTTAAATGTCACTTTGTCTTCACTTAGCTCTCACCCCATTGCTCTGCTCACAGCTGTGAAGAATATTTCTCTGTTATTAATTGTCTGGGTCACAATAAAAAAAGAGAGGGGGGGGGGAGGAATAAGCCAATATATATGTGGACTGTCCCTGGATAGAGTGACTTTTCTTTATCCTTTGCAGTAATAATTCCTTTGGACACTAGATGTTGCTGTTGTATTATATGTTTGAGGTGGATGAAGAATTTTGGGAGTGTTTCTGTTGTTAAAGTGTTGCATTGTATTTTTTTCTAATTGAGTGTTGCTGCTGTTACGTATATTTGCTGTTGCATCAGCTTAGGTTATTTGTTTATCATATTTTCAGTGGTGCGCCATTTTTGTTGCAGTATAAAATAATTATTAATTGCCTTTGGCTGAGCAAAACAGATGTTCTAAGGACAGCACAAGCAGTTAGGTTTTCTTCTAGCTTGATATGAAACTGTGCAGAGTTGAAAAGCAGAAGGTTATAGAGGGATTTAGTGTTGACCCACCAGAATATTCCCATCCGCTCAGAAGCAGGGTAAGGTCATTGCACCATCATAAGTCTTCGGTCTTTCATTGCTTGTTGAGTTACTACAAGCGGCTAAGCGCTTTGCAGTTAAATGTGGCTTGCCTGCAGGCCTGCAATCAAAAATAAACAGGCCATTACAGTATAGGGAAGAGGAAGGATTGCACCAAATTTGTCCGGGGAGGATGAGAAGTTCTTTGACAGTCTCATGGCTGTGGGATGCTCGCCATTAGCTGTGGCAGTAGAACAACTTCCTTTCTTTCTCTTCTTCTCATTTTTTGTTTATTTATTTTTGCATTCGTGGATCATGTGATGTGGGCACACCTGTATCTAATAGCATCCTTGCTCACAGCAGACAAGCATATCGTGGGGAAGAGATTTAGCCTAGACTTCCCCATTAATTGCTAGCTTTCTACATGTGGGGTTTTGTTTTCTTCTGCAGAGGACTGTTCAGTCCTGTGAGTCTTTAGCTGCAGTCTCAGGTGGCACAGCCCTGGCACAGAAGGAGAGAACGAGACCTCAAAGACCACCTCTCTCCACAAGCATTTGGGTGGCTCCTGAGATGATCCATTGAGTACCGGTACCTTCTTTGTGTGCCTCCCCGAAAGGTCCTGAGGGTGGCAGCATAGGAACGAGTGTGGAATGCACACCTTTGGTTGAAAATGTTCTGTTTCAACCAGGCCTTGGACTGAATAACATCTGATACCCTTTTAAATGTGTTGTGGGAATGGGGATTTTTGTTCTTGTATCTATTGTGTATTCTCTGTATTTTTATGTGGCCCTGATATCTACTGATGAAGGCCCGTATACAAATTTTAATAATAATTGTCATAAAATAGATTGGCTACAGGGACGCAGGTGGCGCTGTGGGTTAAAGCCTCAGCGCCTAGGGCTTGCCGATCGAAAGGTCGGCGGTTCGAATCCCTGCGGCGGGGTGCGCTCCCGCTGCTCGGTCCCAGCGCCTGCCAACCTAGCAGTTCGAAAGCACCTCCGGGTGCAAGTAGATAAATAGGGACCGCTTACCAGCGGGAAGGTAAACGGCGTTTCCGTGTGCGGCTCTGGCTCGCCAGAGCAGCGATGTCACGCTGGCCACGTGACCCGAAAGTGTCTCCGGACAGCGCTGGCCCCTGGCCTCTTAAGTGAGATGGGCGCACAACCCCAGAGTCTGTCAAGACTGGCCTGTACGGGCAGGGGTACCTTTACCTTTATCTTTAGATTGGCTACAACCACCTAAAATACAGTGATACCTCTGGTTGCTAATGGGATCCATTCCAGAGCCCCGTTCGCAACATGAGCAGAGCGCAACCCGCATCTGCGTGTGCGCAGGTCACGATTCACCGCTTCTGCGCATGCCCGTGATATCATTTTGAGCGTCTGCGCATGCGCAAGTGGCAAAACCCAGAAGTAACCCTTTCCAGTACTTCTGGGTCACCGCGGGATGCAACCTGAAAAGATTTAACCTGAAGCAAACGTAACAAGAGCTATGACTATAGATTGGCTCCCAGTTGTAACTACTCTGTTTCTCTAGGGTTATGGATTATGCCCTGTTCCACCCCTTTTTGGAGGGACGCGGGTGGTGCTGTGGTCTAAACCCACTGAGCCTCTTGGGCTTGCCAATCAGAAGGTCGGTGGTTCGAATCCTCGTGGTGGGGTGAGCTCCCATTGCTCTACCCTAGCTCCTGCCAACCTAGCAGTTCGAAAGCACGCCAGTGCGAGTAGATAAATAGGTATCACTGCGGCAGGAAGTTAAACAGCATTTCCGTGCGCTCTGGTTTCCGTCATGGTGTTCTGTTGCACCAGAAGCAGTTTAGTCATGCTGGCCACATGACCCGGTAAGCTGTCTGTGGACAAACGCCGGCTCCCTCGACCTGAAAGCGAGATGAGCGCCGCAACCCCATAGTCGCCTTTCACTTAACCGTCCAGGGGTCCTTTATTTTTACCTTCATTTTTACCTTGCACCCCCTTTTCCGGCCACTTCCATGCACCATGATATACATGGTTGCGCATCATTTAGATGTTGTCTGTGCATATACACAATGAAAGCGCACACAAACACAGTGGCTTGTCTTAAAACTGCTTAGCTAAAGGATTCTTAGTAGCTGTTTGGACACTTCAGAATAGAATTCAGTGCTTTTATGGTCCTAATTTGCTTTGCTTTTATTGGGTGGGTTTTTTCATTATTATTTAAAAAAGCTTAAATTCTCTCTGAATAGCTTGTTCCCTCTCTTCCCCTTTGCTCCGCTGCTCTTGCTCAACCAGCTTTTATCCTGCCCTGCTTTATTTTGAATCCAGGAAACATTTGCTTTTAATTACACAGCATTAGCCCTTCTGTCAGACCGTTAAGTGTTGAAGTGCAAAGATTAGTAATAAAAGAATCTAGCCTATTTTTCCCAGGACTTGAGGAATGCAGAAAGCATTTTGGTCGGCCTGATGAATGGCCTGTGTTGCAAATCCACCCCTCCCTCCCCTTAGCCTGAAGCACGATTCAGGACAGTGTCTGGAAAGGCAAAAGGGGAGCTAAGCATTTATGGCAGCAGATGATACAGGATGGAACATTGGGAAGACTTTTTTCAATCTAAGGATTGTCTTCCCAGCCAGAAAAATAAAAAATAGGCCACTTCCTTCATTTGGGTCTATGCGGACATGAATTCAATTTTGGAACTGTGGCAAATTGAGCTGAGCTCTTCCCCACTTCGTGACCCATTTGATTGACCTGTTGTTGTTGTTGTTGTTTAGTCCTGTCCGACTCTTCATGACCCCATGGACCAGAGCGCGCCAGGCACTTCTGTCTTCCACTGCCTCCCGCAGTTTGGTCAAACTCATGCTGGTAGCTTCGAGAACACTGTCCAACCATCTTGTCCTCTGTTATCCCCTTCATCTTGTGCCCTCCATCTTTCCCAACATCAGGGTCTTTCCCAGTGAATCTTCTCTTCTCATGAGGTGGCCAAAGTATTGGAGCCTCAGTTTTAGGATCTGCCCTTCCAGTGAGCACTCAGGGCTGATTTCCTTAAGAATAGAGAGGTTTGATCTTCTTGCAGTCCATGGGACTCTCAAGAGTCTCCAGCACCATAATTCAAAACCATAAATTCATAGAATCATAGAATCATAGAGTTGGAAGAGACCACAAGGGCCATCGAGTCCAACCCCCTGCCAAGCAGGAAACACCATCAGAGCATTCCTGACATATGCTTGTCAAGCCTCTGCTTAAAGACCTCCAAAGAAGGAGACTCCACCACACTCCTTGGCAGCAAATTCCACTGTCGAACAGCTCTTACTGTCAGGAAGTTCTTCCTAATGTTTAGGTGGAATCTTCTTTCTTGTAGTTTGGAACCATTGCTCCGTGTCTGCTTCTCTGGAGCAGCAGAAAACAACCTTTCTCCCTCCTCTATGTGACATCCTTTTATATATTTGAACATGGCTATCATATCACCCCTTAACCTCCTCTTCTCCAGGCTAAACATCTCCAGCTCCCTTAGCCGTTCTTCATAAGCCATCGTTTCCAGGCCTTTGACCATTTTGGTTGCCCTCCTCTGGACCCGTTCCAGTTTGTCAGTGTCCTTCTTGAACTGTGGTGCCCAGAACTGGACACAGTACTCCAGGTGAGGTCTGACCAGAGCAGAATACAGTGGCACTATTACTTCCCTTGATCTAGATGCTATACTCCTATTGATGCAGCCCAGATTTGCATTGGCTTTTATAGCTGCCGCGTCACACTGTTGGCTCATGTCAAGTTTGTGGTCAACCAAGACTCCTAGATCCTTTTCACATGTACTGCTCTCAAGCCAGGTGTCACCCATCTTGTATTTGTGCCTCTCATTTTTTTTGCCCAAGTGCAATACTTTACATTTCTCCCTGTTAAAATTCATCTTGTTTGTTTTGGCCCAGTTCTCTAATCTGTCAAGGTCGTTTTGAAGTGTGATCCTGTCCTCTGGGGTGTTAGCCACCCCTCCCAGTTTGGTGTCATCTGCAAATTTGATCAGGATGCCCTTGAGTCCATCATCCAAGTCGTTGATAAAGATGTTGAATAAGACCGGGCCCAAGACAGAACCCTGTGGCACCCCACTAGTCACTCTTCTCCAAGATGAAGAGGAACCATTGATGAGCACCCTTTGGGTTCGGTCAGTCAGCCAGTTACAAATCCACTGAGTGGTAGCATAGTCAAGACCGCATTTTACCAGCTTCTTTACAAGAATATCATGGGGCACCTTGTCAAATGCCTTGCTGAAATCAAGGTAGGCTACATCCACTGCGTTCCCTTCATCTACCAGGCTTGTAATTCTGTCAAAAAACGAGATCAGGTTAGTCTGACATGACTTATTTTTCAGAAATCCATGCTGACTATTGGTGATCACAGCATTCCTTTCTAGGTGCTCACAGACTGTTTGCTTAATGATCTGCTCCAGAATCTTCCCTGGTATTAATGTCAGACTGACTGGGCGGTAATTATTTGCGTCCTCTCTTTTCCCCTTTTTGAAAATAGGGACAACATTTGCCCTCCTCCAGTCTGCCGGGACTTCGCCTGTTCTCCAGGAATTCTCAAAGATGACTGCCAGTGGTTCTGAGATCACATCTGCCAGTTCTTTTAATACTCTTGGATGCAGTTCATCTGGCCCTGGAGACTTGAATACATCTAAACTAGCCAAGTATTCTTGTACTATCTCCTTAGTTATTCTGGGCCGTGTTTCCTCTGCTGAATCATTTGCTCCAAATTCTTCAGGTCGGGCATTGTTTTCTTTATCGGAGAAGACTGAGGCAAAGAAGGCATTGAGGAGTTCAGCCCTTTCTGTGTCCCCTGTTTGCATTTCACCATCTTCTCCTCTGAGTGACCCCACTGTTTCTTTGTTCTTCCTTTTGCTACGAACATACCCATAAAAGCCTTTTTTGTTGCTTTTAACCTCTCTAGCAAGCCTGAGTTCATTCTGTGCTTTAGCTTTTCTGACTTTGTGTCTACACGTGCTGGCTATTTGTTTGAATTCCTCTTTGGTGGTTTCCCCCCTTTTCCATTTTTTGTACACATCCTTTTTTAATCTTAACTCAGTTAAAAGTTCTTTAGATAGCCACCCTGGCTTCTTTAGACACCTTCCATGTTTCCGTCTCATTGGTATTGCCTGAAGTTGTGCTTTTACTATCTCCCTCTTAACAAACTCCCAGCCATCATGAACTCCCTTTCCTTTTAGTATTACTGTCCATGGGATCTCACCCAGCACTTCCCTAAGTTTTATGAAGTCGGCTTTCTTAAAGTCAAGAAATTGAGTCCTAGTATGCTTGGCTGCTCCTTTCCGCTGTATAGTAAACTTCAGAAGAGCATGATCACTCGCGCCTAATGATCCTTCCACTTCTACCCCACTAACCAGGTCATCAACATTGGTTAGGATGTTAACCCACTAACCAGGTCATCAACATTGGTTGCTTCTCCCACTTTCTGGACAATGAAGTTGTCTGCAAGGCCAGTGAGGAATCTGTTTGACCTTATGCTCTTGCCTGAGTTTGACATCCAGCAAATATCCGGGTAATTGAAGTCCCCCATTACTACTATCTCCCTTCCTTTTGCATGCTTGGCCATCTGTTCCAGGAAGGCATCATCTATGTCCTCCGTTTGGCTTGGGGATCTATAGTAAACTCCCACAATGAGGTCCCTGTTATTCATCTCTCCCTTAATTTTGACCCAAATGCTCTCACTTTGGCTTTGAGGTTCTAAATCTTGGATCTCTTCACAGGTATACACATCCCTGACATATAACGCCACTCCTCCTCCTTTCTTGTCTGGTCTGTTTCTCTGAAATAGATTGTAACCCTCCATTATTACATTCCAGTCGTGGGACTTATCCCACCAGGTTTCAGTGATGCCTATTATGTCATATTTAGTTTGCTGTACCAAGAGCTCAAGCTCATCTTGTTTATTACCCATGCTTTGCGCATTAGTGTACAGACATTGAAGTCCATTAATCATTCCCCCGTGTCTCTTATTTAAGGATTTTTTCCTCCCACCACTATTACAGTTACACTATTACAATTCTTGGCGATCAGCCTTCTTTATGGTCCAGCTCTCACTTCCATACATCACTACCTGGAAGACCATAGCTTTCACTATACGGACCTTTGTTGGCAAGGTGATTGACCTACTGCCAGGCAAATAGAAGGCTGATTCAATATCCTTGTCTTGCCCTTCTCTCAACAGTCTCAGCCCACAGAGTAGTGAAGCAGAGCAGAAAAGTTTCTCGAAAAGTGGATCGGGTTGCAATCCTGCTCTCACCCTCTTACACCAAGCACTGAATTAACTTTATCTGGAAGTTGTTAACCATAGTTTCCCAGGCTGTGCGAACTGTCAGCCATGGCTAACAGCTTCCCAATAAGCCTACTGTAAACCATGGCTTGTTCTGAAGCTGTTAGCCATTGCTTCTGGGTTTGCACGTACAGTGGTACCTCGGGTTAAGAACTTAATTCGTTCTGGAGGTCCGTTCTTAACCTGAAACTGTTCTTAACCTGAAGCACCACTTTAGCTAATGGGGCCTCCTGCTGCCGCCACGCCGCCGGAACACGATTTCTGTTCTCATTCTGAAGCAAAGTTCTTAACCCGAGGTACTATTTCTATGTTAGCAGAATCTGTAACCTGAAGTGTATGTAACCTGAAGCGTATGTAACCTGAGGTACCACTGTAATAGGAAGCTAGGATTGATGCTGGATCAAATTCTTCAAGTGCCCCCCCCCTTTTTTTGGTAATTGGGGAACTGGGATTTTTCTGAGCACTCCATCAGCATGGCGGATTTTAGGCTCAGTTGAATCAGACTTATGTTTAATAAAATGTGGGCACTAGGAAAGAAATGGAGTTGTCCAGAGCCTGTAATTTTTCTTCTCCTGTTTGTTTATATCTGTTGGAGCTAGGCAATAAATTGACTTCAGTAACCTGCATCCTTTCGCAAAAATATTCCAGTTCATCAAAGCAACAAATGGGCAAATAGCATTTAGCATGTGGCATTCTTCTTTTATTTGAAGTGGTGTTTTTTTAATTCCCTAACGTAAAAGGATAGAAAATGCTTGTTTATTTATTGCCTCTGTTAAAGTCTTTATTGCCTCTGTTAAAAAGGAATATAGATGCCAGCATGATGTTTGATATTAATCAGCTATTGGAGTAAATGCAGAAGTGATAGCAGGACAAGTCAGTCTTCTCTGCTTCAGAAATGCCTATTCATCTCATAGTCTGCAGCAAGCAAAAGAGATTTAACTGGGAGGCCAGATCCTTACCTCCTCCATCAGAGACAACTTTGGCAGGACTACCCAGCTATCAATTACCTGATGCTGCAGTGACACCCTGTGTGGCCTGTTTTCCTTTGCCTGTGTGAAATTAAACCAACATATAGAGGCTCAGCATTTTCGAGCATCGCTGATCATCAGTGCATGCAAAACCCGTGTCCTTGCAAGTACCAATGATGCGCAGTCCATCATTTCTTTATTTTGTCTCGTGTCTTACATCGTATATGACCAGAGATTAGGGATTTGCTCAGAAGCACAACCCACAGACAGAGATAGAAATATAAATATTTTTAGGCAAAGGCCTTCCAATGCAACCTTACGTAAAACATACAATTGCTTCATTTGTTCTATTGTAATCTGAAAACAGCAGTTGAAGCATCTCACAGCCTAGCCGAAAACTCTCATAGAAATGAAGACATTTGGAAACAATGTAATGCTTGATGGATCCGACCCTGTGTTCTTCAGGAGTTCTACAGATAGGGGGCCACCACAAATATGTCCCTTTTTCTGGTTCGCAGTGCTCCAATCAAATTCATTGGTTCCCAATGCTCCAATCCAATCCTGTGGTCACAGGATTCATTTATTTATTCATTAAATTTGTATTCCGCTTTTGCACCAAAATGTGGGATGTGATACATAAGTAGCAGTCAAGTATAACATTCCTTGTTTGCCTAGAGTGGACATGCAAAGGGGATGTTTGTTCCAGCCAGTCAAAAACTTCCTGTTTCCCCCTGGCCTGGAGCATCCTTCCTCTTGCATGTGACTAGAGGTGGGCGTGACCTTACCTGTGCAGGTAACAAAAGCACAAAAGCATGCAGCCACTCTCTCTCTCTTTTTTACTTCGTTGTTGGATCAACAGCTTTTAGCTAGAGATGCCCTGTTGGCTTTCAGCCAACAAAGAGACTATCTCTATATAGGATAGGCTCACATGTATATATCACATGTGTGTGTGTGTGTGTGTGTGTGTGTGTGTGTATATATATATATATATATATATATATATATAAACAAGGCTGCCTTCAGGGATCCATCTGTGAACTGATGATGCTGTGAGTAAACTACTTTTATATATCTTAAATAAGATTGTGGCGTATTTATTCTTTTAAGAGGGAAACAAGGGATCTTACCAGGAATCTATATTGAAAAGCTTAATTAAGCTTGCAACCAGCTACCTGCTATGCACTTAAAAGGGGAGTGTTAAAACTCTGCTAAATTATAGAACTTCCTAGTGCAAGTTAGGAAGGGTATTAATAAACAATATATCCTCTCCTGCCTCCCTGAACATTCCCACACAAAGGCATCATGCTCAGAGCTGCGTGCAACAAGGAAACGGGGGTGCATTTTGAGCAGACACTACAAAAACAAATTCCTAACAACATAGCAAAGCAACAAAGCAACGATTTCATAACACAGCAAATTGATAGCAAATATAATAACAGACCCGAAAACCACATCCCAATACTGTAAAATATAACAAGATCACTTAAACAACATGCAGCGTCCCATAGCAAAAATGACAAGTTTCATCTAAGTCCTGGGAACAACCACTCTCCCATGATGTTGCACATCTGGGGACACCTGGTTTGGACCTCGGCTGTGAGTTGTTAAGTAAAGAGATACATACCTAATGATGTACGTACATGTACATAACATTTCTTCCTCTAAGTACCATATTTTTCTGTGTATAAGGACCCCAAATTCAGAAAATGGGCATATGCACTATGTGTGCATAAGATGCCTCCAGATTTTTAACCTTATTTTAAAGTAAAAAAACCTTGTCTTATACAGGGAAAAGTACGGTACTCCCTCAACTTTGTGCTTTTTGGAACGTTGACTTCAAATGCCGGTGTTTCTTGCCTTTTTGCTAAAGCGACTCTCCTTCCACTTTACTTGCAGGCTGCATCCGAAATTGAAGAGACTGCCGTGATGTTGCACAAATTGGTTATAAAGGTAAGCTGCTTTTCGAAACCTAAATAGCAGCAGATTAGTGACTTGGTGAACTTTTCTTGCTTTGAAGTGCACAGCCTTAGGATCTCAACTTATTCCGGTACAGCGGCAGATTAGCATGGCAAATTGTGGTCTTGGTCCAGAGAGCAGCAAAGCTTGCGGCTTTCTAAACCATGTGTTAAGTGCACCTAATATGCTGAAAAATAAGCCATATAGGTGATCAAATAATAAAAAAAAAACAAATAAAAGCAATGTACCAGCTGTATTATTGGTTGTTGGCAAAAGATGTTACTAAGTTGGATCCTAGGAGGCATGAATGGAAATTGGATAGCCAGTACAGCTGCTCGGCAAATTAAGAGTTTTCTCCAAATAATTTTTATTGGTATTCGGAAGAGTTTGTGCAGTATCATAACTGATACGTTCTATGACAAATCTCATCAGTCTGCAAGGATGATGCTTGTTGGGTGGAAAAACACATCTAGATTCAAGTTCACTTTTCTGTGCAATAGCACATGGTATAACAGTGTTTTCGAGGGCTGAAGATGCCTTCTGTATGCAGAACGACATCTTTGGATTCAGCCAAGGTGGATAAAAATCAATGATTTTTTAAAAAAATTGTGGATTTTTTAAAATTTAAATCGGATTTTTTTAAAATTTAACTTGGATTTTTAAAATAAAATGCTTTTGGAGGAAAAATCTTTCTAAAGATAGTTTTTTATTTAAGTTACATTATATTCCAAAGGCTATCCATCAGGAAATAAGGATTTGTTTTAAGTTTTTCATGAGTGCTAAAACTCAGTCTAAGTTTTTGTGTTTAACCACATCAGTTAACAAACATGGATACATGTGTGTCAGAGCTGCCCCTAGGTCCCAGCTCACAGAGGACCAACGCCCGATCGTCGTTATGTACAAAAGTCTTTATTGAAGTTCAACTTCCATTCCAAAGCCGCAGGGCGCAGCCCTACGTCTTAAACCCTAGACCGGCGAAGTCCCGTCTGAATCTCCTCCCCTCTGGCACCAGTTTAAGATCCTAGCCCTGCTCCACCTTTTCCGTTGTTCTCTCCTCCTCTGGGTCCTCCTGCCCGCCGGGGCTTTCCCCTTTCTGGACTCTTCCGACGCTGAGTCGGCTGACTCCTCCCCCTGTCTCCGGCGGGCTTTAGGACCCGGTTCCCAATCCTCATTCTCTGCTGTCCCGCGCTCCTGTACATTTGAACTTGCCTCTCGCGCCAACCCAGTTACCTTCCTCCTGACCGTCACACTGCTTCTGTCACTGCTTCCCTCTTCCGGGATACTGCCCGGATCTGACCTCCCCTCCGTTGTCTGGCTCTCCGATGGAGGCGTGGCCAGCCCTGACTTTTCTTCACTCCCTGGTGTGGAATCCTCTGCCCTCGATACCTGGGACTCTTCCCCCCCACTATGCTCTGGTGGGGAAGCTGGTCCTGATTTCCAACTGCTACTCTGGGAGTCCCTGCTGGCCCCTTGCTCCTGGAGTGTCCCCCTTGGGAATCCCCTTGCCCTGGCCACTGGCGCCCCCTTCTGTGAATCTTCCGATTCGCTGGAGAGGCTCATGGAATCTCTCGGGCCACTGTCATCTTCTCCTATGCTGCCCTCAGATTCTTCCCCTTCGCTCTCCATCTCCCCTCTTCCCTGTGCTTCTGCTCCTGAACCCCTGACAATGTGCTATAATGTTATTGTTTTAGTTAAATAAATTGTTTAAATTGCTATTATCCATCCAATAAAGTACAGTAGAAACGTTGTCCAAATATAAACAGTTAGTTTATTAAACCCCACAATCATTTCATAATTATCTGTCTATGTAATAGTATTCTAATAGTATAACCAAATCAGTCATTTTTGATACAACTGTAAAAACTACTCTGAAAATTTATTATTCTAAAAAATGAAACCTTTATCTGGTTGAAAAGATTAAGATTATACCAGCAAGAATGAGTCTTTCTGTAAAAAAAAGGGTTTAAATCAAGTCTTACTGACTAGTGATTTAAATTGTGATTTAAATCAATTGATTTAAATCAAATCCAAACCCAATGTTTTATCATTTTTGTATAATATCATTTTAAAAAAAACCTTGAGTGGATAACCATTAGTTATTAAAATTAGTCTGTTCTCCTTGCAAGATTTTCCCATGTCAGCTGTGTGGAAAAACAAATGAATTTTGTGTGTGTGTCTTGGAAGTAATTGCACACTTGGGTGGTCAGTCTATCACATTGGTAATGCCTGCACAAAATCTTTCATTTTTCCTATAGCAGCTTATCTTAAAAGTTAAGGGGAACATTTATGGGCTTCTAGCACAGTGCATCTCTGCTCTATTGAGGTGCATTTTCACAGTTTCCCCCATTGCATGGCTTTGCAGAATGTCAAGTCGTACTGAGCAGGCAGACCTGGGTAGGGTCAAAAAGCTGGAGGGCATTTAAAATCCCTGCTGCATTCAGTGTAATACGGAGGGGCAGAGGAAGTGCTTTGGGAGCACACTTAGGATTATATGGCTATTTTTGAGTTGCAGATAATGTAGTTCTGAAACTATTCAATTTACAGCAATCCCACTAAGTTCGGTTGGGCTGCTTTTGCTAGTGACTTGAGTTGATGCGCTTAAATATTAAATGCTACTAAGTCGTAGGGCAAAGGAAAGCAATCCAGTTAGAATGTACGTTTCCTAGCCTAGGTGCAATTAAATACAGTGGTAAAGGTAAAGGTAAAGGTACCCCTGCCTGTACGGGCCAGTCTTGACAGACTCTAGGGTTGTGCACCCATCACACTCAAGAGGCCGGGGGCCAGCGCTGTCCGGAGACACTTCCGGGTCACGTGGCCAGCGTGACAAACTGCATCTGGCAAGCCAGCGCAGCACACGGAAACGCCGTTTACCTTCCCGCCAGTAAGCGGTCCCTATTTATCTACTTGCACCCGGGGGTGCTTTCGAACTACTAGGTTGATAGGCGCTGGGACCGAGCAACGGGAGCGCACCCCACCGCGGGGATTCGAACCGCCGACCTTCTGATTGGCAAGCCCTGGGTGTTAAGTTGTGGGTGAACCTATCAGACGACACAACGATTTTTCAAACAGCTCTTGTTTATTCACAAGCCAGGACAGAACTGAACTGAAGGGTTCAGTCAGCCTGCTTATATAGAGCTCCAGTACAACGTAACTGTAACAATTTTCTAAAACTATCCAATCACTGAACGTCATCTTCGATCCCTTATTTGCATAACTATCTACAGTATCCCCCTGCTGGCCCAGGGTGAGAACTTCAGTACATAACAAGTTTTGTGGGTGGCAGCCTAGTTTGCCAGATGCGTAGAGGTGTATAGTTGATTTCTCATGCAGAAAGAAACTTGATGTTCTCTCCAGAAAGAGAGAGCTATCCATGGGGTAATTATACCCTTAGTCTGTGGCACTTCCTACGCCTCTCCTCCATCTAGCCAAGGAGGCAACACAAATTAATATCTCTCCAGTTCTCTCAACAAAAGCCTTGGAAGAGGCTGCCTTTTTAGCATGCTTTAGCTATCTAGGAGATTAAAAACCTATTAAGTAGCGAGCCAGCCCACAATTAAGTTACAGTGATGGCGTTTCTAGTTGCCTTTGTGCAACGCAAGGGCGAGGAACCTGTGGTCTCAGATCTTGGATTTCATAATCCCTGGCCATAGGGAATGTTGGCTGGGACTGATGGGGAGTCCATAACTTTTCGAAGGCTGTGGATTTCTCACAAGGATGTCTCTTCCAAGAGACTTCCTTTCACAGTCGAGTCTCTGGACAATCTTGGGGAAGGGTCCTGAGTAGTCGTTTGATAGGTCGAGATTCCTGCCTCATGCGAAGCTCACCCACCCACAATTTAGTAATGGATTTAACAGCTTGAAGAGCACGAGAGCGACACATTATCTCAGTGTGCAAGAATAGCCAGCCTTGGTTAACGCTGTGCGCCGTTACGTCACGGATGACTAATGTTCTGCATGCATAATACCATCAACTCAGGATGGAAGGAATGACAGTCCGGCGATCTTCTGTCAATGTTTGGCATTGTTCATGCGCTACTGCGATTAACTTCCACCAAGGAATGCGTCAGGGGATACAAGCTGCTGTTGGTATTTTCGGTCCCCGGCAGAGCCCAGCTAATTTTACCATGAATGTCCAAACCATGCTGTGGTCTGGAGACCACTGACTTGTAAACAGCAAACCCTCATCATGTGATGAGAGGAACGGTTCTAAGAAGGGCTATTAGGCTTGATTATTCAAGTCCTCCTGGTTTCCTTAGGAGACATGCGGCTGCCAAAGTAAATAAGTGGGTTAAGTTTCCACGCCGTATCGGGAGTCCAGAAATTGTTATGGTTGCTGATCAGCAATCTTGTGTAGACTCCTGGTACAAATGCAGAAATTCAGACATTCGCAGTCTACCTCTCCATTTATTTTGGCAATCAGCTTTCGGCCGTGACATCAGGATAGTTAAGCAAAACAGTCGCTTCCTCTGGAGGGCTTATTACTGCCACACAAGTAAATATACTCTCAGCGTAACTTCCGCAGAATGAGAGAGACACATTTAACAATACAGACATATTTGTATTTCTACTCGTGAAATGATAATAAATCTGAATATTTTCTTTTTTCTTTTTTTTAAAAAGAAACAGTGTGAAGGAGGATCTGAACTGTCTTCTTCACTATGGTATCTGCAAATACATTGGGATCATTCCTGCCCACCTCATTCTCTGCAGTCTTATACACATACAGTCGTTCCTTGGAAGTCGAATGGAATCCGTTCTGGAAGTCCGTTTGACTTCCAAAACGTTCACAAACCAAAGCGCGGCTTCTGATTGGCTGCAGGAAGCTCCTGCAGCCAATCAGAAACCACGGAAGCCCCATCAGACGTTCGACTTCCAAAAAACCGGAACAGTTCATATCTGGGTTTGCAGTGTTTGGGAGTCCAAACATTTGAGAACTAAGCTGTTCAAAAACCAAGGTACGAGTGTACTCACCCAAGAGTAAATGCCATAGAACATAGAGGGACTTACATCTGAGTAAACAGTGCTTTGTTAATGTTTTGCTAAATCATGAAGGCCAAAAGACTTCCTTCTGCTCACTGGTGGAGAAAGCTGATGTTTTCTAGGTTTCTCCCTCCCCAGAATAAGTGTTTTCTCTGTTCTCTTCTTTTTGAACTTGGGCACATTTCACTTTCTAAACTGTTTACCCAGAATGTCTCTCCCTGAATGTTTTCCAGTTGCCCAGGCAGTGGAGGAAACGTGGGAGTATAAAAATCATTCCTTGCAATTGGTTTCAAATGATAAATCGGTAGCAGTTTGCATGATAATGCATTTGGTATCAAACTGATTTTGTTTTCTGTGCTGAATAGATTTTGTTTTCTGTTCTGTAATATATAACTCAAAATGTTTTCACTAAGAAGACTCTGGAAAATTCACCTGCTCATCTGTTTGTGCCTCGGTGGTTTCAAATGCAATTTAGGAGGAGGAGAACATCTACAGTCTTAATAGCTTTTCTTCACGGGAGCACAAGTATCATATTTGAAGGTTCCCAGAGGGTTTCAGCGCAGTTTTCCTGATGCAGTTATGCAGCATTTTCTGAAGAGGGAGCACTTGATCTACATTTGAACTGCA
The DNA here is from genome assembly GCF_951804945.1 of Podarcis cretensis. Lineage (NCBI taxonomy): Eukaryota > Metazoa > Chordata > Lepidosauria > Squamata > Lacertidae > Podarcis > Podarcis cretensis. The sequence goes on along the minus strand of NC_137172.1, from coordinate 112,033,021 downwards.
AATCTGCAAATCTTTAGTTGAAAAATTAACACCACATTAACTGAGGATTGTTTGATTAATCTTATGGTATGCTATGGAGGTTGTTAACATTCCAAATGCATGCATTTTGGTTGTTCCTTGGCTGGAATGGCAAAATGTGCTGCAATAATATATATTTCAAACAGACACGTGCTGCAAAGCAGCCCTCAGGTTGCATTCACACATCAGTTTATTCCCCTTCTCCCGGCGTTTTCCTATCTGCTAATTTCCACATTACATTTCAGCATTCGCACAGATTTTTTTATTTCTTTCTGGAAGCAAATAACATGGAAATGAACAACGCTTAACTTAACACTATAGGTAAAGGTAAAGGGGACCCCTGACCATTAGGTTCAGTCGCGGACGACTCTGGGGTTGCGGCGCTCATCTCGCTTTATTGGCCGAGGGAGCTGGCATACAGCTTCCGGGTCATGTGGCCAGCATGACTAAGCCGTTTCTGGTGAACCAGAGCAGCGCACAGAAACGCCGTTTACCTTCCCGCCGGAGTGGTACCTATTTATCTACTTGCACTTTGATGTGATTTCAAACTGCTAGGTGGGCAGGAGCAGGGACCGAGCAACGGGAGCTCACCCCGTCACGGGGATTTGAACCGCCGAGCTTGTGATCTGCAAGTCATAGGTTCTGTGGTTTAACCCACAGCACCATCCGCGTCCCTACTTAACTCTATAGTCCACCGTATTCCAAGAAGTGGTGTTGACATCATGTGGAAGGTCAAATACAATGTGGATTTTAACACGCTAAAGTGACGTGTGAATGCAGTTGAACATAAGCCTTGTTGACGCACACAAAGCCACATAACTGCATGTAGATTGAAATGCAATGCTGATGGTAGCACTGCATTTTCATTTCTTTACATTGCATTTTTAAAAAAGCGTGCTAAAATAACAAGTAAGTATGCAGAGTAACAGTCATTGGTTGTTCTTAAAGCAGCTCTTAAAGGTAAAGGACCTCTGGACAGTGAAGTCCAGTCAAAGACGACTATGGGGTTGCGGCGCTCATCTCACTTTGAGGCCTGGGGAGTCTCAGGTTAGCTCTCAAATGCTTGCTGCATCATACATATTAGGTCAGGTGTTGAGCTCTTTTTAAAAAATGCAGATCTGGGTTGGGCTGGTGTCAATGTAATCTGACCTCTCTGAGCACAGGATCAAATCTTTGATTACTCATAACTCTTGTAATGAAGCTATTGTTGATACGAGCAGCAATTTTATCATGGAGTGTACTGTAAAGGAGTTTATCATGGACGCGGGTGGCGCTGTGGGTTAAACCACAGAGCCTAGGACTTGCAGATCACAAGGTCAGCGGTTCAAATCCCCGCAACAGGGTGAGCTCCTGTTGTTCAGTCCCAGGTCCTGCCCACCTAGCAGTTTGAAAGCACGTCAAAGTGCAAGTAGATAAAAAGGTTCCACTCCGGCGGGAAGGTAAACTGTGTTTCTGTGTGCTGCTCTGGTTTGCTAGAAGTGACTTAGTCATGCTGGCCACATGACCCGGAAGCTGTACGCCGGCTCCCTCGGCCAATAAAGCGAGATGAGTGCCGCAACCCCAGAGTCGGCCACCACTGGACCTAAATGGTCAGGTGTCCCTTTACCTTTACCTTTACTGTAAAGGTAAAGATAAAGGACCCCTGGATGGTTAAGTCCAGTTAAAGGTGACTATGGGGTTGTGGCGCTCATCTCGCTTTCAGGCCGAGGGAGCTGGCGTTCATCCACAGACAGCTTTCCAGGCCATGTGGCCAGCATGACTAAACTGCTTCTAGCGCAATGGGACAACGTGACTAAACCAGAGCGCATGGAAACGCCGTTTACCTTCCCACCGCAGCAGTACCTATTTATCTAGTAGCACTGGTGTGCTTTCGAACTGCTAGGTTGGCAGGAGCTGGAACAGAGCAACAGGAGCTCACCCTGTCACGGAGATTCGAACCGCCCACCTTCTGGCTCAGGAGACTCAGTGGTTTAGACCACAGCGCCACCCGCGTCCTTAGAGCATAACCAACCATACTACAATTGACATTTGCATTAAAATATGAAAACTTGGCGGGGTTGGGGGGGAGCAAGTGGAGGCAGCAATGCTATGCACTTGGAGTAAGCATTGAACGTCTTACTTCTCGGTAAACGTGGTAGGGTTGTTCTCTGACTCTACTATCTTAGATAAGGTGTATAAAATAATATTTAAATCTGTAAGAGTTGGAGCCATTTAATTGTGGCAACAATACTGTCAGTTCCACCAATTTCAGCGGTATCCAGATTTTATTTTAAAACAGCACAAACAAACAAATTATTTGTTACACAAAACTAAATTTGTGGCTGATAAGGAGTGGGCATTAAAGTAAGAGGTTGCCAGATTAATGGCAGCATCTCACTCAGAGTAAAAGTCAATCATCCACAGCTTTAGGTTTGTTATCATTTGCAAAGATGTCAGAATACTAGCCCCTGGACCAAATTTTCCGAAGGGCGGGGGGGGGGGGGGGACAACAAAAAAACAACAACAAAAAACAAGAAGATCAAGAAAAAATAAAACAATACAATACAGTATGTAAACCATACAAAACACAACCTTAACACACTATCTAACACAATGAACTAAACAAAACAAAACAAAAACAATTTAAAAACATGCATCATACCTTTTCCATATTCTATCTTTCATTACCTTATATCATCGACCTCCTCTCACCTCCCTCTTTGTATTCCACTTCAATTAATTGTTTCAGCAATTCCTTTCCATCTTTCTCCATTTTCTATCATATAAATATCTTAACCTATTTTTAATCTTATTTCCATTAAAATTAGTATACTTATTTAAGCTTAACTCCTTATAGCATTTCTACTAAGGCCATAAAAATTCATTCCAACATTTTCCTGTCACTCATTAATTTTACAATATTTCTATATATAGACTTTAAATCTTCCAATCTTCTTCCACCATCTCCTCTCCCCGGTCTCGGGCTCTGCCAGACACTTCCGTCCATTCCATACAGTCCATCAACCTGGAGATCTTATGTCCGAGGCTCTTAACTCTTTTCCACGTCCCTTCTGCAGTTCTTCTTCATATTCTTTGATGCTAAAGAGCAGATCTCGAGGAAACTCCAATCCAACGACACCTCCACTCCCTCTCGACAGGTCAGCCAAATTTCCACAATTAAAGCTAGGATCCATAAAGTATTTCAGGGCATATTTCAAAATTCCTCCAACTCCAAAGGCCCCCCGAGCGCCAATCTCCTCCTGACCCAAGTCCATATTCCAAAAGTCAGTTAATCCCTGCATAGAGGGATCTTTCCAACTTTCCTTTTCCAGTCCAGGCCGGGCTCCGATCTTCAGAGTCTGACTTTTTCTAGTTTCAATCATAAAGGGCCTCAACTTATAGTCTTCAATTTGCCTCTGTAAGACTAAGGCTCCCCCTTGTATTGCTTTAGGTTCGACAACAGCAACTTTCTCCCTCTCCTTTTCAACAATTTGTCCTGTTAAAATAGATTCCTGTGCCAAATCCTGAATAATTTCTGTATTGGTGCTCACTTTTGGTCCCAAAGTGTCAGTTTTTGTAGTCATAACATCCATTTTTTAATGAAGCTGTTCCAACAAATAGTTCAAAAAGTAAAGTTGGTTTCAATTTTCAGTTACTTTTCCTCCCTTTTAAACGCAGAAGCGGACAATGGAAACAATATATTTCTCTTATTCAACCGACTGTCAACATCCGTTCTCTTCGCTGTCAATGAACTCTCCCAAAACGTCAATCACTGTCAGTCCGTTCCCAGGTTCAGAGCAGTGGCAATTTAATTCTAATCACTCTCTCCTGCAGGATACACGATCCAAAATTTCCCCCCTCTTCTCCTGCTTCCAAGGGGGGTCTAATAATTTCAATCGATGGAAGTTTAATCCTTTACATAAGGCTTTCCAAGACCTTAACTTGTAAGCGCTTTGCTTCAGTCTATTTACAAAAGGGGAAGGTGGACTTCCTGTTTTGAACCTTCCCCGTTCGATGTCAAATTAAGGTATTTAAAGATCCAATTTTCCGTACTACTCATGGGTTGTTGTTTAAAGTCCAATTGCCCACAGGAAAAAGTCAGTGCTCTCCGGCAGCAGCAATGCGGCTTCACTCCGTGAAAGAAGCAGTCGATTCAAAGCACCGCGCCGCTCACCCCACGTCACTCCGGATCCCCAAAACAGGGTTTCCCCGCGAGTAGGGGAGGCGCGAAAGGTGCCAGCCGAATCCCAAGTTCACAGGCTTCTTCCGCCTGTGATTTCAGTGGGTCTCCGCCCTCGCCGTGGTGGTTCAGACCCTACTTTCCACGGAGCAAGTTCCTCTCTCTTGTCTGTTTTTCCTTTTTAAAAAGTAATAAATATTATTTTGGGGGAAAAAACAAATTTTCAGAAGGGCTCAGCGCTCTGAAGTGGTGTTGGATTATCAAAATAATCTCGTTTCTCCTTCTCCTGCTCGTATTTCTCTTGGCTCTTAGGTGTGCCAACCTCCTTCACCTTCAATGTTGTTTTTTCAAGAGCTTTTTATCTTTCTGTGTTCCATATCTCCTCGAGGGGATGCAGCCTACCTCCTCCCCCTGCCTCCAGAAAATAAATAAAATGTTGCCCAACGAATGAATGCGCTCTTGCCATCTCTGATGGAAATGACAGCCCTGATTAAAAGATGAAATATGAAATGCTCTCCCACAAAAACAAAACAAAAAAAACAAGTTTGAGTTCTTCGTACTTCCTTAGGGCACCCTCTGGAAGGCTTTAAAGTAGACTCCTAATAAAACTGGGATTATCTGCTCATTCGCTAACTTCTCTACTGGTTCCCCTGAGAAATTGTTTCCTTGCCAGGCAGCATGCACCTTTTTGGATTCGTATCAGTGAACTGCAAGAATTTGGACAAAACTAAGACCTGGATGCACTGTCTAGAGGAGCTTCTGAGAGCAGAATGCAGGTCTGAGCACACCCTTTGGCCTAAATCCAGTTACTTCCCCTCCTTTTTTTTCTTTCTTTAAAAAATATATTATTTATTTGGTTTTTCAGATTCCAAAATTCAAGTGTTATTCCAATCCTATTAACGGTTTTAGCTGTCTAATCTTGCCCCTTTCTAAAATTTATTTATTGGTGTGTGTTTTCCGTTGTGCAAATCTGCCAAAAAATGAAATTAAATTAAATCAGGAATAGGGGTTTTCTCAGAATAGCGCAGGTTTTGTGTGCTATGTCCTGTTGGCGTTTTGGCAATGGAAATGATCTGTGGGGGGTCGGTCAACAAAAAATGGGGGGCCAAGGAGTGTCAGTTTTGGGGGGAGTGAGAAATGGCCCCATTGTACTTCAGCAGTAGATTATATGTTTTTAATGCAGAAGGTCCCAGGTTGCCTTCCCACCATCTCTAGGTAAGGCCAGGGATGCTTGGAAATTGTTCAGGTCTGGCTGAAGGTCAACACCCTGGCTTTTAAGGACCATAGTGAATCCACAGGAATGGCTTGTTTTATTGGCTTCCGCCAACGCGGTTGGCTTTTGTACTACCAACCTTACTGTATTCTTGTGAAACATGGACCACTTATAAACACTATCTCCAACTCCTCGAAAGATTCCATCAATAGTGTCTCCGAAAATTTTACACATCACTCGGGAAGACAGGCAAACAAATGCCAATGTACTGGAAGAAGCAAAGATCACCAGTGTCAAAGCAATGATTCTTCAACATCAACTTCACTGGACTGGTCATGTTGTGCGGATGCCTGGTTATTATCTTCCAAAGCAACTACAGTGGTACCTTGGTTTAAGAACAGTCTGGTTTAAGAACTATTTGGTTTACAAACTCTGCAAAACCGGAAATAGTGTCTTGGTTTGAGAACTTTACCTCGGTCTAAGAACAGAATCTGAACAGTGGAAGGGCACCGGCGGTGGGAGGCCTCATTAGGGAAAGTGCACTTCAGTTTAAGAATGGTTTTGGTTTAAGAACGGACTTCCGGAACGGATTAAGTTCGTAAACCGAGGTACCACTGTACTCTATTCCGAACTTTAAAATGGAAAGCGTAATGCTGGTGGTCAACAAAAGAGGTTTAAAGACTCTCTCAAGGCAAATCTTAAAAAATGCAGTATAAGCACCGACAACTGGGAAACACTCGCCTGCGAGCACTCGAATTGGAGAACAACCTTTTCCAAAGGTGTTGTGGGCTTTGAAGATGCTCAAACTCAGGACAAAAGGGAGAAATGTGCTAAGAGAAAGGCACGTTTGGCAAACTCTCAATGTGATCAACTCCTGCCCGGAAACCTATGTCCCCGCTGTAGAAAGATGTGAGGATTAAGAATTGGCCTCCACAGTCACTTACGGACTCACTGTTAAAACCGTGTTTATGGAAGACAATCTTACTTGGCTATGAGTGATTGTCAAAGAGAAAGAGAAGAGGGCCATTCAAATGTGATCCAAGCTATGTTGGAGCTTGTCGCGGAAAATGGCTCATGTAGCTGATGTTGACGTCATCGTAGTTGCAATCAACTGCGGGCGCTTTCTGTGAAGTTCCCGCGAAGCCAGTTCATGGAGGGGTTTGCGGCTGTGACTGCTCCTCTGTAAGACAGCTCAGTCTCGAGAGCCAGGCTTGTGCTGGGTGAGCTGTTGCATTCAGAACATCAAAACCAGCCAAGCTCATCTCTGAAGATAAGCAGACAAAGCTGGAGGGGATCAAAGCAGGGAAGCTGGAACCACCTAGAAGCTGTTATCACCACTTATCTTCCATTTCCTTAAGTGTCTAATTGTCCCTCCTCCCTGTTCCAATCCCCAAGGCAAATTAGTGAGAAGAGATGGGATAAGCACCGTTAAACAGGTGGCAAATGGCCAATGCCTCCTGCTTCCCTGTTCCTTGGCCTAACATCAGTCCTCTGAAGCTTTCTCTGGCTGTCTTTGGGGGAGTTCTCAATAGTCATTAGAACTGGTTTCAACCTTTATCCTGATCTACACTGGACTATTTTTGATCATCATGACTATAACATGTCGCCTGGCCCTTGACTGCATTCGCAGTTGGCGATGCTACCTAGTCTAAAGTCGTTCCAAGCAATGCACTGTCGATATTTCTTCTGTCCTGGAATGCAAATTGATTCGTTTTACTTGGTACAGTAAGAAACAGGACAATGCCCATAGCACAGGAGCAAGAGAGAAAAGCAGGTTTCTGGAGCCAGCCTTTGATGAAGGTTATCTACTATGTTTTAACTTCTGCTTCAAACGGTGCTGGGTTAGACCTCCGGCTGAAAGTAGGAAGGTGAGAATTGAGAGCGTGGTACAGATGCTGGAGAGGGTGTACCTCCACAGGCACATACCTCCACAGGCACATACCTCCACATGTGGTGAGAATGCCCCAAAATCCAACTATTCTGGACAACAGCCATACGAGAAATATGTAAAATAACTAAGCAGGTATTAGAAATCACCCCAGACTTGCCCCACTAAACATCTTCCAAGACAATAATGCCCATTTACATCACAAAGATCTCAGAGCCCACCTACTTTTAGCAGCCAGAAACATCATAACCAGACACTGGAGAGACCTGTCAGGAGTAAGCATGGACCAATGGTAGCAAATAGTATGGGAAACAACCCTGCTAGAAAAATTAACCAATAAACTGAAACTGACACAGGAACAAATAGAAGAAGACGCCTTCACCCTGGTATGTCTTCCCTTTATCACATACACAGCCCAACAAGACAATGACAGAAATCCACCAACAGTATACAAATCACTATGGCTAACCTGATCCAAAACACACACACACCCCACTCACACATGAAAACAAAGCTCACCACAGCCAATCACAAACAAACAACCACACCCTAGGCCAACCCCATCCTCTCTTACCACCAAAGGAACACAAGCGAATAGCATAGAACCTGCACAAGCGACGCTGACACAAAACCCCACACATATATTAAGTAAAATAGAAATATCGCCACCCGACCCCATCCCCACTCGCCTTTCCTCCCTCCACCTCTTTCCTCCTTTTCTTCCTAACACTGTCTCAATAAATGAAACTGATCTGTAAAAATGTTACTTGGAAAAGAAAAAAAGAGAGGCACTGCTCATACTTTTGTAAACCAATTTTTTTAAAATAAAAATACATTTACAAAAAAAGGGGGAAGGGGAGGGACAGCGTTTAAGAGTCTTTATCAATTATGAGTCATGGAATGACCGTACTTTAAGAATGTGGAAGAATTGGATTTATTCCTTTGCGTACTGTAAACTGCGTGGCAAATCTTGTTTAGCCTCTTTCAGTAAGTGGTGTTTAAAAAATACTTGTATTCAAAGTGAAATATCTGCTGATTTTGAGAAGGGAGTTACATTGGCCTGGTTCACACAGGGATGCAGGTGGCGCTGTGGGTTAAACCACAGAGCCTAGGACTTGCCGATCAGAAGGTCGGCGGTTCGAATCCCTGCGACGGGGTGAGCTCCCGTTGCTCGGTCCCTGCTCCTGCCCACCTGGCAGTTCGAAAGCACGTCAAAGTGCAAGTAGATAAATAGGTACTGCTCCGGCAGGAAGGTAAATGGCATTTCCGTGCGCTGCTCTGGTTCGCCAGAAGCGGCTTAGTCATGCTGGCCACATGAACCGGAAGCTGTACGCCAGCTCCCTCGGCCAATAAAGCGAGATGAGCGCCGCAACCCCAGAGTCGACCACGACTGGACCTGATGGTCAGGGGTCCCTTTACCTTTACCTATATGAGCTGTAGGTTTTGTGTGCTCCCTCGCTTCTCGTGTGAAGGAGATCAGAAATATTTGCTTCCATTTTCAACGGACCATTATGTCTGAATTGGGAAGTGGTCTGAAGTGGTTAGTGTTAACTGTGATTCACTGGAAAAAAGTGAACCACGCTTTGTTTGCAATAATCCGTGGTTATTTTATCCAGGTATGGACATAGTGTCAGACCGTTTAGTTGAAAATAGGAATGAATGCAATCTCTTTCTCATGGCCGTGTGGAAACGAACACACCAGGCAAAGGTGTGTGCAGTTGACACTAAACCGTGACTCAGCATTATGTCTGGACCAGCCCAGTAATGCTCTGTCAGATAATTTTTCAGCATTTTGAGATAAACCATGATGGTATAAGCTGGAACGGAACAGATAAAAAACTTGCAGCTTCTGCACATGGGCTTCCCTTTTTCTGTTGGCATTTTTACTCGGTTATTTCCTCCACGCAAACCCCAAACCCCGTTAAACACAAATAAGCTAGTTTAGTTCATTGTGTAGTGGGGATGTGGGTTTAGTTTCACTTCTCTAATCACCAGGGTGTTACTTGAGCGTCACACACAAACTGTTATTCTTAGCACCCTACCATGACTCTGCAAAAAGTTACTGCATTTTGACAGCTTTGTGTTGATTGATTTTTTAAAAAAATGCCTCTGTCATTGCGACTAGTAAGCATCTGACTCATGGCTTTTGGAGAAACCCCTTTTCAACGCTGACTGATGGCCAGCTGGCTGCAATGGATGTGCGTTCACGCTGACAGTCTAGCCAAAGTACTCATGTACTTCATCCATAAAATGCAACCATCATTGTGAAAGCTGCAAATATAAACTCTCATTGGCTAAAAATAAATTCAGGAACCGAAAATATGTCTGGAAGGTGAAGAAATTGCAGTTGTTCCATGAAACATCTATGGAAGTATGTCTTGCTTGGTGTTTTCTGACATGAGTGGTGCTAGTAAAATATTATATTGCCTTCCTCATTGTCAGTTAAATCAACTGAAGCCAAGGAATATGGTTCGTAGTTACTTTTGAAGCCTGTTCTGTACATCTATCTTCCTTATATTGTTGTTAGAATTCCGTGATGTGTAACGGAGAGAGTAACTTTTCATTTATCCAACAGCATTCTAAATTTCTCTTTAAATTGCTAGGCACCAGTATCTTGCTATCAGTTAGAACCCAAGAGTTATGAGGTGATTTAGACTTCTAGTGGAAGTCGCTATGGCAGAATAAAGTTTTGTTCTGATTTATATGGGGGGGGGGACATATTAAAGAGAACACCGTCACATTCTCTGTTTTTTCCTTGATCAGCGGCAGCCTTGCAAATACATCCAAACAAGTTTATGAGCACATGTAGAGGTTTTTTCCCCAAACTGCCTGCCTATGTTAAGTTTGATCAAAGCATTAATAATATGGGACTTCCCTTGTCTTAGCCATCTTTCTTGCTAATCCCCCTTTCTGCAACACTTAATTTTCATGTTTCTTACCCATTCTTAAAAAAAAAAAAAAATCTACTCAATGGCTGCCTGATTATTATTATTTTTAATTCAAAGCAGAAGTAGGAGACAAACTTTTCTGAGTTATTGAGAAGGCACATAGCAAAACATCAGCTGAAGAATGATACAGAAATAAAATGTGATCCAACATAACAATAGCCCTGCTGGTCAAGCCAAAATTCCTTCTAATCCAGAGATGGGGAACCCCATCAGTCTCAGGCAGCATAGCCAAGGGTCAGGGATGATGATAGAAGCTGGAGTCCAGCAACATCTAGGGAGCCACCAGTTCATCAAGTTTCCTCTAGGCCAGCCTTTCTCAACCTGTGGGTCCCCAGATGTTGTTGAACTACAACTCCCATAACCCCTAGCTAGCAAGGCCAGAGCTCAGGCATGATGGGAGTTGTAGTCCAACAACATCTGGGGACCCACAGGTTGAGAACCACTGCTCTAGGCCATCATCCTGTTCCCCATACTAACTGGCTAGGTAACTGCTTATGGAAAACCCATGAGACGCTGTTGAAAACAATATACCTTCCCTACGCCTAGTTACTTGGAATGTCCCATTTAAGTTCAGAAGGATTTATTCCCAAGTAAATATGCACAAAACTGTAACCAAAGCCTTCCTTTTTTAATATAATTTTTATTAAGTTTTCCATATTTTATTACATTTCAGTATCAAAAAAAACAAAACTTAAGACATTGCTTAAATAAAGCATCGACCTCCTTCCTTCCCTCTAACAGACTTCCATATCTCATTACCAATTTCTCCACATTCCTAAATTCACTTTTTTACCTTAAATCAATCTTTTAACAATCACCTACTTATAAGTAAATCAGCTCCTTAATTTCCCATTACCAAACATTTCAACTTAAACCTACAAATGTATTCAACTGTTTGCAATTTTCTTTCATATAGAGTATAAATTTGCCCCAGTCCTTTTGGAACAAATCATCACAGCGATTCAGAATCTCTCCCGTCAACTTTGCCAGCTCCACGTATTGGACCATCTTTACTTGCCAATCTTCCAATGTGGGGAGTTCTTGTTGCTTCCATTTCTGGGCCAGGAGTATTCAACGCCTTCCTTATTTAAAGGGAACCCGCCAGTGAACATTTCCTCTTCCTAGGAGTCCCACCTAGCACCCTAGCCCTCCACCTCTTGTTGTATTCTGAGCAAGAAATAACCAATGGGTGGCGTTCGTCGAATGCCTGTTCGTCGATCCACTGGATCTTGTCGGTTGACCCACGTGTCATTTGCCCGTGGTCAGATATTCCACGTGATCCGGAATGGCTTTCTGCGAGTTAGGAACCACGTTTTAAATTGCAATGTGGTATCTTCTTAACAGGGATGCAGGTGGCGCTGTGGGTTAAACCACAGAGCCCAGGACTTGCTGATCAGAAGGTTGGCGGTTCGAATCCCCGCGACGGAGTGAGCTCCCGTTGCTCGGTCCCTGCTCCTGCCAACCTAGCAGTTCGAAAGCACCTCAAAGTGCAAGTAGATAAATAGGTACCGCTCCGGCGGGAAGGTAAATGGTATTTCTGTGTGCTGCTCTGATTCGCCAGAAGTGGCTTACTCATGCTGGCCACAGGACCCAGAAGTGGCTTAGTCATGCTGGCCACATGACCCGGAAGCTGTACGCTGGCTCCCTCAGCCAATAAAGCGAGATGAGCGCCGCAACCCCAGAGTTGGTCACAACTGGACCTAATGGTCAGGGGTCCCTTTACCTTTACTTTTATCTTCTTAACACCCTCCAGCGGATGCTGCTGAAAGAGGAACTCGGGGGCGGTTTCACCAGCGATATACCACTAAGTGAAACCAACATTGTGGTCTGCTCCTCAGACTGGTCCTGGGCGATGTATCGATGTATCCCTCAGGCCTAGTGAATACCAGCCCCCCCTCTTTTTGGTTAAAAAGTGTGACACTTGCCGTAACAACTTCACGGCGAGTACCGATACCTATTTTTTCTAGGGAGTGGGGCGTAGTAAGTAGAGTACAGTGGTACCTCAGGTTAAGAACTTAATTCGTTCTGGAGGTCTGTTCTTAACCTGAAACTTCTTAACCTGAGGTAACACTTTAGCTAATGGGGCCTCCTGCTGCCGCTGCACAGCCGCTGCACGATTTCTGTTCTCATTCTGAAGCAAAGTTCTTAACCCAAGGTACTATTTCTGGGTTAGCGGAGTCTGTAACCAGAAGCGTCTGTAACCCGAGGTACCGCTGTTCTTGCTTCATTGAGTCCTATAAAGTGGTGGGGAGGAGAGACCCAGGCAGAGTGGAATGAAAACAAAGGAAGCATTTTGCTTGGCCAGCTCCAGCAGCTGTAATCTTTGTGAGTCAAGCTTTCGTTCGATAGCTGAATCATTGGGCAAATTTTGGTTCTGTGCTAAGAAGCCCCTCTTGAAATAGTGGAACTTCTTGGGAGTTTCCCTGCAGTACGTTTCTGAGCTAGTGTAATCCAATGTCATTTGCAACTGAGTGACATTGGACAAACAGAGATGCAAATGTGAAAACTTGAAAAGGAGGGGATGGGTGTGCAGTTTATGTATTTTGCTACTGCCTTTTTTCTTACATGGCATCCCCTGGGCATTTATTTGCTCATTTTTAATTCTGCTCTTCATCAGCCGTGCTCTCAAGGTTACAAAATAACACAATGCTACAATAAAATGCATGCTGATTAAGGGTGGAATCAATTAGTTAAACTCAGAGTGGTCGCATTGAAAATAATGAACACGGCTATTCTGAGTGTAACTTACTTGGAGAACAATCCTAACAGGAGCATCCTAGCCGTGTCTACTCAGAAAAAAACCCCATTCACTTCATCAAGGCTTGTAGGTTAGCATAACCATATATCTAAAACATCTATTAAAACCAATTAGCAACAATTTCACAGCTAATTTACATCTCGCCTGGCTGAATTAAATCCCTATAAAAGTTTGGGTGAAGGGAGAAATCATTAGTGATTCAAATGGCATGACCATCAACTGGGCTCAGTAGCATATAGGTAACCAGTGCATGTTTTTCTGGATTGGAGTTAATGTGCTACAGGTTCCCTGTACTGCTAAAAAAAAAATCTGGCAGTCCCATTCTGCCTATAGGGCAGCTTCCAAATTCTTTTCAGTATAGCATTATTTGGTTTTGAACATCGCTTTCCTGACCATTTTATATCGAGTCCTCTGACCAGCATTTCTTTTGAGAATGTCTCTAAAGCTCAGCAACCAAGAAGACAAACTTTTAAGAAAGAATGGGAAAATTTTATTTAGGAGATCACTGTAAGCAGATAAAAACATTAACAGGATTTTAATAACACTTGTAATGTAGCAAACACTGTGGATAAACATGGACAGATATAATATATGGATTGTGAAACAATATGTAGCTGAAGATGTTTGATAATTCGACCCACGGGGGGTGGGGGGGAGTTGGGAGAGTCAGGGAAATCTCAATATATGGTTATCTATGTGGTATTTGTGTTTGTAAAATCAAATAAAAATAATTTCAAGAAAGAAAAGAAAAAAAGAGAATGTTTCTCGCTGTCCTAAAACGTATTTGCTGCAATTGCAAAATCGTTTCACCCTTCGTTTTTAGTTTTAGTAATTTTCTCTCTGTTGCTTTAGACTTCCCCACGATTTCACCAGCTGTAGTGGCAAAGCGCGGGTCTTCTTCCTAGGTCATTTGGGGTGTCATGATCTTAACATTTCTGTGCATTTGGAAACAGTTCGAAGGAAGAGCGCTGCTTTCGTTCTGCAAGCAAGGGCTTGCATTTCCCCCTCTTAAACACACATCTAGAAAACTACCTTCCTTAGCCCACAGAATGGCTCTGTAGCAAGCTTGGGGAACTCCAGTTTCTGTTGCTATAGCAATTGAAACATTATCCTGGTTCACATGGATACTCTCTTACAGCAGAGCTGGGCAAGGTTTGCACGGCCGAAAAAATGCCATTCTTCATTCTTCCATATATTGAATCATTTGAAGATTATATTACCATTTGTCTTTGCTTCTGACATGGGAAATACGGTCTCAGGCTGCAACATGAAACTTTAATATTTAAGGGCTTCTAATGGAATTCCTCGGGACAAAAGGTTAGTCTCCAAACTAAACCTGGAGAAGTTAGCTAAGTGCAGTAATATAAATGATTTAAGGGGGGCGGGGCGGGAACCACTTTCAAGCTAAGATAAGATCCTGCAGCTCACCATTTCTGTGCAAGGAAGTCAGGCCTTCCCAAAACAAAGGGGTTGTATCCAGCGGGTGGCTTTGCACAAGCAGAAAGTATTGTGTAGTTTTCACACATGCCCACACCCACATACACCAAGCTGCTCGAGGGTTGGCGGATCCTCTGGAAATACAGGCCCTGTTTTCCAGGGGGCAGTCCCGGATTTACAGAAGCTGTCCTGATTCCTGATTTGATCCCAGAATATCCCGCTTTTCCTTAGGACGTCCGTATTTTCAGTGGAGAAATGTGGGAGCTATGGTAAAGGGACGCCTGAACTTTAGGTCCAGTGGCGGGTGACTCGGGGGTTGTGGCGCTCATCTCGCTTTACTGGCCGAGGAAGCCGGCGTACAGCTTCCGGGTCCTATGGCCAGCATGACTAAACTTCTTCTGGCGAACTAGAGCAGCGCACGGAAATGCCATTTACCTTCCCACCGGAGCAATACCTATTTATCTATTTGCACTTTGAAGTGCTTTCGAACTGCTAGGTTGGCAGGAGCAGGGACCGATCAACGGGAGCTCACCCCATCATGGGGATTCAAACCATTAGCCCTATTTCAGTCCATGAAATGTTGGAGGGTATGGAGTTATCTGACCCCCAAGCCAAGGAGATAAGTAGCTATACAATCTTTAGAAGACATCTGAAGGCAGCCCTGTATAGGGAAGTTTCTTAAAAATGTTTTATTATGTTTTCATATATGTTGTTAGCCCCCAGGGTGGCTGGGGCAAGCCACTCAGATAGACAGGGTATAAATAAGAAAATTACTACTACTATTATTACCACCTAAGGGAGACGGGTGGTGCTGTGGGTTAAACCACAGAGCCTAGGAGTTGCTGATCAGAAGGTCAGCAGTTCGAATCCCCACGACAGGGTGAGCTCAGTCCCTGCTCCTGCCAACCTAGCAGTTTGAAAGCACCTCAAAGTGCAAGTAGATAAATAGGTACCGCTCCAGCGGGAAGGTAAATGGCATTTCCGTGCGCTGCTCTGGTTCGCCAGAAGCGGCTTAGTCATGCTGGCCACATGACCCGGAAGCTGTATGCCAGCTCCCTCGGCCAATAAAGCGAGATGAGCGCCACAACCCCAGAGTCAGCCACGACTGGGCCTAATGGTCAGGGGCCCCTTTACCTTTACTATTATTACTACCACCACCACCACTACTACTACTACTACTACAGCTACAGCTACAACTACAACAACTACAACTACAACTACTTCTATTGAACAAGGAGCCCCCATTTTCACTGGAGAAATGTTGGAGGCTTTGGATAAAGCATGGAGGCTGCAGCGGGATAAGTGAAAACTGGATGCGCCATCTTATGTGACCAGAAACACTTTACGGCGTTGCACAGCCACCTCTGGATGAAACCTGAGCTCCTCGTAACGCTGCACTGTAATTCTGTGCAGCAGAGGAAATCCAAAAGCCAATGGCGATCTCTCGGCCTTCTGGCGATCATGCCTTGATCTCAGTGTGCGCACATTTGTAGAAGAAGTTGCAGTACCTTATGTGGTCCGTTCCTTGTGTTTGGGGACAAGCCATCAAGCATCGTCATTACGGACACGCACACATACACAGAAACGAAAAGGGACGTGAGTGGTGCCGCGGTCTAAACTAGGCTTCCTCAACCTCGGCCCTCCAGAAGTTTTGAGATTACAATTCCCACCATTCCTGACCACTGGTCCTGTTAGCTTGGGATCATGGGAGTTGTAGGCCAAAAACATCTGCAAGGTCGAGGTTGAGGAAGCCTGAAACCACTGTGCCTCTTGGTCTTGCCGATCAGAAGGTCAGCGGTTTGAATCCCCACCACGGGGTGAGCTCCCGTTGCTCTGTCCCAGCTCCTGCCAACCTAGCAGTTCGAAAGCATGCCAATGCAAGTAGATAAATTGGTACCACTGTGGCGGGAAGATAAATGGCGTTTCCATTCGCTCTGGTTTCTGTCATGGTGTTTTGTTGCGCCAGAAACAGTTTAGTCCTGCTGGCCACATGTCTCGGAAAACTTTCTGCAGAGAAGCGTCGGCTCCTTCGGCCTAAAAATGAGATGAGCACCGCACCCCATAGTTGCCTTTGACTGGACTTAACCATCCGGGATCCTTTACCTTTTACTTGTACCCATAAGACATAAGTGTTCTGGCATAAGACAAGCTTATGCCCTCCTCTGGACACGTTTCAAGAAGGACACTGACAAACTGGAATGTGTCCAGAGGAGGGCAACCAAAATGGTCAAAGGCCTGGAAACGATGCCTTATGAGGAACGGCTAAGGGAGCTGGGCATGTTTAGCCTGGAGAAGAGGAGGTTAAGGGGTGATATGATAGCCATGTTCAAATATATAAAAGGATGTCACATAGAGGAGGGAGAAAGGTTGTTTTCTGCTGCTCCAGAGAAGCGGACACGGAGCAATGGATCCAAACTACAAGAAAGAAGATTCCACCTAAACATTAGGAAGAACTTCCTGACAGTAAGAGCTGTTCGACAGTGGAAATTGCTGCCAAGGAGTGTGGTGGAGTCTCCTTCTTTGGAGGTCTTTAAGCAGAGGCTTGACAACCATATGTCAGGAGTGCTCTGATAGTGTTTCCTGCTTGGCAGGGGGTTGGACTCGATGGCCCTTGTGGTCTCTTCCAACTCTATGATTCTATGATTATATATGCCTGCAGGAGCTCTTCAGAAGTTATCCAACATGTACCAACGTTTGGTTGAGTAAGGGCGTACTGCAGTGATGCCACCCTGCGACGTGCCAGATGTTGTTGTAATCCACTCCCGGCCGGTTTGAGAGTTGTAGTTCAGTAATATTCGGTGCGCCACAGGTTCCTCATTCCTGGTGCACAGTGTACAAAGGAATCTTGCGCTCTGCAGTATATCCCTGCTATGTTCGTGTGTGTCGGTTGCATGCGCTTATCTCAATGCTTATTCTTCTGCTTGCCCTTTCTCCATCTCTCTGGGTGGGCAGGGAATCTGAGAAAGTAATTGGGACGAAGGCCCAAGAGGTAATAGAGCTAAGGGATAGGGCTGGGCAGGAAATGTGGGGTGGGTGGGACTAAAGTCCAGCCAACTGAGGGAAAGAGACGGATTAGCCTGTGTGCATGTGAGAGAGACGGAGCTGATTTTCACATACCAATTGAGATAACCATCCACATCTTTTTGCAGGTCCCTGGTGAGTCTAGCACTCGGCTTTTATGCCACCGGCATTATCTGCCCTTTGAAACTGCAGGCAGGTGTTAACCACAATTAGTACAGAGGTTTGGTTATCCTTCCCTTCTGGCAGATTGAATTGCTTCTCTTTAATAATAAAACAACCCAGCAAAGCAAAAGGAGAGACAAAATGGCCCAGGAAACCTGATCTAATTCCAGGATGATACATCACTTTTCTCTGTCAAGTGGTTTTTTTGGGTTTTTTTTTTTTTAAAGATAGTGTGTTTCTCTGCCGTGGTGGTTTTCCTTGACAAGCATGCCGTGAGTAAGTGATACTCCAGACACATGTTTGCTTTCTGAAATTCGCCCAAAATGATTACAAATGCTCTTGGGCTGGTGGCGAGATCTTCATATTTTCTGGTAACTGTTCTTTTTTTAAAAAAAAGTCATACCTCAGGTTGCGCACCGTGCCAAACTTGGAAGTACCGGAACTGGTTACTTCTGGGTTTCAGCACTTGCGCATGCACAGAAGTGCTAAATTGTGCTTTGCGCATGCACACAGAAGCACTGAATCGCGACCCGCGCGTGCGCAGACACGGCGCTGAGGGTTCCGAATGCTGCAGGTTGTGAATGTGCCTCCCGCACGGATCACATTCGCAACCTGAGCGTCCGCTGTACAGTAACTGTTAAACACTTAGCCAGCAGTTTCAGCTAATGGTGTTTGTTTTATCCGTTGTTTCTAGACATATGCTTACACATGCAACATTCAAACATGCTACTTAACGCAATCTCTGCACTGAGAATCATTGCACAGACGTGGATGCCGGTTTTGAACATAAAATGTGGCATCTGAGAAATATATCTTAAATTCTTCCTGCAGATATTAAGCCTTGAGGGTGGAGACTTCATGGGCCAAGAATGGAGCATCTAGCCTCTCTCTCTCAAGCTATTTGCCAACCTTGTTGAAAGTTATATAGGTTTTGAGAATAAGTTGAACGGACTTCTATTGCAGGTGGTGGGCTCTGCTTCTTGGAGATTTTCATTGGAGATTCGATGACCATCTGTCTTGGATGCTTCAGTTGAGATTCCTGCATTGTTGGATGAGATGGTGCTCAGGGTCCCTTCCAACTACAATTCTACGATTCTGTGAATTTCTCCGAATGATATACAGTGAAATTGTATATGCCCATTGTGCTTAATTTGCAGAAATCTGAGTAGAGTGCATAGCACCTTAGTTTATATGAGCATTTAAAAAACACGTTCTCTTTTGGGGAAAAAAACCCCCCCAAACCAGCATCAAAAGTGGTATCAGAATGGAAATGTTTGGTTTTTGTTTTGGTTCTCAACTATGTTTTCAAACACGGGTGGCGCTGTAGTCTAAACCACTGAGCCTAGTGCTTGCTGATCAGAAGGTCGGCGGTTCAAATCCCTGTGACGGGGTGAGCTCTCGTTGCTCGGTCCCTGCTCCTGCCAACCTAGCAGATTAAAAGCACGAAGTGCAAGTAGATAAATAGGTACCGCTCCAGCGGGAAGGTAAACGGCGTTTCCATGCGCTGCTCTGGTTTGCCAGAAGCGGCTTACTCATGCTGGCCACAGGACCTGGAAGCTGTACGCCGGCTCCCTCAGCCTGTAAAGCGAGATGAGCGCCGCAACACCAGAGTTGTCCGTGACTGGACCTAATGGTCAGGGGTCCCTTTACCTTTAAGTTTTCAAACACAGCTCAGACAGCACAATTCCCATCACCTGATTTTCCCTAGAAATAAGTTGCCATTTCTGCACACCATCCACCACCTGATATTTTTGTATGCTACTTAAACACAACTGTTTTCCTACTACTCTCAAGCAGCAAGGAGATCCAGTCAGATTGAATTCCTGAGCAGGATTTATTATCTGAGCAACCGCAGCTATAATGGCAAATAATTGTTTCGTGTAGGTAAAACTTAAGATGGAAAGCTCTGCCTCCTGTCTCCCCTTTTGTGGATTGCTAAGAGCATCTTAGTTTGACTTGTGTCTTCAGTAAATCCCGAAATTGCTCGTTAGATTTCCTGTCTCCTCTGCTGCTGTTTATCTTCTGCTGAATCATTTTTATTCAGCATGTGTGTGTTTAGAACACGCTTTAAGTTGTATCTTGAGAATTTCAGTAACCAAATTGTGGCCTCCCTTGCAACTAAAATGATTTCCATGCTGCTGCTCTTTATATTTGAGGTTATAATACTGAAAGATAGACCACACACAGACAGCCAAGTCTCTAGCCACTTAAGCATGTAAACAGTCTGGATCTTACGAAGTGGAAACATTTATTGTGCCCTGTTCTTAATATGATCAGCATGTTAAAAGTTCTGTGTGCCCTGTTTGGCGAACTCTTCCATTCTGTAGCCTCCCATTAATGTGGAACTAAACTGTTTACTTATGCAGATTTTATGCAGGAATTAGTGTCTGGACCGAGTTAAGTATTATTCATAGTTTTGTGTCAGCTGCCTTTAAAGCAAAGGGAGACTCCTTGTTCCTGGAGGTGACCAAAATAATGTGTTGAAAGAACCCATTTATGAGCAGTAATAGCTCTGCATATAATTATCTTTCTTCTTTAGCGAACACTTGTGGCTGAATAAGATTGTCTTCCACGAAAGCCGCCCAGAGTGGCTGGGAAGGCCCAGCCAGATGGGCGGGATATAAATAATAAATTATTATTATTATTATTAACAGTGAATCCATAAATGACTGTGGAGGCCAATTCTGGATCCACACGTCCTTCCACAGTGGGGACATAGGTTTCTGGGCAGAAGTTGATCACGGTGAGGATTTGCCAAATGTGCCTTCCTCTTGGCTTGTTTCTCCTTTCCATCCTGAGTTTGTGCTTCCTCAAAGCTCACCACACCTTTGGTAAAGGCTGTTCTCCAGTTGGAGCACTTGCAGGCCAGTGCTTCCCAATTTTCTATGCTTATACCACATTTTAAAAGATTTGCCTTGAGAGAGTCTTTAAACCTCTTTTGTTCTCCACCGGTATTTCACTTTCCATTCTTAAGTTGGGAGTAGAGTAGTTGCTTTGGAAGATGATAGTCAGGCATCCGCACAACATGACCAGTCCAGTGAAGTTGATGTTGAAGAATCATTGCTTTGACACTGGTGATCTTTGCTTCTTCCAGTACACTGGCATTAGTTTGCCTGTCTTCTGAAGTGATGTGTAAACATTTTTGGAGACACCGTTGAGGGAATCTTTTGAAGAGTTGTGTTTATAAGTGGTCCATGTTTCACAAGCATACAGGAAAGTTGGCAGTACAATAGCTTTGTAAACAAGCATTTTGGTTTCCCTGCAAATGTCCTGGTCCTCAATCGGGAGAAAGCTGCACTCGCAGAGCTCAGATGACGTTGGGTTTCAGCATCAATGTTGACACTTGTGGAAAGTTAACAGCCCAGGTAGGAAAAGTGATCAACATTTTCCAATGTTACTCCATTAAGTTATATTTGTGGCACTGTGGAGGGGTTGATTTGTTCTTGTTGGTGCAGCACTTTGGTTTTATGGATATTGAGCAATAGGCCAAGCTTTCCATAAGCTTCTGCAAAAATATTTAGGATAGTTTGGAGGTCATCCTCTGAGTGTGTACACACTAAGTTGTCATCTGCATATTGAAGCTCTATAACGGAAGTTATGGTTACCTTAATCTTTGCTTTCAGCCTACTCAGTTTAAAGAGCTTTCCATCTGTTTGATATATAATTTCTACCCTGTGATAATGATCAAGTGATTGACAAGTTTCAGTTGACATTGAAGTTTCCTTCCATTTCTGAGTTTTGATTTACTTGTAGTTTGGGTTGGGAATCCCTGAACAGAACTCAAGGCTGAGACCACGGCCAGCTCACCCATGAGGCAAGGTGAGGTGACCACCTCAGGCTGCAGGTTCCACAGGGGCAGCAAATCCCAGTCAGTGTTAGAAACTCATGATATATAAGCTATGCACCAAAATGGCTCCTTAAACCAACGTTTCAGTCACCACAACTGAATGTATACTTGAAATTCTGGAGCAAGCAAGCTCTAAAGTTAGGATGCCAAATGCCTTCAGTCAGTATTAATGGGGGAAATCATTCCTTTTTGCCCGAGATCTCTGCTACACAAGCATCTGATAGCAAGGTTAAAGGGCAACAGCACTGAGGAATATCCCCGCTCTTTACTGCAACTTCGCTTGCTTGCAAGAGCAGGTTTTTGACAGTGGGAACCTCTGAAAGAGATTAGTGCAAGTTGAAGGGCACTTGGGAACCCAGACTGATGAAGACCAGAGCAGCATTTCAGCAAGTAGGAGGGAGAAAAGCAATCTTTAAAATATTAGTGTGCCAGCAATTATTCACGGGTTGTATAAACCAGAATTTCTTTCTTTTTATTATTATTTCTAATCTTGCTGTGATGATAGATAAAAAGAAATGGAGAGCTAAAACATTATTGCTTTTGTTGGCGCATAAGACACATGGGAAGGGGGAGAAGATCCCCCCCCTTTAAAAGCTCATAATTTACATTTTCTAAAAACCCCGTTTAAGTGTAGAATGCCTTCCTTTCTGCCGAAGTGTTCTTTATGATCCAGACACTCTTGAAGAGTTTGGAAGTCTCTCTTTGGAGATTTACTTGCCATTGAACTCTCATGTATGTTTGCTTGTGAGTAAGCCCGATTGTGTTTGATGGGCTTCACTCCCAGGAAAGTGTGCATAAGATGCTGGTCAGTGGTGCCTCGCAAGACGAAATTAATCCGTTCCGTGAGGCTCTTCGTATAGCGGTTTTTTCGTCTTGCGAAGCAAGCCCATTGACAGCTTAGCGGATTAGCGCTATTAGCGGTTTAGCGGCTTTTAGCGATCAGCTGTTAAGCGGCTTAGCGGCTTAGGAAAAGGGGGGGGAAAGGGGAAAAAACCCCGCAGGAACTCGCAAGACATTTTCATCTTGCGAAGCAAGCCCATAGGGAAATTTGTTTTGCGAAGCGCCTCCAAAACGGAAAACCCTTTCGTCTAGCGGGTTTTCCGTCTTGCGAGGCGTTCGTCTTGCGGGGCACCACTGTATTGGGGTGTATTTGTGGAACATTTATGAAAAGTGACGGTATGTGTTACCCAGTTATTTCTTGGTATAACTGCTAGAACAGTGAAGACATCTGGAAAGATTTAGCCTTGATTAACTTGAATTGATGGATTTATTACATATATTTTTCATTTAAAAATATTGAAATAACTGTGGCATGGACATGACAGTAAGTCATGTAATAGATTATAATCCTTTTAATCAAGTGCATGCAAGGCAGATGGATATCCACGGGTCCATTGCAGTTGCAGGGAACCTTTGGCATTGCCTATGCATGCTAATGGGAGTTCTGATTCCACAATATCCCGAACAACGATAGTTCCCCACTCTTGGTCACTGGGAGTGGCCACCGAGACCATATAACACCGGTCCTGAAAGACCTACATTGGCTCCCAGTACGTTTCTGAGCACAATTCAAAGTGTTGGTGCTGACCTTTAAAGCCCTAAACAGCCTCGGCACAGTATACCTGAAGGAGCGTCTCCACCCCCATCGTTCAGCCCGGACACTGAGGTCCAGCGCCGAGGGCCTTCTGGCATTCCCTCGCTGCGAGAAGCCAAGTTACAGGGAACCAGGCAGAGGGCCTTCTCGGTTGTGGGGCCCGTCCTATGGAACACCCTCCCATCAGATGTCAAGGAAATAAACAACTATCTGACTTTTAGAAGACATCTGAAGGCAGCCCTGTTTGGGGAAGTTTTTAATGTTTGATGTTTTATCATGTTTTTAATATTCTGTTGGGAGCTGCCCAGAGTGGCTGGGAAAACCCAGCCCGATGGGCGGGATATAAATAATAAATTATTATTATCATTATTATCATCATCATCATCATCATCCTCATCATCATCTTGGCCCCTTGAGTTGAGCATCCCCTGACATCTTTTATTGTGGTGTTCAGAAACATGATCAATAGCCATTTTTCTTTCCAAAGGAAATGCATTGTCTTTCTTTTTCTTTTTTATATTTATTTTTAATAGTTTTCCCAATTATTAAAAATCTGATCAAATTACTTTAATTTAATGTCCTTTCTTTAAAATCAGGTTTCCCACTCCTGTTGCAAACTTATGTCCATCTCTTCCTCCTGTTGCCACTTCTTCTCATCTTTCATTTCCATTTCAACCATTACTCGTTGTCCAACTTGCAGCCAGCCATATTTTCCTCCTCACAGACAGCACCTCTGTCTTTTCAATACTAAATCCATTTCTCATGCGCAGTCTTTCATAATCTTCATGTTGTCTCAAACCTAGTGTACTGGGAGAGTTGAATATTCTCCTTTCCTTGCGACTTTATTCTCTCCTATGTACAGTTTGCTCGCCGAGATTCTACCAAATACTACATTCAGATTATTACCGCGTCAGAGATCCTTTTTGTGCTCCCTTTCACCCAAAAAGAGTGGCTTGCGAAGGGTGAAGTACAAATCGAAAGTCGCAGTGCAAAAAAGTTACAAAAATGTAAGATAACAGAATATTAAAAGAGAAAGACTAAAAGCCAAATACACCCATGTTCCATGTTCCAAATACACCCATGGCAATCTCTGCAAAAATATCAGAGAGAGCAGAAGTAAACCTTTAGGCAGCATGCGGCTGGCACTGTGGGTTAAACCACAGAACCTAGGGCTTGCCGATCAGAAGGTCGGCAGTTCGAATCCCCACGACGGGGTGAGCTCCCGTTGTTCGGTCCCTGCTCCTGCCAACCTAGCAGTTCAAAAGCACGTCAAGTGCAAGTAAATAAATAGGTACTGCTCTGGCGGGAAGGTAAACGGTGTTTCTGTGCGCTGCTCTGGTTTGGCAGAAGCGGCTTAGTCATGCTAGCCACATGAGATGAGCGCCGCAACCCCAGAGTCGGCCACGGCTGGACCTAATGGTCAGGGGTCCCTTTACCTTTTAATTTGTTTAGTCGTTTAGTCGTGTCCGACTCTTCGTGACCCCATGGACCAGAGAACGCCAGGCACTCCTGTCCTCCACTGCCCCCCGCAGCTTGGTCAGACTCATGCTGGTAACCTCGAAAACACTATCCAACCATCTCGTCCTCTGTCGCCCCCTTCTCCTTGTGCCCTCCATCTTTCCCAACATCAGGGTCTTCTCCAGGGAGTCTTCTCTTCTCATGAGGTGGCCAAAGTACTGGAGCCTCAGCTTCACAATCTGCCCTTCCAGTGAGCACTCAGGGCTGATTTCCTTCAGAATGGAGAGGTTTGATCTTCTTGCAGTCCATGGGACTCTCAAGAGTCTCCTCCAGCACCATAATTCAAAAGCATCAATTCTTTCTCTCAAGAGTCTCCTCCAGCACCATAATTCAAAAGCATCTCAATTCCCCTTCATGGATCACTGCCTTGCCGTGGCGAAGGGGCTTGAAGAACTCAGAGAAGCTATGAACTATGCCGAGCAGGGCACCCAAGATGAACAGGTCATAGTGGAGAGTTTTGACCAAACGTGATCCACCTGGAGGAGGAACCGGCAAGCCACTCCAGTATCCCTGCCAAGAAAACTCCATGGACAAAGACAACAGGCATTACCTTTTAATAGGGTAGCACTTATTGAGGAGGCGTTAAAAAGGCTAGTCCATTTCTGTTCAGTTGCAGTCCATCCAAGGCATGGACTAAGAAGGTAGAGCATGGGTAGGCAAACCAAGGCCTGGGGGCCGGATCCGGCCCAGTCGCCTTCTCAATCCAGCCTGCGAACAGTCCGGAAATCAGTGTGTTTTTACATGAGTAGAATGTGTGCTTTTATTTAAAATGCATCTCTGCTCTGGGTTATTTGTGGGGCATAGGAATTCATTCATTCCCCCCCCCCTGAAAAAAATATAGTCCAGCCCCCCACAAGATCTGAGGGACAGTGGACTGGCCCCCTGCTGAAAAAGTTTGCTGACCCCTAAGTAGAGCATCTGTGTGGCGAAATAACATTAACCGAGAAATCAAATTTGAACTTGGGGCGGGGAATGCCATTTTAATTTATTTCTGAATCAGAAGCAGCTCTCCCATTTACGAATCTGGCAAAGATATCCTGCTTTTCACAGATTTTTCGTTTTGGTTGGTTATATTAATGGCACTACAAAATCTGTCAAGCTTTTACGATGAAGTCACTTCATTAAGGCGAAAGGGTGTTCCATGCAGTTTTGTTGTTGTTTTTTAGATTTTGAAGAGCAGCATTCATAATTTGAATCAATGTCGTATTTCCCAGGTGGGTGGGTGTCTTCGTTTTCCTAATTACTGCCCATTACCGCAGCCGCTTGACATGATAATCGTTAACTGTGGGAAATATTTTCCGCGTAGTAACACAATCCAATGGAAATTAAAAAAGGAGGCTTTGAAGTATTAAAACTTGTAAGGGCAGGTTTGGAAATGCACTTCTCAGGACTTGCATCTTTGCTTTTGGGAAGTATATTTGGAAATAGTCGCCTTTGGTCAGTAATGTTTCTATAAATGGAACATGTGGATTCTTGAATGCTTTATCTGCTGATCGGAAGCCTGTGAAGATTCGGGCAAGTGCTGTCTTCTCCCTTGCAGACAGGAGAGCTGTGGCTGAGCTCCCGTTTGCAGGATCCTCAGCAAGCTCCCCTCTCCTGGCTGCACGGCACACTCTTTCCACCTTGGCTGGACCGATTTCCGATTCTTGTAAAATAAATTCTACTTGGTTTTCAGTGTGAAATGCTCACATCTTGCATCTATTATGAAGGATGCACAGTTGTCTAAAGCATGACATTTCATATATAAACACAGGAAGCTAACTTATGCTCATACCCTCCAGCATTCCTCAGAAAACATGGACATTCTGCTAATACCAAGTGAAACCATTGGTTCAACCAACTCAAGATTGTCTGCACTGGGCGCTGGGGTGGATTGCACCCTGCGCCTTGCAGAGTCAGGCCCAGGCTGCCACCGGCCCAGCACTTGTGGCAGCAACAAGCAGATCGAGCTTGCCCAGTCCTACCCATTGCCACCCTACTGTTAGAATTCCTGCTCCATGATTGCAGTCATGGGATTTTTGTCTATCACATGACGGTGCATGTTTTGATTCCACAGAGTGGGAAGTGACGGAGACAGGATGTGTGTGTTACTGTGTTCCACGAAGTGGGACTATTGTCTTTTGTTCTTTTTCTCTTTGCTGTCTGATGCTAGAGAGAGAGGGAGCCATGTTGCAGTGCTCCGTGTGTGTTTATATGTAAATAAAGTATATTAGCCAAAATGCTGAGTTGCTGAGGTATGTTACGCAAACTGCGAACACTCTGCGGATCCCTAAGTGTGCCAGTGTCTGTTGGCATCGGTCGCTGTGATGTTCAGGCAGAAGAAAGCTTTTGAAGCTCATGTCCAAACGACCAGGAGGGAGAGAACATGCCAGTCGGGCATGTGTCTCTGCCAGAGTCCTACTCGAGTGTAGGCCAAGCTCCTAACACCTACCACCGCACCTACCTGACCTGGGGGTCCCGGATCATGGGCTCTACCGGTCAAAATGGGAGCATCAGCGATCACCCTCTCCCACCAGAAACATACCAAGACTGCTCCAAGAAAATGCACATGCCAAAAAGGAGCACTAGGCCCTAGTGGGTTGCCCCCTTACCCACTTCTGATTGACCAAGCAGATAGCCAGTTAATCTGGATTAAAAAAAGCCCTGTTGGAAGTTCGGCTTCCAAAAATAGTTTGCAAACCAGAACAGTCATTTCTGGGTTTGCAGCGTTCGGGAGCCAAAACGTTTGAGAACTAAGCTGTTGGAAAACCAAGGTACGACTGTACCCAAAATAAGTAGCAAACGATGCAAAGTACCTGCATCTCCAAATAAAGTTTTGTTTGTTAAAATACATATTTTGTGCCATCCTTCGCAAAATGTACCAAGGCAGCTAACGGCCTGTAACTCAACGTTTACTATTTGCTTATTTGTATATTTGTCTCTTTCCACACACGTCTTGAGGCAATGTACAAAATACAGTAAAAACAGCGAAAAGCAAGATGCACAAAATAGCAGCAGATGAAATTAAAAACAATACAAAGTGGACACCCATGGCAGAGGTCTTTTCATCCGGCTGGGAAAACTTGTCAGAACAAAAGATGTATTTTCAATTGTTTCCGGAAGGTGTGCCTGTTGCATCTTGACAGGAATGCTATTCCAAGCCTAATGATTCTTATTAGGCTTACATTCCAGAAAATCAAAACAAAGGAAAAAATCTTCCGGCAGCCTAGAGACAAGGAGATTGCCATAAACCACCATAGAGGACAATCTTGAGAGATGCAAAGGTTTTAATGTTCTCAACAATTATGTTCAGTGGTATTGTAGCCCTTTCCCCCGATCCCAGTTATGCAGAGGTCTAATATTATTCCACAACAGCCATGACAATGAATCTGACCATCTGAGTTAAGAGCAGAAGTTCTGGCCTTAGCACCTTGTAAGTGCTGATTTTCAGTACATGTGGATTAAATGTTGAGTAGCAATACAATCTTACGGCAGCAGGAGGCCCCATTAGCTAAAGTGGTGCTTCAGGTTAAGAACAGTTTCAGGTTAAGAACGGACCTCTGGAACGAATTAAGTACTTAACCCGAAGTACCACTGTAGATAAATAGGTACCACTGCGGTGGGAAGGTAAACAGTGTTTCCATGCTCTCTGGCTTCCGTCACGGTGTCCCGTTGCGCCAGAAGCGGTTTAGTCATGCTGGCCACATGACCGGGAAAGATGTCTGTGGACAAACACTGGCTCCCTCGGCCTGAAAGCAAGATGAGCATTGCACCCCATAGTTGCCTTTGACTGGACTGAACCGCCCAGGGGTCCTTTACCTTTACCTTTAACTAGTCCAGTCTATTCTTCAAGGAAGAATATGAACCAAGTCAAATGCATGAGCTGAAGCTTTGCCATGTTACAAGTTCATGCCTGTGCAATCAACACATCTTTTAATGCACTGCAGTATTTTGGCATAGGAATGTAACATCTGCAGATGTTTTTTGTGTGTGTGCCGGAATATGGTGCGCACATGATGACTTAATGAGTTGATTGCTGCGGTAGGTAACATAAAATAATGGGAAAATGAAGAGAGCCGAGGCACATGGGACCCGACCCTCCCTTCTGTCAGTGGAGCTGGGAAGCTGACTTTTTATGGAATTAATTGCAAATTTGGAGGAATCTATTCCCTGCTTGACAATCCTTTAGTGGCATGGCTGAAAAGTAAACTTCTTCCACTTCCCAGCTTTCTGCCAGACAGTATGTGCAGAGATGCCTCAGGATGTTAACTCTTTCCAAACTCGCCTGAAGGGTGCGGGTGCCTTTCAGTGCTCTTCCATCCAGCATTACCTTACCCGAACTTTCATAGCTTTGAAAGCCTTTCTCAGGCTCCGTCTGACTTAGGTGAGCTTCTTACTGGAGTAATAACGCACATCAAAAGCTGCAAAGATGATAATCTCCTTCCTAGATATTTCTCTATTTTATTGTAATTGAATGTGTTCTTGTGCTTCATTAAATCAAAAGAGCTCAGAGCAGAGCCCTTCATTCCTGTTGCTTCGCAGTTTTTGTATATATATGAGAAAAATTCATTTTGCTTTGCACTTGCAACAGCCCCCTTGATGGAGATTGTATATAGTAGTACATTTAATAATACTTTAAAAAAAAATTATGAAAGTGTTTACACTTTCACATCAACTGATCTCGGAAAATCCAGCCAGGACAGCTTTACCTTTGGACTATGAAATTTTGCTTAGCTGACCTGTTTTGCATATGTCAGGAAGATTGGCAGCACGTGAAAAGGTTGCCTCTCTGGCATCCGAAAATCATGAGCAGGCAGAAGCTACTTGGAAGCAATTGCCAGTGTAAACGCCTGAAATGGGGTGTGTCGAGCATGGGCAGGAGGTGGAGCTAAGGCAAGGATCTGCCAGATCCTAAAATAATCCAGCTACCAGCACATTGTGCAAAGAAATCCAAGCCAGGCCTGTTTACTGTGCCGAGTTAGAGCTGGCATGGGAAACCTGCGAACATATCCATGCCCTTCGAACAGCTCAAATGGCAAGGCATCCACAGCTTTCCAGCAAAGAGAATTCTTTCTTTTTCCCCAAGCCATTTTTGTTTTTGTTTCCATGGACTCAGCAACATTAGCCAAAAAACAACAATTTGAATATGTTATAAACCTGCAACACCAGGTGGTGGCAGAGAGCAAAAATAAAATAAAATTCTATGTGATTTTTACATAGCGTTTCCCCCCCCCCCCCCCTTTTGTTATAATGATTTAATTCTGATTTAAAGTGTTCCCCCTCCCCTTTGTGTAGATCCACTCCATCTCATACAGGCAATTCAAGTAGCTCCTCTTTATCCCTTGTTTTCTTCCATTTCCTTTGCAGCTCCTTAGACGAAATAGTTTGCTGCTTTGAATTTCATCAGCATGTTCTGATGCTTTCGAATGAAATTGCCATACATTATGAGTGCCTGTGAGTACGGTGCGATTCTGTGCTGCTGAACTATATAGTGGATTCACACCGACAGAGATGCTCCCGGCGAAATGATGGGACAATATTTTGCAAAGTCCTCACTTCAGAGAAGTACTGTTGCGTGTCGAGGTCCCCAGGTCCACCCCAATAACTCACACATCACACAGAAATTTTTGTTTAAGATTTTTGGCATAATTTTGGCCACAACTTTATTAAAATGCAAATTTGTGAGTGGTTGCGTAGGCATTGGTTGCAACTATCTGCCCCCACCATGGGGGACAGACTGACATTCCGCACGATGCGAAAGTCAGAATGGGGAATACACTTGGGGGTTACGCGGAGCAGGGAACCTGCCCTCACCCCAAATGCAACCAGGAGCTCATTGCTATGGCCCGAGCCCCCTTGACAGAGTGGACAAGCAATAGTTAGCTCCCAATTCCTTTAACGGAATCCCCTGCAGCAGCAGCATTAGAGGGGCAGGCACAGCCAATCCATGCCCCTCAACCAACCAAACCATAAACCAATGCCTAACCGCAACCTTACAAGTTGTGACGATTTCCTACACAGTAGGCAAAAACCAAATGGCCCCAGCCAATCAGCCAGATGGACAAAATTCCTACCAGGCCCCTGCTCCAAAGCAGACGACCCCATGACAGGCATAGCAAGGTCAAAGCGAACAACCCTATTCTAGGGAGGGAGGGACGGGCAATCCGATGCACGGGCGAAAAGAGGAAGCCCTAGCCTCGTGCAAAGAGTTTTAGCATTTCTGGCTGTCAATCAATAAATGGCAACATTAACTTATTCCCAACAACAAGGGAAGCCCCAATCGCATCAGTGGCCAATGATCAATTAGCCCGCCCCCCAACTTTGGAGTGTCCTGGCGGCCCCCACCGCAACACGTGCTCTCCATGAAGGAGAACATGCTTTGTTACTTCAGTAGACTTGCAGCAAATATACGAGTGACGTTGGTGTTGGAAGGCTCCATTTAAACCCGTAAATTGAGTACCAACGGCAGGATCCTAGGCATGTTTACTCAGGAGCAAGTACCACTGTGTTCTGTGGTGCTTCCTCCTAAGGAGGAAGATTGCAACATGAGTGCCATGTGAAACTTGAAATGCCCATTACCAATGGATTTCTGTTGCCAATTTTCACTTCAAGGGAATATTTGATGCAAAGTGAGTGAGGTTGCATGAGTTGGGACGTTCCATTCCACCCTAAGGAACAGACGTGGGACTGTTGCGTGTCACATGTCTGTAACACATACCAGTATTGCATGCTGGGAACTTCCGTTTGAGTATAGCTTTCTGTTTTGCTTTGGACACGAAGGAGATCAGACATGTTTCCTTTTGTCCTGATCTACGCTGATCTATCCAGTTCAGCCAGTGTTTTCCTTCTGCTTCGTGATTAACTTATCACTACCTCACCAGACCATTTTTTTCAGGGGGCAGGGAAAAGACTGTTTTTGTGACTGAGCAGCTCTTGTGAGTCACCCTCATGAAGCAGCAGTCAGCTAGGAAAAGAAAAGCCTTTCCTGCAGTTATTATTATTATTATTATTTTTCTTGTTGTGGGCAACCGGCCTTTGGATTTCCATGCACCTCTGCAAGTAGGAAGCTGTCAGATGATGCGTAATGAGGTTGCAGTTTCAGATGCTATCTCCAGCTGTTCCTTACTCATGTTCGGAGAGAGCTTGTGTTTCATCATCTTTTGGCTTTCAGAAGAAGGAAAAGTGCTCTGGCAGCATCAGAGAGACTCAAAATTCCCAACAATTAAAATAGCGAGGTGACTCTTCGGTTACGAAATATGGCAGTACCAATTTTGGAGAAATTGCTGCCCCGCTTGTGAGCCACGGGGAGCTTAAAGAAGGTGACTTTTGTGGCATCCTGTTTTGGAAGGGAGAGTGTTGTTGGGAGTGAAAGAAATGCAGCCCCCTTTCTGCGCAGACCAGGCCACCCCTCCCTTCCAGTGGAATGTACATCCAATTTTCACCCCGGTGAAAGAAATGCACCAAGAGGAAACAACACACTCGGGTGCCATTCCACTGTGCTACGTTATACATTCTCTGGGATGCATCCAGCTCTTCGTCAACATGCAGAAGTTCTCATCCGTCATCCCTGCCAAGCAATAGAGCGGGAAGGAGAATGCACAAAACTACATTGAAAGTACGGGTTGTTGTTGTTGTTGTTTTGTAAAATATCCCCATCCCCAAATGGGAACATAAGCAGTGAAAACCAAACCTTGCCAAAATTCAGCATGGCCCTACTTGTAACGCTCCCAGATCCGTTGGACATCTTTCTCTCTGCAGTTGTGAAGCTTTAAAAGGTAAAGGGTAAAGGGACCCCTGACCATTAGGTCCAGTCGTGACCGACTCTGGGGTCATGTGGCCAGCATGACTAAGCTGCTTCTGGTGAACCAGAGCAGCACACGGAAACACCGTTTATCTTCCCACCGGAGTGGTACCTATTTATCTACTTGCACTTTGACGTGCTTTCGAACTGCTAGGTTGGCAGGAGCAGGGACTGAGCAATGGGAGCTGTAAAGCTTTAGCATGTTGCTAAATGCGTTTTTTTGTTAATGCTTAACAATTAAGAAAATTCTTAACAAAGGAGCTCCTCCCATGGCAGTGTCTCACCAGTTCCATTTTCTTAAATGATGAGCAACTGTTATTATTTTTTTTGGAAATAAAGGGACGCGGGTGGCGCTGTGGTCTAAACCACTGAGCCTCTTGGGTTTGCCGATTGGAAGGTCGGCGGTTCGAATCCCCACAACAGGGTGAACTCCCGTTGCTCTGTCCCAGCTCCTGCCAACCTAGCAGTTTGAAAGCACACCAGTGCAAGTAGCTAAATAGGTACCGCTGCAGCGGGAAGGTAAACGGCATTTCCATGCGCTCTGGTTTCCGTCACAGTGTCCCGTTGCACCAGAAGCGGTTTAGTCATGCTGGCCACATGACCTGGAAAGCTGTCTGTGGACAAACACTGGTTTCCTCGGCCTGAAAGTGAGATGAGTGCCGCAACCCTGTAATCGCCTTTGACTGGACTTAACTGTCTGGGGTCTTTTACCTTTGTTTACACACAACATATTCTGCTTCATTTGTTTTAGCTACAGTCCGAGGAAGAGTTCTGTGAAATCCAAAAGCAGGAGTGGGAAATCTGCGGCCCCCACAGATGTTGTTGGGACTACAAATTCCACCATCTCCGACCGTTGGCTGGGGCTGTTGAAAGTCCAGCAACATCTGGAGAGGCGTCTCTGTCTGATGCAACCACACTTCTTTTTTGGTTGGCCCTAAGAAAGATATTGTTCTGTTACTATCCCTTGGATCTCCTTCAAAACAGATCAGCCTGGCTCCTTGGCTTTTCTGTGCGCTTGCTTTGAAGAGTTTCCAATAAGCAATCAATAAGCTACATTCGGGTTTTTTCCTTCTCAAGTTCTGCTCTGATGCACTATGAACCTACTGGCGACTGGCCACAAATTAAGAGCATGAGTGAAAAACCCCAGTTTCCTTAGCAACCAGCTGTTTCCCCCTCCTCAATCCAGTTAGCTATTTATTAACAGAGGACATGGGGAGGGGGACAGTGAGTGCAGGAATGAAAGCCTGTCCGTCAGTTCCCAGCGCT
This sequence comes from Podarcis cretensis, assembly GCF_951804945.1. Taxonomy (NCBI): domain Eukaryota; kingdom Metazoa; phylum Chordata; class Lepidosauria; order Squamata; family Lacertidae; genus Podarcis; species Podarcis cretensis. The sequence continues at coordinate 111,999,412 of NC_137172.1, read as the reverse complement.
GCATATGAAACTGGAGGAGCTGCAATGATTTATCATGGAACTGTTGGTTCTCTTAGACAATTAAGGGAATCTTAAAGTTGATGATTTCTAACCCTTGGCTGCAGGGGAAGGGCGTTCTGCATTGAAAAGTAGGAGGTAGTCTGGAGCAAAGTCGATTCAGACAGCTTTGACATGGATCTGTTTCACTTTTTTCCCAGTAGGGAGAGTCTTACCTCCTCCCATGACTCACTGTTCATTGTGGCCGGACTATAGACTCATCTTTAAAACTTGGTTATATGTCACTGCACGTCTGGAATTTGTTTTTGTTTTTATACTGAATATGCACCATATAGGCTTCTATTATTGTTTATATGGTTGTGTGTTAGATTGTTTGTATGTATAATCTTCTTAAAACCAAGGTTACAATCACCCAAATGGAAAATGATGGACTGACTGTGATTTATTCTCAGCTGAACATCTGGCTAGTTTAGATGGCAACCTTGAGCTAGGTTGAGAGCTTTGAGAAAGAAGAAAAGTCACTTGATCCAGGGACAGTCCATATATATACACATACACACACACACACACACACACACACACACACCCCTGTTCCGACCTCTTTTTCTTAATGGTGACTGCTCGGGCTGCAGAGAGAAAGCATTCCAGTTGTGCAGATGAAATATAACTGGTAGAATTTTACAGCAGGGATGTCCAACAGGTCGATTGCGAACTACTGGTAGATCCCTGCGAGGTTTTGGTAGATCACAGTCGATCTCTGGCTCCCTTTCCTTAGCATCACTAAAACTGACTCCTGCCCCACCCTCCATTGTTGTATGATCTCTGGATAGGAAGACGGAGCTTTCTGTGTGCTTTCTCTGTGCTGCGATCTTTTTGAGTGACTTTACCCCTTTGTCTCTTGCCTTTAACCCCCAACATGGAACATCCCCCCAAAACAGTCATTTTTTAAGCCCCCCTTAACTTCTCCCTAGTTCTACAGGATGGGGTATCAGTGTGTGAAATGATCCAATGATCCCCAGGCATGCACCTCCAGCTGGTGTAGATGTCAAGTGCCAGCATGACCAGTGGTCAGGGGAGATGTTCCTCAGTAACACCAGGAGGGCCACATTATTGTGAGCTGCTTTGAACTCAAAGTACATTGTCAGAAAGATGGGATACATGATTAAATTTAATCAAATAGAATAGCAAGTTCCCCGCCCACGGTTTTACAGCATGCAGACACTAACCGGCGAAGATGTAGCCATCCATTGCATGAACTCCCTGATGTCACATGGGTTGTTGCCAGTGTTAGAAACTCGGATATAAAAGCTAGGCGCCAAATGGCTTCTTAGCCCAAGGGTACAGTCCCCCAAACAGAATATCTAGTTGTCATTTTGGGTTAAGGTAAAGGTAACGGGACCCCTGACCATTAGGTCCAGTCGTGGCCGACTCTGGGGTTGCGGCGCTCATCTCGCTTTATTGGCCGAGGGAGCCAGCGTACAGCTTCCGGGTCATGTGGCCAGCGTGACTAAGCCGCTTCTGGCAAACCAGAGCAGCGCACAGAAACGCCGTTTACCTCCCCACCGGAGCAGCACCTATTTATCTACTTGCACTTTGACATGATTTTGAACTGCTAGGTTGGCAGGAGCAGGGACTGAGCAACGGGAGCTCACCCCGTTGCGGGGATTCGAACTGCCGACCTTCTGATCAGCAAGTCCTAGGCTCTGTGGTTTAACCCATAGTGCCACACAGCTCTAAAGTCTTATTTTTCAAAGGATAGCCTGACTGATTGATTGCTAGGTCAGATGACAACTTTGAGCTTGGTTAAGAGCTTTGAGAACTTAAGCAAGAAAAGCCAATAATAATAATAGTAGTAGAAGTAGTAGTAGTAGTAATACTAATAATAATTATAATAATTTTATTATTTATACCCCACCCATCTGGCCTATTCCGACCTCTTTTTCTGAATGGTGACTGCTACTCAGGATGCACAGGAAAAAGCAATTTGGTCCCAGAAATTCATTCTGATTGTGCCGATAAAATATAACGGATCAAATTCTACAGTATGGGGTATTAGAGTGTGGAAAAAGTCCAGATCCAAAGATTCCCAGGCATGCATCTCTAGGTGGTGGAGATGTCAAGTGCCATCCTGGCACCAAGGCACCTTCACTTGGTCGCAAGTGGTTGATAAAGGTAAAGGTAAAGGTACCCCTGCCCGTACGGGCCAGTCTTGACAGACTCTGGGGTTGTGCGTCCATCTCACTCAAGAGGCCAGGGGCCAGCGCTGTCCGGAGACACTTCCGGGTCACGTGGCCAGCGTGACAAACTGCATCTGGCGAGCCAGAGCCACACACGGAAACGCCGTTTTCCTTTCCGCTGGTAAGCGGTCCCTATTTATCTACTTGCACCCGGAGGTGCTTTCGAACTGCTAGGTTGGCAGGCGCTGGGACCGAGCAGCGGGAGCGCACCCCGCTGCAGGGATTCGAACCGCCGACCTTTCGATCGGCAAGTCCTAGGCGCTGAGGCTTTAACCCACAGCGCCACCTGCGCCCCTGTGAAGTGGTTGATAGCTGGATGCAAAATGCTCTTGATGCCTGGCTAATTTCAAAGACGCCGTCGGAAGTGCTTAGGGGCAGACCTTCATCGTTGTCTTTTGGTAGGTCCAGCTTCCACAACTCTTCCCCCCAAGTTGGCCAAGTTTGCACTCCTGAAGAGCTTAATTTGCATTTGCCTGGGTCTAGCTAACGCATCACGCTGCAGACGTAGAATTACTCGAGGCAGTTTTCAAGTATTGAAGGTTATTCGAGTACCAGAAATATCATATCAATAGCAGGAAGGCACCTTTACAAGTGGGTCATTGTGAAATCAGTTTTGCTAGGCTTCTGTGTTACAGGTATCACTCACCGAAAGAACAGAATGCTTTGATCTTCTTTTATCAAAAGCCTGCCCTCTGTTTTCTTCCCAAGAATGAAGAATTAACAGATGGCAGCTGGACCCAAACTTTTCATGTTTTTAATCTGATGAGATAAAGAGCTCCTGAAAAATATCTAGCCAGTCAATAGTTAACACTGAACGGATCTGGGAACATTCTGTGGCCATTGTAAAATGTACTCCCAGTATATCGTATAAAAAAACCTAGCATGTTACATTCAACAAGTGATACGTGAATCCAGTGGTCACAGGGTGGAGTGTTCCTGCTCAGGATGCCCATTCAAGTTCCACTCCACCCACCCCAGTTTTCCAGTCGACCCTGACAAGAATCATTCAGTATTTTGTACCGCCTGAGCATCCTTGCTGACATGTTTGGGGGTGCCCCACCTTGGTTTCTTCCCACCAAAAAGTTGTTTGTACTTCTGCAAACCTCAGGGATTCCCTGAGCCTCTGTTACTTCCACCTTGTGTGTGGATGGTGCCATTCTGGCTAAGTAAGGATGGTCAATATGAGTAATGACCAATACCCAGTACGTTGTTGAGCACAATTGAAAGTGTTGATGCTGTCCTTTAAAGCACTAAACGGCCTCGGCTCAGTATACCTGAAATAGAGTCTCTACCCCCATTGTTCTGCCTGGATACTGAGGTCCAGCTCTGAGGGCCTTCTGGCAGTTCCCTCCCTGCAAGAAGTGAGATTACAGGAAATCAGGCAGAGGGTCTTCTTGGTAGGGGTACCCTCCCTGTGGAATGCCCTCCCATCAGATGTCAAGGAAATAAATAACTACCTGACTTTTAGAAGACATCTGAAGGCAGCCCTATTTAGGGAAGTTTTTAATGTTTGGTGTTTTATCATGTTTTTAATATTCTGTTGGGAGCCACCCAGAGTGGCTGGGGAAACCCAGCCAGATGGATGGGGTATAAATAATAATTATTACAGTGGATCCTCTATATACAAATTAAATTCATTCCAGTGGTCCATATTTAACCTGAAAAGTCTGTAACTGGAGGTGCCGCTTTTATGCACGCGGGCAGTGCAATAGAGCACTTCTGCACATGCATGCGCTGCAAAACACGGAAGTATACACTTCCGGGTTTGCAACCCGAAGGTTACATATCCAGAGCGGTACGTAACTCAAGGGTCCACTGTATAATTAGTAGTAGTAGTAGTATTACCAAGATGAAGGTCTACCAGGCTTGCGAGCTGAACACGCTGCTTTATGGAAGTGAGTTGTGGGCAACTTCTTTCCACCACAAGTGACACCTCAATGCCTTCCATATGTGCTGCGTCCAGAGGATTTTTGGCGTCACATGGCAGAGCAGAGTCTCAAACAGAGATGTGCTCTCCAAAGCTCACATTCCCACCATGTTTACACTCCTGTCTCAGCAAGGTCTACACTTCGCTTGTTCATGTACATGGAATGGAATGTGGCAGGATCCCCAAGGATGTGTTCTATGGGGGGGTTGGCTTCAGGCACTCAGGTCATTGGCAGACCAACCCTGCATTGCCAAGACGTGAAGGCAAATGGGACATGAACGCTGGCAACATTAACCATGTGCCATGTGGGAACCCCTTGCAGACGACAACAGCGCCTGGAGACAGACAGCCCGGTCATGTATACACAGCTGTGATCAGAAGAGGAATGACCCCTGGGAGGAGTTCAGAGATAAGAAACGCCATGGTGCGTCTATAGCAGCAAAACCGGACACCTTCATCTGCCCCCAGCTGCAATAAAACATGTCTCTCCCATATCAGTCTCTACAACCACAGCAGACACTATAACTCTCCAACAGTTTGACTTCACGCCTGAAGACACACTCTTCCATTGTCTCCTGAGATGGATAGATGCCAACTACAGAAAACATGTGGAGGAATATTCAGTAAGCCTGTAAGCTGTATAACCCATTCCCTATTAAAATTTGTAACCCATTCCCTGTTAAAGCTTCCCTCCTCCTGGTTTCTGACTTTCCCAGTCATTTTCACCATTTTGGTGTAGTCCATCATCTTCATCAGCCATTCGTCTCTGGGCCAGTAGTATCTGCACTGCTGTTGTCGCATACAGAAATAGTCGTTTCTGTTCCTTTGATATCTCTGCACCTAAAATTCCTAATTAAAAAGCTTCTGGTTTTCTCACAACGTTATTTTAAACATTTTTTTCCAACTCATTATAAATCATTTCCTAGAATGCTTTTGTTATCTTGCATGTCCACCACATGTGGTAGAACGTATCTGCCATCAAATCTTGAGCCTCTCCATCATTTAGTTGATCCCATGGTGTGCCTTTAAATCGCCTCGAGATATGTATGGGAAACGAAATTCTTACATTCATTTAAATAATAATGATCCTGGTAGCTTCTGGCAGGGCGTGTGGAGAATCTCAGCACGATAATTTCCCTTTCTCCTTTCATCCTTGGCAAATCAAGAGTTCTGGCAGCACCTTCAGAAACCTGAGTCCTATAATGGCACACAGAAAGACATCATTTGATTATGCTTTTTCCCCCTAAATAACTGCTAGCTTGAGGTTATCTTACAAGTTCCTTGATAAGGGCCACCCATTACACCTGTCAGCATTAATATCCCCATTTTTAGACCCCCAGATTTCATCCCAATTTACACAGCTTGGAGAAGGACTTGGTAGATGAGAGAGGAAACGTTCTCACTGCCTTCCTTTCAGAGGTTTCTTACTAAAGGGTTAAGACAGGAGGCAAGTCAGCTGTGTTGTACCTGTTAATGTTTTCAGATACAGCCAAGTTCTGTGGGTGGGAAAATCTTGCTCTGCCTCATCGCCTGCTGGTTCCTGTGTGTCTTAATAGAGCTTGTATTAGCAAAAAGTGGTTTTGGAGGAAAGAATTGATGAAAGGCTGCTAACCCCACCTCATTTACTGCTGAAATGGGGGGTTCAAACCTGGCTTGCTTATGTTTGCATTACCATGGTGCCCCGTGTAATATTTTTCACGGTTACTTGAATTGCGTATGACCAGCTGTCTATAAATAGCACTTATATTAAGTACTTACATGCCGCACAAATTCTTTCTCCCTTCACAAATAAATTTATAGGACACACATAAATCTTCACCGAGAAGTCATACATTGCAAAATAACATTTTTTTTAAAAAAAGAAGATCCCATAGCATTTAGAAATCAACTGAACATGTTTTGACACCTGTCTACAGATGATTTCCCACTTGTGTCATATTTTGGCTATCATCGCTCGCCGCGAACATGAGCAACTCCTTGTGAACTTTTGAACCTCTGTAGTCTCGTTCACTCATCGGGATAAGAATTTGCATTCTTCCAGCAGGTAGCTCTCTTTCTCTCTGAATTAGCGTCCTGATCCTAGTCCCAAACGGTGGGAAATGGAAACAGTGGTCTGTCCTTTTAGACAGAAAAGAACGTCATGTTGATGCCTCCATGTAGATAGGAGCCTTCGGTTGCCGGGCCAAATCCACAGAAATGTAGATTTATGGTTCTCGGGGAGAACTTGAGACTTTTTTGCAAGGCGAGTTGCACCAAACAATTCACTCACTGTGCACAGGTAATTCAGATAGATGAGTTACTGACACCTCCAGTTTATGCTTGTTTGATGGCAACGTTTTGTGGATGGTGGCAACTGGTAACTATGAGGCTACTGCCTTTGAAAGACAGCTGAGGACTAGGGGGGCCAACACCCTTGCTTGCAAGTGCTGCTATGCAGTGAAGGCATGAGTGCTGCGGTCAGTATGTCTACAAAGTAATAGTTCACATAGCTGTTGTACTACCAACCTTACTGTATGCTTGTGAAACATAGACCACTTATAAACACCATCTCCAACTCCTCAAAAGATTCCATCAATGGTGTCTCTGAAAATTTTTACACATACTTGGAAAGACAGGCGAACTAATACCAGTGTACTGGAAGAAGAAAGATCACCAGTGTCAAAGCCATGATTCTTCGACATCAACTTCGTTGGACTGGTCATGTTGTGCGGATGCCTGATTATCGTCTTCCAAAGCGACTACTCTATTCCGAATTTTAAAATGGAAAGCTTAATGGTGATGGTCAACAAAAGAGGTTTAAAGACTCTCTCAAGGCAAACCTTTTAAAAAAAAATGTAGCATAAACACCAACAACTGGGAAACACTGGCCTGCGAGCACTCCAGTTGGAGAACAGCCTTTACCAAAGGTGTCATGGGCTTTGAAATAAAAAAAAAATCCTTTCAGTAGCACTTTAGAGACCAACTAAGTTTGTTAGTGGTATGAGCTTTCGTGTGCATGCTCACTTCTTTAGATACACTGGAAACAGAAATCAACAGACCCTTATATATACCCTTCTGAGTAATACCCCTCCCCACTCTCACTATATGACACACAAAAGCTCATACCAATAACATAGTTAATCTCTAAGGTGCTACTGGAAGGATTTTTATTTTTGTTTTATTTTTACAATGCAGACTAACACGACTACCTATCTGTAACTAGAACTATGGGCTTTGAAGATGCTCGAGCTCAGGACAAAAGGGAGAAACGTACTAAGAGGAAGGCACGTTTGGCAAACCCTCGTCATGATCAACATCTTGCCCGGAAACCTATGTCCCCACTGTGGAAGGACATGTGGATCCAGAATTGGCCTCCACGGTCACTTACGGACTCACTGTTAAGACTGTGTTCATGGAAGACAATCTTACTCGGCTACAAGTGATAGACAAAGAAGAAGATGTATTTCTGATGTCATGACACATATTTGTGCTGGGCAGCTGAACAGTGATGACCACATGCCCCTTGTATCTCTCTGTGCTTCCACGGATGAATATTCACCAATAAGGATGTCTACTTTCTCTTGGGTACTTGTCAGTCACAGCTCCCTCTTCTCTACCAAACTACCTCATCCGCTGGAAAAGGGATACTTGAGGTCCTTGGTGATAGAGGTGACCCCCAGACCCTCACCTGGTCTTGCCACAGGTGAGACCTAGAACACCACAGAATGCTCCTTCACTCATTCATTTCTGTTTAGGCCAACGTAGCTAGGAAAAGGCGGTTCTTAATTTTTTTTAAAAAAGTAACGTGAACAGTTTGATAGGCTAACGTGAAATGTCAGGCACACAATTCAAAGAAGAATTTCTCAATCCATTTTAAAAAAACTTAAGCTGGCGTGAATTGGGTAATTTTTTTATGTTAAAGTTTATACATGCTAGTTGATGCATTGATATTGAATTGATTAGGTTTTCATAACAAAATATGAAGATTCCTATGCTAAACGGCATGTTCATAGGGCAGTTATGATGCTATGTTATATCCTGCACATGGGTAATATTCAGTCATATAAGACCTAGCTTTGAACTCCAAGAACCACACTAAGCTTGCAGCAATAAAACGGCTAGCATGTTTGCAAAGCTAAGCAGGGTCTGGTATGGTTTCAAATTGGATGAGGAACAGCTTGTTGAGATTCATGCATTGCACGGGGTTGGCTTAGCTGACCCCTGTTGTCCCTTCCAACTATGATTCTATGATGATGTGTATAATAACACAGAATAAAAAATATTTTCTGTTATCTCCCTCTTCTTCTTCTACCACAAACATCCGAAGTGTGGAAACTTTGCTGTTCTGGTGGATTTCCATGTTACGTCGCGTGACTCCAGTAAGGACAGTGTGTGGTTTTCTGATCGTAAGAGAGAGGTAAGGCTCAATCGTTTGTGCTTTAAAAGCACACAATTTAAGCAAGGGAAGCAGGAGATTGCATTGGCTTATTCACATTTGGTTATTGCATGTTCCTAGTATCTTGGTAATTTTTATTTGTGCTCCCTTTTTTGTTGGAATTGATATGATCTTTGAAGATACTGCAGGGAAAAACTCTGGAAAAGTAACCTGAAGTTTACAGCATGTCATTCTTTGGAGGAGAACTACCTGAAAATGATTCACAGATGTTATTTAACTCCGAATAGGCTTGCTAAGGATGTATAAGACTGAATCAGATAAGTGCTACAGATGCAAAGAGGTTGAGGGAACATTCTTTCATATGTGGTGGACTTGTAAAAGGGTAAAAGAGTAGCGGGAAATAATCTATAATGAATTGAAAAAAATGTTTTAAAGTACTTTCCCAAAAAACCCAGAGTCATTTCTGTTGGGGATAATTCAGATGACAATTCCCAGTTGTCAGAAAAGGTTATTTATGTATGCAACAACTGTGGCCCGTGTTTTGTTAGGCCCAAAATGGAAAACAAGTGAGGTCCCAACCAAAGGAGATTGACAACTTAAAGAAGACTGGAAAACGTTTAATGAGTATATAAGAAATAATTGTGTACAGCTGAAAACGCTGGCAGCATTAAGATAAATTTAGCAGTGTAAACAAGTTTTGATGGATGCAATAATGGAATACTGAATGGTATAGTTTTTATAACATATGCAGGGATCTATGATACATAAAATGAACCATGGAAAGAGAAGACGGGAAGTCATTGATATTTTAAGGATGTTTAAATGAGTATTTTAAATTGTAAAACAGAAAATTTAATAAAAAACAGATAGATAGATAGATAGATAGATAGATGATAGATAGATAGATAGATAGATAGATAGATAGATAGATGATAGATAGATAGATAGATGATAGATAGATTTGAAGATACTGCCTGCATGTATGATCTGGAGTTCATTATCTTCTAGGACAGCTGAAGCTGCAGGTATTTGTGCTACTGCAGCAAAGGAGCATCTCCCTTCCTTGCTTCTCTTTACTCCCAACTGGAGGGGTGTGCCTGTCTTGCTGATTCATTTATGTCACAGCAGCCCATAGAGCAGCATATGTAGAAAAGAAAACATTTAGATTTGCCTAAGGAAGAATAAGGGCAGTGATGTGTTGCATTTATATTCTGCCTTTCCATTTAAAAGACAGCAACTAAGCAGCGTCAATCTTGATGCTTACCTTTCTGCCTCCCCCACTTTGCTTGCCTTCTCCTGTTTGCCAAATCCCTTTGTCTGCAAGCTTGAGGGACGTCTCTTTATTTTGACTGATGTGTACAAAGTACGGTACAAAAGCAAAGAGCAGTCACTTTGCTGCTCCTGCCCTCAAATGTAAGATTGCTCTGGGATTTGTCATTAATCTATTTTCTATTATTTCCCTCCTCTCTGATATCCAAAATGCTCACTTAGTATATGTGGATCTAGGAATGACCATGATGTACTTAAAAATATATGCAGTTGATTTCAAATCAAGTTTAGAACTGCAGCCTGCATTGCTTTTCAGCTTGTTTGCAAGGACTTCACAATAAACAAATCTGAGAATTCGTAATGGTTTCTCAGACCTCGTAGAAGATGCTCCAACCTATCTGAAAACAAATATTTCTTCTAGGATGTCTGCTTGCTGCTAAAAGATGTGGTTGATTCAAGGGTGACGCAGTACCTGAAAGGTCGCAAACAGCATGCACAGTCGAAGGAAACGGAACACGCAAAAGTTAATCCTTTGTCTCTGAAAGGTAGGAGCTGCTTATAACAACAAACACATTGCGATTTCCCCACAGTTGTTTTTTAGCTTAAGCTTTTGAGTGTTGAATTGTCTCATTACCTAGACTTCCATCCAACAGTCAGGCTGAACACCTTGGAAATAGCTGAGCGCCATTAGAAATTATTTTGCCTATGATAACATTGGCTTGGAGAGGGATACAGTCATTGGGTCAAGCCAGCACAAGGCATTCTGTCCTTGGGGTACAATGGTCCAGAATTCAGTATAGACCAATAAGACGGACAGCCTACCACCTGAGAAAACAACAACCCACTGTTGGGTTGAATAGAAAGAAGAATTTCACTGGTAGCGAATTAGCTAGTGACAAATAGGGCCAGCGAATTAGCTAGTGACAGATAGGGCCAGCTAGCAAAACTCCATGGCTGAGGCTGGTCCCTTGGTTTGCTTCGGCCTTAGGATGAAAACTGTCTCATATAGGGTGAACACAGCTTCATGGAACTAGAAGGACATTTGTTCATTTTTGCTAACTTGCTTCTTTAAAATAGCCACTAGGTTATATCATGAGTGAATAGTAGGGCATCTGGTGGACTGGATTTGCCCCAAGAGCCTACTGCTATTCTAAAGCTTTTTTTTTTTTTTTACTAGAAAAGCAAGAAATTGCATCTCTCTGCTCTCCATCTCCTGCTTTGGGGCTCATATTGCCTAGCTTATTTCTAAAAGCAGCATGGATATCTTTTCCCCATTTTCAGAAGACTTTGTGCACCCCAAGTTTTTCTCCCTATGGCTAGTGTGTCTGGAAGGGATAATGTGAACAGGATGTCCTACAAAGGAAAGGGTAAAATGAGTTTGGAGACTGTTTTGGTTTGGACATTTGGATAATGTCTGAGTGTCTGGAGGCGGTTGGAGGATGGATGGCGGAAACTACAACTAATCCAGAACGCGGCAGCTAGACTGGTTACTGGGAGCAGCCGCCGAGACCACATAACACCGGTCTTGAAAGACCTACATTGGCTCCCAGTACGTTTCAGAGCACAATTCAAAGTGTTGGTGCTGACCTTTAAAGCCCTAAATGGACTTGGTCCAGTATATCTGAAGGAGCGTCTCCACCCCCATCGTTCTACCCGGACACTGAGGTCCAGCACCGAGGGCCTTCTGGCGGTTCCCTCACTGCGAGAAGCCAAGTTACAGGGAACCAGGCAGAGGGCCCTCTTGATAGTGGCGCCCTTCCTGTGGAACGCCCTCCCACCAGATGTCAAAGAGAACAACAACAACCAGACTTTTAGAAGACATCTGAAGGCAGCCCTGTTTAGGGAAGCTTTTAATGTTTGATGTATTACAGTATTTTAATATTTTTTGGGAAGCCGCCCAGAGTGGCTGGGGAAGCCCAGCCAGATGGGCGGGGTATAAATAAATTGTTGTTGTTGTTGTTGTAAATAAATTGTTGTTGTTGTTGTTGTAAATAAATAAATTGTTGTTGTTGTTGTTATAAGCTTTTAGGAGGTGGGATAGAAAAGCCCCTATTCCCACCCCTCTGGATTTCTTGTAGTATGGATAGCAAGAGAAGATCTGCCTAGAAGCTGGTAAAGAAGCTGGTAAAATGTGGACTTGACTATGCTACCACTCAGTGGATTTGTAACTGGCTGACTGACCGAACCCAAAGGGTGCTCATCAATGGTTCCTCTTCATCCTGGAGAAGAGTGACTAGTGGGGTGCCACAGAGTTCTGTCTTGGGCCTGGTCTTATTCAACATCTTTATCAACGACTTGGATGATGGACTCACGGGCATCCTGATCAAATTTGCAGATGACACCAAACTGGGAGGGGTGGCTAACACCCCAGAGGACAGGATCACACTTCAAAACGACCTTGACAGATTAGAGAACTGGGCCAAAACAAACAAGATGAATTTTAACAGGGAGAAATGTAAAGTATTGCACTTGGGCAAAAAAAATGAGAGGCACAAATACAAGATGGGTGACATCTGGCTTGAGAGCAGTACATGTGAAAAGGATCTAGGAGTCTTGGTTGACCACAAACTTGACATGAGCCAACAGTGTGACGCGGCAGCTAAAAAAGCCAATGCAAATCTGGGCTGCATCAATAGGAGTATAGCATCTAGATCAAGGGAAGTAATAGTGCCACTGTATTCTGCTCTGGTCAGACCTCACCTGGAGTACTGTGTCCAGTTCTGGGCACCACAGTTCAAGAAGGACACAGACAAACTGGAACGTGTCCAGAGGAGGGCAACCAAAATGGTCAAAGGCCTGGAAACGATGCCTTATGAAGAACGGCTAAGGGAGCTGGGCATGTTTAGCCTGGAGAAGAGGAGGTTAAGGGGTGATATGATAGCCATGTTCAAATATATAAAAGGATGTCACATAGAGGAGGGAGAAAGGTTGTTTTCTGCTGCTCCAGAGAAGCAGACACGGAGCAATGGTTCCAAACTACAAGAAAAAAGATTCCACCTAAACATTAGGAAGAACTTCCTGACAGTAAGAGCTGTTCGACAGTGGAATTTGCTGCCAAGGAGTGTGGTGGAGTCTCCTTCTTTGGAGGTCTTTAAGCAGAGGCTTGACAACCATATGTCAGGAGTGCTCTGATGGTGTTTCCTGCTTGGCAGGGGGTTGGACTCGATGGCCCTTGTGGTCTCTTCCAACTCTATGATTCTAGTTTTCACAACATTTTTACTTGCACTTGCAAATGCATTTGTGCATATCCATCCCATTCTCCTTTGCTCTGCCTTTCGCTCCCTCTGTTGCCTCTCCTGCTGTTCACATTTAAATTGTAAGTTCTTCAGGACGGAGGACTGCCTTTCTTGTTTGTTGCTTTGTAAAATGCCACACACACTGATGGTTTTACGGAAATAAACAGTAATAAGTGTATGTGCTGAGAGGAGTTGCCTGTGTGCCTGTTTTGACTGGATTATTACAGGCCTGGCTTCTTGGAAAGTGGGGCAACTAGTCTGTTTGCTTTCTCTTCCACACTTTGTAGTCCTAATTCACACTAATAGCAGACAAGATGGTAAACCTGTGTCTGGTCTAAACTGCTTCAGACCATGGTTGGGAGCTCATATGAATGGATCTGGCAAAATGAAAACCTCTACACACAAGAAGGACACTGACAAACTGGAACGTGTCCAGAGGAGGGCAACCAAAATGGTCAAAGGCCTGGAAACGATGCCTTATGAAGAACGGCTAAGGGAGCTGGGCATGTTTAGCCTGGAGAAGAGGAGGTTAAGGGGTGATATGATAGCCATGTTCAAATATATAAAAGGATGTCACATAGAGGAGGGAGAAAGGTTGTTTTCTGCTGCTCCAGAGAAGCAGACACGGAGCAATGGTTCCAAACTACAAGAAAAAAGATTCCACCTAAACATTAGGAAGAACTTCCTGACAGTAAGAGCTGTTCGACAGTGGAATTTGCTGCCAAGGAGTGTGGTGGAGTCTCCTTCTTTGGAGGTCTTTAAGCAGAGGCTTGACAACCATATGTCAGGAGTGCTCTGATGGTGTTTCCTGCTTGGCAGGGGGTTGGACTCGATGGCCCTTGTGGTCTCTTCCAACTCTATGATTCTATGATTCTATGATTCTAAAAACTAGAAAACTAGATGCTGGAGGAAAGAGTTCTTGACTCATGTTCTCTGTGACATACTAGTTTCCTGCTTGGATGCTTTTGAATTAAGTTTTATGGAAATGTTTTCTCTTCAGCCATGTAAAGTCCCAACTGCAGCCTGAGGAAGTACACTCTGGATCAGAGATTGCCAATCTTTTTGGACCAGAAGGAATTTTTCCTCCTACAAAGTAATAATCATAAATAAATAAAAATAAAAATGTGCACCCCACCACCAAGACCATTCCATCGTAACTATCCAACCTCCCAAAATTTCAACACCTCTTCTGATGGTTTGACCCCTTTCCATTTTAACAGTACAAATTCTACAAACAGCCTCCATATCTCCTCAAAACCATCTCTCCTACATATTCCCCGTCTTACCTTAATGGCACATTTTAATTTATCATTAATATCTTACACCTCTTTGTACCATTCTTCCATTTTATATTTGCTTGCCCCTTACACTCTCTAGCTACCCCAATTCGTGCAGCTGTCAATAATTTTGTGAGTGAGCCCTTCATAGCCTGCAAACCTTCCACCCCATCATAAATTGATAACAATGCTACCTCTGGACTTTCGGAAATTTAAATCTTGAGAGAAAGTGCTATGGTGCCAGTCACAAAATGGCCCCCATGGGGCGCCTGGCATGACACAAAACTGGAGAGACAGACGCCCCTGGCAACCATGGAAATCCAGCTATATCCTGCTGGTCCTTACTGCAGAGATCACTCCATATTATTCTGCACATTCACTAGCTCACTGATGTTGTTGTTGTCTAATAGCAGCAGGAAGACATTGTCCTGATCACACTGAGCTCAGTGGTGTAGTGTGGGTTGCCAGAGCCCGCAGCCACGCAGAAGGGGTGGGAGGAAGGAAAATGGACACAGTACACATGTGCATTCAACTGTGTCACCCAGGAGATCGCAGCCACAGAGATAAAAAAGAAGAGTCATTCCATTTTCTGGAGAGGTCACTTCCTGGTTTGCTTGGAGAAGCCTTTTTCAACGGAGCCCGGCAACAGAAGCACGCAACTATATTCAACACTGAGTGTTGAGATTTTGTTCCCTTAATCATTTTGTGCCTGGGGTAATCGCCCCATGGCCTTCTCAAACTACGCCACTGACTGAACCCCAAGTCAAAAGCAAATGCTCTTGCATCAGAATTTCATTGCAGAGAACCCAACCCAACACACATTTGCTGCAGAAGCAGGTAGTGATGTCGGGAGCAGCACACATTAAAACTCAGCCTCACTCCTCCGTGAACATGGCAATATGTGAGTGGCGCATGAATTGGGCTCAAATCCTTTCCCGTCCAGAACTCTCATATCCAGGGCCAGATTTAGGTTTGATGAGGCCCTAAGCTACTGAAGGTTATAGGGCCCTTTATATGTCCAGCTGTCCTTTGTCAAAAACAAATTGTTGCTGTTTTTTGTGTTGAATATATGCTGTATGGTAATTTATGGACCTAATAGGTATCTAAAGCCATTTGCACATATTGCCATGCAACCCGTCCATGCAGAATGTAGGCACCCTATACATAGAAATGAGCAAACCAGTGATATTTTAGGGAGCAGGCTAGCAGGCGGGGCCCATTACTTACATCATAGGAGCCTACACAACACAAAGCACTGTTACTGTATGCAGGTTTTATTTTATTTGTTTTTTATTTTATATTTTGGAAAGGTACATCCAGTTTTTTCCCCTTTAATTTTTTTGGGGGCCCCCAAGAGTGTGGGGCCCTAAGCTATAGCTTGTTTAGCTTATACGTAAATCCGGCACTGCTCATATCCCTTTGGTTCATCTCACTAGGTTTCCAGACAAAATTGCTGACAGCAAATAGATGTGAGAATAGGAAAAAGAAGAGTTTGGACTTGATATCCCGCCTTTCACTCCCCTTAAGGAGTCTCAAAGTGGCTAACAATCTCCTTTCCCTTCCTCCCCCACAACAAACACCCTGTGAGGTGAGTGAGGCTGAGAGACTTCAGAGAAGTGTGACTAGCCCAAGGTCACCCAGCAGCTGCATGTGGAGGAGTGGGGAATCGAACCCAGTTCACCAGATTACGAGACTACCGCTCTTAACCACTATACCATGCTGGCTCCTATATATCTATCCATTTCCACTCCCCAGCTACTTCTCGGGGCTATCTGCCACCAATTGCCCTGAGAGAAGATTGCAGGAGAGAGATTCAGGCAGGCAGGCTGCCCTTTAGGAGGGATTGTTGTATTTTGACATCATTGATTGTGATTTTGTATTTATACGAACGAACGTAATAAAGCACCCCCTTTCTCTGTTTCCCCTGCGGCTTCCCACCACCACCCAAAAATTGCTCCGAAAGTTCTTTGAACCCCAAAGGAAAGATTTGACGCAGGGTGCTATTGATGGTCATTGACCGTTCTCATTACCCACCCACCCCCACATTAGCCAAATATATGTCACAAGTCTCAATGGGATTTCTCAAGCGTTTGACCTGCTCTGGAATTTTTTACTGGGAGCAGCAGGCAAACTTTAAATGAAAGCTCTTTTCTGTAGCTTCCAGGCTTCGCTGTTGAAATATTGAGCGGAGAAAGATAATTAAGGGATTAGATATCATTAAACGTCCCGAAAATGCAGAGAGCTGGATTTGCTAGTAGGGATGCTAAATATTTATGTGCCTACATGGGCTAACAAATGTTACACTCTTAAAAGAAATTAGCCAGATTAGACAATCAAATCTTTTAGCACTCTTGCGAACTTCTGCTTCAACCAATTATCTTGTCTACTGTGTGTCACATTTTTTAATATATATATATGCTTTAGTTTTTAATGTATTTTTTCCAGATATGTGAGGTTTTCAGTCCCTGCAGCAAAGAAAAATGGCCTGTCTTAAAACATAACTGAGAAGCAAAGAACAGAGTATTTCTAATCTAAAATGACTGGGCGGTAAAGTGGGGGGAAATACATAAATTTTGGAACAGAGCAAACAATGGGATCGACACGTACAGAAATGTTTTGGATCACTGTGGGCCTCCTAAGGCCTGTTTTGTGGTTTTGAAGAAGGCTTTGCTGAATTCATTCGCGGAGCTCTTCAGCTGCCAGTTTTTGCTGGGAAGGGCACACCTGCCAGGCTATTCTGGATAACTCAGCAGCAAAAAAGGCATTTTCCCAGGCTCACCAGGTGAACGGTCTTTAATAGCCGTGGGAGACAGCTTTACGCTGCTCTATCTTGTGCTGCAGATTCTTGCCGTCAGCCTCATCGATGTCCAAGTCAACTTGTCAGGTACTGCCTCCGGAGGAGGTTGCAGGTGACCGGGCAAGTTCAGGGACTTGCAAAGCAAACCAAGGAGGCTGAAATACCACTTCCTTCAAAATGCTATATAAGGTAAAGGTACCCCTGCCCGTACGGGCCAGTCTTGACAGACTCTGGGGTTGTGCGCCCATCTCACTCAAGAGGCCAGGGGCCAGCGCTGTCCAGAGACACTTCCGGGTCACGTGGCCAGCGTGACATCGCTGCTCTGGCGAGCCAGAGCCGCACACGGAAACGCCGTTTACCTTCCCGCTGGTAAGCGGTCCCTATTTATCTACTTGCACCTGGGGGTGCTTTCGAACTGCTAGGTTGGCAGGCGCTGGGACCGAGCAGCGGGAGCGCACCCCGCCGCAGGGATTCGAACCGCCGACCTTTCGATCGGCAAGTCCTAGGCGCTGAGGCTTTAACCCACAGCGCCACCTGCGTCCCCCTCAAAATGCTATAATTAGGGGCAAAACAACACTACTTGCAGCACCAAGCTTAATCCAGCATGCTGTGGTTTCTGCGGTTAACTTAAAAATCTCTCTCTCTCTCTCTTGCATTTTTATTAAATTTTCTGCTTTACAAGTTAAAAGGTTGCTTAACAACCTTAAACTATCAATGACTTCCCTTCTTCTCTTTCCATGGTTCATTTTGCATAACATAAATCCCTGCATATTTTACATAAACTAAACCATTCATTATTCCATTATTACATCCATCAAAACTTATTTACACTGTTGAATTTATCTTAATGCTGCCAACTTTTTCAAGTGTACACTATTTTCCCCATATATTCAATAAACATTTCCCAATCTTCTTTAAACGTATGTTTTTCTTGTTCTCTTATTCTATATGTTAGGTCCACAAGCTGCATGCACTCCATCGATTTAAGTTGCCATTCTTCTTTGGTTGGGACCTCACTCGTTTTCCATTTTGGGGCAAACAAAACACAGGCCGCAGTAGTGACATACATAAATAACCTTTATTGACACCTGAGAATTTCCATCTGAATTATCCCCAACAAAAACGTCTCTGGGGTTGTTGTTTTTAAAAGTGCTTAAAAAATTTTTTTTCAATTCATTATGGATCATTTCCCAATACTCTTTTACCCTTTTATAGGTCCACCACATATGAAAGAACGTCCCCTCAACCTCATTGCCTCTCCAGCACTTATCTGATTCAGTCTTCTACATCTTAGCAAGCTTAATCAGAGTTAAATACCACCTGTAAATCATTTTCAGGTAGTTCTCCTTCAAGGAATGACATGCTGTAAACTTCATCTGAAGTTAACTCAAAAATATCGATAAGACCTCTGCTGCTGAGTTCTTGCCTCCTCCAACCTTCATTTCCTTGCAGATGGTGTTGTTTTAAATGGCACATCTCATTGACTGCTTCTTTGGCTGCATGGAACAAATACAGGGAACTGGACGCAGCAGACAGGCAGATTCTTAATTCCCCCACCCACTGCGGTTTTGTCTGCCAGTCACCTGATGCTGGGTGATTGGCACCTGTCAGTATTCCAAGGAGGCCACAGTAACTGCCAATCAGCTGGCCGGTGGTTGCAGGGTGTCCATTTGGAGGAAGCAGTTTGGATTAATACTGCCTCTTTGAAATGGAAAAAATAAGCCCCACTCAATAGTAGTTGATGGGGAGCTTCCTGCTTCTTCTGTTCCCAGTGAAGCTTCTGGTCAGAGATCCCTGCTTGCAGAGGAACAAACGGTCGTTCGCTTGAAGCTTCCAATTTATTTCTTTGCAGCTGTTCTATTGTACCTGCCCCTCAACCGAGGACATATGTTGAGGGAGGCAGGCAGGTGTGGCTCATAATAATATGAGCCAGGATAATAATTACCGGTATGAGCCAGGATGGGCAAGGATCAAGGAGACAGGTGGTCGGTTTCACTCGTCCAAGCAGCCTGTCCACATCCTCGGAGGTAATGGATTGGAATTGATCCCATGAAACATGACTAGACAGTACTCTAGCACTCTCCCGCCCTGGCCCTGCTCCCACGGTGGAGTCCACCTCTTTCCAAATCTGAGCGACTTTATCTGCAAAAAACTGCAAGATCGTTACAGAAGATCTTGAGAGCCCCGATAATGAAGGTGGGTCTGCTAAATTGTGAACCGCCTGAAAGAGTCTCCTGCTGCTGTTTTCTGCAGATGTAATAGAGGCAGTGAAGAAGGTCCTCTTTGCCATCACTATCACCACTTAGTAGTGTTGATGTTGAGGTCTAACCATCTCAGTGATTGTTTCATTGCCCTTAAAGGTAAAGGTAAAGGGACCCCTGACTATTTGTCCAGTCGTGGTCGATTCTGGGGTTGCGGCACTCATCTCGCTTTATTGGCCGAGGGAGCTTCCGTGTCATGTGGACAGCATGACTAAGCCGCTTCTGGTGAACCAGAGCAGCGCACGGAAACGCCATTACCTTCCCGCCACAGTGGTACCTATTTATCTACTTGTACTTTGACGTGCTTTCAAACTGCTAGGTTAGCAAGAGCAGGGACCGAGCAACGGGAACTTACCCTGTCGCGGGGATTTGAACCACTGACCTTCTGATTGGTAAGCCCAAGAGGCTCTGTGGTTTAACCCACAGCGCCACCCGCGTCCTTTCATTGCCCTTAGCCCTGGAGACCACGGGGCTGTCCAGATTCCATGAAATCAGAGAGGGCACTTCAGACCCAGATAGTCAATAGCCCTGGTTAACTCCGCGTTCCAGTGGGCCACCAGCAAATCAGCTGAAAGACCATCAGCATGAGATAAAACATCCCCTACTACTCTCTGGAAACCATTTAGGTCCATCCAAATCGGTCCCACTTCCCTGTAGAGTGGAAGTGTAGCTTATTAGGGGTTGCCTTGCGAGCCACATTGTGACTTATTTCCAACTGCTAATATAAGCATTTGTGGTAGGCCGGAGGCCCAAGGGGCAGGTGCCTGAGATGATCAGCTGACTGGATAGAGGGCCATTTCCTGCATCCAGTGGCCCCTAAAAGCTTATTCTACATAAGTGATTAATCTTCGAGGAGCCACAAGAATTTTGGTTGTGGCAGCTGCCATGGGCTAACCTGGCTAACCCTCAGGAATTTATTCTTTTTTCGAAATGAAAATGTTGCTGCCGCCTAAATAGAAACAGCTATTTTTAAAACAAAGAAAATGTTGGCACTGTCAGTTCACATTTAGGGTCTTTTGCATTCAACACACTAAAGACATAGGATGCGGCTGTTGATCAGCTCCTCTAATTTTTCTAATCTCTAACCACAGGGGTGTGAACAGAGTGACGAAGGCCTTTGTCTGTAGTTGTCATATCAAAGGCACTTTTCCAAGTGAAATTGGTATCATTTGAATGAGTTCCAACTCCCAGCGGAAACAATTTTTTCCTCCTCGTAGATCATACGCTTTTTCTCTCAAAGCTACATGCCGTGATGAGGAACTAGGCTTTAGGGAAACTTTGAATTTCTGTGGAGGTGTTTAAGCCTCCTAAAATAATGTCAGGATCCAGTCTTGGCTTATTGGCTCTCATCCACTACATTGCTGCTTCTAGGCACAGATCCATGACATGCGCAGCCTCTCCTGACTCAAATGTTACAGGGAAATAGAGCTGGGTGTCATCCACATACTGATGACACTTTGCTCCAACTCTCCTAATAGCCATTCTCAGCAGCTACATATAAATATTAAATTGCATTGGCAACAGGATAGGGCCCTTCAGCGCTCCAGTTGCCAGGGAGCCACCCCATGCTATTTTCTGGAACCATCCCTGCACGTAAATCCCCCCCCCCCAAAAAAATATTTTATTGATTTTCATAAAAGGTAAAGGTAAAGGTACCCCTGCCCGTACGGGCCAGTCTTGACAGACTCTGGGGTTGTGCGCCCATCTCACTTAAGAGGCCAGGGGCCAGCGCTGTCCGGAGACACTTCCGGGTCATGTGGCCAGCGTGACATCGCTGCTCTGGCGAGCCAGAGCCGCACACGGAAACGCCGTTTACCTTCCCGCCGGTAAGCGGTCCCTATTTATCTACTTGCACCCGGAGGTGCATTCGAACTGCTAGGTTGGCAGGCGCTGGGACCGAGCAGCGGGAGCGCACCCCGCCGCAGGGATTCGAACCGCCGACCTTTTGATCGGCAAGTCCTAGGCACTGAGGCTTTAACCTTTAGCGCATACAATTTAACAAATTCAGTTAAGTTTCAATGCCGTCTTTCCTTAATATTTTGACTTCCCATCTTTACTCCCATGATGTTTTGTTCAAATCCTTTATCTACTGCCTTAAATGTTATGCGGTAGTCTATTCAAAAGGGGCCTTTCATCTGATCCGGTTAGTTATAGATCAGTTAGTTTGCTACCTGTAATTAGCAAATTATATGCAAAGCATCTTTACAGTAAGCTTGTTGATTGGATAACTGATGAAGCTGTTTTTCCCAAAGAGCAAACTGGGTTTAGACAAGGCAGATCCAGTATAGACCATTGCTTTGTACCAGCCCATTTGATAGATAATTATGTTATGTATTTGATAGATAATTATGTTAAGAAATCAGGTGGTGTGCTATACGCAGCTTTCATTCATTTGAAAGTTGCATTTGATTAAATCTCTCAAGTAAGACTGTGGGATAAGTTGGATTCTTCAGGTATATATAAAAGATTATTGTTCTTGATTAAATGTCTGTGTAAAAACACTGGAGGAGACTCTTGAGAGTCCCATGGACTGCAAGAAGATCAAACCTATCCATTCTGAAGGAAATCAGCCCTGAGTGCTCACTGGAAGGACAGATCCTGAAGCTGAGGCTCCAATACTTTGGCCACCTCATGAGAAGAGAAGACTCCCTGGAAAAGACTCTGATGTTGGGAAAGATGGAGGGCACAAGGAGAAGGGAACAACAGAGGACGAGATGGTTGGACAGTGTTCTCGAAGCTACTAACATGAGTTTGACCAAACTGGGAGGCAGTGGAAGACAGGAGTGCTTGGCATGCTCTGGTCCATGGGGTCACGAAGAGTTGGACATGACTAAACAACAACACATTCCAGTACCCAGAAGTCAAGAGCTTAGTTCCAAGAAATGACCAATCCATAATTTTAATGGTAGGTTTATTGTAGCTGTGAGAGACAGAGTAACAACAGGACAACCCCCAGAAACCCAGAAGACAAAAGTCAGAGACTGATGTGCATTATAATGAGTGAAATAAGTATTTGATCCTTTTGCAAAAGATGACTTAGTACTTGGTGGCAAAACCCTTGGTGGCAATTACAGAGGTCAGATGCTTCTTGTAGGTGGCCACCAGGTTTTCACAAATCTCAGGGAGTATTTTGTCCCACTCCTCTTTGCAGATCCTCTCCAAATTAGTAAGATTTCAAGCTACATTTCTTCACGTGTAAAATTGAACTGCTGCAATACAAAATCTCTGATCCCTAAGCTTTTGAAATGGTGCAGGGGAATATTGTGAGCAATGGTATCCATAGCTGCTGAGACAGCCAGCCAGATTAACAGGCTCTCACTTGCCCATCTCTCTCCTGGACCAGGTCATCAGAACGACAAATGGCCTATTCGGCCCCCAAACCTGACCTCCCCAGGCAAAGGTGACTTTTGGAGCCAATGTATTAGTGAGGTCACACACAGAGCGGCAGTAAAACACCGCTCCGCAGCAACAGTTAAATATGAGTCAGTGTGTCATGGAGCTAAACACTAGAGATCCATGGGATATCTTTAATTACTACTTGTTCCTAATAGAGGTAAATCATGAATTAAGATGGCTCCATGCAGGTAAACTGCTAATTATTGCATTTTAAAGAGTAGTGTGGAAAGACATACAGTGCCTTCTCTCATCCATGTGGTTTGGGCAAGTCTTTAAATAAATGCAACGGCCTGGTTTGCGTGTAAGGTAAAAGGTAAAGGACCGCTGGACAGTTAAGTCCAGTCAAAGGTGACTGGGGTTGCAGCGCTCACCTCACTTTCAGGCCGAGGGAGCTGGTGTTTGTCTGCAGACAGCTTTCTGGGTCATGTGGCCAGCATGACTAAACTGCTTCTGGGGCAATGGGACATCATGACGGAAAACAGAGCGCACGGAAACGCCGTTTACCTTCCCGCCGCAGCGGTACCTATTTATCTACTTGCACTGGTGTGCTTTCAAACTGCTAGGTTGGCAGGAGCTGGGACAGAGCAACAGGAGCTCACCCCATCACGGGGATTCGAACCACCAACCTTCTGATCGGCAATCCCAAGAGGCTCAGTGGTTTAGACCACAGCGCCACCCGAGTCCAACAACTGGCATTTAGATCCATTGCTGCTTCCTACTGTGGATGCCGAGCCGAGCCGTCGTTGCTAGTAGCCACCAGTCCTGTCCTCTGTGAAGTTGCCTGTTCCTCTTTGAAAGCCATCAAAGTCATTGGCCTTTGCAGCTTCCTGTGGAAGGGAGTTCCCTTGTTTAACTCGGCGCTGCATGAAGAACTACTAGTGCACAGTGAGAAAACCACCAGCACATCACTCCTTCCTCTGTTCCTGCTGGGCTTCCAGTAACTCATCCATAGTTTACACACACGTCCCAAAAAAGCCATGAGGGGTAAGCCACGAACAGACTTTAGTTACAGCTTGTAGTTTGTTTACAACAGCATTTCTCAATTTAGGTTCCCAGCTGTTGTTGACTACAACTCCCATTATCCCTAGTAAGGAGGACCCGTGGTCAGGGATTATGGGAGTTGTAGTCCAACAACAGCCAGGGACCCTAGTTTGAGAAACACTAGTTTAGAGGATGACAAACCACAAGACTGTTGGTTTCTGCTCTCTTCACTGTGCAGCGAAAGTGCTTGTCACGAGACAGGTGTTTACATTCCACAGTCAATTGCTGTTGGAGTTTCTCACGGGAAAGGAGACTGGATGTGACGTACACTGGTTTCCTGTTTTTCACTGTTCACACTCAGTTCTCTCCGTGCTTCAGAGGGAGAGGATGCTTTCTCTGCTCTGGCAGAGGCAAGATGTTTTTCTGTAATCTACCAGCTTTGAAGTGTAAATAAAGTAATATAGAGTATGTGGCACGTACTCCTCATCATTCCGCTGTGCTTGGGACGCTGCAAATTCAACAAAGACCAGGTTCAGATTTACAGTGGTACCTCGGGTTACAGACGCTTCAGGTTACAGACGCTTCAGGTTACAGACTCCGCTAACCCAGAAATAGTACCTCGGGTTAAGAACTTTGCTTCAGGATGAGAACAGAAATCGTGCGGCGGCAGCGGGTGGCCCCATTAGCTAAAGTGGTGCTTCAGGTTAAGAACAGTTTCAGGTTAAGTACGGACCTCCAGAACGAATTAAGTACTTAACCCGAGGTACCACTGTAATGCCAAGGCTTGGCTCCTAGTATTGTACAGGAGGAGAAGGAGCAAAGCAACCACAATTTTCAGTAGTTATTTTCTTATCATTGCATATATTAGAGATAAACTAGGAGATTTGGAATGACCTTATAAGGAAGGTAGATTTAGAGGTGTGAGGAAAGGAGACAGCAGGGCAGATAGATCGTCAAGATGGGGGGAAATATGGGAGAAATGTACCTTGGAAATGTTAAAGAGATCTTCTTATATGCCACGATTGCAGCAAGAGTTCTCGTTGCGGCAAATTGGAAAAGTGACAAAGTCCCGTCAAGATTAGAATGGATTCAAAAATTGGCTGAATATGCGGAATTAGATAGCATGTCAGAAAAAAAAAAAAAATAAACCAAAACAGGTATTTATCTCAAAATGGGAAGTTTTTAAAATATATTTAAAAATAACAATTGTAGTCTAAGGTTATTTGCAGCATTCGAATAATTTCAGTAGCAGCTGTAAGAATGATGTAAAACCTATGAATGGATCAAGGGTAATTAAACTTGAACAAAACTAGTCATGTAATGGCAGTGAACAAATGATACAGAATCTGTAATAATAGACGGGAAGTCTGGTCGATAGAAAAAGACCACTTTTATTTTATGATTTGAAGACTATTAGTTGATGTATCAATTCCCTTCTTTTTTGTTTGGTGGTGATAGAAATTTGCTTTCTTTTTCTTTTTGGTGTGTTAAAGTGAATGATAACAATCAAATCTTTGAAAAGAAAAAAAGAAAGAAAATGTTGTCCATAGGAATAAAAGAAAATTGTTATAAATTCATGGTATTTAACACCAGTCAGATTAAATCAAATAAACAATGAATATTTGGTGTTATGTTGCAGGGGATGCCAGGAAACCGGGAATTATGTTCATGTGGTGGGGGTGTAAATATGTACATTCTTTTGACAAAGGGTGTTTAAGGAGATAACAGAAATCACTGGGTTAAAGCTGACTGAAAGCCCAGAGGTAGCATTGTTATTAATTTACGATGGGGTAGAAGGTTCACAGGCTAGGAGGGTTTGCTCACAAATTTATTGACAGCTGCACGAATTATTATAGCCAGGAAGTGGAAGGGGCAAGGTGAATCTAAAATGGAAGAATGGTACAAAGAGTGTGGGATATAGCTATTAATGATAAATTATCATATGCCATTAAGGTAAGACAGGGAATATGCAGGAGAAATGATTTTGGGGAGATATGGAGGGTGTTTGTAGAATTTGTACTGTTAAAACAGAAAGGAGTCAAACCATCGCAAGAGGCGTTGAAATTTGGGGAGGTTGGATAGTTAAAATTGAATGGTCTCGGTGGTGGGGTGCACATTTTTATTCTTATTTATGTATGATTATTACTTTGTCAAAATAAATATTTTAATAAAAAATAAAAAAATAAGGATGATTTATAGCAAGTGTCATACCTTGGGTTACAGATGCTTCAGGTGGCGTTTTTTTGGGTTGCGGACCGCCGAAACCCGGAAGTACCAGAATGGGTTACTTCTGGGTTTCGGCGTTCGTGCATGTGCAGAGGTGCTAAATCGCGCTTTGCGCATGCGCAGAAGCAACGAATCACAGCCATGTTCAAATATATAAAAGGATGACACATAGAGGAGGGAGAAAGGTTGTTTTCTGCTGCTCCAGAGAAGCGGACACAGAGCAATGGATCCAAACTACAAGAAAGAAGATTCCACCTAAACATTAGGAAGAACTTCCTGACAGTAAGAGCTGTTCGACAGTGGAATTTGCTGCCAAGGAGTGTGTTGGAGTCTCCTTCTTTGGAGGTCTTTAAGCAGAGGCTTGACAACCATATGTCAGGAGTGCTCTGATGGTGTTTCCTGCTTGGCAGGGGGTTGGACTCGATGGCCCTTGTGGTCTCTTCCAACTCTATGATTCTATGATAGCATGCGCAGACGCAGGTTGCGAACACTGCGGGTTGCGAATGTTGCAGGTTGCGAACATGCATTCGGCACAGATCACGTTTGCAACCCAAGCATCTACTGTACTTACTTTTCAATACAGTTGAAAAATATGAATACAGTGGTACCTCGGGTTACAGACGCTTCAGGTTACAGATGCTTCAGGTTACAGACTCTGCTAACCCAGAAATAGTACCTCGGGTTAAGAACTTTGCTTCAGGATGAGAACAGAAATCAGGTTGCGGCAGCGGGAGGCCCCATTAGCTAAAGTGGTGCTTCAAGTTAAGAACAGTTTCAGGTTAAGAATGGACCTCCGGAACAAATTAAGTTCTTAACCCAAGGTACCACTGTAGTGTAATACTATAAAGCCCATTCAACCAGCATTTACTATGTGTCATTCACCTTGTTCAGATTAAACAGTTTGCAAAAGAATTAAGGCCATGGATGTAGTATATACTGTGCAGGAAGGAATGCAACTTATAGCTGGTTGTTGAGCATTTGCCACAGCAATTGCATCTACAGTCAGACCTTGTTCTGCGTCTACAGCAAACCCAGAAGTACTGCAACAGGTTACTTCTGGGTTCATCACTTGCATAATGCGCAGAAGCACTAAATCGTGCCACGCGCAGATGTAGCGCTTTCACGTGCGTCATTTTCGGCTTGCGGACGGGCCCCCGGAATGGATCCCATCCACAAAATGAGGTTTGACTGTACTTTGCAAACAAACATTTGAGCCTCCCCAAGCATCTGAGACCAGAGAGGAAAAATTCTCAGTGCGGGAAATACAATAGTATGGAGAAGTGGCTATCCCTTTGTCCAAGCCATCCTTAGATGCCACAAGGGACATTTCCAGTTTGAGGAAAGAAGCAGACGGATTCACTGCTTTTTGGCCTACTTTAAAGCTGTACAGCAAAACACATATTTTCGTTTTGTTTTCAGTTCAGGCTTCTTTGGTAGCTAGGATTAAGTTGCAGTCTACTCTGTTGACTTTGTGGATTTCTATTTTCTAGATTTTTGGAGAGGCATATTCTGATAACGTGCTACTTGTGTGAAAGCAGCACGAATCAATAAGCCTGTCCAGGTGATTTGTGCTTATATGTGATGGCCATTGGCTTTAAACAATGAAAAAAATCTATTGATGGCTGTCCTCGTTTTTGTTTTTTATGTTGCAGCTGGCGACTTTCACATTTCAGCCTACTTTGTCAAAAGATGGACGAATCTTCGATGTATTACGGGTCGGCACCATGGTGGTAAGCTGTTTGTTTAACACTTTGGAGAAAGCGAGTGATGGCAGGAGAGGTTTATTTACAGAATGGCCAGACTAGCAAATGTATTATGAGGCAGTCTGTTTGTGTTGGTTAAAAGAATGGATTACACTGGAGAATGCAGGCATCCTGAACTTAGAAGGCCATGATTTCAAATTCAGCGGGCATGCATGTCTTTGGCATGGGAAGGCAAAAATTTATAAAAGTTTTATGAACCATATTCTTAGGAAGAATCTGTATAGAGTTTGAGAGAAATATAAAAAATCTGCTGGAAAGGAAAACACCTTTATGGCTATCTCCTATCAAGGCTATTACTATTAAGAGAGTTAATATCGATAATATAATAATATAATAATAATAATTTATTATTTTTATCCCGCCCATCTTGCTGGGCCTTCCCAGCCACTCTGGGCGGCTTCCATAAAAACCAAAAATACAGTAAAATCACACGTTAAAAACTTCCCTGCCTTAAGATGTCTTCTGAATGTCAGGTAGTTGTTTATCGCTTTGACATCTGCTGGAAGGGCGTTCCACAGGGTGGGCGCCACTACCGAGAAGGCCCTCTGCCTGGTTCCCTGTAGCTTTGCTTCTCGCAATGAGGGAACCGCCAGAAGGCCCTCGGTGCTGGACCTCAGCGTCCGGGCAGAATGATGGGGGTGGAGACGCTCCTTCAGGTATACCGGACCGAGGCCATTTAGGGCTTTAAAGGTCAGCACCAACACTTTGAATTGTGCTCGGAAACATACTGGGAGCCAATGTAGGTCTTTCAAGACCGGTGTTATATGGTCTCGGCGGCCGCTCCCAGTCACCAGTCTAGCTGCCGCATTCTGGATTAGTTGTAGTTTCCGAGTCACCTTCAAAGGTAGCCCCACGTAGAGTGCATTGCAGTAGTCCAAGCGGGAGATAACCAGAGCATGCACCACTCTGGCGAGACAGTCCGCAGGCAGATAGGGTCTCAGCCTACGTACCAGATGGAGCTGGTAAACAGCTGCCCTGGACACAGATTTGACCTGTGCCTCCATGGACAGCTGTGAGTCCAAAATGACTCCCAGGCTGCGCACCTGGTCCTTCAGAGGCACAGTTACCCCATTCAGGACAGTGGGTGACTTACAGGGAACTGCTGTACTTTACGGGGAAGGGGACCCAAACTGAAATCAATGGAAAAAGTAAGGAGCCATGTTACGGATTGGTTACAATACCATCAGTTGCATGAAATGTTTAAATTAGATGGGGGGGGGGAGAGATTTTTCAGAGCAAAGCTCATAATTCGAAAAAAGATCTTCTACAAACAAAGAGAATGGCCCCAGTCTCAGTGGTGTTCTGGAACAGAAAAAAAATGTAGAGTGGAATGATCCCTTCCACTCCGCTCTCCCTTTCGCTTGCTTGAACTAGTGGTGTTTTCTCTGGTTGTGTTGACCATGTCAGGGTGAATACATGTGGCACACACATACGTACCCCCCACACACACACAATTGTTGTTGTTTTTTTAATAATATTTATTAAAAATTTTCCAGAATAAAAAGGAAAGATAGCAAGAAAGAAAGAAAAAACAGATATGATTTACACTTGGTTTCAGTGGCATCTTTCCCGGACTTCCCCCCCTCCCCCTCTTGTATTCCATTTCCCTTAAATTGATTCCACAGATTCTTACCCCAAATTTTAAAACCTTATTTGTAATTTTAAATAACCCATTTATTCCAAATTAATTTATCTTATTTATCTTAATGAACCATTTCTCCTTATATTTTATATAATTCCCTAAGATCGACCCCATTTCCCTTCCACGAATTCCCCTATTTTCAAACAACAGACATGAAAAAAGAAAAGAAAGAAATAATATATAATTTTACAGCCTTTGGATTCCATATCTCCCCCCCCCCCCATTCCCCGGTACCAATCCCCAAAGTTCATCCATTGTCTACTGCCAGCCTGGTGTATCCACGTCTATATCTCAACTCCACTTTGCCGTCTTTTGATAGCTTTTAATTTCAGAAAGTCCAATCTCGAAAAAACTCTCAGAAAAAGTCATTGTTCTTCCATCCAGACCTCTATGTTTAAGAGTCTAACTTAAATTCTATTTCTTGGTCCTTTTAAAGTCTGGATGTTCCAAATACTCCAGCTTCAAATTTGGTCCAGCTCTTATTCCTCAGGTTGCTTTTTCCTGTTCTGCTGCAGAAACCTTCTAATTCAGAAACTTCTTGTTCTCCACAGAGGCTTTTGTTATTCAGGAACATAACTTGCGTCAAGTCCATTCCTTTCTTCAATAGATAAATCCATTGTCTCCTTTAGTATAGAAACCTCTGTAGACAAAATAATGCTTCGTTTTTGCAGCTTTCCCAAGAGATAACAGATCCTGCTCAAATTCATAGTATTTTTCCACTTGCTGCTACTGTTGCAATGTCCCAGCCTCCCTCTAGAGGGAATATGGTAACTTAATTTCTTTCAAAATCAGACCTAAAAGTCAAATAACTTGTTGCCTTTATTTCCAATAATTTATGTCCAAATTGTAACAAATCTAACCAGCAAAGCCATCGTAACAAAGTTCTCTTTTATTTTCCTGCTTTGAAAGCTACTTTGACAGCTGTCAAAGTTTCTGTGTCTCTTCACCAGTCTCTCATAGCGGATCGTTCCCGGTTCCCGGGGGGGTTGCACTTTAGTTCCCACAAATCAGTCTTCTCCTCCAGCACAATTATTGTAATTTCCCTTCGTGAAGTTAAAATTTTTTTTCAGGTAAACAAGTTCATCTCTCGATCTTAGTTGTCAAATCCTTGCGTTGAGCCATCTACAACGGGGGGGGCGGACTTCCTTTTTGCACTCCCCCCGCTCGCTCCAAATTCAAAGATCAAATTTCCCTTTTAAGTCCAATCAATTTACTCACGGGTTGTTCCTTTTAGTCCAAATCCGAAATTTTCAAAGAAGAAGTCGTTGCTCTCCGCCGAATGGCATGCGGCTTCGCTGGGCAGGGAAAGCATTGGACTCACAGCACCACACCCCCCCCCCCCCGTCACCCGCTCCGCAGCCTTTAAAAAGGCTCCTTCGCGGGTCGGGGGGGTGCAAACGGTGCCCGCCGAGTCACCAAGTCCATGGGCATCTCCGCCCATGGTTTTTGAGGGTCCCCGCGTCGCCGGCACGGCAGGACCCGACCCCTACCCAGCCGACTCCCTCCGGAGCTCGGAGGGAGTCCGCCATTCGGCGATGGCGCCGACCCGGAAGTCGCCCCACACACACAATTGAATGTCACACAATTCCACGTTTATGTGTGGGGTGGAAGGAGGATGCTACCAGACAGCAGCAGCAAGTGCACATGCCCTTCTTTCGTGCGAGAAGAATGGAGACAACACATCGCAGCTGCCGGAAGCACAGCAGCAAACACTGATGTGCTGATGATCCATTTCAGCCGCACCCTGAAACACAGTCTTTCTTACAGCTGCTAGGGAAGCCTGTCTGCTGAATCAGGGCCAATATTTGCGTTCAGATCTGGCTGTCGTCCTGTCGTTCTTTACTGCTAACTAACTTCTTAATCTTTTTAAAGTTTGCTTTTAACTCGGGTCAAGGTAATTGGCTGGGCCACACACCACATTTCTGCGAGGACAAGACTCAGCGCTTTCTTCCCCGAGTCTCCAGATTGTAAATCAGTGGAGTTTGCTCTGTGAGTCAGGCCTATTGCGTGGACAGGCGGAGTCCCCAGATCCCGAGTGGTCCCCCCCGTCATGTGGAATAACGACTCTAGACAACGTGCTATGGGATTAAATTGGCCACAACTTTATTAAATTTCAAATGTGGGTAGACCTTGGCTCAGGCATTGGGCGTTCTCCCTCCCCAGTCCCCAGCCAGGGACCTAGGGAGCATCAGGGTTATCCAGTGTGTGGGGGGGGATGGGCCGGCTCTGGAGAACATATGTTCAAGCAGAGATAGCCGCCCCCGTTACGCCGCCGCAGGGGAGAGCAATGACGACCTTTCGGCGTACGGCCAAAGCCTCCCTTCAAAAACCCCTTTAACGGGGAACCCTGGTATCGCCGCCGCAAAGAGGAAGATGGACTAAAGGATTCCGCCCAAGACCTAATACCGCCAAAGTTGTGACGTTTTGCTACGGGAAAGGCGAAACCTGCCAATGCAGGGAAATTCCTTTCCGGCCCTTTAACAGCGACCTTATCGTAGCAGCGCCCGCATACCTGTGGAGACAGGTTAACCTGCAAAACCTATGAAGAAAAGTTAACCTGCAAAAGAAGACATTAACTGAGGGTGGGTAGGGTGGGAGAAGCTCTGGAGCCAAGTGAGGATTACCAATTAAGATCCACCCTCTATTGTGTGGGCAGGTAATCCCTCCCCCTACCTGGCCTGGTTTCCCTGGCAACGCTTCCCCCAGGTGGGATTGGACAACTCACTGGGGTAGGCGGGGACCTCCAGGTATCCCACCTGAGGGAAGGCAAAGCCTATGCTGATGGGGCCACTCCAGATCCAGGGCTGCACGCGTCCACGCAAAGGGCGCCCCCCGTTTTAAGTGGGGAGCGGTCATTGTCAAAGGGTGGTACAAGCCCATGCAAGAAAGGGCTGTTGCCCAGCCTGCTTCTAGAAAACCGATTCTAGGTGATGTCATTGGACCTGGTCTCTCTTCATGTTTCCCCAAGCCAAGGAGCAAATAGGAGGATATGACATCAAATCTTACGCTGCCAGAAATAACATCACTTTCAGAACTTTTAAGAGTTAGGCTGAAATCCCTGCTTGAATCATGTTCGTCTTTAAATTAATGCTACATTTTTTTAAACACTGGATGTTTACTCTTATAGTAGAGCTTAGTTTTTAAAATAAATAAATGCATCAGTCTAGTTCTTCACTTTGGGGGCATGTGGGGGTGGGGATAAGAATTCAATTAAGTTTCAGTACAATCTTTCCTTAACATTTTTACTTCCCATCCTTACTTCCATGATGTTTCTGTTCAAATTCTTTATCTACTGCAGGCATCCCCAAACTCCAGATGTTTTGGGACTACAATTCCCATCATCCCTGACCACTGGTCCTGTTAGCTAGGGATGATGGGATTTGTAGTCCCAAAACATCTGGAGGGCCAAGTTTGGGGGTGCCTGATCTACTGCCTTAAATGTAATCCTTTTTTTTCTATAACGTGCATCCTACATGACATTCCTTTATGATTTGCATTCCTTTGCTTTTATCTCAAGTCCTGCCTGCAATTTCATTTGACTATAGTATTTTCTCAGATAGTGCGGAAAGGGTTTCCACTCTTCCACAGGCATTTCGTCTTTTGGCTCTCTTATTTTTGCCGTCAATTTCACCATCCCTGCATAGTCTTAATAGTTTTAAAGTCCACTCCTCTTTTGTTGAAACTTCTTCTTTCTATTACTGTGCCTGCAAAATTCTGGCTGCAGTAGTAGCGTACATAAACAATTTAACCAACTTTTTTTGTTCAGGCTTTTTTGAGATGACTGTTTTAAACATCTTCTTCAACTCATTATGTATCATTCCCCAAAAGCCTGTGACTTTTTTTTTTAACAAGTCCACCACGTATGAGCGAATGGCAATTTCAGAGGTGCTGTTTCTCTCAGGACTACAGAGAGAGAGCACGCGCAGCTCCCCATCCCCACAGCTACTGTTTGAATAACAAAAAAAGGGTGTTATTGTTCTTTAGTCGTGTCCGACTCTTCGTGACCCCATGGACCAGAGCACGCCAGGCACTCCTGTCTTCCACTGCCTCCCGCAGTTTGCTCAAACTCATGTTAGTAGCTTTGAGAACACTGCCCAACCATATCATCCCCTGTTGTCCCTTTCTCTTTGTGCCCTCAATCTTTCCCAACACCAGGGTCTTTTCCAGGGAGTCTTCTCTTCTCATGAGGTGGCCAAAATATTGGAGTCTCAACTTCAGGGTACATTCATTCTATTCTCACAATGCCACAACTAGCTTGGCTCACAAAGTCTAGTTTCCATGCCATGTGTTATGATATGGGTTAAGAAATGATTGGGAATTGGAAAGAAGAAAAAATCCCTATTAGAGAGGAATGGCAAATCAAGGTGTTGGACTACGCCAAAATGGCAAAATTGACCGGGAAGCTCAGGAACCAAGAAGACAAAAACATGAATAAAGAATGGGAAAATTTTATAATTTATTTAGGAGGCCATTGTAAGCAGATGAAAACATTAGCAGGATTTTTAATAACCCTTGTAACGTGGATGTCAGGGAACTGCCATCAGTGCCGGAGGGAGAGAGCAAAATTCAGAGGGATTCCAGAGAGCGTCCCGGGATTGGGAGAGGCAGCCCATCTTCTGGGGAAGAGAATCAGCGTAGCACCAGTGGAGAAGGGGGGCAGATGGGGGAAGCGGTGAGGCGGTCCCATGACTCCTTGCCGGGGACCAGCAGGGAGAGTAGGGGTCCTCTGCTGCCTACGCCCTCCTTGCGTAGAAGGCTTTCACGCAGAGAAAGTAGGAGGAGACTAGGCGTCAAAGAGCTTCTTTGTTGGAAGAAGTTTAAGAAATGCCCACTGACTGATTCTGCCAGCAATTGAGGCAGCCACGGGTGAATGGCTGTCCGGACAGAAAAGGTTCACTCAGGCAACCCAGCCAGGTGTTTGCACCGGCTTACGCACGAGCAACCCCTAGAACCATTACAGTAGCAAATAATATGGATAATATGGAGAGGTATAAAATATGGATTATGAAATAATATGCGGTTGAAAAAGTTGATAACAGGACCCATGCAGGGGATGGTGGGAAGTCTCGAGATTCAGAGAAATATCTAAATATGGATATGTATTTGGTGTTGTTACAACTCTACACTTGTAAAATTAAGTTAAAAAATAGTCTGAAAGTCAAAGGCAAAGCTGTGTCATTAAAACATATTTTGGTAAAGAAAAAAGGAAAAAAGAAAACAGCAGATTTATGACAACATGATGCACTGACTCTACCCACATGAATATCATTAGTGTCATACTCTATCTTCTCGTCTTGTGACAAAATGAAAAAGAAAAGAAAACCTAATTCAGACTTTTTCTTTTTTTGCTTCTGTGCTGCATGATGTGTAGATTTTTAAATCCCAATAAAACATATTCCCAAAAAGGAAAAAAGAAAAAGAAATAATTGGGCAAGGTGCAAAGAAATAGGAGTGTAATATTTTATTTTCTGTCCTCTGTGTGTGGCAAAATCTTGTGGTTTGGGGTTTTTTGGGGGGGTTTCTTCAGTTCTAGCGATTGACTTCAACATATTTCCATGAGGCTTATGCAGTTTGGGCGCTCTTGTCTGTCAAGAGAAGTAAGTAATGCCATTAGCATAGATGCCAGTTGAAAAAAGTGCTGCGTGTTTAAAATCTTAAGGGATGAAGCAGCTTAGAGAGGGGCGTCTAAGCTTGTTAGTATGTGTGTATTTGAGGGAGTGGGGCAAAGATACACACAACATCCCTGTGCTTCCTTCTTTTGCAGAGTTGCGAGTGTTTCCTGACCGATTTGTGGTTTGTGTCACAAGACTTGACTCCAGTCCACCTCCTCAGGTCAGTGAGAGTGTGGCACCGGGATGCACTGAAGGGTATTAAGAAACAGCACATTTTGCCATGCGCTGGTTAGAAACGTGGGTGGTTTTTATATTGGCCTTTGCCATTCACAGATTCTTGGCACGTGCTGGAGATGGAAAATGTTACAAAAATACTTAGGCCAAGTAGTTTAAAACTTGGAGTCAAGAAAATGTTCTCTGGGATCACAAGCTACACACCCAAGCAGGGGAAATGATGAGAACTTCTGGGAAGCGGACCACTTCTGCAAAGCAGGGTCGTTCCTTAGGGTGCAGAATAAAGCGACTTTACAAGCTTATTTTTTTAATTGCAACCTTGTTTTTTAAAATATTTTAAATGCTTTAATTTCGAGTGCTTCTGCAATCCATACTAAGCAGCTAGGGATTCTTGCAGAATTAATTATTTGCCACATTGCAATATGATACAGATCTCCCGCAGTAAAGTCCAGACCGAAATAGAGTCGTCCATTGGATTTCACACTTCTTCAAATTTTGTAACACTAAAAAAAAATGTGGATAAGAAGGCCTAGTTCACAGGGGGCAGGGTTAGACGTTCATACATTGTGAAAAATATGTATTTAAATGCTATTTTTGCGTTAAAAAACAACAGCCCGCAGATGAATAGGGGGAATGGATGATCACAAGTGAAACTGACAGTGACTGCTTGATTGATCCATCCATCCCCAACTTTAGCTGAAGTTAAGGTAACATCCATTTAGTAATTAGAAGTATGTTTTGTGATTCTGAAAAAAAAATCAAAAGTATATGTAAAATGTGTTGGGTATATGTTGTTGTTTAGTCGTGTCCGACTCTTCGTGACCCCATGGACCAGACCACGCCAGGCACTCCTGTCTTCCACTGCCTCCTGCAGTTTGGTCAAACTTATGTTAGTAGCTTCGAGAACACTGTCCCGCCAACTTGTCCTCTGTCGTCCCCTTCTCCTTGTGCCCTCAATCTTTCCCAACACCAGGGTTTTTTCCAGGGCGTCTTCTCTTCTCATGAGGTGGCCAGAGTATTGGAGCCTCAGCTTCAGGATCTGTCCTTCCAGTGACAACTCACGGCTGATTTCCTTAAGAATGGATAGGTTTGATTTTCTTGCAGTCCCTGGGACTCTCAAGAGTCTCCTCCAGCATTGGGGGGGGGGGCAACTGTCACACTATTGGAGAATGCTAATGGTAACCAGTCTCTTTTTAATGAATTGGGCAATGGGCATTGGTTCTTGGCACTATTGGCAAGCAGCAAAACCTGGCACGAGAGAAATTAAAAGTGCTTCTGGGACTAGTTTTGTTTTGTTGTAACGCTCAACATCATAAGGCGTTTCAGAACAGAATTTTTTTTTTCTGGGTGTGTTTTTAAAAATAACCATTCTTTGTGAGCCATGTCCAAATCAAACAGGGAGGGAGTTGATTTAACACTATTTTTTAGGTTGGCTGACCCAAAATGAGTATATACAGGTTCCACCACTTCTGACCACTGTAGGAAGCATCAGTAGGAAGTCTTGGATTCAGAGGGCAATTTCACACTTAGACCTTTCCAACACATCTTTCATGGGAGCACAGCGGAAAGGAATTTGTCAAATGGGATGCATGTATGCTCAACCATTTTGGAGTTGCCTCCTTATTTCAACTTCCAACTTCCAACTTCCATTCATTTAATTCAGTGTTTCTACAGCCGTTGAGAATCTGCCTTATTTTTGCACATTTCATTGTTGGATGGTCTGCAGATGAAATGATATTTGCACATAACATTATTGGACAATCTGCGGATGAAATAATTTTGTACTGTGATTTGAAGCTGCCGGACACTGATGTCTTCTTGGCTGTGAATGAACAAATATACAGTGGTACCTCTGGTTATGAACTTAATTCGTTCCGGAGGTCTGTTTTTAACCTGAAACCGTTCTTAACCTGAGGTTCCACTTTAGCTAATGGGGCCTCCCACTGCCGCCGTGCTGCTTCTGTGCGATTTCTGTTCTCATCCTGAGGTAAAGTTCTTAACCCGAGATACTACTTCCAGGTTAGTGGAGTCTGTAACCTGAAGTGTTTGTAAACTGAGGTGTTTGTAACCTGAAGTACCACTGTACAGACAGCTGTTTGAGGTTCTTTCAGAAGTCATTTTTGTCTGTTGTCATTTGAGATGCTTTTTAAGAGAAACACACACACACACGGAAAGAGCATAGCACAGCTTTCATTAAAAAGTATGGGTCAGTTGGAAGGTCTCTTGAACTACCAGGATGGTGGATAGACCTCTCCTTGCCCCACCAGATTTTTTGGATAGCGCTGCTCCCAGCTTCTTAGGTGGTCTCTTATACATTGTTTAGACTGCTTTAGAATGCCCTGTGTAGGAGAAAGGTTTGGTTATACATTTGTATACATCTGAAATACGTCTGGTGTTCTATTCTTAAATACGTGGCTTAAATAATAATATTTCCCCACTGATAATGCATTATGCCGCTGATGGTGGCAAGATTCATATTAAACTGTCATCTTGCCAAATAGATGATGCCTCCTGTTCTTGAATACAGTGGTGCCCCGCAAGACGAATGCCTCGCAAGACGAAAAACTCGCTAGATGAAAGAGTTTTCCGTCTTTTGAGGTGCTTCGCAAGATGAATTTCCCTATGGGCTTGCTTCGCAAGACGAAACGTCTTGCGAGTTCTTGCGAGTTTTCCCCCTCCCCCCCCTTTTTCTAAGCCGCTAATAGCGCTAAGCCGCTAAGCCGCTAATAGCCGTGCTTCGCAAGACGAAAAAACCGCAAGACGAAGAGACTCGTGGAACAGATTAATTTCGTCTTGCGAGGCACCACTGTATATTGTTTGCTAGGGTGACTGGGGCAACCCAGCCAGATGGGCAGGCTATAAATAATAAAATTATTATTATTATTATTATTATTATTATTATTATTATTATTAAAAAACGAGGTGAAGCTAGCTTGAGCTCGGGGGAGAAGGGAAAGTCTAAGGACATCTTTACGCCAGTGTTTCACATCGAATGCCAACATCAAA
The DNA here is from genome assembly GCF_951804945.1 of Podarcis cretensis. Classification (NCBI taxonomy): domain Eukaryota; kingdom Metazoa; phylum Chordata; class Lepidosauria; order Squamata; family Lacertidae; genus Podarcis; species Podarcis cretensis. Next base: position 111,961,176 of record NC_137172.1, on the reverse strand, counting down.
CACTGACTGAAAGCATGACAGATGAATGGCGTTACCAAGATAGACTGCTATGATGTTATCCACGTTATCAGAAACAAGCATTGCCTTTTTAAAGGATGCCATTCCTTACTGCAACACCTTTAACGCAGCTTTTACATTTTCCTAGGATGGAGGCATATTGGTTTTTGATTGTTGCTTAGCAGATGCTGAGCATCTGCTTGAAACAGAGAGCTGTTAGTTCTTAGTGGTCCTGAGCTGGCCCCTGCGTGTATTCTGAGCTGACTCCTCTATTCAGGGCAGATTTGGGGCCAGTATATCCATTAAGCTACCATACATCAAAGGACAAAGCTTTTTCTTGGACTGCGCCACTTCAGGTTGCAGGGCGGAAGGGTATTGACAAGCTGGAACGTGTGCAGAGGAGGGAGACCACGATGATCAGGGGTATGGAAACTAAACCTTATGAGGAACGGTTGAAGGAGCTGGGTATGTTTAGCCCAGGAAAGAGACCGAGAAGAGATGTGAGAGCCATCTTCAAATATCTCAAGGGCTGTCACGTGGAAGAGGGAACAAGCTCTGGAGGAAAGGGCTCAAACCAATGGCTTCAAGTGGACAAGAAAAGACATTCTGACTAAACATTAAGGAAGAAATTTCTGACAGTAAAAGTTGTTGAAAGGTGGAACAGTCTCCCTTGGGATGGTGGACTCTTCTTCCCCCTTTTCAAGAGTCTACACAAAAACCTTACACATTCGAAAGTAGTTGGATAGGGGTAAGTTTTGAGATGACTTTCAGACATTCCGCCCCCTGCCATTGTTCAGGAAGGTTTATGATAAGCAATTGTTCAAACAAGGTATGAAGGTAAAGGGACCCTGGATGGTTAAGTCCAGTCAAGCGACTATGGGGTTGCAGCGCTCATCTTGCTTTCAGGTCGAGGGAGCCGGCGTTTGTCTACATACAGCTTTCTGGGTCATGTGGCCAGCATGACTAAACCGCTACTGGCACAACGAAACACCGTGATGGAAGCCAGAGCGCATGGAAACGCTGTTTACCTTCCCACCACAACGGTACCTACTTATCTACTTGCACTGGCATACTTTCGAGCTACTAGGTTGGCAGGAGCTGGGACAAAGCAACGGGAGCTCACCCCCTCACGGGGATTTGAACAGCCAACCTTCTGATCAGCAAGCCCAAGAGGCTCAGTGGTTTAGACCACAGCGCCACTTGCGTCCCAGTTGTTCAAACCAGCACCTTCTTCACTCGTGGCCTGGAATGGTATGGTCTGGGGAAAGCTTTATTCCGCCATCCAGCTGAATGAATAAACTGGCTCTCGAGAAAGCTAAAAAGTGGAAATGGGGCATGCCTATAAAAGGAGGTGGTATAAAGTTATGAAACATGGCAAATATTTTGAAATAGCTGTGCACAGAATATAGCTGAGAGGCCCTTAGGGCTAAGCAGTAAATATTTCCAGCTTTTCTGAGAGATCTGTATTTGTTCAGTGTTGAAATAATGGAGATATTTGGGAAGATGGGGAAGTCGATGAAACAAAGCTACTTTGAGGGCACACCCAGACTTAGGTTAGGAAATAACTTCTAAGAGAGCAATGATACATTTTCACTCTCCATAACCATGATTAATGGTTGTCAGTACCTTCAACTGGAATAATTATCTAACAGATACATTCTGATATCACTTTTTACGGGTGGGACACCAGAAAGGGAAGTGTCTTTTAGCGTAGACCGATTTACAAAGATAAGCCGTAGATTTTGCAATATATATAAAATATATATATCACCAAGTTCCTCGGTTGTTTTTCAAAGATGCCAAGATAGTGAAGAGTGGAAAGCAATCCTCATGAAATCAGAATTCTGAGTGTTAACTCTCACTTCAAACTAAGAGCTTGTATGTTTATGTCAGCTGTAATGCTTTTATTTCCTAAAGTCTTTTCGTTGTCCTGCTTTTACCCTAGGTCTTGTAAAATTTGATGCCTATTTTGCTTTCTAAATATTTGATTACACGTTATTGCCTATTGAAAATAATGTTTTATACCTTGCTGAATTGCTAACTGTCTAGAAGGACATCCCTTCCTTCTGTTTGCAACTGTGCAACATGCACATAAGCTTATTTGGAGTGATTTTATATAATGTGATAGAAGTGGGGAAAGTTGGTGAGGAGCTTGTTGTACTAGGGAAAAAAATCATGAAAATTTGCCTTATGCCTATTGGCTTCTAACTTTTTGGAAGTCGGTGCCATGATTTCTGAAGCCTTCCTGGGAGAACACATATTAGCAGACCTGCTTCCTTTCCAACAGTGGGTAGCTGAATCTAAGCCAAAAGAAAAAATAAACAAAGGGGAAGGACACTGAAGCAGGGGCAAGGTTCATTTTCTTCAATTAAATATGCATTTATACCAAAGTACTGATAAAAACACTATTCACCTTTGCATTCTAGTAATGCATTAATACAGTGTGCTGTTTTTGCTTTCCCTGTCAATAAAAACTGAGATCGCCTCTTGAACAATTTTCTTTTTCTTTTTATTTATTTTTTTCAAATTACAGTTTTACAATCACATATCCAACATACAACATAAAGACAAAATTCCATAGAATCTACTGGACTTCCCTCCTCCCCTTTGTGGGTCCTATTGTTAATCATTTCCTCCTGCATATTTTATAATAATCCACATCTTTTAGATCTCCATTATATCCAAAATTCACTATTAAACTACAAGTGTTATTCCCATCCTACTAACAGTTTTAGCTATTTACAGTGGTTTTAAAGATAAATTATAAAAATTTCCCCATTCCTTATTAAATTTTTGGTCTTCCCAATTTCTGATTCTTCTGGTCATTTTCACCATTTCGGCACAATCCACCAACTTAATCTGCCATTCTTCTCTGGTCAGGACTTTAGCTTCTTTCTATCTCTGGTCTGCACAACAATTTTCAACCTGGCATCTGTTGCAATCTTCTTCTGAAAGGAAGAAGCCAGGATGAAGACCACATAAGTAATGGCTGGGATGAAAGTGTGAGAGAGGGGATTGGTCCTGGTTAGTAATGCTCCCCATGTCTGACCACTATTCTCATCGAGGGCAATTTGATACTGTCAGCTGAGCCTCCCTAATCCAACTATAAATGGCAAGATCAAGGATAAGTGCTATTGACCCATGAAGTCATCACAGTTATTGTCCATGCTGCCATAATTAGATCAGCAAACAGCCACTTCTATTGCCGTTTTGGAATTTACCCTTGTAAAATAAGGATGTTTATTTCCAGCAACCGTTTGGGATATTTGGGATATTGCAAAGGTGAGTCGGCAGAAAGTGTGCTCCGTGGAAGGGAGAATGAGCGAGAGGGATCCTTAATGCAGCCTTCGACAACCTGGTGCCCTCCACCTGTTTAGGAGTGGAACTCCCAAGGCTGGCTGGAGTTGATAGGAATTGCAGCCCCAAACATCTGGCAGGCACCATGTTGACAAAGCCTGCCTTAGTCCCCCACCAGTCCTCCCTCTTCCTTCCCAAAAGGGTTAGGACTTGCAAGTGAGGGGGGAGAATTGAAAAGAAGAGGAATAAATTGTTTTAATATATTAACACATTTCTCTTCCTCTGTCAGCTCTTCCCTGCTAATGCCCTGCTGCTGTGTGCAGTTCATCTGTCATAAGTTAGCACTTACATGGGTGTTCCTTTATTTTGATATCCAACAAAACTGTGATACAGTCATACCTTGGTTAACGAATGACTTACGAGTCAAATGTTTTGGCTCCCGAATGCCTCAAACCCAGAAGTGGGTGTTTTGGTTTGCAAACATTCTTTTGGAACCCAAACATCCAGCACACCTTCTGCGACTTCTGATTGGCTGGCAGGAGCTTCCTGCAGCCAATCAGAAGCCGCTCCTTGGTTTCCGGATGTTTTGGAAGTCAAACGGTTTCCAGAACAGCTTCTGTTCAGCTTCCAAGGTACCACAGTATTTGGAAATCCATGTTCATTTTCCCCTGTAGTTTTATTAACATTTCCACTTTCTTTCTTCTTAAAATATTTTATTGATTATCTTCCTCCTGTGTTTCTTTCAGCCAAATGATAAAATAAGCTTTCAAGATTCCCGAGTCAGAAATGCAATAGTTTTGTCTTCCTTCCTCCATAACCGTAGCCTTCCCATGCTTGCTTTAAAGTAGGGAAATAGAGAGGGTTCAGCAGAGAAAAGAGCATTGTTAAAGCATTTAACAACCAGAAAGAAGTAAAACTCCAAAGACCATCTTGGCTTCAGTTTCCCTTGCATGTTATTAAGCGAATGTTGTCTTGACTATAAAACCACTGACCTTTCCCCCGCCTTTGTGTTATCGCTGAACAATAGATCCATTCTCTGCAAATATTCCCTCTGAATCCACCTTCAATAGACACATGACATAATGTACAATCGGAAGCAATTCATGCCTCAATTAACTTCTTAGCCTTGGAGTAACAGTATTAAGCATATGTCTTCAAGCTGTAGCTGTTTGCATGTGGCAGCGCAAGAAATGCTCTGTATTCCACAGTAAAAATCCAATCAGGTAAACGAGTATCTAGCTGTTGAAGCAGCTTGGTTTTGGCAAACTGTGAAAACTTTCTTTTGTTTTTTAGTACCCCTGCACATTTTTTAAAAATAATGCACATGGGGGAGTTTAAGAGAACCATGTGATTGTATTATTCACCTCATATCCTCCTCTCCCTTTCCTTTAAAATATGGCTAATGTACATTCTTGTCAGTGACAAACCTAGACAGCATCTTAAAAAGCAGAGACATCACCTTGCTGACAAAGGTCCGTATTGTTATAGCTATTCTTTTCCCAGTAGTGATGTATGGAAGTGAGAGCTGGACCATCAAGAAGGCTGATCGCTGAAGAATTGATGTTTTTGAATTATGGTGCTGGAGGAGACTCTTGAGAGTCCCGTGGACTGCAAGAAGATCAAACCTCTCCATTCTTAAGGAAATCAGTCCTGAGTGCTCACTGGAAGGACAGATCCTGAAGCTGAGGCTCCAAGACTTTGGCCACCTCATGAGAAGAGAAGACTCCCTGGAAAAGACCCTGATGCTGGGAAAGATGGAGGGCACGAGGAGAGGGGGACGATAGATGACGAGATGGTTGGACAGGGTTCTCGAAGCTACTAACATGTGTTTGACCAAACTGCAGGAGGCAGTGGAAGACAGGAGTACCCAGAAGTGAAGAGCTTGGTTCTAAAGGGGGGCACCAGAAACTGAGACGTTCTTAGAAAGGTGATGTGCAATAGTCAGGGAGCAGCCCCTTCCTTTTCCCTCAAGTGTTATAAAGAGGGCACCAACCTGGCTAGCCCTCAGGTGAGTGCAAGGCACTGGAATTGACAAGGGCCTTTCCCAGGTAGTCAACAAACCATTTCCATACTTTTTAAAAAAAGTTTGTTAGCTTGATTTCTCATTCTTCCATTAAGTTTCACCATTTCTGCATATTCCATAAGTTTTTGTATCCATTCTTCCTTTGCTGGGACTTCTGCTTCTTTCCATTTTGGGGCAAGTAACATTCTTGCCGCTGTAGTGGCATACATGAATAAATTTCTATACAGTTTGGGTAGTTCTGTCCCTATAATTCCCAAATAATGTTCCTATAATGCCCTGTGTTATTATTCATCATTCATATGATTATCAGCACCAGAATGAGATCATAAAGGCCAGTCTCTCTACTTCAGGTAGACAAGTCTCTCTCCTTCATTGGCCACTATCAACATGAGGTCACAATGGGCAATCTCTCTCCTTCAAAAGGACATCAGAACGAGAACACAAAGACCAGTCTCTCTCCTTCATTGGTCACTATGAACATGAGGTCACAATGGCCAGTCTCTCTCTCTCTCTCTCCTTCAGGGTGGCAGCATCCTCATGAGGTCACAATGGCCAGGAGAGGGTCAGAATAAAACAGATCACAGCAGGCTGTGTGTGCAGATGGTAGATCTATCCTTATAATTCCCCAAAGAAAAGCTTCTGGGGTTTTCGGGGTTTTTTTTTTACAAAGGTTATTTGAAACATCCTTTTCATTTCATTCTATATCATTTCCCGATAAGCCTTAACCTTACTACAAGACCACCACATATGATAAAAAGAACCTTCTTTCTCTTTACATTTCCAACACTTATTTGATTTAGATTTATACATTTTTACCAGTTTACCCGTTTTACTCATTTCCCCCCAGTTTATACATGTATTCTTTATTATCTCTTCCACCTCTCCAGAAGAAAAGGGACACTAGATTGCACGAAGCCAAGGGCCGTCTTTCCTGTAGTAATCTCCTGCTACACATTTTTGAGCCACTGAACTGAACCACAAACAAACAAGGCCAATGAGCTGGATTCCAAGCCATCTGAAGAAATTGCTGGCAAATATTTGATGTCTCTGTGGTTCGAACTGTGACAGATGCCAGGAGTCTGTCTAGCAGACAACAGCAGCTTGCTTTGTCACTTGTTATTGAAGAGTTAACGGAGCCATGTCTATTCCATTATTCTCTGAAGAATTCCCATGACTTCCCATATTAACTACGTGGGATACAGAGACTTGCAAAACTCTGTCTATCCATCCATCATATTCAGCTTTGCTAGTGAGTTTCATTTTGAATTATGCTTTTGAATTATGGTGCTGGAGGAGACTCTTGAGAGTCCCATGGTCTGCAAGAAGATCAAACCTATCCATTTTGAAGGAAATCAGCCCTGAGTGCTCACTGGAAGGACAGATCCTGAAGCTGAGGCTCCAATACTTTGGCCACCTAATGAGAAGAGAAGACTCCCTGGAAAAGACCCTGATGTGGGGAAAGATGGAGGGCACAAGGAGAAGGGGACGGCAGAGGACGAGATGGTTGGGCAGTGTTCTCGAAGCTACAAACATGAGTCTGACCAAACTGTGAGAGGCAGTGGAAGACAGGAGTGCCTAGCGTGCTCTGGTCCATGGGGTCACGAAGAGCCGGACACAACTAAACGACTAAACAACAACAAAGTGACTTTAATAAATATATACGTTCGTACATGCACACAGAACCATGATTGTTCTCTTCATTATTAAAACCTATATATGAACGGAATGAGAATTTTATTTATGTATCCCTCACACACTGCTCCTGTAAAAGTCACGCTCCTCACTGCAACCCTTCTGAATACTTGAAATTGGACCATCTAGCTGAGGCAAAAAGGTGTGGCATCCATTTGCCTTCTTGCCTAGCCGGTCAAAAATTGGAGGCCTCGGTCCTCAGAGCATCATTGAAGCAAAACGTGCCACACTTCTCCCATGTCACATAACATTGTGCCTTGATGACATGAAGAAGAGTCTCGCAAGGCCAGATTCATGCATGCCTTTTAACTTGTGGCCTAAACCCGCTTTGCAGTTTAGCTGCAGGGAAAGTGTTGCTGAGTGGAAAAGATTGAACTCTTTGACTTTTGGTTTGCTTTATAGCATTTGTCCGTAGAGGGGGGCGAAAAGGGTTAAAGCTTTGAAAAATAACAAGGGAAAAATGATGTATATGTGAAACACTTCTCAACATGCCCAGTAAGTATAGTAGATTTTCCCCTCAGAGCCACACCCTGTAAGTGCTATATTTTGAGAACTGTACAATTAACATAAGGAATATGAGTCATTCTTTGAACGACTCTGTGGGAACCAGAGAGCTGCTTGCTTTTAGGAGGAATGTTAAGTTGCCTGAGGCTGGAATAGCACCAGATATATATATATATATATATATATATATATATATATATGGAACAAAAAGTGGACACTTCATATATCTTATATATTAATGGTGATACCTGCTTTAATAATTAGTTGATGAGATGTGGGAAGGGGACTGGCAGGCGAGGACGGATGAGGAGCCTCTTTTGAGAATTCTGTTGTTTATTTCCTGTGGGAATGCCTAGGCTTCTGAATGAAAAAGGGAAGATTAAATCTGTTCTCATCCTGTCTGGGAATCCCCCCCCCCTTTTTTTTTAAGTCAGTAAAATAAAGAAAAATATCACAGGCAGAAAGAATGACTGCAGAGGTTAGACACTGTATGAGTATTTTAAATTGTAAAACAGAAACTTTAATCTAAAAATGAATAATAATAATAATAATAATAATAATAATAATAATAATAATAATGTTACTGCGAGAGCGAAAAGGGGATGCAGAAAAGGACGAACAAATAATCAATGGAACTCGGGCACATTCTTCACAGAAGAAAAATAAATTCCTCAATGAAAATATGGACATCCTATTCCATTATTATTATTATTATTATTATTATTAAATTTATACCCTGCCCCAGCCACTCTGGGTAGCTTCCAACATATATAAAAAAATAATAAAACATTAAAAACTTCCCTATACAGGGCTGTCTTCAGATGTCTTCTAAAGGTTGTATAGTTATCTCCTTGGCTGCAACATTTATCCAATGAAAATATGGATGTCCTAAGGAAATGCAGGACATTCTGGGATGGCTTCTGTAAATCCAGGACGGTACCTGGAAAATAGGGAAACTTGACAGGTCTGAAATCACTATCCATAGTACTAGAGTTTGGGGACACCTGCTAAAACTGATTGGCAGAATATTCAAGAGAGACAAAAGGAAGGACCTCCTCCCACAGGACAGAATTAACATATGAAATTCACTGCCACAAGATGTGGCCACCAGCTTGGAAGGCTTTGAGAAATTCACAGGAAAATTATAGGGACAGAACTACCTAAACTGTATAGAAACTTATTCATGTATGCGACTACAGCGGCAAGAATGTTACTTGCCCCCAAAATGGAAAGAAGCGAAAGTCCCAGGAAAGGAAGGATGGATACAAAAACTTATGGAATACGCAGAAATGGCGAAACTTACCAGAAGAATAAGAAATCTGGTGAACATTGCTACTCCTGTCCAAATTACCTTCTCTCTTCCTCTCCAAGTGCTGGGTGCTATCTCCTATCCTTCCTCTCTTCTTCTGTACAATGATACCTTGGGTTAAGAACTTAATTTGTTCCGGAGGTCCATTCTTAACCTGAAACTGTTCTTAACCTGAAGCACCACTTTAGCTAATGGGGCCTCCCGCTGCCGCCACACGATTTCTGTTCTCATCCTGAAGCAAAGTTCTTAACCTGAGGTAATATTTCTGGGTTAGCGGAGTCTGTAACCTGAAACGTCTGTAACCTAAAGTGTCTGTAACCCAATGTACCACTGTAGTTTCCTCTTGGCTGTTCTGCTGCTGCTTTGCCCATCAGTTGCTGCCTAGTCCATCTCTTCTCTCTACTCTGCCCTCAACCTGTGATGGCTACTGGACTTTGAAGGCTCACCATTGAATTTGGGGTGCCAGGCTATACTTGCATCTACCATCTGCACACACAGCCTGCTGTGATCTGTTTTATTCTGACCCTCTCCTGGCCATTCTGACCTCATGAGGATGCTGCCTCCCTGAAGGAGAGAGAGAGAGAGAGAAAGAGAGAGAGAGAGGCCATTGTGACCTCATGTTGATAGTGGCCAATGAAGGAGAGAGACTGGTTTTTGTGTCCTCATGCTGGTGTTGTCCACCTGAAGGAGAGAGATTGGCCTTTATGATCTCATTCTGGTGCTGATAATCATATGAATGATGAATAATAACACAGGGCATTATAGGAACATTATTTGTTAATTATAGGGACAGAACTACCCAAATTATATAGAAATTTATTCATATATGCAACTATAGTGGCAAGAGTGCTACTTGCCCCAAAATGGAAAGAAGCAGAAGACCAAGCAAAGGAAGAATGGATACAAAAACTTATGGAATATGCAGAAATGGTGAAACTTAACGGAAGAATGAGAAATCAAGCTAACAAACTTTTTTTAAAAAGTATGGAAATGGTTTGTTGACTATTTACAGATAAATTTTAAACAGATAAGAACATTGGCAGGATTGTTGCAATAATGTGCAGTTTCAGAAGAGTATATATTTAAAGAAGATGAATAAATGAGCAAATTAAGTTAATTTGGATACGCAGAAGATATTAAAAATAAATTTAAGGAACCACAGAAAGAGGGGGAAGGAAGTCAAGTTTTGAAATGTCAGAATGATTGTAAAATCTGTAAAATGTATAAAGAATACAGTGGTACCTCGGGTTACATACGCTTCAGGTTACATACACTTCAGGTTACAGACTCCGCTAACCCAGAAATATTACCTCGGGTTAAGAACTTTGCTTCAGGATGAGAACAGAAATCGTGCAGCGGTGGCGTGGCAGCAACGGGAGGCCCCATTAGCTAAAGTGGTGCTTCAGGTTAAGAACAGACCTCTAGAACGAATTAAGTTCTTAACCCGAGGTACTACTGTACATTTATACTGTAATGTTTTGAAAAATGTGGTGCTGATGGGTCACCGTTTGAAAGCTTGGCATTACCTTTTCGATTAGGAAGAGGCCCTTCCTCCTGGGACATCTGAATATTTCGGAGAATCTGCGGCAGCTTCCCTGACTCAGCAGGAAAAGCAAGACGCCCTGAAAAAGATGTGAGTGCTCTCCCCTGCTCTCACTCACACACCACATACCTGTTTAAGATGGGAATAGGAAACCTGATAGTGCCAAGGCTGCAGCACAGTCCCGAAAGTCCCCACGTCACTCATGCATATGCATGGTTTTTAATAAAAGCAACTTCCTAGAAATAAACAGCAAAGGCGAACAACTGGAACCCACACAGGGTGGGTGGGAAGGGACTGTTTTTCATTCCTACCCTTCCAGCTTTCTCTCGCAGTTAATTGATCTTGGGGAAAGTTGGGTCTTAGGTGGTCAGGGTAGCGGTCCAGTCACCAGACTAGCTGCCGCATTCTGGATTAGTTGTAGTTTCCGGGTCACCTTCAAATGTAGCCCCAGGTAGAGCGCATTGCAGTCCAAGCAGGAGATAACTAGAGCATGCACCCAGGGCTGTCTTAAGCATATGCGGTGCCAGGGTGCAAAGATCCGCCCAGCATGCACCCCACCCCCAGGTTACCTGGTCCCAGGCGTGCAGGAGGGTGTATCCAGCCGGCCACCTCAGCATCTCTCTGGCTCGGTCACCCCCGAACTTGTGGCGCAGAGCCGCCCACAGTAAAAGGGCCCACCGAGGCGCTCCGACCAACGGCCGGGCTCTTCCCCAAACTCAACGCTCGGGCCCCGGACTCTCGGCCTGGCGCCCCTGAGAGCCCAGTGCCCAGGTGCTCTGCACCCCACCCCTTGCACCTATGGGTAAGACGGCCCTGCATGCACCCCTCTGGCGAGACAGTCTGTGAACAGGTAGGGTCTCAGCCTGCATACCAGATGGAGCTGGTAGACAGCTGCCCTGGACACAGAATTGACCTATAGCATTTGTGTGCTTCTTTCTGCTGCCAGGTATATGGGAGCAGTCCTTGGCCCACGTCGTGTTTTGGGGTGCAATGAGAGGTATTCTACCCCCTTGCTGTTTTTTCTTTCTTTCTGGAAATGGATATGCTTCCTAACCCATCTGTGAGAGTCATCTGTCTAACATGTAGCAATACATATGATGCATTTATTCAGAATCCAAAGTAGAAATTCATTTTGCAACAGGCCAAAATGAAACCCCGTGTCCAAATGAATTGGGCAGGCAGGGCAAAGGTGCTTGTTCCCCTTCGTAAGTTACCAGTTGGCTGGTCAATGTTCCTTTGATCCTTCCCTTGCATTCCCAGAGCTTGCACTGCTTGGGAATTGAATCAGTTCCCAAGGTATAGAATAAAATTTGGGTCCTTTCTCTGTTCGTTTGGAAAGCAGCTGAGGGTCCTCTATGCTTAAGTAATCACTTGGCCAAGGAACATTCCTTTTCTCCTCCGTGCTCTTTACGCCAACCGCAAATATTAGTGTTAGTTGAACTTCAGCCTTCATTATGCTGTGGCCTTTGCACAGAAGACTTACCCCCCACTTTAACTTAGCCTTAAAGCTGAGATTTCCTGACAAAATCCAAGACACTGCCCTCTTCGTTCTGCCTGCGGTTAACAGCCTAGCCTGTTTAAAGTTCATCTGTGCCAGTGGCATGTGCTAGGGAAAGGCATTTGATAGCATGTTGTCTGGGCTTTTCATCTTCCTCATTTTGCCTCCTGAAAGATCACCCAGCTCCTTAACTACATGTTTCCCCAGATAGCCGGGGAACGACTATAACCATGGGCGCATCAATCTGGAGAAGCGAGGACGTGGGTGGGCTGCAGGAAGCCACATGTAGGTCACTTTGAAGCAGTGGTATAACGGCGTTTGCTGGTGCCCGGGGCATGCATGGAGCACAGAGGGCGAATGGAGCCAGGTGGGGGCACACTGCATTGCCTGCCCATCGATGCAGGGAGTTGCCTGGCCAGCCGGCATGGCTCTTGGGGGGCAGAGAGGAGGGCCAGGCTGGGGTTGCCCCATGCCTGCCTCCCTCTGTCTGAGCTCGTTCACCATCCGAGTGACAAGTGAGCGAGCGCTGGCCAGGTGGTCATTCAGCGAGAGGGCCAGGGATGCAGTGGCAAGGCCAGGCCGGGCTCCAGGGCCCAAAGACCCCGGTGTCAGGCAGTGTGGGACTTTTTCAAAAGGTTTTTCTCCACACAACCGTAGGGATACATCTGACAATGAAGAGAATATGGCCAGCGGGGAAGTAGGATGGAAATCCAGTTGATTCTCAGTCTCTTGGCTTCAAGTTTGTTTGTTTCCAGAGGGCTGACTAAGTAGTTTATGGGCTGCCCATCCTCATCTGTTCAATTGGAGGCAGCAGGTCCCTGGATGTAAAGGAAAGCATATGTGGATCTACCTCCATTGGAATGAATCAGCCAACCCATAATAGGTGCACATGAATTCAGCATGGGAATCTCAACACTTCCATACCTCTGCTAAATGTTTCTTTGAAAGATTTTCACCCTGGTCCAAAAATCAACAAGGCAATTTATGATCACACAGCCCCAGAGCTGGCCATGATCAGGGGTCCCTTTACCTTTACCTTTAAAATGCATATTAACATAAAACCAAGGCAGAGAAAACAGAAACATGCATGGTATTTAAATTAAGGATGCACACCAGCATAACAGAAAATCTAAAATGGGTAAGCATTGGCACAAACCTCAAGTCATGTGGCAAGTTGTGAAAATATGGAGGTTTGGTCATCAAATTTTATGGGTCTGTGGCCTTCCGTGCCCCAATTTTTCAGGCTCTCCCTCTCTGGAATCCATAAATGAAATGGACCAGCCCCTAGAACTCCCAGAACCATCCCTCTCACCTGTTCTTGGCCCCAGTCTTACCTGGATATAGTAGCTCATAGAAGGGCTTCCATAGTCTTGGAAAGTGCTGCAAAGATATACAACAACCAGTATCAAGTCTGCAAGGAAACATGGGAAATGTATTTCCAAAACAACATTCCTCGATCTAGGATTACCAGCGTCCTGCCCTCTAGATGTTGTGGGCTACATCTCCCTTTGGCCATACTGGCAGTGAAGGGAGTTGGAATCTAAAACATCTGGAAGATGTTTTGGCTACCCATTCTCTGCTGCCATGAGCATCCAGAAGATGTTCGTCACAGTCATTCCCCCAGAATCGTTTTCCAATGTGGACTGGGAAGAGAGGGTTCTCTCTAATATTAAATCACAGGACTGAGAATGGTGTGCTATGTTCATCTGCTATAATCTGACGTCCGCTGTGTTAATGAAAACGGCGTACAATTTGTGCAAGCCGAAAAGTCTAGAATCCCTCTCTGGGCGCATATGTATTTATCTTGCTTTGTTTTTATTTTTATTTTCCTGAATACATTGTCTTTCAGTGGGGAAGGATGTGAAGACAACGTGCATTGTGGGTTGTAACATCTGGATAAAATTCCGCCCTGTCCTGTGGATTTGGACCCGAAGCCCTGCACAACTCATTCTTTCGTAAATCCAATTTCCCCAATGCAGACGGCGGCGGCTTGATCCTACCCATACTGGGCAAGCCGTAGGTGTTTGCCAAGACAATAAGCAGGCTTGTCATTGACAAAAGCCGATCCTCCCTTAGCCTTCCTGAATTAGTAGAAAGAGCAAAGCTGTTGTGAGCTACGCATTATTAAAGAAAAATATCTCTTTTTAAAATTATTATTAGAGTGAAGAGGACCAAAACAAAGAAAGCTGACAAGAGCAAGCAGCCCAGCAAGGACACCGTGAAAGTGTATCTTGGCTCTCTGCACTCAGACAGGGAGTAGGAAGAATGCATCTCAAGCTCCTTCCGATGCTCAGCCCGAAGCAAAAAACGTAGGCGTGGAGCTCGACCAAAGGATTGCATAAATACAGCTGAGAGCAGCTTGGGGCTTCCTGTTTCAGAATGGGACAAGTGATGTGAATTGGAGACAGCCGAGCCGTGCAGCCGGCCAGCAAAAACTTCATTTTGCGGCGTGGTTAGACAGGGCTCCGACGCAGGAACCCTCGGCAGTGCTGTGAGTCAGCAGCCCTGTCGCATCCAAACCAAAGTCAAAGGGTGACTGAAACGACTGCTGTCCTGTCCTGCAGGAGCAATAAGGTTGTCTCTGAGGCAGGATCACTCTGTTCCCAGACTTGCAGTCGTTCTGGTTGTCCGGGGACATCTTTCAGAGAAGTTCCCCACCCCCAAATCCCACATTGTTTTTTCTACACAAGGCTTTGGCAGGAACCAAGTCTGATGGAGAGTTGCTTACTCGAAGAAAAAGCCTTCCTGAGAGACTTGTTTTTATGAGAAATACGACAGCCCCGTCAGGCAGACAAACCAAAACCGACTGCAGTCACCAAAGAATAACCCTTAACGCTTAACCCCTCATATGCCAAGCTTGCAGAGAGACTCATTCAATGTGTGTGTGTGTGTGTGTGTGTGTGTGTGTGTGTGTGTGTGTTGACTGGGAATTGCGGGGGTTGTGGGTTGGGGGAAAGGCAATTCTAAAAGCAAGCCACAGAAAAAGTTCCCCAAATTTAAAGCTATCATGATTCTTTCTTCTGCCAGGGCCATAGTTAATATATATTGGTTTCTTGGGGGCCTTGCTAAGTACCTGCAAGTATCATCTAAATGGGCATTTCTCCTGAACCTTCTTAAGGTTTCAGATCCTTGACATCACTGAAATGTAACAAGAAACAAGTTCCATATAGCATTGTATTCTACACCTGGTAGTGATCTACAACAGGTAATTGGAGAAGTGAGTTTTGATCTGTTTTTGGCTTCCCTCAAATACCCTTCTTCATTTTGTCATGAATCCATTATGGGCCTTTATCTGCTGCAGTTGTTTACAGCCTAATTGTCATCGTTTACTTCCATGGGAATCGAACTGGGATTTAGGTTCTTTTGCCCCTATTTCTCTCGGTCTCATTCCTGTTTTTTTGTATAGCTTTTAATATGCAAAAGCCATTTAGAAGAAATAGAGTGCGCTGAATGGAATATATTTTCCCAAACAGCAGGTTGGGAAGAGAGAGAGGCAGAAAGGATAAGATGTAGCCCACTCCTGTACCTCGAATCCACTTAAATTTGTTTGGAGCTAAACCTCTATTATTGGATTATTATGAGATTTACTATTCACTTCACTCACATTTCTTTCTCCATTGCAATAAATGTTTACGAGGACATTAAAACTGCATCAGAATTGCTGTAAGGAGACCTGAGATCTAAGAGCTCGCAAAACTAGGCAGTGCAATTGATCAGGGAGATAATACACCCATTTTGTTTACTTGTCTGATGCACGTTTGCCCCCATTTTATGCTTGCGAAAACTGCTGAAAGGATCTGATTGGTCCAAGATCATTTAGTAAAGTTTCATGGAAAGTGGAGATTCAAACTGCTGTGATATTCCACCCATATCACT
This sequence comes from Podarcis cretensis, assembly GCF_951804945.1. NCBI lineage: Eukaryota > Metazoa > Chordata > Lepidosauria > Squamata > Lacertidae > Podarcis > Podarcis cretensis. The sequence continues at coordinate 111,945,437 of NC_137172.1, read as the reverse complement.
GCCCTTGTGCAGTGATTGGTATACTCAGCTGTTTCCAGTGTTGGTTGCCTATGGGGGGCTGCATGAAAAGTGGCAGACGACTGCTTGTATGTGAGCTAGGCAGTCGCTTCATTCCACAATTTGTTTTCAATTCTCTCTTTTTAATATTTAATTTTTATTAAATTTTCTGTTTTACAATTTAGAATACTCATTTCACCAGCCTTAAACTATCGATGACTTCCCTTCTTCTCCTTCCATGGTTCATTTTGCATAACATAAATCCCTGCATGTTTTATATAAACCAAACGATTCAGTATTTCAGTATTACACCCATCAAAACTTACCTAAACTGTTGAATTTATCTTAATGGCGCCAACGTTTTCAGGTGTACACAATTCGCCCCCATATATTCAATAAACGTTTTCCAGTCTTCTTTAAACGTATGTTCTTCTTGTTCTCTTATTCTATATGTTAGGTCCGCAAGTTGCGCATATTTCATCAGTTTGAGTCAGGCTTCCTCAAACTCGGCCCTCCAGATGTTTTGTCCTACAACTCCCATGATCCCTAGCTATCAGGACCAGTGGTCAGGGATGATTGGAATTGTACTCTCAAAACATCTGGAGGGCCGAGTTTGAGGAAGCCAGGTTTAAGTTGTTGTTCTTCTTTAGTTGGAACCTCGCTCATTTTCCTTTTTTGGGCTAACAAAACACGGGCCGCAGTAGTGGCTTACATAAATAACCTTTTTTGACACCTAGGAATTTCCATCTGAATTATCCCCAACAGAAAGGAGTCTGGTTTCCCCCCGAAAAGTGCTTTGAAACATTTTTTTTCAATTCATTATAAATTATTTCGCAATACTCTTTTACCCTTTTACAGGTCCACCACATATGAAAGCACATACCCTCAACCTCATTGCATCTCCAATACTTATCTGATTCAGTTTTATACATCTTAGAAAGGCTACTCGGAGTTAGGTACCATCTGTAAACCATTTTCAGGTAGTTCTCCTTCAAGGAATAAAATGCTGTTTTCTTTTTTCTACCTTTTGTGTCTTGCCCCATGGGGCAAAGAGCTGTTTCAGAAAGTGATTTCAGCTGAGAAAAACAGCACAGAGGACAGGATAAAAAAAAAAAACCCTCCCCTTTTACCAGCATTGCGATCCTGATCAGAAAATGTTCTGTTTAAGAAACCTCGTTGGATCTCGCAATGGCTAGCTCGCCTTGTTTGGCTCTAAATTACAACAGTAATCTTTTATTTTTCAAAAAGTTAAGTAGGCATGCAGTGACTTGCGCATAGGAAATCGCCCTGTTCTATTTTGTTTTCTTAAAAAATAATCATTTTTTTGTCCATTAAGAGATTCTCTCCCCGCTTTGTCAAGACTCATTTACTAGATTTATTCTATGAGTCTTAGCATGTTTGAGCAAGTAGGGCCCAAACATCACAGCTTTAGTTTCTTAAATACTTGAAATCCTTTCCTTGTATAAGGAGGAGGGGGAAACTCAGTACTCCATTTAAACAATTACAGAAGGAAAGTTTATGATCTCATGTAGTGTGTATAGTATATTAGTAGACTGAATGGATCTGTGGGTATATCTGAATTTTCTTTCTTGGGGGAATACCCTTTTAATCAAATTTCCCCTTAATTGAATAATGAATAGAATGAAATGCTCCTGTTTTTCATCATGAAGTTTAAGAAAGGGCACACATCAGTAAAGGATATCATGGATGTTGTGTAGAACCACTAGGTACTACACCATTCTTGGTCTTCTTTTTTGGTGATCACTCGCAGCCGAGTAAGATTGTCTTCCATAAACATGGTTTTAACAGTGAGTCCGTAAGTGACTGTGGAGGCCAATTCTGGATCCACACGTCCTTCCACAGTGGGGACATTGGTTTCCGGGCGGGAGTTGATCATGGTGTGGATTTGCCAAGCGTGCCTTCCTCCTAGCACGTTTCTCCCTTGCATCCTGAGTTTGAGTGTCTTCAAAGCCCATGACACCTTTGGTAAAGGCTGTTCTCCAACTGGAGCTCTCGAAGGCCAGTGTTTCCTAGTTGTCAGTGTTTATACTACATTTTTTTAGATTTGCCTTCAGACAGTCTTTAAACCTCTTTTGTTGACCACCAGCATTACGCTTTCCATTTTTAAGTTTGGAATAGAGTAGTTGCTTTGGAAGACAACCATCAGGCATCCACACAACATGACCATTCCAACGAAGTTGATGTTGAAGAATCATGGCTTCGACACTGGTGATCTTTGCTTCTTCCAATACACTGGTATTAGTTTGCCTGTCTTCCCAGGTGATGTGTAAAAAATTTTGGAGACACCATTGATGGAATCTCTCGAGGAGTTGGAGATGGTGTTTATCTACTTGCACTTTGAGGTGCTTTCGAACTGCTAGGTTGGCAGGAGCTGGGACAGAGCAACGAGGACTCACCCCGTCGCAGGGATTCGAACCGCTGACCTTCCGATCAGCAAGCCCAAGTGGCTCAGTAGTTTAGACCACAGCGCAACCTTCTCCCTTAGCTGTAGTCTAACCACATCTAGAGGGCTGCATTCTGATCTAGAGAGACGGGGCCATTTCTTAGGGACAGAGACTTCTGTGACTTGGAAATCTCGCTTGAGGGAAGTGTGGCATTGATGACGGTTATCTCCAGCGAAAGGGGATGAAGGTTTGTTTTAGTGAGATCATGTGGAAAGGGCCTTATGGCAGGTGTGTTTGCAGAGCTGAGTGCACTGGGAGCACAAATGAGTTGAGTGGATGAGTGCAGTTTTGGGTTGCAGGGGGAGGGGCTGTGGCCATAACAGCGAATGTAGCCTGGAAACTTGGATATAACTGAGTGGGTGTCTTGCACAAATTAGCAGGGAGTGTCACTTCATTGCTTTTGGTTCTGATATTTCCACACCAGGAGTGTCCAAGAACGAAGATTTTATTACACTGGGGGTCAGTGCATTGTGAACTTCGATTTAGTCTTCCAGTGCAAACATTCATTTGGATCTAAGTATAGGCTTATAGACAGCAATTGTTCTCTGAGGCATCTATGGTGCTCTTAAAACACAGATTAGCAACATATATCAAGGGGGGAGGAATTGTGAAAAAGAAGGAAAGTTTTCTGCAGATGTCAAACAGTAGGTTTAAATGACCTTAAAAAAAATAATATAGTACCATCTCATTGCAAAGAACTGAACAATGGAAGATAGTAATTAATTATCCCAGCATACCAGGTCTGAAAGAACAGTATTTATGAAGGACTACATAAGGGTGGTGCTGTGGGTTAAACCACAGAGCCTAGGGCTTGACGATCAGAAGGTTGGCAGTTTGAATCCCTGCGACAGGGTGAGCTCCCGTTGCTCGGTCCCTGCTCCTGCCCACCTAGTAGTTTGAAAGCACGTCAAAGTGCAAGTAGATAAATAGGTACCGTTCCGGTGGGAAGGCAAACGGCGTTTCTGTGCGCTGGTCTGGTTCACCAGAAGTGGCTTAGTCATGCTGGCCACATGACATGGAAGCTGTACGCCAGCTCCCTCGGCCAGTAAAGCGAGATGAGCGCTGCAACCCCAGAGTTTTCTGCGAGTGGGCTTAACGGCCAGGGGTCCCTTTACCTTTTACACATGTAATACAGTGGTACCTCAGGTTAAGTACTTAATTCGTTCTGGAGGTCCGTTCTTAACCTGAAAATGTTCTTAGCCTGAAGCACCACTTTAGCTAATGGAGCCTCCCGCTAGTGCCGCGCCGCCGGAACACGATTTCTGTTCTCATCCTGAGGCAAAGTTCTTAACCTGAGGTACTATTTCTGGGTTAGTGGAGTCTGTAACCTGAAGCGTATGTAACCTGAAGCATATGCAACCTGAAGCGTATGTAACCCGAGGTACCACTGTACTTGTAAGATGTAACAGGAAAATGTGGTCAGCTGCAAGAATGATGTAATGGAGATTGACGGATAACAACTGAAAAGTAAATAACAAATGATGCAGCTATGGGATGAAATGATGGACTTACGTTTGCAACAGGCACAGGAAACCTGATTTTAAGAAATTGTATTAAAGTAATTTGGTTGGATTTGTAATAAGTTGGAAAATTAATAAAAATAATTGGGGGGGATAGTGGAACACGTATGAGTCAGAGTTCGCCCCCTGTGAACCTATTTCCTTAGACTTGCAGTCCTGTCAAACAGTTCATGTCTATTTTTAGAATGCTTTTAAATTATTTTTAGAATGTATATAATTGTACTTCTTTGAATGCTGTTTCCTGCCCTGGGCTCTTTTGGGAAGAAGGGTGGAATATAAATACTAGTAGTTGTTGTTATTGTTTGTTTGTTTTCATTGGGGCTTATTGAAAGGACCATTCTGTCTTATTCTGCCCCTAATCTTTGAAGCATTTTTTTTTTTTTTTTGGTGGTAGTAACATTTGCTACACTTTGTGTTGGCTAGCAATATTATTACAGACCCCCAACGTCTTTTTTTTCTTTTTTCTTTTTTTGGCCAAGGGGATTTGCATATATGACATAAGATTTTTTAAAATACATAAGACACATTTAATTGTGTCTAATAGCAGGTATAAGGGACACGGGTGGCACTGTGGGTTAAACCACAGAGCCTAGGACTTGCCGATCAGAAGGTCAGCAGTTCGAATCCCTGTGACAGGGTGAGCTCCTGTTGTTCGGTCCCTGCTCCTGCCAACCTAGCAGTTTGAAAGCACCTCAAAGTGCAAGTAGATAAATAGGTACTGCTCCGGCGGGAAGGTAAACGGCGTTTCCATGTGCTGCTCTGGTTTGCCAGAAGTGGCTTAGTCATGCTGGCCACATGACCCAGAAGCTGTACGCCGGCTCCCTCGGCCAATAAAGCGAGATGAGCGCTGCAATCCTAGAGTCATCCGCGACTGGACCTAATGGTCAGGGGTCCCTTTACCTTTACCTTTTAATAGCAGATATGGAAAGTTCTAATGATATTGCTGATCAGAGGCACTCCCCAAAAATAATCTTACATGGCCTGAAATTGTGTTTTTGTGTTAGGAGACTCAACCCTCTATAACAAATCAATGTGTCATATCTGGTCCATTTCAGAAAGGTTTACATAGTTATGTGCCATTTCAGTTTACAGGTTACGTTTTTCTGGGCTCTGCAGTCTCCTCTTCCTAATCTGGTCTGGTTTGTCCCTACCTGCTTGATTTAGTTCAGGAGATAAATTTTGAGTTGTGCCAGTGGCTCATTGGGCCTAATTTTAAATGTACACCCAGTGCGTGGATAATTAAAGGTGATTTCCAGAAGTTAATGTGGGGGTTTTGAAAAGCGTGGGAAGAAGATCCAGTTCTTAGTATTGTCTCCCAACTGAGACTTATTGGAGCTTATTGTGCTTCTATTCGTCTCCTTAGTGGATGTGTGGGGTTTTGTGTCATTGTCGCTTGTGTGGGTTCTCTTTCAATTCGCTTGTTGTATTTCCTTGGTGGTGAGACAGGTGGCCAAGGGTGTGGTTGATTGTCTTTGGTTGGCTGTAGTGTGTGAGAGGGTGGGTTTTTGGGTCAGGTCAGCCATATTGATTCTTATGCTATTATTGTTGTCTTGTTGGGCTGTGTAAACGATAACAGGGAACCATACTGGGGTGAAGGTGCCTTCTTCTATTTGTCCCCATGTCAGTTTCAGTTTATTGGTTAGGGTTTTTTTTTCTAGTAAGGCTGTTTCCCATACTATTCCATACCATTGATCCATATTTACTCCTGACAGTTCTCTCTAGTGCTGGCAATGACGTTTCTGGCTGCTGAGACTAGGTGGGTTATGAGCTTTTTGTGATGTGAGTGGGCATTATTATCTTGGAAGCTGTTCAGTAGGGCCAGTTCTGGGGTGACTTCTAATACTTGCTTAGTTATTTTGCATATTTCTTGTGGGACTGATGTCCAGAAGAGTTGGATTTGGGGACATTCCCACCACATGTGGAGGTATGTGAAGGCCAGACAAATTACTTTGATGGCTGAGACAGGAAATCCTAGAAGCATTCCCTTCCTTCCCATCCCTAACAAAGGAGGGAGGGAATTATAGTAACGCTAATACATTAGGCATGTAATGAATTTGCTGCCCTTTCATGAAACCCCAAATCAGCTGCCTAAAGCTGATTTCAGTGGATGTGACCTGTGCCTAAACACTTGTCCTGTATGTAAAAAAGGTAAAAAGGACCCCTGTACAGTTAAGTCCAGTCAAAGACGACTATGGGGTTGTGGCACTCATCTCACTTTCAGGCCAAGGGAGCCAGAGTTTGTCCACAGACAGGTTTCTGGGTCATGTGGCCAGCATGACTAAACCGCTTCTGGAGCAGCAGAACACCTTGATGGAAACCAGAGCTCACGGAAACACCATTTACCTTCCCATCACAGCAGTACCTATTTATCTACTTGCACTGGTGTGCTTTCAAACTGCTAGGTTGGCTGAAGCTGGAACAGAGCAATGGGAGCTCACCCCATTGCACGGATTTGAACTGCTGACCTTCTGATCAGCAAGCCCAAGAGGCTTGCCTGTATAATACAGTTTTGTCCTGTATTTCAGGCCTTCTCTCTCTCTCTCTCTCTCTCTCTGCCAAGTTAGGCATCCTCTCCAAATGCATATGTTTGAAAGGGTGTGTGAAATGTCATATATTTAAGCTCCGAGTAGCCAAGCACAGACAAGAGCTACAAATTCATGTTTATGTGCCTGTGCGACAGATTCCAGAGGGGCCATCCTGTTAGGCTGCAACAGATTGTAATGGATTGCTTTGAATTCACTTCGGCACCCAGATGAAAAAGAAAAAATCAGCCCCCAAATGCCCCGCCTGGCCCTGTCCTGTACTTTGCCAAAACAAAGGTGGCGGCCCTAGTCTACATGATAGCATGAACTGCTATTAAATGTGGTTATCCCTCATTTGCAGGAAGGGCAGCAGAAAAAGCATGTTGTATCGATAACTGTGTTGTAGAACATGGATGATCTTGAAGCAGCATGGCGGTGTCTGCTTCCCTTCCTAACCTCTGATTTGGTAACCCTTTCAGTCTGCTCTTTGGAAAGAATGAGGCATGACAATGGAAAGGAGACAAAGCCTCAACCTTCAAAATAATTTTGCTTCCAATTTGTTACCATCACAGCAGCCCCCTTGCTTGCATTAAACATGGAGATCAAGGCCCACAGAGAAAAGCAGCAACAAAGTGCCCATCCTTGGCAGAAGGATAACAACTTGAGTGAATGGCGTTTGTTGGATCTTTGCACAAACGGTACAAAGAGAGCTTCACCACCCACCCCAAAACCACAAAGAATGAAAGGGGTCTGGGCTCAGTTGTTCTAAAGCTCATGTTTAGATGCCAGAACAACTGAAACAAAGAAGCAACAGGATTTTTAAGCAAGCCCTGGGGTAGCCATTCTCAACCTTGGAGACTCTTGGCACAGGTTCTGGTTATTCGGTGATGGAGGAAATGCCCTCTGCGCATGCTCACAGGCACATCTTGTTCAAGTTCTAAAGCCGACACTGAAACCTGGTTTGAGCACTTCATCGAATCCAAGACACTTCTCCTGAGAATTAGGACATACAGTGGTACCTCGGGTTAAGTACTTAATTTGTTCCGAATGTCCATACTTAACCTGAAACTGTTCTTAACCTCAAGCACCACTTTAGCTAATGGGGCCTCCTGCTCCTGCCACGCCACCGCTGCACAATTTCTGTTCTCATCCTGAAGCAAAGTTCTTAACCTGAAGCACTATTTCTGGGTTAGTGGAGTCTGTAACCTGAAGCGAATGTAACCCGAAGCGTATGTAACCCAAGGTACCACTGTACTAGGACATCTCCTTATTTGGGGAATGTTTAAATTGTATCTCTCTGTTTTTCGGTGCACTATTAGAGTTGCTGCTTTATGCAACTTGATCCCTCTAAGCCCGAAAATCTTTCTGCTTCCTTAAACATTTGCATCATACTGTTTCAGATCCACGAAGAAGGCGACCCTCCTTGCAGTATCCTATCTGGTTCCACGGGGTGAGTGTTCTGCTAGAGCTACTGCCCTGTGAAAGTTGCAGGGCTGAGGAATGGCTAGCACGTTGGGTGATCTGCTTTCTTTCATTTTGTCACTTTCTATTTGTCCTACCATTTATGCCCGCACAGAGCCCTCCGCTTTGGCCGGGAGCCTCCATTGAGCATGCAAGGGAGGCAGATCTGATATTGCCATATTTGGCTCTAGTATAAATATTGCTCGCTTGGGTAGGTGAGTTTTGGTCAGGAAGGAACGGGCTGGATTTCACAAGAACAAAGTTGACAGAAAACAAATTTGTTTATGAAGTAACTCTAGAAGCAAACTTTTTCCAGCCTCCAGCTGACTCATTATCCGAAGCACAAACATTCATTATTCTGTGTGAGGCCTCTCTCTGACAGACAAAAAAGAAAATCTGTGGGTGCCTCTTCTAAACTAGTATACTGTGAAACAGTAAGATGCAATTTCCACTCAGATAAACACAGTCAAGTCTTGTTTCTTAAGCTGAAACATTCTTTGCTTTCCTTTTTGTTTCTGCAGCAGAGGAAACAACGAACCGCAATAGTAGTTTCATATTTCAGAATCCTTTATTTTGAGCTCTCTCCTGCAGCGGTCGAGTAGCTATGTGAATATTCTATCGGTGGTCCCTCCATTATGAATTTGAATTTAAGGCTGCTCTTTGTCTTACGTTCCTTATCTTGTTTATCTTCCAGCTGCAGCCCCAACGGTCTTGCAGACGGGGAACTGAAGTTAATTTACTTGGCCCAATAACCACATCTGTAGTTGGGATGCTGGCAAAGTTCACCAAGCTCAGAAAGAGGCTTTCACAAGTCCATCTCAAAGCAAAGAGAAGCTCTTCTGCTCCCACATTTCTCCAATAGCTCAGGATTTAATCCGAGCCAGAGAAGAATTCCCAGCTTCCTCTGTAAAAGGAGCAGCCAAAGTTGTGCCTTCCAGGTGTTGTTGGATTACAACTTTCATTGTTCTTATGCTTGGCAATGCTGGCTGGAGCTGTTAAAAGCTGTATAGTCTAACAACTAGAGCAGGGGTCAGCAAAGCACGCATGCGCAAACGCTATTTCTGGCGCCCCTTCCGGCGTGGAGGAGGCATGCGCAGCTTTCCATTGGCTGCAGGTGTCACAGTCCGGTTCACAGGCAACCAAAGTCCCAGCTGGGGACGTCGGGACCGGGGGCAAGATGGTGGGGTGGGAGCAGGAACGGGAGTCCAGAAGCCAGGAGTCAGAAAGCCAAGAGTCCAAGCGTCAGAGAGCTGGGAGTCAAGAAGCCAAGGGTCCGAGGGTCAGGAAGCAAGGAGTCACAAAGTCAGGGGTCCGAGGATCAAGAACCAAGGAGTCAAACGCAGCAAGGCAGGGAATGTCTTGCTGTGGCAAAGAGCCGAAGGGAAAATGCTGACCTTATATCCCTTCCCGGCTCTTGCCACCAGGTGCTGTGAGTTACCAATCGGCCTCATCTGTGTGGCTGTGCCTTGCCTCTTCAGAACAAACTTAGGAAGGCCCCAGTCCTGCAGAGTCCTATAGTCACAGGGCCTGGCTCCTGCACGCACACCCAACAGCAGGAGCTGGCCAGCATCGCACCTGCTCTGCTCCGTGCTGGTTTAGCACGGCGCATGGGAGCCAATTGAGCAGGGGGCAGGGGGCACCGAGCGGGCGGCGGTGGGCCATGGGCCAGTTAAACGACCCCCATGGGCCCCTTGTGGCCCATGGGCCTTAGGTTGCCGACCCCTGAACTAGAGGGCCACAGCTTGGTTACTCCTGCCACCTTCACTATGCCTTCTAGTTCCTTAACGTCTTCTTTTGATAATAATTTTTATTAGTTTTCAATTACAGTACTATAATAGCCTCATTATAACAATGCCAAATTATAATACAGTTACTAATACCAATCATTCAGATACCAAGTTATATAATTTAGGTGCCCCCCCCCCATGTGCTAGAATTGATGTTTTGATGATTTTCTTTATTTTTGCATTCCAAAGTTTTATTAATTTCAATTACACTGCAGTCAAGATAATCCTTTAAACGACAACTGCAGTATTAACAGCTTCCATTCGTGTTGACACGTTAAATGACTTATGAAACTGCAAGTGAGGCACTCAATCTATATATCCTTATATTCTTCCTGTGTGCGGCAATTATTCTGTCCATGATGTTTCTTCCACCTAGTGCCTTAACTTCAAAGCTTTCTTCCAGCCACAAAACACATCACTTTCAGTGGCTTTTCTAACTGGCATGCTTCTATTGGGCTTGGAGGGCTTCACGAAGGGGGTCTTGAAGGGATGGGTGGGCATTTTCCCCATCCCATTGTAGGATGGTTTTATAAAAAATAATCCAAGATGTTCTGGAGAAACAGGAGGACCCTGGATCATTTTGGAGCTAATCTAAGGTGAGTTAGGGAGAGATCACCTCTCTTCAACTTGTATCCACCCCTGCTGGGCACCGTTGCCTCTCATATTTATTTGCCATCTTGTGTCTGCAGCTGGCAATTCGCAAAGGGAGCCTTCTTTTCAAGGGAAATGTGCAGAGAAGGCTTGACTTCAGGTGCTCTACCAAAGCCTTCCTACCCACCCAGAGAGAGGCATAGACCCCAAAGGTCAGAAATGATCTACAGATATCCCTAGAGGTAGAGGCAAATGGCAGGTCCAGTTTTCAGCTTCCTAAGTGAGTGGCTGGGTGGCATTGTGGGTTAAATCACAGAGCCTAGGACATGCCAATCAGAAGGTCAGTGGTTTGAATCCCCACAATGGGGTAAGCTCCCGTTGCTCTGTCCCAGCTCCTGCCAACCTAGCAGTTCGAAAGCACAGCACATTGAAGTGCAAGTAGATAAATAGGTACCACTCTGGTGGGAAGGTAAACGGCGTTTCCGTGCACTGCTCTGGATCGCCAGAAGTGGCTTAGTCATGCTGGCCACATGACCTGGAAGCTGTATGCCGGCTCCCTTGGCCAATAAAGCAAGATGAGTGCTGCAATCCCAGAGTCGTCCGTGACTGGACCTAATGGTCAGGGGTCCCTTTACCTTTTTAAGTGAGTGGCATGTGACCCTTTGCTACCCTTAGGAGACGGCTGATGGCTTGTTTTGCCTGCTGCTTCTGCTCCACACACTCCAGCAAATCTCTTTGAAGTGATCTTATTATTATTATTTACAGTGGTACCTCGGCTTACATACGCTTCAGGTTACATACGCTTCAGGTTACACACTCCGCTAACCCAGAAATAGTGCTTCAGGTTAAGAACTTTGCTTCAGGATAAGAACAGAAATTGTGCTCCGGCGGCACGGCAGAAGCAGGAGGCCCCATTAGCCAAGTGGTGCTTCAGGTTAAGAACAGTTTCAGGTTAAGAACGGACCTCTGGAACGAATTAAGTACTTAACCAGAGGTACCACTGTAATTTGAATCCATTGTTTCTGGTCCTACCCTCTAGAGCAGGAGAAAACAAGCTTGCGCCATCTCCCATGTGATGGTCCTTTAGATATTGAGTACTTAACCTGAGGTATCACTGTATTGAGTTTATATACCGCCCTATACCCGGAGGTCTCAGGGCACTGCACAGAAAAGATCACAACATATATAATCTGAATAAAAACAGCAACCCAAGAACCACCCCCACCCCCCGGAAAGAGCCATATTTTAAAAGGGTATAGGATGTCAAATAGATCAATCAACGGCCTGGTTAATAAGCAACGTTTTTGCCTGGCGCCTAAAGGTATGTTATGATGGCACCAGGCAAACTTCCCAGGGGAGAGCATTCCACAGACCGGGAGCCACTGCAGAGAATGCCCGTTCTCGTGTTGCCACCCTCCAGACCTCTCGAGGAGGAGGCACACGAAGGAGGGCCTCAGAAGATAATCTCAGGGTTCAGGTAGGTTCATATGGAAAGAGGCGGTCCTTGGAGTATTGCGATCCTGAGCCGTTTAAGGCTTTATAGGTCAAAACCAGCACTTTGAATTGGGCCTGGAAACTAATTGGTAGCCAGTGCAGTCGGACCAGGATCAGTGTAATATGCTCAAACCATCTTGCTCCGGTGAGCAACCTGGCAGCTGAATTCTGCACTAGCTGAAGTTTCCAAACAGTCTTCCGAGGCAGCCGTACATATGCATTGCAGTAAACTTGCTGCTTAGAAGACAGTTGAAGTGTCGCACTGCGTGCGGGTGGCACTGTGGGTTAAACCACAGAGCCTAGGACTTGCCAATCAGAAGGTCGGCGGTTCGAATCCCCGCAATGGGGGGAGCTCCCGTTGCTCGGTCCCTGCTCCTGCCAACCTAGCAGTTCGAAAGCACGTCAAAATGCAAGTAGATAAATAGGTACCGCTCCGGCGGGAAGGTAAACGGCGTTTCCATGCGCTGGTCTGGTTTGCCAGAAGCGGCTTAGTCATGCTGGCCACATGACCCAGAAGCTGTATGCCGGCTCCCTCGGCCAATAAAGCGAGATGAGCGCCGCAACCCTGGAGTTGGCCACGACTGGACCTAATGGTCAGGGGTCCCTTTACCTTTACTGTGTGGAGCAATCCCAGACTTCCGTTAGGGAAAACCTCCACTTTATAGGGAGGAGAGAGATGTAAGAAGTGGTGCACGTGGCCTTTTAATGAACGCCTCGTTGCCATCTGGGATGCCATGAGCCTGTCACACCAGCATAAGAGACTTTGCTGCTCTTCAGCTCAGCATTCACACTGTACAAGCACTGCTTGTTACCCTGCAAAGGACTCATTATCTCTAATTGGTTTGTTTGAACCTGCAGTGGGAGGCAGCTACAAAATGAGCAACTGTCCTTGTGACTATGGCAGATACAATCTGATGGGAATGAATGAAGCCGGGGCTCTTTGCACTCCGAAGCTGGGAGTGGTGCTTTTAATCTTGAGAGCCATTTCCTTAGGAAGGCAGCAGGGCTACTCTAAGGAAGGCTTGCAGGAAGCAGCTGAAACATTACGTGATCCAGTAATTTAAACTCTCTTAAGGCCATTTCCTAACAGCAGCGGGCCAGAATGCTGTTCGCAAATCCTGTTTTGGACTACAACTCCCATCATCCTAAGACAACATGGTGTGCTGGCTGGGGCGGATGGGATCTGTAGTTCAAAACACCTGGAGGGCAGCAAGTTGGAAAAGGCTGGTCTTAGCTGCGGGGAATGGGCGCTTCTCTTATCTATCTTAAAACTGGTTTTTAATGACAGGGGCTCGTGCTTTTCCAGCAAGTTGTATGTTTAGACATTTTGGCAGAGAATTCACTACCTTTATAAACTGGTGTGCTGCCACAGAATCCAGAGCAAGCTGTCGTGTGCTTTTTGGGGGGTGTTTGGGGAGAATAAATCTCAAAGTGTATTTTAACAAGAGCAACACCCCCACATCTCTTTGCTGCTTGTAAGGACGGCGCTTCTAGCTGTTGGTATACATGGGGAATAGTAGAAACTCCTGACTCTTCAAGCTTAGTCACTTCAGTGCAGTAATTTTCCTTACCCGCTTATATTCCATTGCAGCAACAGTGTCTATCACAGAGGTGATCATTTTCCAGAATATGTGAGAAGGTTGGACCTTCTAGACCAGCGTTTCCCAAACTTGGGTCTCCAGCTGCTTTTGGACTACAGTTCCCATCTCCCTCCAACCACTGGTCTTGCTAGCTAGGGATGATGGGAGTTGTAGTCCAAAAACAGCTGAATTGGGAAACACTGTTCTAGACTAAGTTTCTACAAAACCAAAGTTCAACTGAGTCTGCATCTAACTCAGCCTTTCTCAACCTTGGGTCCCTAGGTGTTGCGGAACTACAATTCCCATCATGCTAAAGGGTTGTAGATCAAGAACATATGCGAACCCAATGTTGAGAAAGGCCGAACTCAATGACTAGCTGCAGCACTGGGATATATTCTCTCCACCCCCCATACCCCACCCATTCACATTTCAAAGTCAATATCAAATTGCTGTCGGCCACCGTGCCCAATTTCAAGTGTGCCTGCCCTAAAACATGGAAGGATGAAGCTACCAAGAGCGGCTTTTCCGCTGCGGTGTGTTTTGCTCAAAGATACACAATTAATCCAGAGCTTCTGAGTAAAGGTACAGATTTCAGAAGGGCAAGTTCCTGCTCACTTTCCACCATGATAATAAGCACTTTGCTGGTGAAAAGGATTCTGGGTTCAAGGCTTTCTTGAAGAAACCTTACAGAACAGCCTCAAGGGCATGATAAGAAGGTATGGGATACCCCAACGCCACTGAAACTGAGCACCTCTGCTCAGTGCCTGGGCCACCTTGTGACCGCCATCTTGAGCTCCACGATGCAAGAAAAGTGAGACAGGGCCGTTGAAGCATAAAAGAAACCAGGCCAAAGACCGTTGAGATAAATAAGGCCGTTCCACTTGCATCCATCACCAACACAACCTTGTTGGAGACAGGACTTGGAGAGCCCACAAAACCAGATTTGGAAAGGGGCTTTAGCCACCAGTGCTTTCAAAAAACTGGTCATTAATACACTTTCATTGAGTCATCCTCTCGATCTCAGTGAGAACAATCCAAAAACAGATCAAGTTTACAGCCCTGACAGTTCTCCTTCTGGACCCGGGGTAGGCGGTGGGAATCCCAACATGCACATTATGTAGTCCACCGAGTATACCCCAATGAAACCACTGGGTTGCCCCATGGTAGGAGCTGGAGGTGAACAGCTTTATATTGCTTACTCCTATAGCGTAGCTCTGGGACGCGGGTGGCACTGTGGGTTAAACCACAGAGCCTAGGACTTGCCGATCAGAAGGTCAGCGGTTCGCATCCTCGCGACGGGGTGAGCTCCCGTTGCTCGGTCCCTGCTCCGATGAAATTTATTTTGAAGGCTGGCATAGAAGTACCTTAAGTAAAAGAGTGTCCTATCCCGAACGATCCTTCTTTGAAAAGTGGATGTATAGTGTCTATTCACCTTTTTCTCTCCCATGCCCTCCAACATTTCTCCGATGAAAACAGGCACGTCTTAAGGAAAAGTGGGAGGGACACGGGGGGCACTGTGGGTTAAACCACAGAGCCTAGAACTTGCTGATCAGAAGGTCAGCGGTTCGAATACCCACGATGGGGTGAGCTCCCATTGCTCGGTCCCTGCTCCTGCCAACCTAGCAGCTTGAAAGCATGTCAAAGTGCAAGTAGATAAATAGGTACTGCTCTGGCGGGAAGGTAAATGGTGTTTCCATGCGCTGGTCTAGTTTGCCAGAAGTGGCTTAGTCATGCTGGCCACATGACCCGGAAGCTGTAGGCCGGCTCCCTCGGCCAATAAAGTGAGATGAGAGCCACAACCCAGACTCGGCCACGACTGTACCTAATGGTCAGGGGTCCCTTTACCTTTATAGCATAGCTATTGTTGGGGGTGGGGAAGCATTTGAAGGCATTCATGTTGGAAGCATCTCAATGAAGCTCAATCTTCACGCTGTTTTTATACAAAAAAATTTAATAAATATTTTTCAAGATTTATTGCCAGGAATAAACACCTCAGAGATGTATTTTCATGTCCGTGTAACACTAATATTACCATACAAGATATCCTCGTGATCCCGGTGGTTTACCCAGCGAGATTACTCAGTTCTAAGCCTTTTTGTTGTCTTTTTTTGCAATTTTGATTTTTTGATCTTCCAACTTTTTGTAATAGCACTTTGATTTCCTCACTCCTTAAGGCGGGCAGTGTAATCTATGGCAAATCTACACAGTGATCTTAACTGGACACTCTACTGTTCAAGTATTCAACAACTAGCTTATCGGAATACTCTCTACATGCAGTAGATTACAAAGAAAAGAAGTTTTTTTAAAAAACCTACGAGTGGTTCAGCACCACCTATCTGTGCTGGTGGGTGGGGGTGGGGGAAATCAAGAGTTTACAAAATAAGATTTTGGTGTTTCCAACTCCACATGCTAATTCGATATTTTTTTCTCTTTAATTACATGCAACCGGTCACACGTTCATCTACAGAAGGTTATCGCTCAGTTGTGTTCCCTTAAACTGCTTCGCGGCAGATGATCTGCCTGCCCTCCTCTTTCCCCCTCCCTCCTCCCCCATGCCCCAACTTCTAAAGCAGCCAGGAGGGGGGGAATTAAAATAAAATTCTAATCTAATTCTAAACTGCCTCAGCTGGTACTTAAACAAATATTCTTAAAGTGATACTATCAAAGGTGTTCTCAAAGAATAAAGACAAAACGCGCACTCAACATCGTACAGAAAGCCTGTTTCAAGGCCCCAAAAGCCTTCTCTATCCTTTAAAAACAAACTGATTTTCAGAACACCTTAAATTTTGGCATGTAGGCAAACATGTAACAAAGGGGTGGGGGGTAGAATAAAAAGATTTTAAAAAAGATAAAGAAGCCATAAGCTTACAAATGCTATGGGGGGGGGAAAAACACCTTCAACTCTAAACACATACATATAAATAAAAAAAAAAGGAATGATATTTAAGGCTCTTGATTATTAAGTTAATAAATCAAATATACACAGTGATTAATAAAAAAAGGAATTATTTACATAACTATACAAACTTCTACTTTTGACACATTTCCTCTCAATTCTTCATTTTTTTTACCAGCAACAGCTGACAAGAAGTCCCCCCCAATCCCTCCCCACTTGCCCTCCCCACAAAAAAATACAATTAAAAAAAATAAATAATAAACTTTTTTACTTTTTTTCTCGATAGTTGCTGTGGTTCCGAGCTGCAAAGGCACTTTCAAATACAGAACTAGTTGTACGTCATCATAAAACCAATATACAAAAGAACTCTAATTTCAATAAATAAATAAAATTTATCTCCTTCCCTCCCCACAGGGACTGTATAAATTGTGACAGAGAGAGAGAGAGAGAGAGAGAGAGAGAGAGAGAGAGAAAGGAAGGAAGGAAGGAAGGAAGGAAGGAAGGAAGGAAGGAAGGAAGGAAGGAATTCTTTGCTAGGGGAGGGAAGGCTAAATAATAAAAGGCTACATGATACCTTGATGAAACTTGCCAGGAGATGCATCAGTGGCGGCTGAAATGACGGGGGGGGGGCACTTTCGACTAGTTTTGCATAGATGTGGAATGCAGCGCTTGGTATTCCAGCCAACCACAGCAACTATCACTGCCAGTGTAAGCCAGCTTGTCAAAACTTAAATTAACACAGGGATTCTAAGCAAATAATAGCCTTAGACTCAAAATATTACACAACTGCTTTGAGAACTACAAGCTCCGAGTTGACTCCAACTGGTAAGTATGGATTAGGAGGCAGCGCCCGGCTGCCTGCTATACAATGTACTCCATGCGGTTCAAGCTCTGCGCGCTTTCCAAGTCCCGGTTGTCCTGCTTGTTTGTCCAGTTCGGGTGTTTTGCGGGCGTGCCGTTGGGGGGCTTTTCGTCTCTGTCGACCAGCGTGTAGGTCGCCTGCTTGGCGAAGCGGCTCTTCTGCTGGTGCTTGTCCATGTCGTCTTCCTCCACCTCGGAGTTGTGTGTCCTTATTTTGGCAATCTTGGAGTTCTTGTTCTCGTAGTCCTTGATGGGGATGGCGTTGGCACCGTGCTTCTCGATGGGGTTCTTGATCTGGTTCAGCTGCTCCCGGACGTTGTTGGTGGTGTTGTCGTCCGACGGCGTGTGCGTGTGCGCGCTCTGCTTCCGGCGCTTGCGGATGCACCAGTAGAAGGCCGTGACCAGACAGCAGATCCAAGCCACGGTCAGAACAGAGCTCAGCAACGGGACCAAGAAATCTGGAAGGCAAGAAGAGTTTGGATTTGATATCCCGCTTTATCACTACCCAAAGGAGTCTCAAAGCGGCTCACATTCTCCTTCCCCTTCCTCCCCCACAACAAACACTCTGTGAGGTGAGTGGGGCTGAGAGACTTAAAAGAAGTGTGACTAACCCAAGGTCACCCAGCAGCTGCATGTGGAGGAGCGAGGAAGCGAACCCGGTTCACCAGATTACGAGTCTACCACTCTTAACCACACTGGCAAGGGTGACTCTCGTCAACAAACCCACCATCACTACTCAGCTCAGATAGCTCAGTGGTAGGGACGCGGGTGGTGCTGTGGGTTAAACCACAGAGCCTAGGACTTGCTGATCAGAAGGTCAGCGGTTCGAATCCCCACAACGGGGTGAGCTCCTGTTGCTTGCTCCCTGCTTCTGCCAACCTAGCAGTTCGAAAGCACATCAAAGTGCAAGTAGATAAATAGGTACCGCTCCGGCGGGAAGGTAAACGGCGTTTCCGTGCGCTGCTCTAGTTTGCCAGAAGCGGCTTAGTCATGCTGGCCACATGACCCGGAAGCTGTACGCCGGCTCCCTTGGCCAATAAAGTGAGATGAGCGCCGCAACCCCAGAGTTGGTCACAACTGGACCTAATGGTCAGGGGTCCCTTTACCTTTACGGCATCTGCTTTGCATGCAGAAGGTCCAGATAATGATAATAAGAATAAGAATAATAAAGGTTAAAAAAGGTAAACGACCACAGATGGTTACATCCAGTCAATGGCAACTATGGGGTTGCGGTGCTCATGTCGCTTTCAGGCGGAGGGAGCCGGCGTTTGTCCACAGACAGCTTTCCGGGTCATGTGGCCAGCAGGACTAAACCGCTTCTGGCGCAAGAAAACACCGTGACAGAAATAAGAGCACACGTTTACCTTCCCGTCAGCAGTATCTGTTTATCTACTTGCACTGGTGTGCTTTTGAACTGCTAGATTGGTAGGAACTGGGACACAGCAATCGGAGGTCACTCCCATCGCAGGGATTCGAACCGCCAACCTTCTGATCAGCAAGCCCAAGAGGCTCGGTGGTTTAGACCACAGTGCCACCCGCATCCCTACAACAACAATAATAATATTTTACCTAATAGTATTTATATGCTGCCCATCTGACTGGGTTGCTCCAGCTACTCTGGGCGGCTCCAACAGAACCATATAGCACTGGTTCTGGAAGACCTACATTGGCTCCCAGTAAGTTTCTGAGCATAATTCAAAGTGTTGGTGTTGAGCTTTAAAGCCCTAAATGTCCTCTGTCCATATACCTGAAGGAGAATCTCCACCCCCATCATTCAGCCTGGACGCTGAGATCCAGCACTGAGGGCCTTCTGGTGGGTTCCTGCCTGTGAGAAGCGAAGCTACTGGGAACCAGGCAGAGGACCTTCTTGGCAGTGGCACCCGCCCTGTGGAACGCCCTCCCAACAGATGTCAAGGAAATAAATAACTACCTGACTTTTAGAAGACATCTGAAGGCAGCCCTATTTAGGGAAGCTTTTTAATGTTTATTGTTCTTGTTTTAAAAACACAATAAAGCATCAAATGTCAGTCCAAGCCATTCGTTAAAGCTCAAATCAGCACTATCCTGTATTTGGAGGTTGTGTCTAACAATGAATAAAAGTAATTTTAGGGCAAACTTGAGATATGTTAGAATTTGTGCCGAAAAGCAAACTTGCATAAGAATAAGCCCTGCCGGGAAGTCTGGAAACAGGCTATGAGTGAAACGGCTTCCTATCCACTTGCAATTTCCATTCCTACTGCCAGCCCTCAACCAATGCATGAGAAAATGCAGTCCCCTCTTTTAAAAAAAATTACCTGTTTTGCTTTTAATTGGTCGTCTCTGTACCCGGACTTCTGCAACCGCTGCGATAAGCGTGCTATTCCCATCACGCTTGCTCACCAGATCAATAATTTTGTCTGTTATTTCTTTTATCGGATTCTCTTCCTCCTGGATATCTTCGGCAGACTATGTGAAAGAATAAGATTGCGTATTAGAGACAACATGAAGAAGAATCTCTAACCCAATGCTCACAAGAGGACCAAACAAACATGGAGACTCTGGTCTAACATCAAAATATGGGGAACACTGGCTTCTATAAGTACAGGACATGCATCAAGTTATTACCAAGTGCCAATGTCAATCCAGTGAATTGTGCAGAATGCCAACCCTTTCAAAACATCCTTTGGGAGGGAAGCTAGACTCTAGAGCCCTCCAATAGGCTTGTTTGGGGATTAAGATCAGCACTGGCTGTCTTGTTCTTGGTGCTAGATTTGATGAGTGAGCACAAGACAGGATCTTCTTTGTGGTGGTGATATGATCCCAGAATAATCCCCCCCCCCCAGGTTCTGGTGGTACATTCATTTTGATGGCTGAGGACCACAATACCGTCTCTTTCCACATGAACCTTCCCTGACATCATCTGAGGCCCTTCTTTGTGCGCTTCCCCCATGGGGGGTCCGGAGGGTGGCAGCACGAGAACAGGGCCTTTTTTGTAATGGCTCCCCATTTGTGGAATGCTTTCTCCAGGGAGGTTTGCCTGGTGCCTTCATTATACACCTTTAGGCGCCAGGCAAAAACATTCCTCTTTATCCAGACTTTCGGCTGATTGACATCAAATACACTTTTAAAATGTTTTGGGAAAGGGGGGGGGCAGATTATTGGGTTGTCCTTGGTTTGTGTGTGTGTGTTTTTATACTGTGATTTTATGTTGTGAACCGCCTTAGACCTGCAGTTATAGGGCAGTACACAAATTTAACCAATAATAACAATTCACTTCCACAATCGTCCAAATGTGTTAACATCCAAGATTCACTGTTGCTAATTTTAATGCACAACACCTTGCTGCCACTAGCTTTGTTTTTACATGTTGGTTGTATTTTGTCATTGCTTTCAGAACCTGAATTGTTGCATTTGCCGTTTTATTGTTTATATCACATGTATTTATGTCCATGGGCAATATCCAATTAGATCGTAGTTAAACAGAGAACCCACTCTTTCCCACTGAGACAGAGCAATGCGTCTCAACGTTTAGAGAGATAAGTCAGGCATGCCAACCATCAGACTTACAATCGCAACGTGGATTTCATCGTGTGCCAAGAGCGACGGTTCACACGTGATGTAGATGGAGTATTCCACGGACACGTTCTTCAAGATACTTAGATTCCTCAGCTCGTTACAGATATGCTCAGTTGTAAGGCCCTGCGGGAAAAGAGCAAACACGGAACATGAGTACTTTTGACAGAAGAGGACATATGGCAAGAACATAAATCAATGGCACTTCTCTTGTTGCCATTTGCGCCTGGCTACAACTCCACAGAGAACGTTGCCTCTTAGGTCAAGAGTGGGGAACCTGTGGTCAACCTAAAGCCTCATCCGTCCCAGGCAACATGGCCAATGGTCAGCGATGACGAGAGTTGGGCCCCTCCAAAGGTTGTTCAACTACAAAGTTCCCCATCCCTGATCTACATTATAGCAGAAGCCATAATATCCACAATTGCCAATTGGGTCACTGGCAAGGAATAAAGGTCATTGCCCAGAGAAGGTCCATTTCTCAGTGGTAGAACACATGTTTTGCATTTAGAAGGTCCCTGGTTCAGTTCCTAGCATTCCCAGGTAGAGGCACGCCCCCCCCCCAATTTAAAATCCTGGAGATCTGCTGACAGTGACTCTGTATATGGCGTCGTCCAAGTGTGGACTCCATAGGGAACTTCAGACTGATCTCAACTCCCTGATGAGTACACCTGGATGGGACATGTTTTTAGCATTCATACTTTTCTAAACGCACGCCTTTATAACATGTCAAATGTGAGGTAGCCCCGGGTAGATAAGTTAGGCTTGGCTTTGGGAAATGGCCTCGGCCCAGTATACCTAATGGGGCATCTCCACTCCCATCGTTCTGCCGGGACGCTGAGGTCGAGCGCCAAGGGCCTTCTGGCAGTTCCCTCATTGCAAGAAGCAAAGCTACAGGGAACCAGGCAGAGGGCCTTCTCGGTAGTGGCGCCCACCCTGTGGAATGCCCTCCCATCAGATGTCAAAGAGATAAACAACTACCTGACATTCAGAAGACATCTGAAGGCAGCCCTGTTCAGGGAAGTTTTTAATGTATGACATCTTAGTGTATTTTTTGTCTTTGTCAAAGCCGCCCAGAGTGGCTGGGGAAACCCAGCCAGATGGGCGGGGTACAAATAATAAATTATTATTATTATTATTAATCCCTTGCTTTATAAATGCCCCATTAGATTAAGGTCTGGTTAACTACAATAGCAAATCCCCCCCCTTTTTTGTAATGTAAACAATATCTTGTTTCTGTTTTGTTTTCCACACAGGTACTAGTTCTCGTTTCTTCAGGTCTCCTTCTGTGCACTTGTACTTTTTATTTTTCAATAAAGGATATAAAATTTAAAAAGTTCAATCCCTTGCTCAACCGAGTTGCTGTGAGGAAGTCAAACTCCTTGGGCCAAAGGGTGGATGCCAGAATACAGCAAGACATACAGGTAGCCTAGAGAAATGGGAGGGAAGGGTGTGCTGCAGTAGTTTGTGTGGTAGATGGCTTTTTTAAACCTCAGGGGCGAGGTAACTTCTGGGCTCAGGGCCAAATGAGGCCCATCAAGGCCTTGAGACTTCCCCCAGGCTGCATATCCTATACTGGCCTCATTCCACACTCTCCTCAAGTGCTTTTGCCCGGCTGAAATATAACTGATCTATGGCGGTGCCTCTTGCTCGCCTGGGTTTAGAGCGAGAGTGGCCTTCCAACTTTCCCGTGGTTCGAATGTAAACCTGATGTCCAAAGCTAAGAGTCACATCTGCTGCTGCTCCCACTTTTCTACCTCTGGTCCTCCCCATGGAGCATCCTAGGTTGTATATAGGTTGTATTTCCTTGACATCTGACTACCAAGAAGGCCCTCTGCCTGGTTCCCTGTAACCTCATTTCTCGCAGGGAGGGAACTGCCAGAAGGCCTTTGGAGCTGGACCCAGGTGTCTAGGCTGAACGATGGGGGTGGAGACACTCCTTCAGGTATACTTGGCCAAGGCCATTTAGGGCTTTAAAGGTCAGCACCAACACTTTGAATTGTGCTCAGAAACGTACTGGGAGCCAATGTAGGTCTTTCAGGACCAGTGTTATATGGTCCCGGCAGCCACTCCCAGTCACCAGACTAGCTGCCGCATTCTGGATTAGTTGTAGTTTCCGGGTCACCTTCAAAGGTAGCCCCACGTAGAGCGCATGGCAGTAGTCCAAGCGGGAGATAACTAGAGCATGCATCACTTTGGCGAGACAGTCTTGAGGGCAGGTAGGGTCTCAGCCTGTGTACCAGAAGGAGCTGGTAGACAGCCACCCAGTCAGCTTATACTTTGGAATTGCTTGCAAAGGCATTTGTGTAGCTGCTCGTTTCGAGACCAACTTACTGGAGTCATCATCTTTTTATTGAAGGTGAAAGTGATGTTGGCACAGTTGTCCTGATAGTAAGCATCGGAGTTGCATGTGCTTTTCACGGGCTGCTGATTGGAAGGCCAGCATTCGCCTATGTTGTCGCAGGGACCTACGAAGCAGTGGTCCTCTTTGACAGGGTGGCAGGTATGGCCTGTGGGACACTCGCTGTGACCTTTGGCGCTTATCAAGCAAGGCTTCGGACCGCACCAGACCTAGAACGGAAAAGACCATTCAGTTGGCAGCCGGACACTTGGACACTTGGAGGCAGGTCGAGGCAGCCAGGAGTCCCAGGACAGTACCTTAGAGCATGTGACTTTTCCGTTCACACACTGACAGCTATTACACTCGTCGTCCCATTTAGTTCCATCTGAAATAATGTGCCCACTGCCGATGCAAGGCCTTCCTGAAACTGAGAGGGAAAGCGGTTCAGGGATTAACTCACAGAGATGCCTTAGACTCAACATTTTATGAATTATGAGATACTTTAAGTAAAGGAACCCGAGTATTGGGTTTGATTTTTTAACAGATGTGTACATATGTAGAATTTTTTCCAACAAGCTGCTTTTTTTGGTATTTCTATTATATTATTATTATTATTATTATTATTATTTTATTTTATTTTGACAATGTAATAATCTTTTATTATTAAATAAAAATGTGCACCCCGCCACCAAGACCATTCCATCGTAACTATCCAACCTCCCAAAATTTCAATGCCTCTTGAGATGGTTTGACCCCTTTCCATTTTAACAGTACAAATTCTGCAAACATATCTCCTCAAAATCATTTCTCCTGCATATTCCCCATCTTACCTTAATGGCACATGTTAATTTATCATTAATAGCTATATCCCACATCTCTTTATACCATTCTTCCATTTTATATTCTGCTTCCCCTTCTACTTCCTAGCTATAACTCGCACAGCTGTCAATAAATTTGTGAGCAAGTCCTTCCTAGCTTGTGCACCTTCCACCCCATCGTAAATTGTTCTAATGCTACCTCTGGACTTTTGGTCAGCTTTAACCCGGTGATTTCTGTTATCTCCTTAAACACCCTTTGCCAGAAAAAATTGTACATATTTACACCCCCACCACATGTGAACCTAAGTCCCGGTTTCCTGGCATCCCCTCCAACATAACACTGAATTCTCAGTCTTAGGGGTGGGGTCCTCCAAATGATACTGGGACTCCAAAATCCCATCAGCACCAACGATCAGGATAGGCGATGGTCAGGGATGATGGGAGTTGTGGTCCACCAAACATCTGGAGGGCCACAGGGTCCCCACCCCAGCTTTCGCTCCAGTACTTTAGCAATGCTTCCCTCCTCCCTCTTCCCATTCCTTCTCCTCCCTGTTCAATCGCGAACACACAGATAGACATTCTGGAATTCTTTGCTCATCCATATTAACTACTGGGAAGGAAAGGAGGCTTTGTTTTGCTTTACAAGCGACGAACTACTATATATATATCCAATACCTTCTTGGCATCTGGGGCCAATGCGGCCGGCAGGGCAGATACAACGGTACCCGTTGATTTCATCGACACATGTTGCTCCAAAAGCACAGGGCGAGGACTGGCATTCATTGATATCTGGTAAGGCAGAGGGCGGAAAGAAGATTAGTAGGAATAACGATGGTGCAATGAATTAATATGGGCTGCATAGATCAACCCCCCACCCACCTGAATGAAGAGATGTAAAGCTGCAAACCTTGCTCAAAATTTTAAAGAAGATTTTAAAGGAAAATCAGCAGTTACTTAATAGTTTTCAGCAAAGCTCATATGCTAACCTACAAAGCTGCATTTTACAGTACCAGGGCTAGCTCTCTGGGGTTTCTTGCCAGGTATCTTCTGTCTTGGTTAGAGTCAAGTGCGCATTTTGCACATTTGCAACCAAGATGCCCGTGCACCAGGATGGCACCTGACATCTCCACCATCTGGAGGTGCATGCCGGGGAATCCTCAGATGTTGACTTTTTCCACACACTAGCAACACATCCTGTAGAATTCTACCAGAACTTAAATAAGTTCTCAGAGTTCTTAATCTAGCTCAGTGTTTCTCAACCTGTGGGTCCCCAGATGTTGTTGGACTACAACTCCCATCATGCCTAGCCAGCATGACCAGTGGTCAGGGATGATGGGAGTTGTAGTCCAACATCCGGGGAACTACAGGTTGAGAACCACTGAGGGCTGTCATCTGAACTAGCCAGATGTGTAACTGATCAATCAATCACAGCCAGTCCATCATTTGAAAAATAAGACTTTAGAGTCGCCTTGCCCCCAAAATGGCAACCAGGCATTTCACTTTGGCGACTGCAACCTTGGTTTTAAGGAGCTATTTGGAGCCTAGCTTATATATCTGAGTTTCTAACACTGCTAGAGAAGCTAAGGGGGTTGATTCCAGGACCTGGGACCTGCCAGCCATTTTCTCCCCTCAACAAAAAAGCCCTTCCAGTGTGGCCTCCATGCCCAATTTGCATTATTGGCATAAACTATTTCTTGTTTTCTGGTTGCACTTCTTTTTAAATCCTGAGGTGGCCTCTTGCTTTTAACACATACGCAACCTCTAGTTCTGCAGGCAAAAAACGCCCTCTGCTACAAATTTAGGAAACATTTTTTATTGGGCAGAATTCACAGGAGCTCTGAAAGGGCCCAGTCTAAGGGGGGCTTTGAAGCCCCGTGAAATGCATCAACAGGGGTCAGCAAACTTTTTCACTGTCCCTCAGACCTTGTGGGGAGCCTGACCTATATTTTTCTTTTTTTGGGGGGGGGGAATAAAAAATGGATGAATGAATTCCTATGCCCACAAATAACCCAGAGATGCATTTTAAATAAAAGGGCACATTCTACTCATGTAAAAACACGCTGATTTCCGGACCGCCCATGGGCCGGATTTAGAAGGCGATTGGGCTGGATCCGGCCCCCGGGCCTTAGTTTGCCTACCCACGCTCTTCTTGACACTTGAGGTTTCCAATTCACAGATTGCTAGCAGTCACCAGAACCCACGGGACTCTGGGCAAGTTAGAACCAACTTACTCTACGGTTTTTCAGGAGACTTTTTAGCATGACGCATTTTCTCCTGCGAACAGGGGCACGGATCTCTCAGGGACATTATATTTGATTAAAGGAACTGCCACTGGAGTCTCTTGCCAAGCGACACAGAAATGTGCACACCGCAATTTAGCAAAAACAACAACATATATTGCACCTCCTGTCCTAATGTAACTTTAGGCCAAAGTTAAGAGCTGAAGGATTGCAAACACATACTTATCCTGCAGTCGGGACCCGCAAAGCCTGGAGCGCATTCACAACGGTACCAATTGTCTCCGTCCACACACGTCCCACTATTATAGCTGTTTGGGGAGAACAAGAAAGAACTTTGCTGAGCTGACGCTTTCTCACTTTCACAAATGCATGTTCTTTAAGCCCTTTAGCAAAAAGCAGCTTACACAATTGTAACTTAAGCAACACCGGCCCGTTTTGATTTTAAAGTAGAAGACAATAAAAAAGGTAAAGGTACCCCTGCCCGTACGGGCCAGTCTTGACAGACTCTGGGGTTGTGCGCCCATCTCACTTAAGAGGCCAGGGGCCAGCGCTGTCCGGAGACACTTCCGGGTCACGTGGCCAGCGTGACATCGCTGCTCTGGCGAGCCAGAGCCGCACACGGAAACGCCGTTTACCTTCCCGCTGGTAAGCGGTCCCTATTTATCTACTTGCACCCGGAGGTGCTTTCGAACTGCTAGGTTGGCCGGCGCTGGGACCGAGCAGCGGGAGCGCACCCCGCCGCAGGTATTCGAACCGCCGACCTTTCGATTGGCAAGTCCTAGGCGCTGAGGCTTTAACCCACAGGTTGCACAAATGGGACCTGCGACAAAATGTTGCAGCACGGACTGCTTCTGTATTTAAGCTTCCAGTCCTTTCCTCCCACCTGGTTCCCCTGTCCAAGAGGTCCCCTTTTCTGGGTCCAATGAAAATGATCAGTGTCCACTGGGGATGTTTCTGGGGTGCTGGGGGTGGGAGTAGACACACTGAGGCCAAATCCCAGCTCCATTAAAATCATGGATCCCCCCATTTATTTCTATGGGCAGCCTTCAACTTCCATCCTTTAGATCATTTAAAAGCAGCTTTTAAAGAGTTCTTATCATGGCTAAATGGAAGAGTAATGAAATTCCCTCTGTACAAGATTGGATCCAAAAGCTGACAGAATATGCTGAATTTGACGGTTTAAAAGTGCAATTCAGTCTCAGGCCCATCTGCTTACCATGGATGCGGACTGCAATCGTTGGTGTCTGCAAAGAGATAAGAGACAAAGATGCACAATTAGCACTCTGGATTTCTACAGGCAGTGCTTTTTTTCTTTTTTCTTTTTTAAAAAAGTTTACTCTCATTTTCCTACTCGTATTGAAATACTGCCCCTCAATGAGGCCAAACAGAGTCACAAAATGTTTAGGGGTATGTGTACCCCTGCATGTGTGTCCCCCAGAAAAAAAGCACTGTCTACAGGTGTCCCCTTCCAAAACAGGTTTGAACTAAAT
Organism: Podarcis cretensis; assembly: GCF_951804945.1. Lineage (NCBI taxonomy): Eukaryota > Metazoa > Chordata > Lepidosauria > Squamata > Lacertidae > Podarcis > Podarcis cretensis. Next base: position 111,917,825 of record NC_137172.1, on the reverse strand, counting down.
TTCTAAAACACACACACTAAACAAATGCACATAGGATTCTTTGCAAAGTATTGTCAGGAAGAAACATCAACAGATTCAAAAGTGGCCAGGCTGCTGCAACCAAGGAACAGATGAGAACGAACCAGAGTTAATGTTTTTTTTCCAGGGTGGTGGGTGGGTTGAAGGGAAGCGGCAGTGTGAACACGAAAACATCTGTTTCCACTTATTTCATTTGCAACTTTCTCAGGCCCAGGTCAAAGCTCCAGTCCCACAATGTCATTAAAGCCCAATGATTCAGGTGATGCGAACGCCCCACATCAAACAGCTTCCCCCTTCTGGTTTTAATCTCAAATCCCCGAGGGCAATGAGATGAGCCAGTTTTCTCATTGTCAGCCACCGCCACTTCAGAAAGAGTTTGGGTATATGAGAGAGGGGGGGGAGAGAGGGAAAGCGCTTACTCTGAGTGCAAGTTGGTCCTTCGAAGCCCTCTTTGCACACACACGTGAAGGAATCTCCACTGACGACACAAGTCCCGCCATTATGACAAGGGTTCGGGAGGCAGCTGCTGTTCCTTGCTGGAAAATGAAGAAGCAAAACAGGGTTTCTGGCAAAGTTCTCAAAAACGGCACAGGGTTTTAAATCAGGGATGCTGAACCTCTGGCCTTCTGAATGCGAACTGCCCTGAGATGTACGGAAGAAGGGAGGCGTAATAAATTTAATAATAATAATAATAATAATAATAATAATAATAATAATAACAATAATAATAATAATTATTATTTATTATTTACACCCTGCCCATCTGGCTGGGTTTCCCCAGCCACCCTGGGCGGCTTGCAACAAAACATCAAAAATACAGTAAAACATCAGAGATTAAAAACTTCCCTAAACATGGCTCCCTTCAAATGTCTTCTAAAAGTCAGATGGTTGTTTATTTCCTTGACTTCTGATAGGAGGGTGTTCCACAGGGTGGGTGCCACCACTGAGAAGGCCCTCTGCTTGGTTCCCTGTAACCTCACTTCTCACAGTGAGGGAACCGCCAGAAGGCCCTCAGAGCTGGACCTCAGTGTCCGGGCCGAACAATGGGGGTGGAGACGCTCCTTCAGGTAGACTGGGCTGAGGCCGTGTACAAATGTTACAAGGAAATAATGATGCTGAACTCCCGACACCCGCCAGCCCCCAGCTAGTATGGCCACTGGTCAGCCAGGACAGAGAATGGGAGTCCAGTCACACCCAGAGGACCGCAGGTCCCCCTACCCATCAAAATACATTATGATGAGCAGAGCCCACAACTATTTACTAACCGATGTTGCAGGTGGCTCCTTCCCATCCTGCGGGACACATGCACTTGAAGGCGTCTCCCTCGTCATAGCAGGTCCCTCCGTTGTTGCATGTGGCTTCGTCACACTGACTATCCCCTGCAGGCGTGCAAATGGAAAAGCAGGATTAGTTAGAAGCGAACACGCTCCCCCTCAAGCCGTATATGGAACGGGCTCAGGGCAGGCAGGCTCTCCGGGAAATCGTTGCAGAAACAGCTCACCCGTTTCCCTGAGAGTTATAAGCTCACGGTCTTTTATATATATGTTTTATTAAATTTTCTGTTTTACCATTTAAAGTACTCATTTTTACATCCTTAAGATATCAATGACTACCCCTCTTCTCTTTCCATGGTTCATTTTACATATCATAAATCCCTGCATATTTTACAGAAACTATACCATTCAGTATTCCATTATTACATCCATCAAAATTTATTTACACTGTTGAAATTATCTCAACGCTACCAGCGTTTTCAGCTGTACACAATTACCGTATTTTTCACTCTATAAGACGCACCAGACCACAAGACGCACCTAGTTTTTGGAGGAGGAAAACAAGAAAAAAAATATTCTGAATCTCAGGAGCCAGAACAGCAAGAGGGATCGCTGCGCAGTGAAAGCAGCAATCCCTCTTGCTGTTCTGGCTTCTGGGATAGCTGCGCAGCCTGCATTCGCTCCATAAGACGCACACACATTTCCCCTTACTTTTTAGGAGAGAAAAAGTGAGTCTTATAGAGCAAAAAATACGGTATTTTCCCTATATTCAATAAACGTTTTCCAATCTTCTCTAAACATCTGCAAGTTGTGCATATTCTGTCAGTCAGGTTGCCATTCTTCGTTGGTTGGGACCTTGCTCATTTTCCATTTTTCGGCTAACAAAACACAGGCCACAGTTGTTGCATACATAAATAGCCTTTTTTGACACCTGGGAATTTCAGTCTGAATTATCCCCAACAGAAAGGACTCTGGATTTTGGGGGGGAAAGTACTTTTGAACTTTTTTTCAATTCATTATGTACCATTTCCCAATACTCTTTTACCCTTTCCAGCTCATGGTCTTAGAACATGAACGCCAATCTCACTACATGTACGTGCATTCGAGAACTGGTTCTTGGGAACGGCCGTTTGATTGACAGGAGGCACAGAGACCATGAGCTTTGACATTCCCCCAGTTTATCTGTCCATGTTTGGCACCCGGGAAATAAAGAGAATAATCTTAAGGAAGAACTTTGGCATGTGTGCCTATAACGCATCTAGTTTCGAGCTCCTGATCTGATCCTTTTTTTAAAAAAAAACCCTCAATGTACTTTGGGGGACAGGAAAAATGACACTTCGTTGCACAACGCAGCCAGCCACGAACCACGGCTTGCTGTAAACAATGACTCCGGCTTCGCTCCCCTCCCGGCGCAAGGAAACAAACCACAAAGCTTGGCTCCTCGCGATGTCCCAAACCCAAGATTGTGGTTTGCTTCTCCCCAACGAAGCACAATCGCCGAGCCAAGTACACATCTTGGCTTGCTAATCACAATTTGTTTATGGGGAAGGGGGGGAAACAAAACCACAATCTCAGGTTCCGACATCAAGGTAAGCCAAGCGTTGTGGTTTGTTGTCCCCATTAGGGGAGGAGTGAGACACAGGAGCGAGTGGAGAGGCTGCCTTTTCACCGTGAGCGAGTTTAAGGCACACGGCAGCGATCGGCCAATGAGGCTATAATAAGCCAGCCCCATTCATGGGCCAAACCAGGCACCGCTGAACTTTAGTGGTGGCACCGATTTAGGGTATCTCCCAAAAAAAAAACACTCACGCGAGTGGCAGGTTTTCCCTTTCCAGCCATTTTTGCACTCGCAGAAGAAATCGTTCACCAAGTCTCGGCAAGTTCCTCCATTGTGGCAGGGGTTTTTGCTGCAGTCGTTGATATCTGGAAGGAAGAGAGGGGAGTTAAAGGGAGAAAAAGAAGTGTTGTGGCAAAGGAGCTTGCTTTTATCCTCAGGCATGTCGCAGCCCTCCTTTTGGCCTCCCATCCCAAAGTCTGGATTAAGCGCCTTAATGCCACCGCTGACGTTATCATGTTTATTCTGCACCATACCTCACCGCTCACTTTCAACTTCCCTTGCCAACACACACCATTCTGGCTCCCTCGGAACAAATATAACAGTTAAGCTGAAAGCAAATGAGGCCTTATTACATAATGATTCTGTGTCAAGGCCAAAGGCTAGCAGTTCAGCCCCTCCTCTGTCTTCTCGAAGCAGCACAGAGGAAAAGGGAGATATTTCAGAGATGGGAAACTCTGTGTTTGGATTAGAAGCTAGTCATCATCTCAAAACTAAATGACAGCAAGAGAAAACCTTACAGTAAAGGTTTCTACTGACAGAAGCCTCATAAACCAGGGCTGGTGGATGTTTGGACTCAAATTGTTGGACTACAACACCCATCGTCCTCAAGCACTGCCCATGCTGGCTGGGGCTGATGGGAATTGGAGTCCCAACATCTCGAAGGCACAAAGTTGGGGGAGGCTGTTCTACAATGCCAAGATAGGAGCAATGAGATGTTCTGTCTTTATAGAGGAAAATACATGGATATAAAACATTCAAGCCCTTTATTCAGCAGTACTTGGGCTGGCAAAACGATCACTCTAGTTTAAGTGACCCATTCCCTTCTGAACTCAAATTACTGGAAGCCAAGGTTTCATCACGTGTGTCATCCCTAAACGTACATCTTTTTCAGCTTTTCAAAACTTCTCCAGTTTTAACAAGGCAAAAATATAGTTTAAGCAACTCCAGAGTCACTTAACCCCAGAGTCAAAGGAGCCAGCCAGATCATTTAAGTAGATTGAATGGTTCCATGAACTGTGGCAAGGAAAGCAACTTGTGCTGAGAATGTTACACGCAAGCAGACTGGCAACCCACAAAACATTTAGTCGAGTCGAAAAAGGAATCTGACATACAGAAACTTTCTTCCACTTGGGGAGGAATTTAGATCAGAACAGCCAGCTGTTTTGATTTTTACTAAAGAAAAAGTGTGGTTTGCCAATTCTAAGATGAGTTTGTGCATCACCACTGGAATACAGGTAATGTTAAAAGGTAAAGGACCCCTGGATGGTTAAGTCCAGTCAAAGACAACTATGGGGTTGCGGCGCTCATCTCACTTTTGGGCCGAGGGTTTGTCCATAGACAACTTTCTGGCTAACATGAGTAAACCACTTCTAGCGTAACCAAACACCGTGACGGAAACCAGAGCGCACAGAAACAACATTTACCTTCCCGCTGCGGCCGTACCTATTTATCTACTTGCACTGGCATGCCTTTGAACTGCTAGGTTGTGGCAGGAGCTGGGACAGAGCAACGGGAGCTCACTCCGTCGCGGGGATTCGAACCGCCAACCTTCCGACTGGCAAGCCCAAGAGGAATGCAACTCTTCTGTAGCTTATGGTGCTGCATATGTAGCAGAAACTCAGCAAGCTGGCTGTCTGCTGACCCAAATCAAGAACCAAAATCCAGGCAGAGATGGAGAGGGTGCCATCTTGGCTGCGAGTTCTAGAAGGCCTGCTCCCTGTCTGGCAGGCCTCTTTCCACCTAGCCTGGGACGGCAGCGCCCCGATTGACTCCAGCTACAAAAGCTGAGGCTGCTAAGGAGGCCAGCAACCATTTTGGCTGTCTCTTAGTACAGACCCAGATCACTGAGCCTGAGCTTCCACAGCCGCCATGAACCACCATTGGCAGGACTGGCAGCAACAGCAGCAGATACGTTCTTTGCTCATGATAACATTTAATTCTCTTGCTAATTATGCTGTTTTAGAAATGCTTTCAATGTTCAAGGTTTTCTCGGTTCACTTTGCTGTATTGAATGCGCATTCTGCAGTTAACCTCCTTTGTAATGTTTCATTTTGAAGTCTTTTGAGATAATATTTTAGTTTCCTGTTAAGTAGGTTGCTTTGAGTGTATACTTGATATTTGACTTTCTTCAGCAATGTTTTATTATTCAAGTGAAGTAGACTTATAAATCATTGTGGACTTATAAATCATTAAATGTGTCAATATGAATGGAAGTTATAAATATTGCAGCTGCTGTATAAGGGATTACTATTGTGACTGAAATCAGTAAGATTTTGGAACGCAGGAATAAAGGAAAAAATCAAACCATCAATTCTAGCATGTGGGGACCACCTAAATTATGAACTTTGGTATTTAAATGATTAATATTGGGAATTGTGTTGTAATTTGGCATTGTTATACTGAGGCTATTATTGGATTCTTGTAATTGAAAACTAATAAAAATTATTAGCAATGTTTTATTCTGAAGTTTTACTATGTTGTAAAAGTCTTTTGAGATATAAAGCAGTATCAAAATGAAATTAATATGAATGAATGAATAGGGTAGCATCTTTCTTTTAAGAACACCCATAATAAACACCCATTGCTCCTTAAGATGATCTTTTCAGGACTGCAGTCCAGACAGAGGATGTGAAAAGCGTCAACACGAAGAACGACAGAGTCTCCATCCCTCAACCACCTGCCTTCCAGTAGAGAAACAAAGATCCGCTTACTGGCTTCACAGAAGGTGCCTTCCCATCCATCGCTACAAATGCATTTGTAGGAATTGATGCCGTCAATGCACGTGCCGCCATTCTTACACGGGTTGCTCTCGCAATCGTTGATGTCTGCAACAAAATTAAAAGAGATGAAGCACAAAAGAGGAAGTTTAGAAAACTGGGGCTGGATGGAGGAGGTGGCTTAACCATTAAACCCAGAGCTTGCTCCGTCTGGACCCAAACTGCAACCCAGTGCAAAAAAAAAAAAAGACAAGCGAAAGGAGAAGGCTCCAAAAAAAAAGCAAGCCAACTCTCCATACCTTAAAAGGTTTGAAAACATTCCTTTAAGATGGCTCATAAAACCCCCCAGCGTAAAATTTGCCATCTACTGCCGGAGGCCTTTTGTATGTTTGTAAAGTTGGCATTTATTTTTTTTAAAAACCATAAACCCAAGGTGCACGTTCAAGGCTAAAGGTAAAGGGACCCCTGGCCATTAGGTCCAGTCGTGACCGACTCTAGTGTTGCGGCGCTCATCTCGCTTTCTTGGTCTAGGGAGCCGGCATTTGTCCGCAGACAGCTTCCGGGTCATGTGGCCAGCATGACTAAGCCGCTTCTGGCGAACCAGAGCAGCGCACGGAAACGCCGTTTATCTTCCCGCCAGAGTGGTACCTATTTATCTACTTGCACTTTGACATGCTTTCGAACAGCTAGGTTGGCAGGAGCAGGGAACGAGCAACGGGAGCTCACCCCATCGCGGGGATTTGAACCTCCAACCTTCTGATCTTCAAGTCTTAGGCTCTGTGGTTTAACCCACAGCGCCACCCGCGTCCCTACCTAGGAGCCTCTTTAAAACGAGCTTCCTTGAGGCCAAAGGAATACTAGCATCAACTGGCCCTCAAGGAGGAAGCAACGAAATTGCACCAAAAGTCCAAAAGTGTCCTTGGTGACTGCAGCCAACCCCTGGCTCCCAAGGCCAAACAAGCTGTGGCGTTCAAGGCATTTACACAGGTGGCTGTGGAGAAAGGGAGAGTCGGGTTCACCACAAAAGCAGACTGAGGAGAAACTTACTTTCATGGCAGTAGGTGCCGGTGAAGCCTTTGCTGCATTCGCAAGTGAACTTGCCTCCCGCCTGGCTCTTGCACTTCCCGTGGGGACCGCAGACATTGGAAGAGATGTAGCGGACGCCTTCCGGGGTGCTGTTGGACGCCACGGCAACCGTGCAGCTGTCAATGACTGCAGGGGGAAGGAGACACGGACCCAACATGAGCTCTCGAAAGACCCACGCTGTCCCCGGGCTCCTGCGGGTCGAGGGCTTTGTGCTTTCTCTTAAAACAAGCAGGCCCTATAAAACAGCGGGGCCAGATTTCTTCACCAATGGGAGCCACATCCCAGCGGCGGGGGGCGCCCCACTCCCATGTGCAAGTATAGGAGACACTGATATGCAACCGCCGCTCTCAGCTAAGCCGCAGAGATCAGCTCCTGCCTCCTCCCAACTCAAATTATTAATATGATTGGGGTGGGGGGCGCAGTTGTCTTGTCCTGTGGGCAATGCAGGGAGGTTTAAACTTCCCCACTTACCCCCCAAGCTGTGTTTACTCCCCCCCCCCATCTGAGCTGCCAAAATTTGTGGGGGTCTTGAAAGGTCTAGGAAAAATTGATGGGGCTGAGGTTAGCCACCTGAGGTCTAAAGCAAGCCTTTTTCAAGTACAGTGGTACCTCAAGTTACAGATGCTTCAGGTTACAGACTCCGCTAACCCAGAAATAGTACCTTGGGTTAAGAACTTTGCTTCAGGATGAGAACAGAAATCGTGCGGCGGCAGCGGGAGGCCCCATTAGCTAAAGTGGTGCTTCAGGTTAAGAACAGTTTCAGGTTAAGAACGGACCTACAGAACGAATTAAGTTCTTAACCCAAGGTATCACTGTACCCAAAAGCATCAGGGCCACAGCGACTCGTACCAAGGAACCACAGTACACTATGATGACACAGCTGAGCCACACGTGAAAGTCCCATTCTGAGCCACGCATACAAGCCTTGGCCTAAGAAGGGTGACATATAGTGCTGCAGAATTATTACTTGCCACACACACACACACACACCCCGAAAGCCAACACTCTGCAGTTTTTACCTTCTGTACGACAGAGCTAGGAATACGGTAGTTAAAAGAAGATGCCCTAAAACAGAGTTGTAAAAGAGTCTTTGAAGCCACCATCCTTTGTGGACAGTGTTTCAGGGGCCACATACCAAAAGGTGGCTGCAGGAAAGAAAAGGTAATGGACCCCTGGATGGTTAAGTCCGGTCAATGGCGACTATGGGGTTGTGGCGCTCATCTCGCTTTCAGGGCGAGAGAGCCAGCATTTGTCCACAAAACACCATGACGGAAACCAGAGCACCTTCCTGTCGCAGTGGTACCTATTTATCTACTTGAACTGGCGTGCATTCGAACTACTAGGCTGGCAGGAGCTGGGACAGAGCAACGGGAGCTCACTCCGTCAAGGGGATTCGAACCACCAACCTTCTGATAGGCAAAAGCTTAAGAGGCTCAGTGGTATAGACCACAGCACCAACCACACCTCTTGGTGGCTGCAGGTGGACACCCACAATGCAGGGTATGATCACAGATCAAGGACAGAGTCAAGCCAGGTGAAATTCTTACAAGAGGGCAGCCCACCTGAGGTTCCCCACAAACTTGCCTTATAGCGGGGGTTGGGGACCCTTGGCCTTCCAGGTGGCGCTAGACAACAACTCCCATCATCCTTGAAAACTGGCTGATGGGATTTGTAGTGCGGAAACACCCAAGGGGCAAAGGTTCCTCACCTCTGCCGTATCGGACCATTTGCCCAGTAGGTGCCAGTTGGCGTTCTCTCCAGGATGTCAAAAAAAGGCGTTTTCCCAGTCCTGACGGAAAGTGTCAGGGATCGAACTCAAGACCTTTGAAGAACAAAGCATCACATTCCGCCAACCTCCCCAGAAAAATAGCAGGCCGTGACGTAGTGGACTGGCCAGATGCAACGCCTACCTTCGCAAGGAGTCGAGCGGCAGTGATCCTTGAGGTGCGAGCAGTTCTTTCCCTCGTAATCTTCAGGGCAGTTGCTGCAGAAGTAGTCGTTCTCGTAATTGAAGCACTGCGCCCCGTTCTGGCAAGGGTTGGGCTCGCAATAATCTATGTCCAACTAGGAGGAAAAGGGGAGGCAGGGGGAAAAAAGAGGCCGCCTTAAGACAAAGAGCTCATTATCATTACACAGCCGCAAGCAGGAAGTGGTTACGGAATCTGACCTTTTTATTATTATTATTATTATTATTATTATTATTATTATTATTATTATTCCGTCGCCCCCGATCACTTGTGTACAGCATACAAAACAACAATTGCCAACTGCACTAAAACGAAAAGTTTATCAAGGAGGGGGCAAAGGTCTAGCATGCAAGAGTTACTGCAATTTTTAATGGCAATTAACTTTCTCAACACACCAGTTCTGAGAAAGTTTATGAAAGAGTACACACGTGAAATGAATTTTATATTCATGAAAAACAACAGAGGTGCTGTATAGGAAACTATAAATGTCAACTGTGAGAATGGACTAACATCAAGAGAAGGATTAAGAGGAGATTAAAGAGGAAGGAAGCGGTAAATGAGGAAGCAATCGACATATGTTTGCAACAGGAGTGGGGAAACCTGATTCTTTTAGGAAACTGTATTAAATTTATATAATTTGGGCTGATTTGTAATAACTTGGGAAACCATGCACTGCAAATTTTCAGTGTACTTTACAGAGCCCTGGGTTTCTCTGCCCCACAGCTATTAAAAAAAAAAGAGGGAGAGGGTCCATAGCGCTACTTGGTGAATACAGGTATTCAGGACAGCGGTCGAAGCTTTGGGGCTCTTATCTGGAGCTTGCGTTTCAGCAGCCCTCACCTGACAGACATTTCCAGAGAATCCGGCAGGGCAGAGACACTGGAATCCATTGATTTCATCTTGGCAGTGGCCCCCATTCAAACAAGGGTTGCTTGCACATTCATCGATGTCTCTCTCACAGTGATCCCCTGCATAGCCAAGTGGGCAGGAGCATCGATAACCATTAACCAAGTCCTGAAAAAGGGCACAGAAAGACAATAAAGAAAAACAGTCCGCAAGATTCTGAAGGAGCAGAAACAACTATTTATGTACGCGACGACAGCAGCACAGATACCACTGGCCGAGGGATGGAAAGACGATAAAGTTCCGACCAGCGACGAATGGCTGATGAAGATGGTGGACTACGCCGAAATGGCGAAACTGACCAGGAAAACCAGAAACCAGGAAGAGAAGAACTTTAAGGAGGAGTGGGGAAAATTTACAATGTACTTAAGAGAGCGCTGTAAACAACTAAAAACTTTGGCAGGATTTGAGTAATGCTTGTAATATACAAAGAACTATGGTAAAAATGGGTCATTTGTGGGGGTTTTTAAATGGAGAAAATAAGGGAGGCAGTTGAAAAAAGGTTGATAACCATGGAAGGGGCAGAGGGAAATCAAAGGATTCATCCTAAACGATGATGTTTCAATTCAAATTGGTTATGTAAAACTCAATAAAAATATTTATAAAAAAAAGAAAAAATAGCAAAACAGTTCGCTTGGCCCATCATAAGCATTCAACGGTTACACACACAAAAAAATGGTTTTCTTTTACATGTGCATAGGGTACAGAATAGAGACATAGATTTGCTGGGGGGATTTAGATTTCAATCCTCAGCTGGAGTCCAGAATGAGAGTATTGGTTGCAGAACTGAGCCCAGAATTAGTCAAGTCAAAGCACATTGGTCCAGGTTAGCGGCCCCATTCAGAAATAAAGCAAAGGGGGACGACGACTGATTTTTACAACAAAAGGGCAAGGGGAAATGTACCCCCTGCCCCAGAACTATTCTCCTAGTACTCTGGCTTCTAGCCATTTTTCTCCCTGGCCATTTCATGTGATTTTCAATGGCGCTGGGGGGAAAGGGAGCTCAAACAATCTCATCTTGGTAAAAAGCTGGGGTATTTTTGGTCCCCTAACTTGGTGCATCTCTTAATGTTAAAAACACACACACACACACACACACACACACACACACACCCCGACACACACTTTGCATGTGAGCAATAAACACGGCTATTCCCATTACACCTCCTTTGACCCTCCACGAGGCTCGGTGGATGGCCATGAGAAAGTTGCTCTCCTCTCAGCCTAGCCTACCACACAAGATTGTTGGGAGAATAAAAAGGGGAGGAAAGGTGGAAGAAAATGATGCCATTCTGGCAGGTAAGCGGAATGCAAATTAATAACGGAAGATAGTAATTCACAGTATTCCAAAGGGCGGGGGGACGGACGGACAATGATTTGACAATATCAATTAATATAGTTAATCACTTTGCCATGGTGCAAAATAATTTAAGAGATCATCCTATGACACTGCAAGGAAGGCCACACCCCTGGGTAAGCCTTTGGAGAGTCTACACCAGGGGTCAGCAAACTTTTTCAGCAGGGGGCCGGTCCACTGTCCCTCAGACCTTCTGGGGGGCAGGACTATATTGGGGGGGGGGGGGAATTGAACGAATTCCTGTGCCCCACAAATAACCCAGAGATGCATTTTAATTAAAAGGACACATTCTACTCATGTAAAAACACGCTGATTCCCGGATCGTCCACGGGCTGGATTTAGAAGGCGATTGGGCCGGATCTGGCCCCCGGGCCTTAGTTTGCCTACCCATGGTCTACACTGTGCCTGTTGAGTCTCAAATACACAGTCATGTTTGTTTTAAAACCTTCAAGGGATCAGATTGCTAAACCTCCTTGTCTCCTTGCCCTCAAGTCCCAGAAGCTTATTCAGGGGGGAATCAGTGCCATGATATTAGAATTGGTTCACTGCTATAGCAATGCTCAAGAAATCCGACTTTCTATGCATTTCAATGCAGACCATGGGCGTAGCCCGGGGGGGGGGGAGCTGCCCCCACCTAAATCAATACAAATCAATAAAATATCCAGCTAACTGAGGTTCTGCCCCCCCCCCCCAAAAAAAATCCTGGCTACATCCATGATTCAGACCGGCCCAATCTGCAACTCCCAATCTCAACATACAATAAGTTATCTGTCAATTTTCACATGTCGCTGTTCTTTGCTGTAGTTCTCAGCTCAGAAACCATTTTAAAAATGTGCATTCCGACAGAGGGGAAAAAAAAAAAACCCTGTTCATTTCGAAATGCGTATTTTAAAGGTGAACTTTCAACCAGGATTTTCAAGTGCAAAGACCAGCAGATTAAACACAGAAGGCGGAATGGGGTGGGTTTCTGGGCAAACGCATTCAAAAGCAACATGGATCAGATGCAAGACCGATAGAATGTGGCTGATCCCTATTCTGCAGTACTGATTTCTGTTGAAAACATACATTGCAACCCAATACATTTCTTGGATCAAATCATATACATTTCTACCAAGAGTCAAGTCCTGATGAGATCAATATGCTCCTGCATAATGAGTGAATGGAAGACTTAAAACTTGGTCCCTTCCCATTTAACTACGTTAAGACAAGCCTTGCTGATTCAGGCTACTGGCCCACCCAGCACCCTGTTCTTGCAATGGCCACCCGTGGGTGCCCATGGGGAGCCTGCAAGCAAGAGGCAAGTCCAACAGCGTTCTCGTTGCTGCAATTCGCAGCCACTGCTCTCCGCAACTAATCTGCAACTTACCCTGCAAGTTCCTCCATTCTGACATTGTCCAATGCAGTCGTCAATATCTGCAAGTCAGAAAATAGCATCAATCACATATGGGAGTAGGCGAGCCTTTAGAAAGGCAGCACGCATAGGAAAGGCACGAGAAAGAATTCAAGAGGGCTTCGAAACTCTAGGCTAGATAAATCCCTTTGTCCAGCTTCCTGGATGCTTTCCTCCGGATAAGGCCAGGATAAAGGGTGGGAACCCCGAGCCATTCTTACAGTGGAGCTAAGCGGAAAACTTCACATCACTGTTTCAAGCCGCCTTATCGGCATATAGCCGGTGTCGTGGACTAATGGGTTTGAGAAAAGGGCCTCTTATTCATGCCAGACGGACTACTCCCTTTCTAAAAACATCGGCTGCCGACGACTACCCTTGCCTTTGCTGGCAATGCCAATGGCTGAGCCTCAAAACTCAGAACACAGGTCACCTCTTGCCCGCAGAACCCCAAGCAAAAAAAGCAGTGGTCATTACGTATCAGCATACGGAGGAAAAGATGCCTACTTATATCACAGTTCTGGCCAGTCCAGCCAGGGACACAGTTGCAATAGTAGTTGCCAATCAAGTTCCTGCAGGAATTGGCATTCAGACAAGGTTTGCCCTCACATTCGTTGGCATCTGAAAAGAGAAGAGAGAAGGGGGTGCTGTCAAAGGGAGAGACACAGACCACTCCCTCGTTTTCACAGCACAGTTCGTTAGAAGACAAAACAGTTCCTTCTCGTTTTTATGCACGCAGGAGTGGATTAAAAAAAGACGGAGGCGAGGCAATAGTACAGTGGTACCTCGGGTTAAGTACTTCATTCGTTCCAGAGGTCCGTACTTAACCTGAAACTGTTCTTAACCTGAAGCACCACTTTAGCTAATGGGGTCTCCTGCTGCTGCCGCACCGCCGGAGCACAATTTCTGTTCTCATCCTGAAGCAAAGTTCTTAACCTGAAGCGCTATTTCTGGGTTAGCGGAGTCTGTAACCTGAAGCGTATGTAACCCAAGTTACCACTGTACTGGGGGACTTTCAGATTTTATTTTCCCAATTATGGCACTGGCAATCACGGAGTCCTTGGCCTTAATTAAGAGCAACTTTTTAAATTAAAAAAAATACAAAGGGGGAAAAAAGAGGGTGGGAGGGAGAAAGAAAGGATGGGAGTTGGAGAGTTTCAAAATAACAGAGCATCATCCCCAGTCATTGGGATTAATACTGTTGGATGAAGAATGCAGACAGCTCATTCTTCATGAGATCATCCACAGCTTGGAATGCAGCTGCAAATTCTCCCTCTCCTCCTCTAGTCTGAAGGAGTTAATGTGAACAGAGGGACGAGAATCGCTTTCCCACCAGGCTGACAGGGAGGTGGGGGGGGGGGAGAGGTGGGAGAGGCAGCAAAAGGACACCCTGTCTTAAGAAGAAGAAATGTCAGCAGGAGTCATAGGAACACTCATCACAGCAGATCCTGCAAAGATAAGTCTCCAGGCGGATAAGCTCTGCTGCAGCAAAGAGCCTTGTGGAATCTTAAAACTACTTATTTCAGATCCACACCCTACGTTCAAAGCACTCTTACACCAACTTCAAGAGTCAGGGCTTCCCCCTGCTCCCCAAAGAATCCTGAGAACAGCAGTTTGTTAAGGGTGCCGAGAGTTGTTAGGAGAGCTACAATTCCCAGCACCTTTAAACTACAGCTCCCAGGATACTTCTGGCTAGGGAAGGCAGGGAAGTACAGTCGTACCTTGGATCCCGAACGCTTCATGGGTCGAGCATCTAAGTGAGTGTTTGCGAACGTTCTTTGGAACCCAAACATCTGACGGGGCTTCTGATTGGCTGCAGGAGCTTCCTGCAGCCAATCAGAAGCCGCACTTCGGTTTCCAAAGGTTTGGAAGTCGAACAAACTTCCAGAATGGATTCCGTTCAACTTCCAAGGTACGACTGTAGTTTGAGAGCAACTTAAACCTGAGCTGTGACCTAAACTTGTGGCGTAAGCCTTTGTGGATCGGGGTCCCTTTCACCAGACGTGTGACATTTCCAAATTAAATAATAGGGGCTCGCATGAGCGGCAAAGGATCGCTGCAGAAATGACTCTGCAGTCTAAAAGTTGATGGCGGGTAGCTGAGGACATGGTCCTCGATCAGAAGGTTCGTACAAGATTCAGCTAAGGCTCTTCACAAGTTTCTTTGCACATGCACCCAGCTCTCAACAAACACAATCTTGTTGTGTTATGCTATGGATCCACTCCAATGACATACAGCCAGTGTCTCCTGTTATAGCAGCTTTTGGGGGGAATGGAGAAGCAAAGCCATGGGGCCAGCATAGTCACCAAAACAGCTTACAGGAGGAAACTGCAGTCATGGAAAGACCAGGTTCATGAACTGGGTTCTCTGCACGGATGCTGCTTTGGGGACTATCGAGATGAGGGAAAGAAAACGTGGGAGGCTCTACTGATGCCACACAGAAACATTTGCCCATTGTCCCCATACAAGAGCCACCCAAAGTGGCTGGGACAACCCAGTCAGATGGGCAGGGTAGAAATAATAAAATCAGGGTTATTATGAAGAGCAATAGAGAAGATTGCTGCGATTTAGACACAGAAAGGCAAGAAGAAGCCCAGAGACTCCCATGTCTCCTATGCTCAAGATCACGCATTTGAAACACACTGGATCAGGCAGTTATACCATTTACCCTTTATACCATTTACGGCAAAAAGTTAATAATGTCAATTAGAATCCCATGCGCTGAAAGAGAGAGAATAAGGGACGGAGATCACTGTCATTCTTTAAAAGATCCCAGGTATTCCACTCCCGGCGGAAGCGTCCCCAGTGGCTTCAAAAGCACGGGCTGAGCCTGAATAATGTCAAGGTCGCAAACGTTCCTCAGCACGAAGCACGCAGCGACAGGTGTCCCTAAATCTGGAGCAAGTTCTCCAATTCCTTATTTCCCCTTCCATAAATCTACGGTCCAATACTTACCAATCTGACACGTTTTGCCAGTCCACTGAGGCGGGCAAATACATTTAAACCCATCGACCAGATCCTGGCAGGTCCCTCCATGGCCACAGGGGTTTGGAGAGCAGTCGTCGATATCTACCGAGAGAGATTTCACTTTAGTATGCGTGTCTCAGCATCATCAGGCTGGCAGCCACACTAGGCACAGGCCCAAAGCCATTGCTATAGTCAGAAAAGTGAGGCAAACGCTGTAGAGAATGCAGAAGAGCAAGCCACTTCTGATGTTCCAACTCCAAGGAGATTACCCACAAGGGCCTGCAGTACTTAGGCAGGGGGAAAAGTTTCCCTAGCCCTATCCAATATGAAACCATGGCTCCCGCTTTTCATTCTCCTCCCCAACCCACCCTGCAGTTGCAGCTCCGGCAATGCTTACACATTTTGATCATCTGAAATACATTCATGCGCAGACAGACAGCACTTTCACAACTGAGCAGCCTTTAAAGCAGTATTTCCCAAACTTGGGTCTTCGGTTGTTTTGGGACTACAATTCCCATCATCCCTGACCACTGGTCCTGCTAGCTAGGGATGATGGGAGTTGAAGTGCAAAAACAGCTGGAGACCCAAGTTTGGGAAACGCTACTTTCGAGAAAAGATGTCAGCCAAGCCATTTTTGCCCTTGCCCTCAGAGAGAGAGACGACTAGCCCGACAAGGCTATCCAGGTAAAATGTCCATTTGTGGACGTTCACAAAGGACCATTCAGACTTCCAGATTCGAGGGGCAAGACATTTGGGATAGCGAACTGGAATTGTCAAAGATCTGGAGGCCCAGCGTGTAAATTTCAAGGAGAGCGCAGAAAGCTGAAGTGTATTACAAGCCCAGGCAGAAATTTCATCGGACCATTAGAAACCACTGAGAAAAGCCAGCACGGCAGTTTGGGTTCAGCAAGCTTCGAAGCTTTTGCTAAGCTGGGAAATTCTTGTCCACTTACTGAGTGTGCAGGTTGGTGCCCCCCAGCCTGGAGCACAGACACACTCAAATCCCGTCGAGGTTTCGAGGCAGCTTCCTCCGTTGTGGCAAGGATCCGAAAGGCAGGCGTGTTCCGCTGCAGCAAGAACAGAATCCTCTTCAGCTTGGCCAATGCCGGTGACACGGACAACCTCATTTTTTCAAAAATCACCTGTCCTACTTTCCCTGTCCCCTCCATCTCTTGGGCTCTGAGCCGGTGGGGAACACAGTGCCTAAAACTCCCGACAGCGGCTAGGTTTAGATGGGGAAAGCATCTATTTAAGGGCTGAGCCATCTGCCGGCTGCTGTCTCCCTTTCCAAGCAAATAGCTCATACTTGCTTAAGGCAGAGTTGCCTCATCTCATGGCGACTGTATTAAAGGTAAAGGTAAAGGTAAAGGGACCCTTGAACATTAGGTCCAGTTGTGACCGACTCTGGGGTTGCAGCGCTCATCTCGCTTTATTGGCCGAGGGATCCGGCGTACAGCTTCAGGGTCATGTGGCCAGCATGACTAAGCCACTTCTGGTGAACCAGAGCAGTGCACGGAAACGCCGTTTACCTTCCCGCTGGAGCGGTACCTATTTATCTACTTGAACTGGTGTGCTTTCGAACTGCTAGGTTGGCAGGAGCTGGGACCGAGCGATGGGAGCTCACCCCATCGCGGGGATTCAAACCACCGACCTTCTGATTGGCAAGCCCTAGGCTCTGTGGTTTAACTCACAGCGCCACCCGTGTCCCTATTGGCAACTGTATTATCCCCTACTAAACAGAGATAAAACATACCCAGACAGGACACTTTAGGGATGCCCACGAGTCACAATGTAAACCTTTCTTGAGCAAAGTTAACTCGTACATGCCAGATATCATTGGCAGAACCAAAGACCTGAACTCAGGGAGGACCACAGCTCAACAGCAGAACTATGTGTGCCAGCTGTAACTCCAACCTATTCTCCCTCTCTCCAAAACAAAATTGGTCAGATGCAACAATTCTGTCCCCAGGATGTCCTCATTACTGGTTGCTTCCCGATTTTCGCTCTCTCCTGACCATCTCTCTAGGACAGCCCAGGGGGCGCTGCCCCCAAAAGCAGTCAAACCAGCCGATTGCAGAGATCCTTACCGATTTCACAGTTCTGTCCCGAGTAACCCTCTGGGCAGGAGCACTGGTACTTGTCCGGTCCGGTGTTGCTGCACGTTCCCCCGTTCAGGCAAGGTGGGTGAGTTCCGCAATAGTTGAGATCTGCAAGGGACCGTCCGGAAAAATGAGAAAGGAACTGCCTTCCGGGTGAGGGTTTGCGGAGCGCTTCGACTGCCGCCCCACAACCAAGCCAGAGGCCAGCGTTACAAAAGGAGAGGGGTTCCCCCCCCCCCGGCGGTGCATCCTTGACCTGCAGCCCCCCCCCCCTTCGCCGCCTCCCTCAACCTCCATCATGTTTAACTAGCATTTCAAAGCCGCCTCAAGAGTGTACCTTTATTGCAGAACTGGCCACCCCAGTTGGTTTCGCAGAGGCATTGCCACGGTTCATTGCAAGTTCCATGGACACAGCCTGGGTGAGGAATGCACTTGTCACAGTACTGACCCTGCCAACCGTACTGACACCTTCAAAGAGAGAAAGGGAGAGGGGAATTAGTCGCTCGAAAAGAAAGAAACAGGGCCGACAAATCCTTATTCATTCATTTATTTATTTGGGGGGAATTACAGTGGTACCTCGGGTTAAGTACTTAATTCATTCCGGAGGTCCGTTCTTAACCTGAAACTGTTCTTAATCTGAGGCACCACTTTAGCTAATGGGGTCTCCCGCTGCTGCCGGAGCACGATTTCTGTTCTTATCCTGAAGCAAAGTTCTTAACCTGAAGCACTATTTTTGGGTTAGCGGAGTCTGTAACCTGAAGCGTATGTAACCTGAAGCGTATGTAACCCAAGGTACCGCTGTACTTGATTTTACAAGCATAAAATTATAACAATACAACCATACACACCCACATTTACAGATTCCTCCAAATCTCTGGACTTCTCCCCTCCCCTCCATGGTTCCCATTTTTAAACCATTTCTACTGCATCTATTTTATGTAACTCCATTGTCTCCCAAGTACTTGCTACATTGCAAGCGTTATTGCAACCCCTGCCAATGTTTTCATCTGCTTACAGTGGTCTCCGAGATAAATTATAATTTTTTCCCCATCCTTTGTTAAAAGTTTTGGTCTTCTTGGTTCCTGAGCTTTCCAGTCAGTTTTGTCATTTCAGGATAGTCCAACAGTTTAATTTGCCATTCCTCTCTGGCAGGGACTTCCATCTCTGAGCTAGTAGCATCCATGTACAAATCCTTATTTTTATTTTAATATTTAAAGAGAAGCCTCCCCCACTCCCTGCTCAAAAAAAAAAAAAAAAGGAGTATTTGGTGGTTTCTTGTAAACAAACCAAGTTTTTTGTTTCCCCTCCAAGGTCTCTCAAGACACAACCTTTTCTCAGAAAAGAATAACTGTTCTGGGAGCCCCAGTATGGTGCCATGGAAGACAATACTGTTCTGAAACTCACACAAATGGGAGGGAAGGGAGAATGGGTGCAGGCATGCTATAGATCAATCCCTGGGGTTTGACAAATGAATTAATAAAACAGGGGCAAGGAGGAGAGGAGAGAGGAAGAATGAGGATTCTCCCAAGGATTCTCATGAATACAAGGGCTTAAGGATACTTGAGCAGAAAGAAAAACAAGCCAACCAATATAGAACAGCAAAGTTACTAGAGAATTTCCTCTTTGACCGCAACTCAGTTGGCTTGGGGTTTTTTTTGGGGGGGGGGGAATCACATGTTCAAATTAGGAGGACAGGAAGCATCTTCTTTCAAGAGAGATATTAATCTGGCAGCAGTCAGAAGATAGTTAAAAGTCCAATGATGTATCCACTTTGATAACATATAGCTGCATACATAATAAATCAGTTATATTCATCTGACATTTTTTTCTCCGCCAGATAATTTCAACCTAGCAAACCCAATTTTTATCCGAAGTTTGGCTCAAGTGCCTGTGTTTATGTTCTGAACGTATTACTTTAAGCTCAAGAAGCCAGGCTGGTGTAACAAAGCAAGAGATGTAATCTGTTATCCGAAAAGCTCCCCTCCTCAAATGCAAACACAGGGCATTAAGGAAAATCTCCAGTTTAAATACATTCCACCCTGAGACACTGCCATTTTTATTTGAAGCGAAGAATATGAAGGGGAGGGTGGGGGTGGGGAACAGACAAGAAAGGTTGAAGGCATGAAATTGTGGGTTAACTGCAAAGTTCACTTCATTACTGGGACCTGGGAAGAAGTGATCACCGGCAATTACTTGCTAAGCTGGCCCTAACTTATTAAAATAAACCTTTTCATCCAAGCCAGTTGGGCTTTCGGTTTTCAAAAACTCTGCCCAGCAAATCCTTGTCATGGGAAAAGCGATAGGGATCTTTCCAAGGGCTAATTGCTCGCAGCAACTTTTAACTCTCCATCTAAAAACCTCAGACAGCAAGCCACTCCCCTAATTAATTTTACAGAACAGGGGAGAGAGAGAGAGAGCAAGCAGTTCAAAGCCTCTGGATATATTCAATAAAAGAGAAATATTAAAATCTATCTGTTGGAAGCCCAATTGGCAGAGCCATCTCTGTGGGCAAGACAGAGCAAAGGGGAATGACCCCCCCCAACCTTTTTGATATGGAAGTCACAAAGAATACAAAAATTATAGATTCTTTTCTCAGCCTGAACTCTGCAAGCATTAAACAGAAGTGTGGACAAGCAGAGAGTCAGTAGCCTTCGCAGTATACCCTGCTCAGAGATGGAGGAGCAATCATTTCTTTACAGCAGGCATGTTCAAAGTCCGGCCCGGGGGCCAAATCCTAAAAACAGCTCAACAACTTTGGGATAAAATCCTAAAATAAGCTCAACAACTTCAATCAAAAAGCTCAACAACTTTGGGGCAAAATCCTTAAAAAAAAGCTAAACAACTTTGGCCAGCCCTCACTTCATCAAATCTGGCCCTCTTTGAAAAAAGTTTGGACACCACTGCTTTACAGGGTCTCCAAACGCCCACCCACTCCCGAAATTCTACTTTTAAATGCTAGAGGCACAGCCCATCTTGATAGAACTGTTCCAAAGAAGCAAACGCCAGCCAATTTAAGAAAGAAAGCAAAAACAAAACAAAACAAAGCAGTGCTAATTTTAGCCCGAAGCATTTATTAAGTCTTTCTGCGTTAACAACATAACACAATCGCATTCTCATGCGGAGAAGCCTGGCTCACATACAGGGCTTTAATTTTTATTTTTTTTAAAATCAGACCGTCTTCTTCTGCTGCGAGTGGCTTCCAAAACAAAATTTGGGGCAGGGGTGGGGAGGGAGTCAGACTCTTCTTGTTTCAGATCTAGCCAGTTTTGAAAATTCTTATTTTTAAACGGTCGCATTTGCAACATTAAAGAGACTGTAACTCATTCCCTGACCCCCCCCCTCCCCAAACTTAATGGAAAAAGAGTTATAATCTTGTTTCCCTCTGAGTCCAAGAATATAATTGAGGCTGGGGTATCAGGAAGGACAGCAACATCGCTGGAGAACTTTGCAGAGGAAGTGTGGGAAAATTGCACCTTAAGTAAATAAGGGCACTAGAGCATGTCTGGGCAGAGAGTGGGAGGTGAGAGACAGAGGAAGGCTTGAACTCTGGAAACAAAGCCTGTTGTTCTGGCTAGCGAGGAATGTGGGCAAACCCCATAAGGCACTTTCAGATGGATGACAGAAGCACAAATCTCTGGGAGCTCTGGCTCCAGCTCAGGCAGCAAGCTGGTCTCCGGCCCAGACAAAAATGGGGGCGAACAAAACACTGCAGCCCAACCGAAACACACAACACACACAAACACACAAACACAAGCCTCTCTTCTGTTATCAGGGCTGGTCAGATTTTTGCATCGCCCTTATCTAGGAGTGATTCATGTATGTTCTCAAGGGTTGGAAAGGAAGCAGGCCTTACCAAGTTTGCAGGGCGGAGGGGCAAAGCAACCCCCCCCCCCATTTTGGAACAGCACGCCGTAAGGGTTCAAGCGGATCTCAGCTCCTTTGGCGTGCTCGAGTTGCGCACACAACATGCGTGCCCCAAACATGCTCCATTTCAAAGCACGTAACCTGAGCTATGTCGCCTGAGGTGCCATTTGGATTTGGGCAGAGTGCCACAAGCGCAGCAGGGATATGCCAGGGGAGTCGCTGAAATGAGGCAGAGCTGTCCGAGTGTGGCACAAGATGGGGAGGCCACCTCCAAAAGTCTCCTATGCTACAAGGAACCATCAACAAACCAGCTTTCTGCCAGCCCCAGGACCAGCGTAAGAAAATTGCCTGATCTCCCCAGATGGGAGAGGGAAATCAAAAATCTGTATGCATTGCCACCAGTGTTTGAACCCATGCGAAGACCGTAATTTTGGTGACAGGGCATGGGGCTACAGCAATCTGGTTTCGGGTGAGGCACACTCACAAGAATGAATGCTACCGGGATGGGATGGGGACTATGGGGAAAAGGCTTTTTCCATGAAACACACTCACATACACACTGAGGTCCAGCGCTGAGGGCCTTGTGGGGGTTCCCTCGCTGGAAGAAGCCAAGTTACAGGGAACCAGGCAGATGGCCTTCTCAGTGGTGGCACCTGCCCTGTGGAACGCCCTCCCACCAGATGTCAAAGAGAAAAAGAACTACCAAACTTTTAGAAGGCATCTGAAGGCAGCCCTGTTTAGGGATGCTTTTAATGTTTAATAGGTTATTTTATTTTAGTATTTTGTTGGAAGCCACCCAGAGCGGCTGGGGAAGCCCAGCCAGATGGGCGGGGTATAAATAATAAATTATTATTATTATTACCTAAGAACATTAGTCCCCTTTGGACTGCAGACAACCAACCAACACCATATTCGAACATATACACAAGTCAGAGCATTGTTCCAGTTAGCTCATAGGCGGGCGAAAGGTCATTTTAGTCCAACCCCTGTGATGCAGCCAATTCTGGGTGGGCTTGGGTCACCGTCTACCCTGAATGACAGCAGTTCTCCAGAACTTTAGACACAGAATCCACTCCGAGCAATACCTGGAGAAGCTGGGAAATGAACTCAAGACCAAGGAGATGCTGTGCCACCAAGCTGTGACGCTGGCACAACCACAACCCTAGGGATGGGGACACAGGTGCTGCGGCACATGACTGCCACAACGATGTCTCTCCAAGACCCCCTCTGCTATATGCGAATATTGCGTCTCGTCTGAGCTGTTGCTCGAAACATTTGAACCATCACATCCAGCCACCGGGAGCGGCAGCATCACAGGGGAAGCGCCCCCTTGCCCATGCAGGCAAGTGCTCAGACACCGGCAAAGGGAGGTGTGCCACCCCAAATACTGCACAGACTCATGAGCATTTCTTCCAGGCAGAATCGCAGCCTGCAGCAGCATGCACAACCAAGGCACATAACACAGGGGCTTTCAACCAGTGTGCCGTGGCACCCTGGGGTGCCGTGAATGATGGTAAGGGGTGCCACGGGCATACTGGCCTCTGTCCTTTTCTTCCCTCCCTCCCCTGATGCCCTCTCGTGTCTCTGCATGGCTGTTTGTTGCAGCAGCCCTGGCTACAAGCATCCCAGGTGAATGGTGCCTCTGGGGCTGGCCGGGGGGTGGGGTGCTTCCCTGGCCCCTGTGGGGCAGTGTGAGGAGGCAACGCTCTTTGGGGCAGCAGCTGTCCAAAGAACTCCCAAGGAGAGGGGAGAGGAGAGGAGGCTGAGGGAACACTTCACAAGGGAGGGTGTTCGAAAAAGGGTAAGGGGCTGCCGGCTCTGCAGGCAAGGGGTGACATAGCTGGGCTCCTGAGCCCCACAGGGGTGCCGCAGAAAGAATGTACAGTGGAACCTCGGGTTAAGAACTTAATTCGTTCCGGAAGTCCGTTCTTAAGATGAAGCACCACTTTAGCTAATGGGGCCTCCCGCTGCTGCCGTGCTGCTGTAGCAAGATTTCTGTTCTCATCCTGAAGCAAAGTTCTTAACCTGAGGTACTATTTCTGGGTTAGCGGAGTCTGTAACCTGAAGCATCTGTAACCCAAGGTACCACTGTATTTACTCCTAGGGCTGGACAACTCCCTCCTTCCCACACCCACTGTCCCTAAACCTTCCCTGTTTAAGGCTTTGTATTTCATCGCACAACACAGGATGGATTCACCACTCTGGGTCTGCGGAACTCAGCGTCGCAGGACGTAGCAGAGGAAGCAGACGCAGGAACTGGGCTCAAAGGACTGGAGAAGCTTGGCCTGGTTGGGTGACAGCCCACGTTTCTGTGTCCAGTTCTGTGTCCAGCAAAGTGGGGAAACCAACCCCTGGGAATTAAATTCTACCCTGTGGGATCTGTGACACCATAGCAGGCTGCATGAGCTAAGAAGGTTGATGCTTATGCAAGAGACAGATAATTACGCTGGCCTTAAAAAATAAAAACAAAGCAGTGGCCTTATACAAACAAGGATTACATAACCCCAACATCATCCAGAAACCCTACCTGGATACGAAAGCGAAAACCGATTATTAGAAATACATGCAGATGAGATTCTTGGCGTTCTAGCTGGATCCCTTATACTGTCTGGCTATATACAAGCTCTGCCTCTCTCTCCCTCCCTTTCTCCTTGTCTGCTGGCCAAAAGAGAAGAGACTTCAACTTCAAAAGACTACGGCAAAAGACTCTGCCTTCATCGGTATCTACAGACAAGATTCCATCCAAGCTATTAACCTCTCATCACTCCCAAGTCTGGCTCCCAAGACCAGAGGAACCAAGAGGCTGCATTAATCCTATTCTAAAGAATGCTCAACTTTTGCCTATTGATGGGGGACAAAGTTGAGGGAATGGGGAGGGAGGGATGAAAGCAAGTCATGTAATTAAACACACTATAGAGGAAAATGCCTCGATCAGCAGATTTTGCACACAGGGGGGGGAAAGTTTGCGAAGAATTTCGGCCACAGCTCATTGCGAAACATCCACAAATGCATTCGTCCTCTCGCCTCCATGCCCAACACGGAGAGATGCTGGGCATTTCGAGCGAGGGAAACGTTTCACCTCACTGACGCCGGGAATGGAGAACACGCAATTAAACATTTCATAATGCAGCGGGAAGAAGGGGTAGCGTTTCTTTCTTCCTCCCTCCCTCCCTCCCCCCGGCTAGACAGCCCCCTGTTTAATTTGAAAAGTTACGATTGCTTAGCCAAAGGAAGATTTGTTTAGTTTACCTGCACTCTCCGGGAATTTTGCAAGAACCGTGTTTGGGGCTGCAACCCTGACGACAGATGGCTATGGAGAGAAGAAGGGGGGATTAGAAGGGTATGTTTGGGGTCCCCCCCCCCTCTGAACAGCACAAGAGACCCTTTCCCTGGACTCTCGCCCCTCGTGGGAACGTTTTAATCTCCCGCTAGTACTGTAATCCTACCAAATCCAAGGTTTAAACAGGTCCCTTGGATCAAGTCTACTGGAAGAGAAACTAGGGTAGGTAATGTCTCATGACAGCAACTCCATCATCCCTGGAGCAGAAATTTAAGTTCCGTTTTCAAAAGCCTCCCGTGATGTGCAAAAAACTCTCTTTCCAACATATACATTATAAGTCTCCACGTTTTCTCAGGAAGAGAGTCCATTCCCTTTCAAAAGAGCCAAAATGTTCTACGCAGATCCACCCCTACCTTCTCCTCACTGCAAACCTATTTGCATTTGAAAGTGAAAAGGCACAGCCCCACAGCTGAGTATTATTTAGGATGCAGGCTCATAACCGAAAAAGAACCTTTCTCTTGAGCAAGCACCTTTCTCTTGAAGCTTCACTATCAGAAAAGAAGAAACCTTGCTTCTTCACACTATGAAACATATCTGATTTACTGTCATGTAGCTGCCTTATACCAGGGATGGGAAATTTGTGGCCCTAGGGATACTGTTGAGACTACAGATACCATCAGCCCCTGCTGCATGGCCAGGGATGATGGGAGTTCTTCTGCTAGGCCTCCATTCTTACCTGCATTTTGTTTCCAATTATGACTGGCAGAAGGTAGATGACTGCTAAGCTACATGGACCAATTGCCTGACTCAGTAGAAGACGGATTCCTCAAGTACAACTCTGAATACTTCCATCTCAGTCTCCACCATTCAAAAACCTCTGTTATATTGAGCCGCAAAATCAGTTTTCCTTGAACCTGGGGTCTCCAGCTGTTTTTGGACTACAACTCCCATCATCCCTGACCACTGGTCCTGCTAGCTAGGAATGATGGGAGCTGTAGTGCAACAAAAGCCAGAGACCCAAGTTTGAGAAACACTGCACTAAATTGAGGTTGCAAGACCCATTATCGTGCATCGTTAAATGAGGCCTAAGAACCCTCCAACGTTGCTTGGGATGATGCGGGACTCTCGGTTAAATAGCTGACCTGTTTGCCCTCAACTTGCCTGGAATTAAGGGGAACGGAAATTATCTTTGGTGCTCCCTGACTTCTAGCGCCACACAATACCCAGGGAACGTAACACGGGCATCACAAACCTTTGTCACAGTCCAGACCCATCCAGCCTTCCAAGCACGTTTTGTTGCCATTCTGATCGCAGGTGTAGTGCCCAAAAAAGTCATCTCTCGGCCGGCAAAACTTGTTGCAGCCAAAGCCGTAGTAGTGCTCGTCGCAAGTGACCCGGATCTGGTATTCGAAGTGAGCCACACCTGCGTTCTGCTTCAATATCTGCCACTGGCGGCTCGGGTTGATCATCCCAGAGTGAGATGCCTTTTCGATGATGCTGTCGGCATCTTAAGGGAGGAAGAAAACAGAAATCAGAAGGGGAAAGGGCAGCCTGCAGGTCTCTGTTGCGGCACTCCTTTTCATATGAATGGACCCACCCCTCAAAGGAAGAAGAATCAGCGAGGTTAAGCCAGGATACACAGAAATATCTCCACCAAAGTGCAGCACAGCTGAGCAGAGAAGCCTGGAGAGATGACTTTCCTTCAAAGCTCAGGGCTGATACACACACTTGTCCCTTCATGGATGCCAGTACAGTCGTACCTTGGATCCCAAACCCCTTGGTACTTAGACGTTTTGGCTCCTGAACGCTGCAAACCTGCAAGTGAGTACCCTTGTTTGCGAATGTTCTTTGGAACCCGAATGTCCAACGGGGTCTCTGTGGCTTCCGGTTGGCTGCAGGAGCTTCCTGCAGCCAATCAGAAGCCACGCTTTGGTTTCCAAATGTTTTGGAAGTCGAATGGACTTCTGGAAAGGATTCCATTCGACTTCCAAGGTACGACTGTACATGGTTTTCTTCTACACAAAATAGGTATCCACAACCCTGTGCAACAAGCACACACATGCACACACCTTGCATGGTTTCTGCACACGGCAGCAACTGAAACTGTTGCCAGCTACTGAGTGTTTATGCAGATGGGCAAGCACTAAGCGTTGCCTCATTTACCCAACATCGCCAAAACCACTACGAGGACTATTTACACAAGATTAATCTGACTGTGGGATAGCACTTATTAATATTTAAACTCCACATTATCATCTGTCTTGAAGATTTAGGCACTGCTATCAAAGTAAGTTGCAGGCCCTGCCTGAAGGCATAACAATCTAATGAGTGGAGGATATTAAACGTTTCATCTTTTTAAACATACTTCCTTTTTATCCCCCTTTTACTAGCTATGCCGATTCCCATTATGCGCACGCAGACTGAAGCCGTAAGCACATAGGAAGCTGCCCTTATCTTCTTCTCCTTTGGCGATTACTTGTAGCCAAATAAGATTGTCTTCCATGAACACAGTTTTAACAGTGAGTTCGTAAGTGACTGTGGAAGCCAATTCTGGATTCACACGTCCTTCCACAGTGGGGACATAGGTTTCCGGGCAGGAGCTGATCACAGTGTGGATTTGCGAAACGTGCCTTCCTCTTAACACATTTCTCTCTTTCGTCCTGAGTTCGAGAGTCTTCAAAGCCCATGACACCTTTGGTAAAGGCTGTTCTCCAATTGGAGCACTTACAGGCCAGTGTTTCCCCGTTGTCAGTGTTTATACTACATTTTTTTAGATTTGCCTTGAGAGCCTTAAACCTCTTTTGTTGACCACCAGCATTATGCTTTCCATTCTTGAGTTCGGAATAAAGTAATGCTTTGGAAGACGATAATCAGGCATCCGAACATGACCAGTCCAACAAAGTTGATGTTGAAGAATCATTGCTGGTGATCTTTGCTTCTTCCAGTACACTGGCATTAGTTCGCCTGTCTTCCCAAGTGATGTGTAAAAAATTTTGGAGACACCATTGATAGTATCTTTCGAGGAGTTGGAGATGGCATTTATAAGTGGTCCATATTTCACAAGTCTATTTAGCCCTGAACTGTATCCACAGAGGCTGGTTGTGGCTCTCTCATATGGGGTGGGCAATATATTGTCCAAAACCAGTTTGAAGTCCATATCATGATATCAGTTTCATAATTTATTGTGAATATATTGTGTGCAATATATTGTGTGCGCCATACAAAAATTGCAACGTGGGGAAAAACGTTAAGTCAGCCATTCAATGCCTCTACATAACTCCATCTTTATTTCAGATATCACAATATATTGTTGTATCGCGGTGTTTGGCTGGTGATTTATCGCGATGTCAAAAACCAGATATTGCGCAGCCCTACTCTAAGATGCCAAGAAATGTTCACTGTAAAACCTCGAAGCCAGAGCACCGATGCAAAGCCCAAGAAAAAAATGGCTTCTTCACAACCAGAGGAAGGCAAAAGGCAGGAGAGGCCGTACTCCGCAACAACAAGAATGCAAAACTCTCTGCTTGCAAATGCCCTGAACTTTGTTCTGATTATTCACCCATCTGCAAGATATCGTTTCACATCTGACTTATAAACGCCCTCAGGCCAACTACAGTAGAAGTGTTGCAAAACCCTATTTGCTCTGGGCAAGATTCATGCTAGAGATTTCCTGCCAGGCAGGTATAAGCTGGAAACACTTTCCCTTCTGAGCCAAGCGGTGACATTGGCACTCCACTTTCAGAAGTTCACCTGGTTTTCAGGTTTTCTCTGCCCCCACCCTCTGCGAAAGCAAGCCGTCGTGTTAAATTACCCCCTCCTTTTTAGTCGTAGTAGCCAGGGCTCAAAATTCTTTTTATCGCTCTGGACAAGGAAGCAAAGATTCCCCTGGAATCTCCTTCAAAGACTCTCTGGTTCTACGACAGCCTCCCAGACTTTTCAAGAAAATGCAAAACTGCTACGCAACAGATCAGCAAAAACCCTAATATTTCACACGTGCCTGGGACCTGGTACGTATCTGTGGTATTTCGCTTGCTAGCCCGGCCTCGAGACTTCAATGATCTGGCAGCACCTTAAAACCTGCTGGACTGCAGACCAAAAATCTATCATAAAACAGCCAAGAGCTGCCTCTGTAGACTAAGGGAGGAGGGAGAAGGCAAAGATAAGAGGCGGAAAGCATCCATGCTAGCTGGCAACATTGCTTATGTATAAGTATATTGTGGCAGCAGGGCAGTATCCAAAATATTAAACAAAATGAGGAACGCCCATGAAGTCAAGTTCCGCCCCCCCCCCCCCGACTCAGAAGGACTAGGGCTGTTGTTCTTGTTTACTGAGTTTTCTACTCCATAAGACTGTGGTGGCTTTCCAGTGTCCCAAAGCCAGGATCTTTCCCAGCTTGGCGAGCTGAGAATCTTTCAATAGGACAAGGTTTCAGCAGCAGCACCTGAACCCAGGGCCTTTTAAACTTAAACCACCACAGAGACAGCCTCTGTTTCAAGAAGCAGGGCAGTGGGGGAGAGCAGAGCCTCAAAGTGTCTCTATTTTCCAGGGGCAGCCCCAGATTTACAGAAGCCATCCCAGTTTCCGATATCTCCCACTTTCCCTTAAAGGTAAAGGTAAAGGGACCCCTGACCATTAGGTCCAGTCGTGGCCAACTCTGGGGTTGCGGCGCTCATCTCGCTTCATTGGCCAAGGGAGCCGGCGTACAGCTTCTGGGTCATGTGGCCAGCATGACTAAGCCGCTTCTGGCGAACCAGAGCAGCGCACGAAAACGCCGTTTACCTTCCCGCCGGAGGCGGTACCTATTTATCTACTTGCGCTTTGATGTGCTTTCGAACTGCTAGGTTGGCAGGAGCAGGGATCGAGCAATGGGAACTCGCCCCGTCGCGGGGATTCAAACCGCCGACCTTCTGATCTGCAAGTCTTAGGCTCTATGGTTTAACCCACAGCGCCACCTGCGTCCCTCCCACTTTTCCTTGGGGTGTCTGTCCCTATTTTCATCGGAGAAATGTTGGAGGGTATGGCAGAGAAAAAGGTGAATAGACACTATAAATCCACTTTTCAAAGAAGGATCGTTCGGGATAGGACACTCCTTTACTTAAGGTACTTCTATGCCAGCCTTCAAAATAAATTCCATCGGTTTACAACAGCAACAGTATATGAAATCATTTGCCTTGCTTGCCTTCCAGGTTCCAGGGAAAGGATCTGTATGCTGCTGCAAATCACCATGCAAGATATAAATGCCCCCCCCCCACTCTCGAATTAGCACCAGTCACAGGCTATTTGCAAACCCAGCATGAAATAAGTACTATGCATTTTCAGCCAGCAACAGGCCTTGTGTTCCAGCTCCTGCTGTCAACCAAAGGCCACGGATGACTCTGTTGGGGTAGGGCCAGAGAGCCCCCATGTTCCTGCATTCAATCCCTGCCATCTCCCGGTAGCACTGGGAGAATCCCTTGCTGACAATACTGAGCTAGGCAGAACCAATGGCCTGACTCAGCATACTGATTAGCAAAGGTAAAGGACCCCTGGATGGTTAAGCCCAGTCAAAGGCAACTATGGGGTTGCGGCGCTCATCTCGCTTTCAGGCTAAGGGAGCCGGTGTTTGTCCACAGACAGCTTTCCAGGTCATGCGACCAGCATGATTAAATTGCTTCTGGCACAATGGAACACCGTGACAGAAACCAGAGCACACAGAAACGCCGTTTACCTTCCTGCCGCAGCAGTACCTATTGATCTACTTGCACAGGCGTGCTTTCGAACTGCTAGGATGGCAGGAGCTGGGACAGAGCAACCGGAGCTTGCTCCATCGTGGGGATTCGAACTGCCGACCTTCTGATTGGCAAGCCCAAGAGGCTCAGTGGTTTAGACCACAGCGCCACCCACGTCCACACTCATACGGACCAGTTCACACTGATGCTTCTTCGCACAATTCTCTGCCCAGGGAAAGCTAAGTGGGATCATGCGGCGTCACAGAGAAAAGTGACTCCTGAGATGTGGCATTACTGGCCAGTTATTAGCAACCACACAGGGGGAAGCAGCAACAACAACCACCACCAAGGACACTCTCGTAAGCAGCTTTGGTAGGATTTTCCACATATTCCTCGCTCCCTCTCCCCGCTTGGCAGCGTGCACGAAACCAAAAGGAAATTAGTTCAGAGTTGTACAAACCTGCCATTACCGGGCCGCAAGGATGGAAGGTTAAGGACTAGCAATCCCATGGCAGCAGACAGTGCAAAGAGTCAAGTCAGCCAGCCTGGAGAGAAAGCGATCCTTACAGTTCTCATTGTTCCCGACACAGGAATCATATGATTTGAATCAAAGGGGTAAAAAAGGAGGAACTGCAGCAATTAGGAACTGAATGAAGGGGGCGGGGGAAGGATTTACATTCCCAGGAATACGCTTTTGGCTTCACTTTGCAAACCCTACATAGCCTGCGCAAGAATCACAGAAACCACAGTAAGGCTTTTGTCCATGTGATGCAGTTTCAGCTCCACTGTGCTGGAAGACTGGGTGTTAACAGGGAGCAAGCTCATGCAACTCAGTGCAGTGTGGTACACTGGTTAGAGCCGAGAGACCAGGGTTCAAAATCCCTATTCAGCCAGGAAACTCACTAGGTGGCCTTGGAGCAGGCATAGTCCATCGGCCTAAAACCTATTTCACAGGGTTGCAGGGAAGGTAAATGGGGGAGAAAAACGATGTGCGCCACTTTGATCTCCTTGGAGGGTAGGTAGATATAAATAAATCCAATATATGAATGAACAAACTAGGTGAGTCGTGTCATGCTTTTAGGAGGAGCTACTGGCGAACTGACGGGCGGGGGGGGGGGGGGCAAATAAGATAATGCAGTTAATGTGACCGGCTGCAACTGTGGAGGTGAAACACAGGAAGCCAATTTAGATAATACACAGAGTCACAATCGTTGGTCCAACGTAGCCTGATATTGCACCCCCTACCAGGCAGCAGCTCTTTCAGGCCTCAGAGAGCAGCCTTCTCCAACCTGACTATTCGAGGTCCTTCAAAATATCCCTGTGGATGCTACAGATTAAACCACAGCCCCCTTCCAGCGCTCAAAAAACTGCCGCGCCGCCACTATGTGATTTCTGTTCTCATCCTGAAGCAAAGTTCTTAACCTGAGGTACTATTTCTGGGTTAGCGGAGTCTGTAACCTGAAGCGTCTGTAACCTGAAGCGTCTGTAACCCAAGGTACCACTATAGTCTCTCAGTTGTGAAATGGGTACCGTATTTTTTGCTCTATAAGATGCACCCGACCAGAAGACGCACCTAGTTTTTAGAGGAGGAAAGCAAGAAACAAGAAAGCAATGCAAAGCCTCTTGAGCGAAGAGGGAGGAGCACTCCGGCTGCACTCAAGAGGCTTTGCGTGGCTATCCAGGAAGCCAGAAGAGCAAGAGGGATGGGTGCGCACCGATCCCTCTTGCTCTTCTGGCTTCCAGGATAGTTGCGCAGCCTGCATTCACTCCATAAGACACACACACATTTCCCCTTACTTTTTAGGAGGGGAAAAGTGTGTCTTGTAGAGCAAAAAATACAGTACTTTGTAACCTGCTCTAAAGAGCCGTGCATATCATCATTCCTACAGCAGCGCTGCGACTTCACATCTTAGTTGGGTCTCATCAGGAACTGACTTTCAGAAATCTGTCTGCCATTTCCCCTTTATTACCCTCACAACAGGTTTCAGATACGCGGGTCTGCACACACCTGCGTCTAACACGCTGCCGAAGTTCAATATGGCACTCGACTGCGTCACAACATTCCTGTTCTTCCAAGCACACGACTCAAGATGGAGAACAAACGTACCGACTCCTGAAAGTTCTGCTCTTACAGAGGACAAACCAATGCATTGCACTAAAAACCTACGAATCTTCAGGATATAGTGCCTTGACTTCAATTTATGGAGAAATCCTGACCAAACATTTGTTCCTACGCTACAGAATCAGAAGGCAGAACAAGATTGCTTGGAGTTAGTTCTTCAGACGAGTCCCAGCTTCAGAATGGCTTTTCAGACATAGCAGCAACAAGTAAAACACTGGAGGAAGCTCTCTTTGGCATAGTCCATCAATGACCACGACCCTGGTCAGCTAAGAACAGCTGCCAAGGGCCAGAGGAGGTGGCACTGATGATGATGCCAAAATGAAAGGCAAGACTTCAACCAAACTTTGCGAGTACATCCAGCAGTTTCTGCTTGAAAACAAAGGCTGCAAAGTATCTGAAGAAAGCACTCCTGAGCTCTCATCCATTAATGGTTATTTATTATTGCCTCACTTCAGCCCCCAAATCGATAAACACACATATTTGTGTACCGTTCTTAACAGGGTGGTCCACCCTAAGTCCAGTTAAGTTCTCTTTTTTCTTTATAGTTTAGCTTTTCAGATCGTAGAAATTTACAATCAATTATCCAACAACCAGCATAAAAAGAGAATTTCAAAGAACTTCCCTCCTCTCCTTTGTGGGTCCTTATATTAACCTTTTCCTCCTATCTTTTCTATTAATCCAAATCTTTTAAATCTCCATTATACCCAAAACTCAGCATTGAACTACAAGTGTTATTCCAATCCTACTAATGATTTTAATTGTTTTTAAGGTAAATTATGCATATTCCCCATTCCTTATTATAATCTGGGTCATCCCGGTTTCTGATTCTTCCAGTCCTTTTTGCCAATTCGGCATAGTCCATCAACTTAAGCTGCCATTCTTCTCTGATAGGGACTCTTGTCTTTTTTCCATCTTTGGACCACTGACATCTGAGCAGCGGTGGTCCAGTTACGTTCTCAAAGGACAAGGATGGCACAGCTGAAAACCACAGCAATGGCACACACAAGAGATGCACTCTCGTTGGCTAACCCGGCAACAATAGATCTTTCTGGCCTTTTTGAGATTCGCCAGGCGTTGAATAAGAGGGCATCTTTGTTTGGGGATGGCCTGCGTGAGGGCTTCCCGGAAGTAACTGGCCGGATGCTACTGTAAACAGGATGCAAGACTAGACAGACAGGCTAGATGGAGAGTCTGCAGCTCTTCGGACATTACTGAACTCCAGTTCTGAACAGCCCCAGGCAACATGACCAATGGTCAGAGGAAATAGGCATTGTTGTCCCAAAACATCTGGGCCACAGGACCCACATCCTCAAGACACACCCTTAGCTTTTCCCAGCTGTTCCTATGGATTTGGTTTAGGAGACTGGTGTTCACCATCTCACCTGGAATAGCTCAGTCAGTAGAGCATGAGGCTCTTAATCGCAGGGCCATGGGTTCAAGCCTCATGTTGGGTAAAAGATTACTGCATTGCAGGGGGTTGAACTAAATGACTCTTGTGGTCCCTTTCTACAACCCTACAGTTCTGCGATTCTTTAACTAGCCAAGTTTGAGGTTTGCAATTCAAAAAAAAGGTTATCCAAGTTAATCACTTTCAGGAAAGGGCAAAGCACTCATTGCAAATCAGAGCACACTAGGCATCTGTAATATGCTCTAGAAATTGAACTATCTTATTATTATTATTATTTTAAAAGAGCAAAAAAGCAGGAAAATTGTACTCTATTCACCAGCAAGTTCTGGTAAATGTTTGCCAGTAGTAAATAAGAGACAAAACAAAAAAAGAGAGGAGGCGTTCTTCATTGTAAGGGATCTCTAGTGTGATCCCTTTAAAATATACAATGCTCAATCTATTGCAAGTTTAAATTGCAAACATATGCAAGGGCCACATCTGAACTGGGTCAAACATTTCTGGTTCAGAAAATGCATTTTGACATTTTGGTTGGAGGACATCTTTTGCCTCCAGAATGTTAAGGCAAAATAAAGGGCTCATTGTGAAGCTTTAGAAATTTCGGTTTCATGAAATAAAGATGAGATCTATTCAAAGGAGAGATAGTAAAGGCTCTGAATGAAAAGGACTGGGATCCTCCGGCAAACAACAGCGTCTTTCAAACGCAGGCATTTCCTCACAGGGGTCAATGCAGAAACACCTGTAAAAGATTTCTCCTGTTTTCCATTTGAGGTTAACATAAGCATGTATATCCGTGTGCCATCAATCATCCAATGTCACCAGTGTCCATTGTAAGATGCACTTGATTCTGGAACCAAAGTGTTTGGGTGACTCTTTTTGCAGTACCATAACAACGTCTTTTGTTTTGTTTTTATCTTTATGGTGATACCTTAATAAGCTGCCTCTAACAAGACCCATTTGGACAGGTACTGTTAAGACAGCTTTCCCTGGAAGATAATTTTGCACAATGATTTGGGGAAGAGAATGACCAAGATTGCATGGATAGGAGAGAAGAGTTTTACAATGAGCACATCATTTGAGTTTTCTTCCCTATAAAATGATCCACATCTGTGATATATGAATAGTAGCAACACCAGATTTACAGGACTCTCTTAAGGTCAAGCACAATTACTCTAAACACTTCATATATGTTAGGAAAACTATTCTGTGCAATGGAAGTACGTATTTTGGCCATGTCACTTGGCCTGCCTGTATCCTAGCTGTGCAGCCATTTTTGTATGCAAAGCCTGAAAAAGTTGGAATACTTTTAGCCTCGACAGGGGAAACCCAAGTAAAACCTTCCGCCCAACTCGGTGAAAACAGTCACGACAGACAATACTGTCAAATATTCATGGTTTAAGAAGGGCAGCAGCAAGATTGAGAAAACCGTCAACTTCTGAGCACAAGCCAGGATGCCAATAGCAGTTGCACCAGGCAGTTGCAGGGTCAGCAGCAAGAGATAAGGCTGGGGCATATCTGGAGAAGGTACCGCAAGCTCTCATTTACCTCTGAAAAGCAAGGGCAGCTACAAATGCAACCAATACAGTGGTACCTCGGAAGTCGAACAGAATGCGTTCCGGAAGTCCGTCCGACTTCCAAAATGTTCAGAAACCAAGGCGTGTCTTCCGATTGGTTGCAGGAAGCTCCTGCAGCCAATCAAAAGTCAAGTTGGACGTTCAGTTTCCAAAGAATGTTCGCAAACCGGAACACTCACTTCTGGGTTTGTGGCGTTCGGGAGCCAAAACATTCAACTCACAAGGCGTTTGGGATCCAAAGTATCTCTATGGGGAAAGGGATTTCATCAAACGCCCATTAAGCAGCAAGTTTCGATGGCAGTTTAGCCAAACTCATCTCAACACAGTGCCATTCCCACTGTCCATTTTTTCCTGCTACGTGGGAATCACGCAATGTCCGTGATTGTGGTATGCTTTGGGAGCCGCCAAAGGGTCATCTGTAAATTGGAGCTCGCACAACAAAACTGCATGAAGGGGCTGTAGGATGTTTGTGGAGCACATGGGTCACAAACAAAGGGTGTTCAGATGGGGTGAATGCGAGTGCGAATCCAGCAAGATCTGGGGGGCACTAGTTTGGATGCCCCTTGAGTCATGGAAAGGGGATATGAACCAAATTTTAAAGCTCTACTTAAAGATGAAAAGGATTCTGCAGAATGGTTTCTTTGAATCAGCATTTTTATTAAGCACACTTGTTTGTTAGAAATTCAGAATCGACTGCACCTACGAGTCCACTGCAAAACCTGTTTATTTCCACACAATTTTGCAGCCTCCGAGAAATGGCAGGGCGGACTGCTCGTAATCTCATGCACAGAAATGACTGAAGTAGCGTCATTGTTGCCGATGTCAAACCGAGATACTGTTGGAAGACTACCCTGGCCTCTCTGGTGGCTGAATAGCATTGTTTTCAGTCACCTTTACCAGAACACACCAAAGAACTTCCACTTGCATGGAGATCTGTGGATTTCAGCTTGACTCGGAAGCACAGCACACTTGTGATTTTCTGGGGGCATTCCCCGCCATCATCCTAATACTGGAAATGAACCAACCGACCAATGGTCTACTGGTGGATTCTAACAAAGCATGGAGATTGCTTCTCCAAACAGATGGGTCTTTCCAACTCAGAGACTCAGGCAGCTGCCATTTTACTGGGCAACCCACGCTGTGTGCAGACCATCTCAAGTGAAGCTCACCCTGGAATTAGGGGAATTTAAGCTTGTCTTCTAGGGACACGGGTGGCGCTGTGGTCTAAACCACAGAGCCTAGGGCTTGCCAATCAGAAGGTTGACAGTTCGAATCCCCGCGACGGGGTGAGCGCCCGTTGCTCGGTCCCTGCTCCTGCCAACCTAGCAGTTCGAAAGCACGTCAAAGTGCAAGTAGATAAATAGGTACCGCTCCGGCGGGAAGGTAAACGGCTTGTCTCCTGCACGGAATTTCAGGCTGAAACAGACAAGCTCCACACCAGCCTCCAACCTGGAACTGCCTAGATGTTTTGAACTACAAAACACCAGGAGGGTCCCAGGTTTGAGGGGGCTGGTTCATACCCTTCCATTTGCCCCTTCCCATAAAGGATCAGTGCATACCTCTTCCGACCCAGCCCCTTCCTCTATTTAAGCTGTCCATGCTGCTTGCTTTTAGACAGCTTGGTGGTGAAGGGAGGAGACACACAAAAAAGGCCATGTGCATACTTACTAACACTGTCGTTACTGTAATCCCAGGCTTCAACGAGCAACGTGTAGGATCTCTGTAAAAAGAGCAAAAGACACCATGTTAGTATTTAAAAATAGAAATAGAAATAGAAATCATGGTAATGAGGCTCACTGTCTTTTTATTAGAGCGTGCTTTGGAGAAACGACTCTGCACGCATTTTCCTGACAATCATGTGCTCCTCTAAACATAAATAGGCAATAGATTACAGCCGAGACAAATGTGATCCTCTTGCAGCTGCTTAAACTACCTTATCCAGTCTGACTAAGCTACCTTATCCAGACTGACTCG
The DNA here is from genome assembly GCF_951804945.1 of Podarcis cretensis. Classification (NCBI taxonomy): domain Eukaryota; kingdom Metazoa; phylum Chordata; class Lepidosauria; order Squamata; family Lacertidae; genus Podarcis; species Podarcis cretensis. The sequence goes on along the minus strand of NC_137172.1, from coordinate 111,880,286 downwards.
AGCAATTTAAGGTGAAAGGTCTCTTTATCTTTGTCATCGCTAATGCATCTCACATTCTTAACCAGGAAGTTCTGCATCCACCGTTTGAGGCCTTGCACAGCTGAGATGTCGCTGCGGTTTCTTAAGCACGCTGTAAAGGAAGGAAAGTGGCCCCCAAAGGAGGAGGAGGATTTATTTTAAAAAAAAAAAATTGGGGGGGGGTTTAAAACCTTTTTTTTTTTTTTTTGCAAGATCCCAACATTTCCCCATTCTGCATGCCCAAAACCAGGTTGCTAAGGATTGTAACTGTCAAGGTTCAGAACCATAATCTCTAGAGACTCTGCTTTTCAGCACCTCTTTGAACGCTTTGTCTGTGGCAAAGCCATCGCTGCTCCCACAAGTATCAGGTAACTAAAGGAAAGGACGGGTGAATCTAGGGAGGGGGGGAGGAGGAGGGAGAGAACTGCATAAAGCAGTCTTAAAAAGAAAAAGGAAAGGGGTGGGGGACTTCACAACCCAACCCTAAACCTATTTGGAGTAAGAGGGAAGAAATAAAAAGGCTAACTGCCACCTGCACACTTGGGATGTACACAAGCCAAACTTATTCAGACAAGAAGGATGCTAACGAAACCAAAGCACCTTTTATCCCTAGCCTTGAGCAGAGAAAGAGAAAGAAATCTTCAAGAGTTAATCACACTTTTTTCATGTGTCCCTCCTCCTTCCATCCCACAAGTTCAGAAAACTTCATTTAAAAGTGTGGCATGGGGAGGGGCAGGCAAGGAGGAAGAACACACAGACACCAACCCACGATAATTCAGGGACAGGGATGTTTTCTACGAAGCGTACCATCAAATGCTACAAGTCTTAAGTGATGTATTTTACAAGACGGCAAGCTACAACATGCTGTAAAACGTTGGTGAGAATTGTGGGACATGCAGGTGTACGATGCCAAGGCAGCCCCTGGTTCATCTTTCTGCACATTAAAATGACACATCTGGAGTGGTCATCTGTGTTTTAAATGGTCTTTTTAAAAAGAAAAAAGAAAGAAAAGGAGAGAGAGAGAGAGAGAGAGAGAGAGAGAGAGAGAGAGAGATACCAAGAGTCCTGTAGTCATGCAAAGATTGAAGTTGTTGTGGTTGGAAAATCTGAAGTTTTTACAATGACCACGAGGGATAGAAATTTAGACACACACACACAATGAACAAGCTTAGTTTCTCAGCCAGACAATTCCACAAGCCTACACATTGGGAGCGTGCCAAAATATTCCGGTGACCAGGTGTCAGTGTTCAGTCACCTTAGCTTCGTGGGACGTGGGCGAAGGGAAATTACTCTTAAGACTCTAACTCAGGCAGCAGAAAAGAAAGTTGTGACTCATAAGCTTAAAGTTTGCCTTCTGACTAATGACATTGTTAGCACTGGCTATCAATCCATTTGCAAGGGTGGCAAGAAGGGAATTAGGTTTTTTTTGCAGAGACAAACAGCTTCCCTGAAAGAAAAGTAAACAACTGCAAGGTGCAAGGCATAACACTGACTTTAAAAGAGAGAGAGAGAGAGCAAAAAGAATTCAAAAGCAAATTCATTTCTCACGACTTAGCTCAGCATGCAGCCTCTGAACTGGGGGGAGGGGGGGAGTCTAGCTTGCTTTTTAAATAGACAGTGTTGGATTGCAGCCTAAATATATTTCATATTGAAAGCAGACAAGGATTCCATTTCGTTCACTGATAACTGTGGGAAAATGCTTGGAAAAGTAAGCAAAAGTTGGGCAAGTAGAGACATGTGCCCCATCTTGCAATGAGTGGCCAAACTTTTTTTATTATCGTTATTTATTATTGCATTCATATTTCATTAGCGCTGCGTACTGTACAGGCCTTTCTCCCCGCGCAACATACAGACGTTTTTTAAAGCACACGCTCGAGGACCCTCCTTCCATCAAGTGTACACACGTACACACACACACAGCACAGCACAAGATGCCAGAGCCAGAACATAAATATACATTCAGCTCAACTTGGAGGCAGTTCTATCTGTCAAGGCAGCCTTCCGCCTTGGATTAATTGCAGCAACACTCCTCCTGAGTCAATGCACAGAGCCAAAACATGTTAGAGCAAGTTGGAAGCATACCACACCAAAAAACAAAGAGCCAATTATGGTCACTCCTGCTACCTTCAGTTAAGAGGATGTTTTCACTGCAGCCTTGCATAATCGTTTGGGAAGATGTTCTGTTTTAAGGCATAGCAACAGTTCCTGCTCATTCTTAGTATTGTTTACTGGCCTGCCCCACCCCGGGGAAGATGGGGAGGGAGGAAAAGCAGAATATTTTTGCTGAAAGTGCTACTGTTACTTCATACCTGGCGTTGCCACATTCCAATACAGCCCTTTGCAAATTTGTTTTGGGGTGTTTTTTTTTTTTTAGTTTTGAAATAAAACAACCACCCGACAAACACACATTCAAGAAAGTCGCTTTCTGCACTGAAACACCTCAAAGGTCTGCCAAATTTGTGGCATTTGTGAACCATAACAACACTAATCACTTCTTCTCTAGCAGTGAGTGTCCACCCTCAACGATATCGGGAAAGGTCCGATAGTCATTAATTTCAGCTCAAATTAAGAGCTCTGTCTCAACTCAGAAACTTGTAGCAGTAAGCAAAAGAGTGAAAAAATAATTTTTCGCACAGCAAGTTCTCCTGTTCTTGTAGACCAGTCCCTTCCACAATTCAAACAGATACCCAATTTGTGTTTTGGGTTCTGTTCCTGTTAGGAACTTGGGGGGGGGGGATTCTGCTAGCACCCAAATACAACCTCCTTGCTTTCAAAGCCATGCACCTCAGAGATGATAGAGGGTTAAGAGGTGTACATCAATCCCCACTCTAGAGATCAGCAATTAAGATAGCTGAGGAATGCATGCATACGGCACAGAGGCTTAATTTTTCCCATGCCATGTCTGACCCTTGCACATCTTTGAATAAATACACCAGTCAGGCACAAGAATTCCACATCCTGAATCTTATCCCATCAAACCAAGGTACTAGGCAACGAGTCGACACTGAGCTAGGAGACAGAGGGACACCTAATTAGCTAGTAAAACGGGGAACCAAAAGGCAGGAGGCTAATGAAAGAATCTAAGAGGGCTCAACAAAAGAAAACAGCCTACCATGAAGTTTAGGTTATGGGAACATTTTAGTGCAGGAGACCAGACCTCTGTGCTTTGCCCAGCACCAAAAATGCACATGTCATGTCATCGAACTTGATGCACAATGAAGACCAGGGATGGGGAGCGGGTGACCCTTCAGAATCTGATGGACCACAACACTCAATACTCCTGACCACTGGTCACGCAGCAACAATCAGTGTTTGAAATTAGCCAGGCGCAAGGCGCATTTGGCATCCAGCTATCAACCACTTGTGACTAAGTGAAGGTGCCTGGGTGCCACCTGATATCTCCACCACCTGGAGGTGCACACCTGGGGATCACTGCATCTTGGCTGTTTTCACTCACTAATATCCCATCCTGTAGAATTCTACCAGTTATATTTTATCTGCCCAATCGGAATGAATTTCCGGAACCAAATTGCTTTTTCTGTGCAACCTGAGTAGCAGTCACCCATTCAGAAAAAGAGGTCAGAATAGGAGTGTGTGTGTGTGTGTGTGTGTGTGTGTGTGTGTATATATATATATATATCACCACTTGATCCGGGAACAGTCCACACACACACATATACAGTAGTACCTTGGGTTAAGTACTTAATTCGTTCCGGAGGTCCGTTCTTAACCTGAAACTGTTCTTAACCTGAAGCACCACTTTATCTAATGGGGCCTCCTGCTGTCGCCGCACCACCGGAACACGATTTCTGTTCTCATCCTGAAGCAAAGTTCTTAACCTGAAGCACTATTTCTGGGTTAGCGGAGTCTGTAACCCGAAGCGTATGTAACCTGAAGCGTATCTAACCCAAGGTACCACTGTATTCCATTTTGGGAACTGTACTCTTGGGCTAAGAAGCCATTTGGCATCTAGCTTTTATATCCTAGTTTCTAACACTAGCAACAACCCCTGTGGCATCAGGGAGTTCATGCAATGGATGGTTACATCTGCACCCGTTTGTTTTTGCATGCTGCAAAACCATGGGTGGGGAACTTGCTTTTCTATCTGATTAAATTTAATTATGTACCCCGTCTTTCCGACAACGACCTTCAAGTTCAAAGCAGCTCACCATCATGTGGCCCTCCTGGTGTTACTGGGCAACATCTCCCATCATCCCTGACCATTGATCATGCTGGCTGGGGCTGACCAGAGTCCAACAGCCCCCAGAGGGCCACAAGTGCCCCTATCCTTTCACTGCCTGTGCGTGAACAGGGTGCCCATGTATATCTTGATATGACAATCCCAAAAGATATGCCAACCTCTGTCTAAGCTGCACCACTTTAGGCTGTGAATGGTTGAAAAAACCACCAACAAAAATAACTTCCACATAGCAGACTAGATCTCAGAGAATCCTCTCCAACTTGTTGTTTTCCATGTGGAGGATCTGTGCATGACATATGAGCTCACACACATGAGCATGGATGGATCAACCCAGTCAGAGCCAGGCGACCACCTCAGGCTGCAGGATCCATGAGGCAGCGGATCCCAGATATGCAATCTGGGTGCCAAATGGCTCCTTAAACCAAAGTTACAGTCGCCAAAACAGAAAGCCTGGTTGCCATTTTGGGCGAGACGGCTCAAAAGTCACTTTTTTTGAATACGTCTTTCTGCTTCCCGAAATTCATTCTGACTGCGCAGATAACATACAATGGACAGAACTTTACAGGAAGCGTAGCTTGTGCGTGAAAACAGGCCAGATCCCAGGATCCTCAGGCAAAGACCTTGAGATGGTGGAGACATCAGGTACCATCCTGACAGCTGAGTATCTTCGCTTGGTTGCAAGAGCCAGGTGCAAAATGCGCCTGGCGAATTTCCAATGCTGGGAGGGTGTGTGTGTTGCATATGAGCCCACACCAGTAGCAGAGATGGAGCAACCTAATCAGAGCCAAGAACTGCTGCCTTCGCACACATATTGGTTAAGGAACGGGTGACAAAATCTGTTGAGGGCCCCCAGGGACCTGTTTCTCCAATCCTCTCTGCATCCCTTACATGGCAGGGCAGGTTTACCTGGATCAAGATGCAAAGCTGCCCTTCTTTGCTATGATAACGGATCATGATGCAGGTAGCACCGCACTCCCCCTGCAACACTGCCTGCTTCTGCCACAACCCTGCCAAACCACCAGCAGCACCAGACCACATCACCGCAGCCCCATATCACCAGCAGACCTGCTCCCGTATTGCTAATTCAAAATGTGATGCAAAATGTGTTTGCCAGGACAAGATGTGCAGAAAAAGGCATTGGGGAAAATCACAGAAGAAGCTGCACTTCTGTTGCTGTTTACTATTGGATTCCAATGGATTGCTGAATATTGCTTTATTTGATTTAAGTTGTTTATTTTAAAGTTATTGTGACTTTTTATATAGGATCTGATTGTTACAATTATTTATTTAATTGTTGTGGTGGTGGTGGTGTGTTGGAAGCCACGCAGAGTGGCAACACAGCCAGATGGGCGGTGTAGAAATATTATTATTTTATTATTAATAATAATTTATGCTGGACACAGCAATACAGGGGCAGGAATGAGACAGCTAGTCTGCGGCCCTCCATAAGTCATTGGACTCCAATGCCCAGCAGTCCCAGCCAGGATGGCAAATGAGTTGACATGATGGAACTTGTAGTTTAGAAGAATCTGGAGAAACACAGGTTCCCCATCTCAGATGTAAAAGCTGGCCACAGCAGAGCAGGACTAATGGAGTCCAGCACAAAACTGAAACAAAAAACCAACACACTACTGATAAGATCTCCTTTAAAAGAGCAAAGTATGGCTGTTAAAGTGGCAACAGGTTGGGTTTTTTTAACTACACAATCCTAGTCTCTCCCACACACTGATATCCTCATTGGGTTTTCACGGGCATTGTTGGTAGCTAACCACACACTCCCAGGTGTGGGGAAAAGGGAAGCATTAGGCTAAGCATGTGATCAGATTACAGGTGAGAACTTTCAGGCCCCAGGCCAGGAGTGGGGAAAATCTGTGAATCTACAGATGTGCTTGGACTATAACTCTCATAATTCCTGATCACTGGCCATGCCAAACCTAGGGCAAACCTAAAGAGGCTGAAATTTAAGAGGACTTGCAACTTCTGGCCAAGTGATTGTGGAGACGTTTCAGAAAAGAGTACCCCTGCTTCTTGCCCAAAATGTTAGAAACAAAATTAAGTTGGGTCCCATTTGAAAACAAAAGACTACAGTATATTGATCCACACATATACCCTGTTGCACCAGAATTCCCATCCAACTGAAAGGTTTTAGGAACCTCAATGCACCTGCTCAAATCCAAAACCTTCCTTCTCAAGCCATTTGGCAGCGTTCCCCCTTTCCGCAACTGGTAAAGAGATCTCTGTGGCCCAAACTGCATTCCACAAGCCTGGGAAAAGAAAGGATTCGACTCCAACTCTCGCTGACTGTGGTTCGCATTCCCACGCACCTCACCCTTGCTTTGTTTCCCCTCAGCAAAGAGCCAGAATGCCTTACTGTACTTTGTGACTCAGATTTTATCTGAAGGTCCCGAGTTCAAGTCTGGCTCACGCTGGGTGACGCAGCATCAACATGCGGCAAGTCTGGATTGACTAGCTCTCAGCCAGATCGGCTCTCCCACGACTTGGGACCAAGCGTTTAAAAGTGCCTCAGAACAATGCATTCTGCTGCAACACTCAATGCAGAAAGAAATCCCTATACAGACGTATACCTTGGTTTTCAAATTTAATCCGTTCCAGGAGTCCGTTTGACTCCAGGAACAGTTCGAAAACCAAGGCGCAGCTTCCGATTGGCTGCAGAAGCATCCCGCAGCCAATCAGGAGCCACGGAAGCCATGCAGGATGTTCGGCTTCCAAAAATCGTTTTAAAACGGGAACAATCACTTCTGGTATTCTATTGTTCGGAGCTGAAACATTCAAGTTCAAAGGCATTCAGCTTCCGAGGTTCCCCTGTATTTAAAGGGTTTCGTATCCCACCTTGCAGCCTTCCTAGTTCTCCTAGGTAAAGGTAAAGGTACCCCTGCCCGTACGGGCCAGTCTTGACAGACTCTGGGGTTGTGCGCCCATCTCACTTAAGAGGCCAGGGGCCAGCGCTGTCCGGAGACACTTCCGGGTCACGTGGCCAGCGTGACATCGCTGCTCTGGCGAGCCAGAGCCGCACACAGAAACGCCGTTTACCTTCCCGCTGGTAAGCGGTCCCTATTTATCTACTTGCACCCGGAGGTGCTTTCGAACTGCTAGGTTGGCAGGCGCTGGGACCGAGCAGCGGGAGCGCACCCTGCCGCAGGGATTCGAACCGCCGACCTTTCGATCGGCAAGTCCTAGGCGCTGAGGCTTTAACCCACAGCGCCACCTGCGTCCCTTCCTAGTTCTCCTACTTCTCTTCAACCTCCTCTCCAGATGCCAACCTCAAGTCCCATCTACTATCCCCAAAGAATCCTAGAAAGTAGTTTGCTATGAGTTTGCTACAGATGCTAAGAGGTGTAAGGAGACCCCCATTCCCTTCACAGATCAAGAATTCCTATCGGGATTTAAGGATCGATCTCTCTTCTGCAGGGAGTGCTGGGAACCACAACTCTGAAGGAGAATAGGGGTCTCCCAAGAGACCTCAGCACCCTCAGGAAGCAACAGTTACCAGGATGCTTTGGGGCAAGTTTACGGCGCGATCCTGTTTTGCAGGTATCGTGCAGATGGGACCCTGAATAACCAGCTAAGCAATCCGCAATCAGGAGCGCACTCCCCAAAACCACTTTCCAGTGAAGACAACATTTTGCAATCTTTAAATTGGGCTTCTTGACCGAAAAAGAGTACAGGAGGGCTTTGTTGTTGTTGTTGTTTTAGAGGACAAGTGTGTTATGTGCAAACACACGTCCGCTCTGTGCACCAGGCCCCCTCTCCCCCAACCTTGGGAGAAGGAGCAAGGTCAGGCATGGTGACTAATTCTTCCCTTCCTGGTCCCACCTCTGGACCAAGCCAGGTATCACTTTAACAGCTCGGCTGCTATCCATGGTCCATTTCTCTTTTTTTAATTACATACCAGGCATTCGTGGGGAGGGGGCATTTCCACAGGGCCACACCACATGGGGAGTTTTAACCCTTCCTTCCCCAGCCACAACCTCAATGAGGATCCTCCCCTATAAGGCTGAGATCACAGATGGGGAATCTTCTGGGTGTTGCTGGAGTACAAGAACTCCCATCACAACAGACCCCTGGCCATGCTGGCTTGTGCCGATGGAAAATGGAGTCCAACAACCTGGACAGAGTGTGGGGGGGGGGGCACAGATTTCCGACCCCTAAGGAAAAAGTCTCCCATTGGGCCAATGAGAACTTCAACCTCATCCCAAGCTTCATAGAAGTGCGCTCTGTGTGTGTATGTTGGGATCAGGGCTGAAGACCTCCTGATTCAGTGTAGCCCCAATTAAAATGGAGTGGTGGGGGCGCTGTGCCCCATATTTATTTATTTTTTTAAAAAAACCAACCCTATGCAGTTAGAAACCATGTTATTGATGTCCAGTTTGGGCCTCTATTCTGAGAGAGAACATTGAAGGTGACCCAAAGCCCAGAAGGAATCTTAAGGGGCCAAAAATGGATTTGCCCAAACTCCTTGGGTGAAGGCAAGCTACCCATAGGTTGGCTACCGTTACAAGGTTTTTGTTTGAGTGCATCTTGCACACCTGTTCTCACAGGGCGGAAGGAAGTAGGAGAGTCATGGGCAGAAGCCCGTTCCCTGACACATCTCCGGCAAAGGACAAGCCGAAAGGGTTAACTGCAGTCCTAGCCAATCCTTCTGCTTCGTGCCTACGTTTAGGGCCGTGTGCCAAATCACAAGAGTATTCGATTCCTCATTCGGGGACAGAAAAGTGAACCAGTGAGTTGAAACCTGTTGCGCTACTGCCCCACGTGGAGGACTACTTGAACATAATAACCTGGAAAAGACAGAGGGAAAAGAAGCTCTGAAGGCTTTCTTTCCTGCATCCACAACCCCCTGCTTCAGCACCTACAGGGATCAGAAGATCACAATGGAAATCTGGCTGCAGGGCAGCTTCAGATTCTCAACCCATTGTCCTCAACCCAGAGCTGCCTGTGTTCGGACCAGTTCTTGCTCAGCTCCCCATAGTGCCAGGGTGAAGACATTTGGTTAAAACACAGTGCGGATGGCAATCCTCCGGATCCCTTGGGCCTGGAGAACAAGGAGGGAAAGCACACAAACTGCTGAACACTTTGCCCCATGGCATTACAGAACTGCCGAGTCGGAAGCAGCCCCAAGGGTCATCGAGCCCAACCCCCAGCAATGCGTGTTTGTTCCCAGCTCACATGACACCCGCCAAGAGGAGCAAGTACACAGAACTTTAGGAATTGCACCGGCAAGGGAGCAACTGGGGATAAGGAACACAGGCAAGACCTACAAAGGCCTTTGGAGGGGGGAAAGCAATACAGTAGTACCTTGGTTCTCAAATGCTGAAAACCCGGAAGTGTTCCGGTTTTTGAACGATTCTCGGAAGCCAAATGTCTGATGTGGCTCTTGGCTATTGTTTCCGGGGTGCCTGCACCAATCAGAAGCTGCGTCTTGGTTTTCGAGCATTTTGGAAGCCAAACGGACTTCCAGAAGGGATTAAGTTTGGTGCTTTTGTTTTTGCTATTTATTTTACGGTTTTTGTTTTAGAGGCTTTTTTTTGGTTCATTTGTTTTTGTGACTGTGCAGAACCCAGTTCAGCTACTAACTGATTGACTGTGTGACTGCAGAAATGGATAAAAGCCCCCCATCCAAACAATGACTATCATCAATGCAGTTAAGGAAAATAAAACATAATTTTTATCATCTACAATACTATCTTATTTATTTTATAGTACAGTACATGGATTATTTCCTGCCAACCTAGCAGTTCAAAAGCACGTCAACGTGCAAGTAGATAAATAGGTACCGCTCTGGCCGGAAGGTAAACGGCGTTTCCGTGCGCTGCTCTGGTTCGCCAGAAGCGGTTTCATCATGCTGTCTACATGACCTGGAAGCTGTACGCCAGCTCCCTCGGCCAATAAAGCAAGATGAGCACTGCAACCTCAGAGTCGGCCACGACTGGACCTAATGGTCAGGGGTCCCTTTACCTTTTTACATTGATTATTGCTTTCATTTCATGGATCAACAGTCTTGTTATATAGTAAAATTCATGCTAAATTGCTGTTTTAGGGGTTGTTTTTAAAAGTCTGGAATGGATTAATCCGTTTTGCATTACTTTCTAAGGGAAAGCACACCTTGGTTTTGGAACGCTTTGGTTTTGGAACGGACTTCCAGAACGGATTAAGTTTGAGAACCAAGGTACCACTGTATTTAAAGAATGGATCCTTATGGTGCTTCATGTCGTCCAAGAAAGAGAGCAACTTAAGTGTGCCTTTCCCTTTTCCCTTCCCCTTCACCAACCCCTTGCCCTTAGGACCAAGCACTCACTGAAACCGGAGAAAGTGGACACCACTTTTTCTAAGCATTATTTCTGAGTGCGCATGCTCGCTGCCTCTCATAAACCGAGCCGATGAGTGTCCTGGCAAGCCTGCTGGAATAATGACTATCCTGCAAACGCATGATGTGCTGAAGCAGCCATTGTGCAAAGCAAGTCCATGGTTTGTCCGGGAGCCAAGCTACGCCGAGTCTACTGCTGCTTCCTGTTGCTTGCCCTACCCCAGCATTATTTTTGGACGGGCCCCATTATGCTCTGTAATCCTGCCTGCAGTCAGGATGGCCACATTATTGTCATTGGTTAATATTAGCCACCACTGCCTCCGTCTGGGTGGTCGGACTACAATTACTCCAATGACCAAACTGGTATGTTTCGAACAAAAAGGAAGAGGGTGGGGTCTATTTTTCCGGGGGAAAGGCTTTAATTTTAAGAAGGAATTGGGGCGCCTCGTTTTTCACCAGTTCTTGCAAAGAAGCCCCCAGCTGCAAAGGGTCTCAATAGCCGATCACTGTTTAAACCCCCCCCCCCCCGAAATACCATCTCCCCTTATCCCATGGCCAGACGGCCTTCTCCTCCAGAAGCTTTGCTCCCATCCCCCTCGCCACCCAGCGAAAACGCTGCAAGCAGGCCAGGATGTCAGTGGGCAGTTTAAACCCCTCAGCAGCAAGGAGATTACCCGCTATTCTCAGCATTTAGCCTCTCTACCTGTTTAAAGCATCGCTTTTGATAATTAAACGCACCAGTTACAACAAGGTGACAAGGTTAATAGACAGAATACCTAGCAGTCAGTCAAGCAGAGAGTCAGGTTTGCACCCAGCAAGCCTGAACAAGATGTTATTTTTTTTTCCTTCTCCAGACTCATTTACCTGGAGAAGAGCTGAGTTGGAAGGGACAATGTCCCAATTCACTTGAGCCCCTTTAACCATTTCAGTGAATGCTGTGCTCTTCTGGGGGCACACTATTAAGATTCCTGAACTGCAGCTTGGCCTCTAGATCTATCCCCAAATACATGTCCCAGCGTCTCGATCCATTCAAGAATGCAGATAAGCACCTTCTTTGGGGAAATAAAAACCTCTGGCATGGCGAGTGGTATCCTGGTCATGGAACAAAGCAGCAAGTCTAAAAATGCATGGCTTTATTTTACTAAGACAGTGAATCACCACTGGAGCAACCAGGAACGAGAAGGTTTATGGGACTTCTGCCTGATCAAACAGAAACGTCCCCTGGAATTGACTCTTTTAAAGTTAACAGAATCACAGCCGTTTCTCCAAGAATAAAACACAGCAATTCAAGAAAGTTACTTGGAAGCTGCTCCCAAGCTAAGAGGCGGATCCTACGCAGAGTTAGGTACACTTAGGCCGCAATCCTAAACACACACACTTGCAAGGGAGCAAGCCCTACTGAACAAAGTGGAACTTTGCTCCCAATAAGCACGTTTAGGATTGGCACAATTCGGCCCTCTGCTTTTGCTGCGGAAGGATCTGAGAAAGGAGTCAACTTACAAGACTCATCTATTCCAATGCAAGCTCATGGCAATGGATGTAAAAATATTGTCACAGTCCGATCGCTTGAAGTATATGCACTCCACTTCAGAATACCAGCCTCACCCAATGGGCTGCAACCCAAGGCTGGGAGAATTGGTTACTTTTCAAACACTTAATGCAAACAATTATCTGCTCCACTGTAGTCGTTCCCCGCCCCTCTCTCTCTCCCTCTCTCTCTCTCTCTCATTAAAAATACCACACATTTCACGTTCTTTTCCCATGATGCCCTCAGTCCTTCTACCAAATCCACGTTTCCTCTAATTCTTTGTTGTCACAGATTTCACTTTCGGAAAGTTGAAGTCCTCTCACAGGCTCAACGATAATCTGATAGCAGTTTTTCGCCTCCTCGGGTCAGAGACCCTTTGATAGATCCAGACAAAAGGCCTTTGGGGAAGGGCTGTCTACAAAGAAAAGCCTGGCATAACTCAGCAAGATTTTTTTTTTTTTTTTTTGCTTTTCCTCAACAGCAGATCCTAAAACAAAAGTCAGCCTTAGCAGCGAGCCAGGAAACATCTTTGGAACAGGAGTATGGTTGAGATGAAGAGCTGGCTGCCGCTGCTGCTAGCACTTTTCCAGCCCAGGGGTGTAAAGCGCACAACCAGGATATTCAAAACTTGTTATTAAAAAAACAACAACAACCATTTGCAACAAAGCACTTAAGATAGGCAGCCAATAAATGTGACTCATAAACAAACAAATAAGGTGCCTTATATTTGCAAACTGCAAGGTCGCCATGTAAACGTGGGGATTTTTGGAGGGGGAGGTCAAATTTTGAATATGCATTGGAAAAAATGCCAGCTCCGACTTATACAATGTTCCCGGCTTGCCTGAACACAGGGGGGGAAATGTCTTACAACGAGAGAAAACACGAAATTCTCACCGTCCTATTTAATGAATAATGGAGGCTGACTTAAGTGAAACAAAGAAAGTCACGCACTGGAAAGCATTTCAGGGTATCAAAACAGATCATAGATTAAGCCATTGGCATTGTGTGGGAGAGGGCTTTAAACAAAGGCATGCCAATGCTTGAACCAGCAATAAAACAAGGTTTCCTGAGGTGTGTGGAGCAGGCCTCCTTATGGGAAACACACACACAAAGGCTTACTCCGCAAATATCCATTGGCTAAAGTGCAGGTCACGCTTCTTTCAAAAATATGTGATCGCATTTTTCTGTATCATTTTAGCAGTTGGTGCAGGTGCAGCCTTGTGGATGATGGCTCCTTTCTTTCCTTCATGCTGGTTCGCTGCCCCGTTTCCTAGCAACCTATTCAAACTTCCAACCTCTTAAAAAAAAAAAAAGGAAATTTACAGCCCTCCATCGCCACAGCCATTACTCACGAGGGTTACATAAAAACCTAGGCTGGGCAAGGGGAAAGTTTTAATAACAAAACTCTAAATCCTAGTCTCTACTTCATTTAATTACACATGTACGTAGTTAACTGTGTGTGTGTTAAATGGAGCAGAAACCATGCAGGTTAGAATCTACACTTGAGATATATATACATACACACACACACACACACACACACACGTTTTGATTTACTTGAGGAAGTATAGATTCTATCCTGCATGGATTATAGGGTATGCAGAAGGAAGAGACCCAAAGGGCTTTTCACTCGCAAAGCAATGTTTCAGAACTATTTCTTGACAGAAAGTATGTGGATAACACTTCCTGGCAAAAAGAAGATGTGGGGCCCTTTTTAAATGTGGGCCTGTATTTATTTTATTTTATTTTATTTTAAAAGGAGAGCCTTCTCCAAAATCACAAAGGATTGAAAAGTTAACAGCTAGCTAGATTTTTATTTTTTATTTTTTTTATATATTTTTTGCCAATTGCCAGCTGTAAGTTAGGAGGCAAATCTGAAATTAACACCAGCTCCTAACAGCTTCCAACGGGACTGCTCAGTTTGCACCAAACAAGAAAAAGCTGAGGACCAACTGGCTCATCCTCAGTTGAAAGGAGACCAGAATAGAGAATTAACCCAAGTCTCAGCAGTAACTGCTTAGCTAGGGAGCTCAGGGTTGCCTTTGGAGGTAACACAGCCTGGAACATATGCTTACATAGGATCAGGGATGTGTCATTCCTACCACAAAACAACGAACAAAAGATGCCATGAGAACCTTGAGGAAGAAGGCAGATCACTCCAAACCAACTGTGCTAATGGAAACTAGGAATTTCATCATAAAAGCACCTTGGGTCCAGCCAGGTGGAATTTTTTTGTGCACAAAGGTGAGAAAGAGATCCACACTCAAAACGCAGCTTTTTCTTGGAATCGGATTCCTTGAAGGAGTCTTCTGCTAACCTACAGCTGCTTATAGTATTATTCCATTCACACACACACACACACACACACACACAAGAGTTAGGATCCCAGTGCTATAGATGGCAGGAGATTATGTGTGAATCAATAGGTAGCAGCCTGAGAAGCACACCTGGTGGAATTACCTGGCAGGACAAGATCACCATAGAATTTACTCATGCCTGACTCACCGGATATGCAGACATGCCATAAAAAAAGCAGACGGGTGTTGAGGGGGGGTGGAATGTTTTGGGAAGGAGAGAGATGGGATGCTGTGCAGGGAGGAGGCGTCAGCTGCCTAATCGCATGCATGGTTTATGAAGCAAACCCTACAGGGCTCGATGGAGGTTTCTCCCAGGTGCAGGGCTGCAACTTCAACTGGGGCACAAGCGCCATTGCTCAGTGTGACTTACTCCCAAGTAAACATGCCTAGGATTGCTCTGTGCACAGGGACTGCATCTTTACTCAAGGCAGCCTTAGTGTTTGCGGATCAGATCTGCTGCTTGCTTTCACAGAAGCACCGATCACTTTTAGGATTATGTCCTGGTGGTGGAGGGGGAAGAGATCAGTTTCATGACACACACACAAGAAAAGATTTGTCTATCCCAAAAGGGTCCTGGATGAACCCGCTCCTCAGCAAAGACACAGAGAAAAGAGAAAGAAAGGAGGCCGAATTCTTAAGAGAAGGTTGACAGCCATTGGCAGCACTTCAGATACCACACATTTCCACTAAGCTTTTTTTATCCCTTTGATGGCAGATTTGATAACAGTTTTATCTTCCTGCAAGCAAAACCGAACTAGCAAGGCTCAGAGTATCGAACAGAGAATACTTTTGTGAGCTCCGCTATTGTACTTTGTAATGCAATCTTCTTAAATGTGTGCACTTAGTTTCACCCTAAATCATAATGATCTTTTTTTAAAAAAAGAAAAGAGAAAGGACTCAGAAGGGTGTGTGTGCGCGCGACGATAATTGCAGCAGAGACAGATAGGAGGCAGCACAAGAGCACATGGTTAGCATTTTGTGTTGTGCTCCGAGTTGCTGGGATCACAAACAGGAGGAGGGACTTGGCTGTCCCTCCCACTGAATCCTCCCGAGATCTCCCTTCACGAGCCAATCGGAAAAATGCAATCTAGTGCGTGAATATTCATTTGGGAGACAACAGTTGCACCTCTTCCAGAAGACCAATAAAGGAGAAGAGGGAGGGAGGGAGGAGGGCTCCCAAAGCTGTTCTTTCAAAAGCTCTCCCTGCCCATTCACACACCTAGGACCTGCTCAGCACCCATAAAGAGGAATCTTAGATGGATTCCACATGTCTGGCCCGGAGTTTAAAAGGATGCTGTCCAGCTACGCCCCTGAAGAGAGATTCCTGCTTTACAGTGCTGGCAGGCAGGCAGGCATAGACAAACAGCATGGCCCCTTCAGCATTATCAAGAGCTCAATAGTGACTTAAGCAAACATGCATTTGGTGAAAGTGAGACCCATTTGAAGACTGGGTCGTTTGCAGCCAACTGGATTAAGGACCAACGCCTTTCCCAAGTGCACGCCCTTGTTTCCAGGTGGAGGGTCCGGAACTGCTACCCAAGCCAAGGGAAGATGGTTCCAGCTCTCTTGCCTCGCCAGGCAAAACCGTAAAGCTCTCATAGGAGAAGGGGAAACAAGCAAAGGGTGGTGGTGGCAGCAGCATGGGCATAAGGCAAAGGGATCCTCCAGGGTCTGGGCTGGGGAAGGAAGCACGCTAACAGGATTCTCAGGGAAGCTGGCAACCGGGAAGAGCTAGCAGCTCCCACGGGCACCACCAGAGATGCCATTGGGTAGGGCGAGAGGGGTCCCCATAGCATTCCACCAAGGGGGTCTCCAACGCACGGCCTGCTGCCCCCCACCCAACCCTCGTGCCTCCGCTTAGGCATGAGAACTAATTGGGGGGGGCAATAAAATAAATAAATTGCATGAACTTCTGACCTTTTAAATTCTCCAGGGGGGGGGGACACAGGGGACAGGGGATGACTTGCATATACATGTCACACACAGGTTTTTTCCCCACCCCCCAATCCACTTAGATTTTTCCATCTAGCTGCGTTGCAGCTTAGCTGGACGGAGACGTATGCGGCTCTAAGCCTGCGACTGCAAGGCAGCCAGCACCCATGCCCAGCAAGGCGAGTTAGAAGGAAGATGCTCAGAAAAGTCAAGTCACTCACCGGCCAGGCGAAGCTGAAAGGGAGGACAATCCGGTTCCTTTCGTTATTCCGACTGTATTTCAAACTGAAGGTATTCCCACCGACGACTGGGGTAGATCCGGACCCAAAGCTGCAAGGGCCCCCAGTGGAAACCCTCGACTGATACTCCTTCAGGCAAACTTTGAAATAAGTATCACATTCATCTCTGGTGCATTTCTTATCAGCTGGGTTTCGGGTCCCGTCACAGCAATTCCCATTCTGCAATTCGCCATTGACATTTTGCATGGATATGATCTCAAACTCGAACTGGCCTGATGTTAGGGTCACCTGTTTTGTTTTTGCATTTTTTTTTAAAAAAAAAAAGTTCCCCCAAAGGAAGCAGAGAGGAGAAGGAAGCGTTAGCACTTTGCTTGTAAATAAACATTTTTTAAAAAAATAAAAATAAATCACTAACAAGTTTAGCAAAAATGGAAGGGGAGGCTTCTATTGCTCCTTGATTCAACAGGTTAAAAAGCAAACAGGAACCCTCATCTGCTACCCACCCCCAAATTCTGATGTTAGGGGCAATTCCCAGAGGGAAATCGTGTCGCTATTTCCCTCTCAGCGCTCAAAAAGAGTTAAAGGGTCGTTAGCTTCAAGCAAGGGAACACAGCGCAGAAAAAGCATTGCACAGCTCAAGCGAATAACTCTAATCAAGTCAGACGCACTCCTGAAAACAATCACGGAAAAGTCCGCTTGCTACGAGGCTTTCAGAAAGCAAAACCCTCTGGAAAAAAGAAATGGAACGCTGACGGTATAGGGGGGTGAAGAAAGGGAAAGTCCTCGGGGAAACCTGGCTCCCCCCTAGAAATCATCACCCCGAATTCAAAAACGCATAGCAGAAGCATTTTTTT
Organism: Podarcis cretensis; assembly: GCF_951804945.1. Lineage (NCBI taxonomy): Eukaryota > Metazoa > Chordata > Lepidosauria > Squamata > Lacertidae > Podarcis > Podarcis cretensis. Next base: position 111,862,832 of record NC_137172.1, on the reverse strand, counting down.
TTTAAATGCAGCTGACGGGGGGCGGTGGGGAAATCGGTCAAAGCGAATGTCTTGGGGCGCGGGGTTGGGTAGGCGGGCAGGAGCTCTGCAATCGAAAGCTTTCCTTGGGAGACAAAAACCCCCAAAAACCGAAACCTGCGAAAAGCGAGCTTCTGCGCGGAGCTGCGCTACGGGAAGCAACGCCCGAGCCTTGCCCCCAAAAACGTACCTTGACTCGCAAGCATAACAGGGCAAGGAGAAGCCGTAAGGAGAAGTCCGTGAACTGCGGTCCCTTTGAGCCAAGCATGCCTCTTGCTTGCAGAGTGCCCTTCGCGCAGAGACGCTCCCCGGCTCGCTGCCGCTCTTTGCAGCCGCTGCCCGGCTCCCAGATATATATATATGCTCTCCCGGTGGAAGCGCGCGCGGGTGGAAGACGCCACTTCTCAAAAGGTTTTCAATAGCGCCCCGATCTTCAATGCAAAGCAGCCCAGCCTCCTTTTATTCTCCTTGGCCTCTGTCTCTTAAAAAAACCCCCACCCTTCCTTTCTTCCTTTCTTATTAGCGATGGTTATTCCGCGCGCCCCCACCCACCCCCCTCGCCCGCTCGCTTTTCTCTCTTTTGCAGAGCTCGCCGGCCAACCCCTCTCTCTCTCTCCAGCCCGGCCAGCACAATAACCCGGGCTGAGCCCCCCTCCCCACCCCCCGCCACACGCACATAGACGACACCCCTCTGGAGAGAAAGGAGGGGGCCCACGGCTATTTGCACGCGCGCAACCAGCCCCCTCCAAAAGGAAAAAAAAAGGAAGCCAGAAGAGGAGGGATCCGATCGCCCGTGCTGCAAGCCCCACTGAACTGACTGCTTGCTGCTGCTTGCTAGCCCATGGCTACAGCAGGAGGAGAAGGAGGAGGAGGGGGGGGGCGCAAACGTCAGGCAGCGCATGCGTTGCTATTAATATGCATTAAGGGGGAGGGTGGAAGGGCAAGCCGCAGCCCCGCCTCGGGTCCCTGGAGAGGCTTGCCTTTTTTCCTTGGAAGGGGGACAAGAGGTGGAGCAACCCTGGGAAGGCAGGGCTGGGCGGGGGAGGGGGGACGGGGGCGGCGAGGGTTGCAGGAGGTGAGGAGCAAAGCGCAGCAGGTGGGCAAGGAGCCTTGAGTGAGGCGGGAGAATTAATAATGCTTGACGCGCGGCAAGAAAACCGCGCGTCTGTTTGCAAAGCTAAGCAGGGTCCGGGGTGGTTTCAGACGGGATGGGGGAACCGCGCGGGTGGAGGAGGTTGGACTGCACGGCCTTGGGGTGGTGTCCCTCCCCCCCCCACTCTAGGTTCCGCGATGGTGATGCCCATAGGAGGGTTTGCGTGGCAGGGGGTTGCGCTAGATGACCCTCGCGGATACCTTTGCGCTCTGGTTCCATGACGGCTAATAGCAAGCCTCCTATCATTGCTGTTGCAAATATGGGAGAGCGCGTTTGGTATTGCTGATCGTGTCTGCTGAGCTGAAGACAAGAATTGGGTTTAAAAAAAAAAAAAAAATTAAAACGGGAGAGGAGGGCGGAGGTGCCCGTCAGGTGTGCAGCCCTCCTAAGATGGGCGTGTTTTGGAAAGCCTTCACGGAAGAAGCTGGCTGCCACCCAAACGCGCGTGCACGGAGGTTTCAGGAGGGGGGGGTTGGCTTTTCGCAGAAACGCCCCGGACCTATTAGCGTTTCAAGGCTTTGGAGGGTCTCAGTTGCCCGTCCGTTCCTTCTCTTCCCTCCCCCGTCCGGGCCCACCCGCCGCTGGAATCGTGTGCCTGGGTGATCCGCCAGCCCCGGATAGCATTCCATATGCCTGTGCCAAACGTGGGATCTAGTGCACGATCGCTCGTGTTGCAATAAATCTGCTAGTCTTTAAGGCGCTTTGTTGTTCTTCCTTCGTAAGGAAGCGGGCGCGCTCTCCTCTCATTCTCTCCCTCCCCCTCGGGGGGCCACACAAGCTGAGCCCCTTTCTCAGGGCATGGGAAGGGAAAATTGATTGCTTTGGAGAGCGGGGGGGGGGGAGGCTTCAGAAATGTCCCACGCTCCCCTATCACCCGTGGGAGAGCTGCAAAGAGAAACTTAACTACGCGCTCGCAAGGAGGAACAGCTCTTTGGCGCAGGATTGCAAAGTTCAGCAGCTTTTAGTATCGAGAAAACCTGGACGACGCGTGAACGTCGCATGATCGAGCTTCCCTCCCAAACCACAGGGGCAAACGCAGCCTGAATGCCTCGGTGCTGTGCTCAGGCTGTGGAATTTGACGGGAGACTCTTCGACTTCAGAGCAAACGCGCAGACTCGCACTGTTAAGTCTCAAGGCGGTCAATGGAGCTTCTTACTCCATAGTTCTTGATCAAACTGCCTGCCTCTGGGCGGTCCAGGTGAGGACTCGCCTGATTGAGCAACGAACTAAAGCAAGAGTCCCTGCACGCAGAAAGCTAGTATGTCAGGAAAACGGCTAGGCTGGAGTCCTTTTCCCTGACGTGCTAGGTTTTCTTAGTGTGGAGGATTTTATATGGAAAGCTATGAAATCACGTGGAATAGCTCTACCCCGCCCCCTCCCCACCCCAACTTTTTGGGGAGGCAGACCAGGCACAGGTCTTCCTATGCCTTGGCCACTAAATAGCTGTCGCACATACCTATGTGGGTTCTACAAGGGATGGCACTACTTTAAAAATGGTGCGGGGGCGACGTGGCTTTGGGCTTGTTTGCTCGCTGCGCTTCTGATCGGTGAGCGCAGCATTTTAGATAAAAGCCTGCCGGTGTGAATAATGCGCGCAAACACCATTTTCTGCATTTAGGGCAGCTGTATGGTTTTGGGAAGGGGAAAGAGGTTCGCCTTGAGTATTTGTGAGGATACGCGGGGCGGTATGAAGTAAAAACACGCACGCACAAAACCCCGAAGTTACGAAGCTCTGCTATCGAACCTGTTACTGAAAGAACAGCCTCTGAGCACATCAGGAGTGCTTTCCCCACATGCATCAACCACCCCAAGAGCCGAGGAGAGGATGGCTTTTAGAGTCCCAGCGGAAACTCCCTTGGGCTTGATCCTGTACACTTTAAAGCATCTTTTCCTCTTCATAGGCGTTCTGGGAACTGTAGTTTGACAACCTCAGAGTGACAATTCCCTTTACCAAATGACAGTGCCCATAATTTATTTATTTTTGCGGGGGGGGGGGGGGGGAGAGCGCTTCGAATGTGCCTGGTGGCGTGTATGCAGCCTATGTTTGGAAAGATTCATGCATTGCAGGGGGTTAGACTAGATGACCCCTGGGTCCCTTCTAACTCTAAGAGTCTATGATTCTATGGTAACACGGGGGGGGGGGGGGACACACCTGAAAAGCCATGATTCGAAGGTTGCCCTTTTTTTACCTGAAGGGGGTTGGGTGCGTAAGACCCGCAGTGGATGGCAATCGCTTTGGGACAGGTTGTGCGTGTGTCTGTGTGTGTGAACGCGAGAGAGGAAGATAATCACACTGGGAAAAGGAGGCGTGTGCTGGAAATCAGTGTCTCGAGACAAATCGTCACCCTGGGGAGAAAAGGGCGTGCGTTAAGGGTTACTTCTGCCGTCAAGCCGATCGCGCAGCAGCAGAGAGCTTCGCTTCCTGAGATCTGGCAAGATTTGATGGGTTAGGCAGCAGGAGAGGAAATCCTTTTTGGCAACGGACTTCTCCAGGAAACCGAGAAGCTGATCACCTGAACCAACATGGTGCGCTGACACACACACACCCATAAAAAAAAACCCGAATCAAACAATCAAGCGCCTGGAGGCAGGCTTACTTCTGAGTAGCAGTATTCCCTGCGCTTGCTCCGCAGCTTGGTTTTCCCGTTTCCCAAAGTTGAGCTGCTGCGCAACTGCACCTCTAAGGGGGCGCTGCTCTGCGGCGGCTCCAAGCGTGGTGGCTGGTTAAGAAGGTGACAATCAGCTTTCGATCTGTAGCCCTAAATAACACTTATTAGGAAGTGAGTCGGATGGGCTTCCGTGGGACTTCCGAGAGAACATCTGCTGCGTCCAAACGATGATTTAAGAACAAGGATTCCGGGCAAGGAGAACACTTTAAATCGGAACAAATCCAAGCCTGTTCGCACCTGTCAGCCGTGCTTTATGTTTTTGGCTTATGAGTTGCAGTCATTAGTAAGAGCAGTTAAGCTTCCTTTTAAGTGCTCAAACTGTGTCATGTCTCAGTTAATCCTTACTATGACCCTGTAAAGCAGGCTAATAGAATCATCCCCATTCTCCAGATGGAGCTGTGGTGGAAAGACAGACCTGGTTCGTGCTGATGTAGTCTGGGCTGTACCAGTAGTATAGTGGTGCAGGGAGGGGTTCCGTAGCCATTTTTTTAAAAAAATTATGTCAGTGAAAGCGTATCCCAGGCATTGCTGGGTTAAAGGAAGGACGGGGGCGGCGGGTATGTAGTCATTTAAGCACCCACCTGCAATCTGAAACGACACAGCTTGAATACACAGCTGGGGTAGCCTGGTCAGTACGACATGAGACTCATAATTCCAGGGCTGGGGGTTCGAATCCAAAGATTCCTGCAATGCAGGGGGTCGGACTAGATGACGCTCTTGGACCCTTCCAACTCTGCATTTCTATGGTTCTATGAGAACTGGACCAGAGAGGCATGGGTTCAAATTCCCCGTGCTATTTGCTACATGACCTTAGACCCAGACCACATCCATATGTAAAGGTAAAGGTACCCCTGACCGTTAGGTCCAGTCGCGGACGACTGTGGGGTTGTGGTGCTCATCTCATTTTACTGGCGTACAGCTTCCAGGTCATGTGGCCAGCATGACTAAGCCGCTTCTTACCTTCCCGCCAGAGTGGTACCTATTTATCTACTTGCACTTTGACGGGCTTTCAAACTGCTAGGTGGGCAGGAGCTGGGACCAAACAACGGGAGCTCACCCCGTCGCGGGGAATCGAACTGCCAACCTTCTGATCGGCAAGCCCTAGACTCTGTGGTTTAGACCACAGCGCCACCTGTGTCCCCTCCAGGCCACATCCATACCATACCTTTAAACCTCTATTATACCACTCTAACAAGTCATGGCAGAAGAAGAAGAAGAAGAAGAGTTTGGATTTGATATCCCGCTTTATCACTACCCGAAGGAGTCTCAAAGCGGCTAACATTCTCCTTTCCCTTCCTCCCCCACAACAAACACTCTATGAGGTGAGTAGGGCTGAGAGACTTCAAAGAAGTGTGACTAGCCCAAGGTCACCCAGCAGTTGCATGTGGAGGAGCGGAGACGCGAACCCGGTTCCCCAGATTACGAGTCTATTGCTCTTAACCACTACACCACACTGGCTCTCCTCCAAAAGAATCATGGGAAGTGTAGTTTAATTCCATTCAAAGAGGGATTGATTGTGAAACCATTCTGAGAATTGTAGCTCTGCGGGGGGGGGGGGGAGGGGTAGGGGTCTCCTAACAGCCCTCAGCACCTTTAACAAACTACACTTCCCAGGATTTTCGGGGGAGGAGGAAGCCATGGTATTTAAAGGTGGTTTAAGAGTTCATTAAATCTATGGTGCTGATGTAGCCCCAGTCACCATCTCCCATGAGTTTGTGATGACGATGAAAAGGGGAAATGGACAGAAAAATGAATGCCCTGTGATCTCTGGTAATGCGTGGCAGTGTTATAATTTTTTTAAACCCTGTAAAGTGTGACATTCTTGTAACGTGTGACATTATAAAGTAATACGCTCCTTGTTTTATAATAATTATAACCATGTATTCATTTAAGACCTTTATATGCCAGTTAATCGTTCACATTTCTAAGCGGTGCACGCAAAAGCAATTCACAGAAATAATAATAATAATAATAATAATAATAATAATAATATATTTATTGTCATTGCCCCCTCTCAGGGACAACAAAATTTACTTGGCTGCTTCATCCACCCAGGTAGGGCACTCCACACAAAATCAGAACAACTATAAAAACACTAATTAAAACAATACAATATAATACGGCAAGGAAGATTAGATGACTTTCAAAGTCCAGGTTTCCCACTCAGGGCCGAGATCGCTCTGGAGAAGAAGCTGTTCTTGAGACGGCTCGTTCTTGTCTTCATCATCCTGTATCTCCGTCCCGACGGCAGGAGCTCGAAGAGACAGTGACCAGGATGCGATGGATCTTTTACTATGTCCAGTGCCTTCCTATGGCACCTTGTGGCATAGATCTGCTCTAAGGTGGAGAGTGGGCAGCCAACAATGCTCTCTGCTGCCTTCACAACTCTGCACAACCCCATCCTGTCCTGGGTAGTACAGCTTCCGTACCACACACATAAGCCATAAGTGAGCACGCTCTCAATGGCACAGTGATAGAAGGCAAGCAGCAGTTTCTGCGGAAGATGGTTTTTCCTTAGGATTCTCAAGAAGTACAGTCTCTGCTGCGCCTTCTTCACAAGCCCCCTTGTGTTGACACTCCAGGACAGATCCTCTTGTAATTCAATACCCAAAAATCTGAACGTTGTTACCCTCTCCACACAGACCCCATCAATCAAAAGAAAACGGAACAATGAAACAGTACAAATTCATCATAAAACCAAACGCCGCCTTAACATGCCTACCGGAAGAAGAAAGTCATAGCCCTTGAAGTTCAGCACAAGGAGAGTGCTTGTCTAATCTCCATTGGGAGACAGTTCAACAGGCTTTTGGTCCACTACAATGAATGTGTGGCTTCTGAAAGCTGTGGATCTGAGCAACGGAGATTCCCTCAAAAAATCTCAGGGATTGGCTGAGATATAAGGGATCAGGTAGTCCTTAAGACATCTTGGATGCACAGTTAGTGAGTGGTTCCCTAGATCAGGTGGATGGGAAGTTGCCTGCTCTTGATGGGGTTATGCTTCCTCTAAAGAGTGGGTACTTAGCTTGGGGGTCCTTCTAGATCAATTGCTGTCTCTTGAAGGTTCAGGTGGCCTCAGTGGTGCAGAGTACCTTCCATCCACTATGGCTTATGGCCCAGCTGAACTCCTATCTGGACAGGGATAGCCTAACTTAGGTTGTCTATGCTCTGGTAACCTCTGTTAGATTACTACAGGAACGTGGGTTGGGGCTGATGGGAGTTGGAGTCCGAGACATGGAGATGGCTACACACGATTCCTAAACCAGGCCTATAAACCATAGCAAAGTCATTCACCAGGTGACAGTCCCTGTGTAAGCATAGAATGCCAACTGACCACTGGGAGCCAGGAGGCAGTGGCGCTGGGAAACCAGTGAGGAGTAGAAACAGGATGGCATAACCTGGCCAAAAAAGTAACCCTCTGTGTCCACACGCATTTTGTCGCAGGTGAACTTCTACCATGTTCCTCCTGACCTCAGCTGGTTTTAGCATGGATGAACTAAATGAGGATCTCATTGCTGCTCAGCAAGTTTTTCGTGGTCTATAAGACCTCTGGCCCATCAGATCCCGTTCTATAAAGATCAGTCAGAGATTATGCCTGTGTGCCAAAGGGCAGAGGTAACCCATCATGGCCCAAGGTTTATTACAACCGGCAGCTTTCGGATCACTGCTAATGTTCTACTTATCTGCTCATCTTTCTTGTTCTGGTTCTAAGCACTGCTGGGACATTGCTGACATTAGTAAGCATCCTTCATAGTTCGCCCAGGAAATACGGTAGGTTCATTTCAGCACTGGAGGAATTGAGGGCAGCATGAGCCTGGTAGATTGTAAACATCACTCATTTTGCCGGCAGCTTTGGATTTCATGCAGGTTTATACTATGCAGGGTTAAGTGGGTTGAACTTCCCGGGAAAAGGGTATCTGACCTGCTAGACTTTCTATGAATTCTTTCCTTTTCTTATTACCTTTCAAACGAGTGGATTCTATTGTGGTTGCCAGTTCTTGCACCTTAAATTGCTTGATGGCAAAAAGGTCCCGGAAAGGCTCATTCATCATCCTGCTGAACGGAGAAGCTTCAAATTCCAGATTGTCTCTATAAAAGGGCCTGCAAGAGATGGCTTTTAAAGGTCTTCTCCGGCCCTACATCTGATTAACATCCCATGATTGTAGTGCAATCAAGAGAAGTGGCAGCTTTTGAAATTCTGCCTTCTAGGAAATCGTTTCTGTTTTACAATTTTGAATACTCATTTAAACATCCTTGAAATATCAAGGACTTCCTTTCTTATCATTCCGTGGTTTATTTTGCATATCATAAATCCCTGCATATTTTACAAAAACTAAACCATTCAGTATTCCAATATTACATCCATCAAAACTTATTTACACTGTTGAATTTATCTTAATGCTGCCAGCATTTTCAAGTATATGCAATTTCCCCCATATATTCAATAAACATTTTCCAGTCTTCTCTAAACGTATGTTCTTCTTGTTCTCTTATTCTATATGTTAGGTCCGCAAGTTGCACATATTTCATCAGTTTGAGTCAGGCTTCCTCAAACTTGGCCCTCTCGATGTTTTTGGCCTACAACTCCCATGATCCCTGGCTAGCAGGACCACTGGTCAGGGATGATGGGAATTGTAGTCTCAAAACATCTGGGATGGCCAAGTTTGAGGAAGCCTGGTTTAAGTTGTCATTCTTCTTTAGTTGGGACCTTGCTCATTTTCCATTTTTGGGCTAACAAAACACGGGCCGCAGTAATGGCTTACATAAATAACCTTTTTTGACACCTGGGAATTTCCATCTGAATTATTCCCAACAGAAAGGAGTCTGGGTTCCCCCCCAAAAGTGCTTTAAAACATTTTTTTCAATTCATTATGGATTATTTCCCAATACTCTTTTACCCTTTTACAGGTCCACCACATATGAAAGAACATTCCCTCAACATTGTAATTATAACTTCCGATGCAGCCTGAAGATGCTGCACATAGCAAGCCAAGATTGTCACAGACAGCTTGGTTGTCTTCCCTCAAAAATGCAGAGAGTCACTGGTAGCTTGGTTGGTTACAGCATGGTGCTGATAATGCCAAGGTTGCAGGTTCGATCCCTGCATGATCCCTTCCAACTCCACAATGGGTCCCTTCCAACTCCACAATTCTATGATTCTATGTAAAAGCAAAAGAAGTACAATTCTCCCTGCAACCACGAAAACCTGGGTTTAATGTGAAATCAGTGAAGCTGTACAGAATAGATGCCAAGTGAGATACTGCCATATATCTGACATTTCCAGGGACATTAAAAATTGAGTGCAGGGTTGTTAAATTATGTTAAATTATGACTGCTACAGGCGTCATTTAAACTGCCAACTAAAAATTGAAATGGGGACTTAGAGTTTAGCATGAATAAGCAAACAGTGGTTGTCAATGTGCAACAAGCTCTTCTAAGCACACTTACCTGCAGTAAAACTTCTGAGTAAACCTCGCTGGGATTGCAGGAATTCTACTTTCTGACTCATCTGGGGTGTGTGAGAGAGATAATGACAGCAGTAAGGCAATGGGTCCCTATTCAAACACACTAACATGACACTAGCTCTGATATCAGCTGTGTTGTTTCTAATGGCCATTAGTGTTAATCTTGGTAACTGATTCATCTGGTCCCATTTTGCCAACTTCTTGTCACACTCTGGCGTGACCAAGAAATCAAACTCAACACGGAGCTGCCTGGTGCCCACCGCGTTTTATAAGGCTGAGGTTGCACGTAGGGTACAGTCAAGGGCAAAACCTTGCTTCTTCCATTAGTAACAGGAATCACCAATGGGTGAGCTTCAATTCCCTGCCTCCTCAGCTCAACTTTTGGACTGGGAGGGATGGGGATGCTGTCTTGGTTGGGAGGAAGGAGATATAGGGCAAAGCAGTAGTCCCTTGAGGCAATGGCAGATGGTGATATTGGGGGTGGCAGAGGAAGACAATGGGCTGAATAGAGGAAAAACTGGGAGTTTGTACCTTTCTCTCTCCTCTGCTTGCCAAACAGGGGTTCCAACTGGAATAAAATATTGGGGGATCCCAGGTAAGCCCTACCCCATATAATCGGTCACAAGACATGGTGCACACACACCATTTGAACGGCAATGTCCATCAAATTGGGGGTGGGGCAGCCCCTCTTAGTTTCTGTTTGCCACTGAGCAGTGCTTTAGAGTCACAAGACTCTGTTTACATTCCAGAGACCTTCCAAGCTGTTGGAAGTCTCGTGGGAGATGGGAGACGGATGTGACGTTAGTGGTTTCCTGTTCCTTTGTTGTTTAGTTGCTCTCTGCTTTCATAGAGAGAGGATGTATTTTTCTTTGCTGTCTGTGTAGCGAGAAATAAAACTCTTTAGCCATGTAGCCATAAATCTCATCACTTCCGCATGCTGCTGGATTCTCTGCTGGATGGGAATGTGCCTGAGGCCTCATCAAAGGCTCAGGTCATTAATTATCGTTGGAGGCAATTCTGAAGGCTCGGCCGGAGGAAAATGAGCTTTATCAGCTTGGCTGAGCGGAGATCCCGACAGCCCCTTCAAATACTTCATTGGGGGTCCAAAGAGACCTCGGCCCCTAGGAGGTGGCTCCTCTGCCGCCAAACTTGACTGGTTTTTGACTAGCAAACGATAACAATAGATTGCCATTTGGGCACAGATCTGAGGCCACATTCCTAAGACAAGTCCAGTAGTGAAATTGGGTGTGGTTATGAAAGTGAATTTGGGGCTGCAGTCTGAAACCAGTTTAGGATGGGATAGCCAGCAAGGTGCCCTGGAGATATTGCTGCACTGAGCTCTCATCAGCCACAGGATGGCTGGTAGAATGGGAGTTGCCATCCAGTTTCACCTGGAGGGCAGGTGGCTAATGCATAGATTTTAATTGTACCCTAGACCAGGTAAGTAATGGGCATTTTAATTTCAGAAGGCCCTTACACTCATCCTGCCTGTAGCCCTTTCCCGTATTTGAAGTGCCTCACATTTCATTTATCCTTATGTGAACTTGAGAGCCTCGGTGGATCATATTTCATAACATTGGCTAATGAGATGTTATTATTATTATTATTTTCCATTTTATATATTTCAATAATTTTACAATCATTTTAGAACTCGACTTCCTTCCCCCTCTTTCTGCGGTTCCTTAAATTTATATTTAATATTTTCTGCATATCCTAATTAACTTAATTTACTCATTTATTCGTCTACTTTAAATACCGTATTTTTTGCACCATAACACTCACTTTTTTCCTCCTAGAAAGTAAGGGGAAATGTCTGTGCGTGTTATGGAGGAAATGCCTACGGGTGGCATGCCCACGGATTTTCCTCCTCTAAAAACTATGTGCGTGTTATGGTCAGGTGCGTGTTATAGAGCGAAAAATACGGATTTAAAACTGCAGCTTCTTACAATAATCCTGCCAATGTTCTGATCTGTTTACAGTTTATTGTAAATATTCAATAAACCATTTCTATTCTTTTATAAAAAGTTTGTCTTGATTTCACATTTTTCCAGTACGTTTCACCATTTCTACATATTCCGTAAGTTTTTGTATCCATTCTTCTTTTGCTGGGGCTTCTTCTTCTTTCCATTTTTGGGGAGATAACACTCTTGCTGCTGTAGTCACATACTCATGGAAATGACGCTCGATTCCTATGACGCAGCTGTAAATTAATGTTACAAACCAGGTCAATATGAGCTTTGGCAATCAGGAAATTGGCCTGAACCCCTCAAAACCAGTATTCCAGGCTATGATGTCCATCCAATTTAAATGTTCAAAATATGTCTCAGCTTTCAGTCTCTCTCCCCTTCAGGTCTTGCGTGTCTTCATCTTCTTTGGGTAGATAACGCTCATATTAAGAGGATTTAGATTTTAGAACAGGTTGCATGGGTCATCGGCCAGTATGGCATCATGCAGTATTTTGAACGCAAAAGGTTCACCTGAGGTTTTCTTGTTCCCAAATCAGAGATGTCGTATAGGTTCAGGATGTGAAAGGAATCAAGCTCAGACTTATAAGAGAGAGAGACAGAGAGACAGAAAGTCTGCACTCTGAAGATCAGGTGCCATAAAAAAGCCAGGGCATTCTTCTGTGAGCTAGGGAAATGTGTAATTTCCTTTGCAGGTTCTGTGAGTCATTTGGGTTATAGCTGTAACCTGGCTCTGTGAATATCATGATAACTTCAGACACATACACACATTAGGCTGTTTTTCTTCTTTTTCTTCATATAGTATCATGTTGACTCAGGTTCCTGGGGCTGTGCCAGAGAATGGTGGTAAGCAGTGTTAGACAAATTTGTGTGTCGAGGTCCCCAAGCCACCCCAATAAAACACAATTCACACAGAATTTTTGTTTAAGGTTTTTGGCATAATTTTGGCCACAACTTTATTAAAATACAAAAAATGTGAGTGGTTGCTTAGGCATTGGTTGCGACTATCTGTCTACGCCCGGGGACAGACTGACATTCGCACGCCCGCGAAAGTCAGAAAGGGAAAACATTTTGGGGAGAAAGATGGAGCTGGGAACCATGCCCTCACCTCTCCCCAAATGCTCCCAGGGGCTCTTAAGTGGCCCTAGCCCCTTGACAGGGGTTCAGACAAAAGCATGGTGAGCCTCTGGATTCCTTTAACAGAATACCCTTGCAGCAGCAGCATTGGAGGGGCAGGCACAGCCAATCCATTCCCCTCCACCAACCAATTCATAAAACCAATGCCTAACCACAACCTTACAAGTTGGGACGATTTGCTATGCAGTAGGCAAAACCCAAATGGCACCAGCCAATCAGCCAGATGGACAAAATTCCTACCGGGCCCCTGCCCCAAAAGCAGACAACCCCATGACAGGCATAGCAAGGTCAATGCGAACAACCCTAAATATAGGGAGGATGGACGAGTGATCCGATGCGCGTAACTAAAAGAGGAAGCTCAATGCTGCATGCAGGGAATATAAAACTTCTTGGCTATCAATCATAAAATTGCAACATCAAGTTCTCCCCAACGACAAAGAGGAGCCCAATTGCAATGGTGGCCAAGTACCTTTACCCGCCCAGCAACAGTGGGATGTCTTGTTAGACCCCACCGTGATACGTGCTCTCCATGAAGGAGAACATGCTTTATGGGGAACAAGGCTATCAATGCTCTGTCTGCACGGTCGGAGGCCGTAACGCATCTGAATACCAGTTTCTGAAGATCTGAAGATGCCAAATGTTCCTATGACCCGAGAGTGGGAAAGTGGAATCTTAAATAGCAATTGCAGGTCGGACAGAGGATTTTTCTTTTGCCTGACTTGTGAGAGGGGGCTGGCTTATCCTAAAAGCTAAAGATGAAAAAGGCAAAGGTCATCCCAATCTGGGACTGTCCTGGAAAATAGGGGCATTTGGAGGGTCTGGGGTCCACACGGGCATTTGGTTGGCTTTTGTGAGAACTGGATTCTGGATCGAGACTCTTATGTTCTGAATTGGATGAAGCCGCCATGTTTTTTTTGCCCCTGGCAGGGCCCACTGGGCCTTTATTATGAGAGGCAACAGGCACAGTTAGGATTTTCTGCCTGTGGTGCAAGATCCTAGCGGAGAAGTAAATGCCAGCCATGCATCTAATCCCTTTACAAGGAGTTAAAGCTACTGTATGTCAAGGTGTGCTTTCATGAGGAACATGATGAGCAAGGCTTCCTTTTTAGTTCAAGAGGCCTCCCCTAAGTGCCCCGGGGCCACTTTTATCTTGCTCTTCTGCTGAAACCGATCCCCTTCACTCGAATGAATGTGACGGTGTCAAATGTAATGATACTGCTTTATCCAGCTTCATGGTTGACTGACGTGCATTTCAGAGCAGCACATTCCACCTGAGGAGCCCATTTGCACAGCCGAGTGATCTAAACTTGAAAGCTAATTTCTATAATTACCAAGTGTGATTGAACTCCGGCAAAAGTTTTCATCGCCTGTGCGGGACGGGAATTTTGCTTCCATCATTGCCGCCGCCACCTTGCACTTGCGGGGAGGAACTAATTGGAAGGGATTTAACTGGTGGTCCCCACTCCCCTTAACTGCATATTGAACAAATGGGGAAATCAGGATCCATAATTAGAAAGTCAAATGAATTGTGGAAGCTTTCACAGGAAGGAAAGGGATGTGCCAAACGGGAGAGATCATCAGAGGGTTTGGGCTGGGTGTTCATCAGTATGCAGTTGATACCTAGCTCTACTTCTCTTTTAAATCAGAACCAGTGAAGGTGGTGAAGGTCCTTTGTGAGTGCCTGGAGGCGGTTGGAGGATGGATGGTAGCTAACAGATTGAGGTTGAATCCTGACAAGACAGAAGTACTGTTTTTGGAGGACAGGGGGCAGGCAGGTGTGGAGGACTGCCTAGTCCTGATGGGGTAGCTGTGCCCCTGAAGGACCAGGTGCGCACCCTGGGAGTCATTTTGGACTCACAGCTGTGCATGGAGGTGCAGGTCAATTCTGTGTCCAGGGCAGCTGTCTACCAGCTCCATCTGGTACGCAGCCTGAGACCCTACCTGCCCTCAAGACTGTCTCGCCAAAGTGATGCATGCTCTAGTTATCTCCCGCTTGGACTACTGCAATGCACTCTACGTGGGGCTACCTTTGAAGGTGACTCGGAAACTTCAACTAATCCAAAATGCAGCAGCTAGACTAGGAGTGGCCGCCGAAATCATATAACACCAATCCTGAAAGACCTACATTGGCTCTCAGTACATTTTCAAGCACAATTCAAAGTGTTGGTGCTGACCTTTAAAGCCCTCAATGGCCTTGGCCCAGTATACCTGAAGGAGCGTCTCCACCCCCGTTGCTCAGCCCGGACACTGAGGTCCAGCTCCAAGGGCCTTCTGGCAGTTCCCTCCCTGCAAGAAGTGAGGTTACAGGGAACCAGGCAGAGGGTCTTCTCGGTAGTGGCGCCCGCCGTGTGGAACGCCCTCCCATCAGATGTCAAGGAAATGAACAACTATCAGACATCTGAAGGCAGCCCTGTTTAGGGATGTTTTTAATATTCTGTTGTGAGCCGGCCAAAGTGGGCCAGCCAGATGGGCAGGGTACTATTTATTTATTTATTTATTTAAACAGTTTACTCTAAACTGTAGAGCCTAAAACATGACAAATGCACCCCCTGCCTCATATGAGGATGGCAGGTCCTTTTCTTATTGCTGTGGCAAAACTCTCACAAGGGAGTAGAGTTTGAGAGACGTCTTCTTTTTTCAAATAGCACAAGATGTCAAAGATGTCGCCTACAGTTTGGTATATTCAAACAAGACGTGCTGAATGGTACTTGCTATGAGCATCACAGAGCTCGTAACTGAATTTCTTTAACACGTTGTGCATAAAATCCAGCTCTGTTTCCCAAGGTTATTGGTTGCACAAAACGTGTCTTTTTCAGTGGTGGGCAAGGTAGTAACAATATTCTTTTATGTGCCCAGCAGAGAGGTAGTAGAGATCACTATGTTTTGGTGCTGAATCAAACAGCTGAAACACTTGTCACTAATGAGAAGAGAGGCATTGCAAACCATGAGCATAATAATGGGCATGGAGTGGGGTGGGGAATCTGACTCCTCAAAGGAAATCACCGCATAAAATCTGACATAGACGAACCCTTTAAACATATACTAACATGGCCGTGCCTTTACATCCTGAACCACAATTAAAAACACAGCATTTGCAATTGCTCGGTGCTGAGGCCAAAGACATAGCTAGCATAGCCACTGGTCAGATGGGACTTGTGGTCCAAAATTTTGGGGGTTCCAAGGTTGGGAAAAGCTGCTGTAGGAAAAAAGCTATATCCTTGAGTTTTGGGGTTCCAGGGAGAAACCGATCAGGAAGTGCTTCGGGAACAAAATGCTAAATGCTATTTTGGAGACTCGTGGGGATCACACCTTCAGTTGTATTAAGAACTTGGACTGAAATGCCTCCAGCAGAAAAGGGAGCCTATTTGTGCTGGCTACTGGCTTAAATTAATGCATATGCCAGAGGTTAGGCTCCCAAGGATATGCTCATATGCGCCGACTCCATAGGCGCCCCCCCCAATAATTTAAGAAAAACAAAGCCACTCCCGATCTAGAGAGGGGGTGGGGTTGCGGGCTCTCGACCCATCAACAATCTCGCGGGGCTGGCGTCAGCCCCGCGAGAAGCAGGGATTCTCCCTAGCTCATTAATATTCACCGCCCACGGCGGCAGCCAATTGGCTGCTGCAAAGGGCGGGCCCTCACAGGTTCACTTAAGGTCGGGGCAGCCCGGGGCTCGCCCCTTTCGTTCCCCCAGCAGCAGCGGTTTGGAGGTCTTGGGCCCCCCCAATATTTTTTATAAGTCGGTATGGGCCCCCGCCCCCCCAATATTTTTTATAAGTCGGCACCCCTGGATATGCTTATATGAGCGATTTCAGTCACACTCCTCCAAACTGATTGCCGGATCCCAGAAATTGGCTTCATTTGAGCCAATTACATGGTTTCTCCAGAAGTTATTTTATTGGTACTAAGCTGACAGCTGCCAAATTGAAATGAAAATTGCCCGTGAGATATAGTTGAAGAGAGGGATTTATCTTTATCGGCAAATACTAAAACAGCAGCCTGGTTCTCAATGATAAAATTTACTCTTAGCTGATGAATTACTTGGGCTGCAAGACTTTTCTTTGGGACTGTGACTAACAGAAAAAAACGACAAGAAACACAGTGTTTCTGTAATTCTCAAATCTGGCCATATTTCATATTTGTTACTAGTTATTTTCTTCTTATAGGTGTTGGATTACCATTTTTTGCATTGTTTACCTCTGTATGGTCCTTTGCATTACTTACGTAAAATGGATATCAGTGCCGTACCTGTACACAGCAAATAGAATATTTTTTTCTAAAAAAAGTATTGTACTCTTGATCTGCATAACAGAATAATCCCAAACCCCTGAACTCAGATTGAAGAATTAGCCACACAAACATACTATCATAGAATTGTAGAGTTGGAAGGGACCCATAGGGTCATCTAGTCCAACCCCTGCAATGCAGGAATCTCAACTAAAGCATCCATGACAGATGGCCATCCAGCTTCTTCTTAAAGGCCTCCAAGGAAGGAGAGTCCACCACCTTCTGAGGGAGTCGGTTCCACAGTTGAACCGTTCTTACCATCAGAAAGTTCTTCTTGATATTTAGTCAGGATCTCCTTTCTTTACAGTGGTACCTCGGCTTACATACGTTTCAGGTTACAGATGCTTCAGGTTACAGACTCCACTAACCCAGAAATAGTACCTCGGGTAATGAACTTTGCTTCAGGATGAGAACAGAAATTGTGCTCTGGCGGCGCGGCGGCAGTGGGAGGCCCCTTTAGCTGAAGTGGTGCTTCAGGTTAAGAACAGTTTCAGGTTAAGAACGGACCTCCAGAACGAATTAAGTACTTAACCAGAGGTACCACTGTAATTTGAATCCATTGTTTCGGGTCCTACCCTCTAGAGCAGGAGAAAACAAGCTTACACCATCTCCCATGTGATGGTCCTGTAGATATTGAAGGTGGCTATCATATTTCCTCTCATTCTCCTCTTCTCCAGGATAAACATACCTCATAACTGCCTTATAAGAATTGGTTTCCAGACCCGTATTCATCTAGGTTGCCTTCCTCTGCACACATTCCAGCTTGTCAACATTCTTCTTAGATTGTGATGCCCAGAACTGGACACAGTATTCCAGGTGTGGTCTGACCAAGACAGAATAGATAGAGTGGGACTATTACTTCCCTTGACCTGGACATTATAGTTCTGTTGATGCAGCCTAGAATAGCATTAGCTTTTTTTTGCTGCTACATCACACTGTGGACTCATGTTAAGCTTATGGACTACTGAGACCCCATGATCCTTTTCACAGGTACTATTAGCAAACCAGGTATCCCCCATCCTATATTTGTGCAATTGGTTATTCCTGTCAAAGTGCAGAAGCTTACATCTGTCCCTCATTTTGTTAGTTTGGGCCCAGTTCTTCAATATGTTAAGGTCATACTGAATCCTGATTCTGCTGATGAAATCATGGATGGTTAAGAAGCTATTTCTGAGAGCCTTCTTGGTGAGTGGGATGTGGTAGTCAATTCACTGGCCCCAGCCAGGGTCTGCTGGGAGAAAATTTTGAACTTGGTTAAGATTTTGACAAATGGCTCCTGCTATATTCGATATAGTAACATGATTTGCAACCCAAGCCATTGCATTTGTGGTGAGGAGGTAACCAAAAATATTCTGCACTATATGTCCTGCTAGTCCATTTCTGGAAAATGTGTGGAATAGTTTTTCCCCTCTGCTTATTAGAGGATAAGAAACAGGGGGGTCTAGTTAACTAAAAATGGAATATTTGCTTGCTAGGACTAATATGGAAATTACTCAGAGTGTGGTCACCCTTGTCTTGGCTGCTGCAAGACAGCAATAAAATTATTTTGTGACATAGGTAGCAGATTGCAAGTAGGATAATGTATCATTAAAAGCTAGATACTTTATGCATTTTCACATTTTAAGCTGCTGTCATTATGCTATATTTACATTTGAATGGAGCTTTCAATATATGCAACACCTACCAGACTTGCATTTAAAATAATTCCACTGAAAACAATGGGATTTGCTTATAAGCTGCCCAGAGTGGCTGGGGAAACTCAGCAGGATGGGCAGCGTATAAATAATAATAATAAAAACATTCTTATTACTTGTGACTAAACGTGCGCACGACTGCACTATACTGAGCTGACATTTCTTGGACTTGATCCTCTCAATGATGCTTCTGACCCAATCCAGACCATCTTTGAGTTGAAATACTTGAAATTGAAATCTTTGACTTGAAATACTACGGAAATGATGAAATACCCAGCAGTGCCTGTGAAGAGTGTCACAGTTACTTCAGTGAAAAAGTGCTTCAAATGGAAGTGGGATGAGGAAAATTCCTTAAATTTTGTTATCCCTATTGTGTGATCCATCTTGTTTATTCTCCTCTCTTGTTTTTGTTCAAATTTAAAATACACCAAACTTTAAATTTAAAAAAATGCTGGAAAAGAAATCTGGAAGTTGTTGCAACAGCCACAGCAGCACCGTAACACCATGAGATTAGAAAGTACAGTGGTACCTCGGGTTAAGTACTTAATTCGTTCCGGAGGTGAGTTCTTAACCTGAAACTGTTCTTAACCTGAAGCACCACTTCAGCTAATGGGGCCTCCTGCTGCCGCTGCACCGCCGGAGCACAATTTCTTTTCTCATCCTGAAGCAAAGTTCTTAACCTGAAGCACTATTTCTGGGTTAGCGGAGTCTGTAACCCGAAGCGTATGTAACCTGAAGCGTATGTAACCTGAGGTACCACTGTATTGAGTTTCACCAAATAAACATACAATTTCTTATTCACTGCCCCAAATAAGATGCTAAACTCTAATTTTACCAGTGCTTTTTTTCTGGGGGGTACTCAGCATTGGCTGCTTTTTTTTTATTTTTCTAGAAGAAAAGCACTGGTTAGAATTGTGGCACTTACTTTAACAACTTAATGGTGAGTACTGGAACCTTTTTTTCTAGAAGAAAAACACTGAACATTACACGTTTGTTCAGCTTGCAGGATGTTGTCAAGCAAAAATTTGTAGCTTATTGTGGGGGTGGTACATGCAGCTACACCAAGCTTATATCTTCTTCCACCAGTTTGGGTGTGAAATTTAGGTTGCAATTCAGTGTTGCACTATTACAAATGTTCTGTGCAAGTCTATCAACTTGCCAGACGGAACAATTTTCCTTGCACAGGACTTCTGCTGACAGAGTTTGTTAGGAGAATCCCCCTCATATATCCTAGAATGGCAGCTAATTTCATCGCTGCCCTTCCTTCCTTCCTTCCTTCCATTCCATCTATCTTATATAGACTTATTCCCCTGTCTTCCCCCAGCAACCTCACATCCATTCCGAATCTGAAGCTGCTCCTGCAGCGAAGATGAGTGAGAAGGAAAAGCTACGCTTGCTTAATTTCTGCAAATCAAATTGCTGATAACCGCACACAAACTAATCCAGTTACTTCTCCCCCGACCCTGTCCCATTTCTGGCCAGCTTAGCAATGCTTATGACCAATGTTTTTATTTCATATTTTGGAATTGCAGGATTCAGTTGGCCTGTGGTAGGTGGAAGGAGTAAATAGCTAGATCAGCTGGCTCTCTTTGATTGTGTCTAAGCCTACATTGTAGTTGGGGGGTTTGCAAGAGTTCATCAACCTTGTTTAGACCCTTCTGTTTGCAATTCAAATCTGTCGCTTCCTTCCCACCTCCTTCCAGAATATTTATTGGAAGCACGTGCTGAGGAATCTGTGCATTTGATATGCTAATGGGCACAAGGCTTTGGACGAGGTAGGACTCAGATGGTGGGCCATGGGGTCCATCCCTTCAGCAGAAGTTTTGGATACCCATCTGTTCTGTTTTGTGAGCCCACAATGAAGCCTGTTGCAAGAAATGGCGGAGGGCTCTGAATTTGGATGGCTGCAAGCATGCTATTAACCTTCAACAAGTGCAGTCCTGCAGAGAGCAGCTTGTACGATGGGAATGGCCTTTGTTGTTGTTGCTAGATAATGAGCCTGAAAACACACACACACCACTTCAAAAGAGGGAGAACTACCCTCCCCTCCTGGTCTCCTAACCTTGTGGCTGATCAATAGCGGATCCCTCGCCACAAAAGCCGGCATTCTTTTATTCTCAAATTAGAGCAGCTGTTGCAGCACCAGCTCAGCTCATTGGAAACCTATTAGATTTGGAAGGGCTTAATCCACTTTGAAAACACCAGCGCCTCTGAATCTCTCTCTCACACAGATTAAGAGGCAAGACACCGAGCGCTTGCCGGGCTTTTCACTAAGGTAGCCTGCATCGCTGACACCGGATGAGGTGATGATAACTCGGTTCTGGGTGGTACACAGTGATCCATGCGACGGTCACCTCCAGGCTTGATTACTGTAACTCGCTCTACGCGGCGCTGCCCTTGAAGCTGACCCAGAAACTCCAGCGGGTGCAGCATGCCGCAGTGAGGCTCTTACGGGGTCCTTGCCATGGGATCACATTCATCCAGTGCTTTACCAGCTGCACTGACTCAGGTTTAAGGTGATGGTTTTGACCTTTAAAGCCCTATGCGGCCTAGGACCCTCATACCTACGGGACTGCCTCTCCTGGTATGCCCCGCGGAGGACCTTAAGGTCCACAAAAAACAACACTTTGGAGGTCCCAAACTGCAAGGTGGTTAGATCGGTCTCAACTAGGGCCAGGGCCTTTTCGGTACTGGCCCCAACTTGGTGGAACACTCTGTCACAAGAGACTAGGGCCCTGCAGGACTTGACATCTTTCCACAGGGCCTGCAAGACAAAGCTGTTCCACCTGTCCTTTGGTTTGGACTCAGTCTGACCCTTATGTTTCCCTCCCCTTATGGTTTTGATTTATGGGCTACTATTAAAATGAGGCTGCATTTTAAATTGTATTTTAACCCGTATTTTAATAAACACAGTTATTTCTCATACATTCAATAAACATTTTCTAATATTCTCTAAACATATGTTCTTCTTGTTCTCTTATTCTATATGTTAAGTCTGCAAGCTGCGCATATTCTGTCAACTTAAGTTGCCACTCTTCTTTAGTTGGGACCTCACTCGTTTTCCAATTTTGGGCTAACAAAACATGGGCCGCAGTAGTGGCATACATAAATAACCTTTTTTTGACACCTGGGAATTTCAGTCTGAATTATCCCCAACAAAAAGGACTCTGGTTTTTGGGGGAAAGTACTTTTAAACATTTTTTTCACTTTGTTATGGATCATTTCCCAATGTACCTTTCTGCCCTTTTACAAGTCCGCCACATATGAAAGAACATTCCCTCAAACATTCCCCATAATGTATTTGGGTGGCTCTGCCTATGAGTTCTCATTGTCTTTGGAGCTACTTATGCCCCCTGCTATTTTTAATTATAAGGATGTTAAAAACCCCACCTGTACCTTCTCAGCGAAGAGTTTCACACAGCGAAGGAATGGGTATTCAGGAACACACCGGCATAATCTAATGAGGCATTCTGAAAGCAGAACAAAATCTTAGTGCATATAAGGGGGAGATCGAACCTAACTCCGTGGAATACGGTAGATGGCGACTGATGCAGAGAAAGCATGAGGAATCAAAGATGATTAGAGGAAATGAAGGAAAAACACACTGAGCAGAATCGCAAGAGTGAGAGAAATTGAAAAACAGAATGAGGATGCTCGGATGAATGGAGCAACAAACCTTTGCATCTCATTTCTTAAAATCTGAATGAAAATCTTAAATTGAAATATTGGGTTTTAAATTATCATTTTTTTTTTTTATCCTCTTCAACAGAGGAAATGAGGAAGAGTTGGCTAAGCTTTCATTATGCCTATTCAGGAGTTTCAGGTTGTCCCCCCCCCATAGCAATGAACAGTTTCAAGATGAATAGCTCTCTCTTAGAATTAGTGCTGTACCATTCATTCAAAGGCATTCTGCGTTTAATTATTTTTTTAAAAAAAACACACAACCCTGCTGCCATCTTCCTTCATTGACATAACAATGGTCTCTGTCTGCTCATGTTTCTCGACACTTGGAGAACAGATGGGACTGCTGAATGCGAATGTGTCTTACCATGATAGAAATATTTATATGAGGAGCAGGATGTTTTTTTCAATGTTCTTGTAAACCTCCTGAAAGTAATTGAATCATGCTATGCCTATTTCAAAGCATGGAAATTCCACAGATTAATGATGATGATGATGATGATGTCACTACTACTTTTTTTCACCTAGCAACACTTGGAAAGGAGGTAGATGCAGGGATTGGAGAACATAGCCCAGTGATAGCCATACTTGGCCCTCCAGCTGTTTTGGGACTACAATTCCCATCATCCCTGACCACTGGTCCTGTTAGCTAGGGATGATGGGAGTTGTAGTCCCAAAACAGCTGGAGGGCCAGGTTTGGCTGTCACTGAGTCATAGCCCTCCCTGCCAGAATCGCATGCAGAGCACCCTGTTTCTCAGTCAAGGAGTCATCCCAAGGATGTGGCAAAATAAAGCCTGTCTACTTTCCCATTTGAAGATTGTTTGTTATCAATATGTGAAGTTGTGTCTATAGGCTATTTCGAGTCTGGCGCTCACGCACAATGCATCACAGGGCAAGAATGTATGGCATTGTATTCATCGTCGCATGCTGTGAAAGGTGACCATATTGGTTCTAGAAAACCCTCTTTAAGTCAGCCAGGGGCTAGTCCTAGGTTCCGTGGGACTTAACGGCATTAAATACTAGAATAAGTTTTGAAGTCATTGTCTGGGCAACCATTGTAGTGTTTTAGCTTTGCCCTAGACTGCTTAAACTACAGCAAAGAGGATGCCATTTGCTTACGAAACCCTTTTCCAAAACGTGTCAGTGTCTGCGCTGTGGCCCTGATTAAATGATGAATGTCTTAGCATAGATTAGGGTCTTTCCATTTCCTTGCTATATTAGAGAAAAAAGAGACACACCATACATTTGAAGGACATGGCTTCTGCCACAGAATCCTGGGAATTGAAGTTTGTTAAGGGCACTGCAAATTGTAGCTCTGTACGGGGTGAACTACAGTTCACAGGATTCTTTGGTGGTGGTGGGGAAGATGTGCTTGAAATGTACAGCTTGCACACAGTCACGATATTGTGGTTATTTTTTGTTAGGATGGGGGGGCGTTTTTCTCCACAGAGGATGGCACCACAAACTAAAAATAATATAGAACTATAGTATACAGTCATCACCTTGCCAACAAAGGTCCGTATAGTAAAAGCTATCCTTTTTCCAGTAGTGATGTATGGAAGTGAGAGCTGGACCATAAGGAAGGCTGATCGCCGAAGAATTGATGCTTTTGAATTATGGTGCTGGAGGAGACTCTTGAGAGTCCCATGGACTGCAAGAAGGTCAAACCTCTCCATTCTTAAGGAAATCAGCCCTGAGTGCTCACTGGAAGGACAGATCCTGAAGCTGAGGCTCCAATACTTTGGCCACCTCATGAGAAGAGAAGACTCCCTGGAAAAGACCCTGATTTTGGGAAAGATGGAGGGCACAAGGAGAAGGGGACAACAGAGGACGATATGTTTGGATAGTGTTCTCGAAGCTACCAGCATGAGTTTGACCAAACTGCGGGAGGCAGTGGAAGACAGAAATGCCTGGCGTGCTCTGGTCCATGGGGTCACGAAGAGTCGGACACGACTAAACGACTAAACAACAACAACAAAAGATCAATGGAGACAATTTCCTTCATTCAAGGGCTGCAGTGGAGAAACAACTTAAAATGGCGGAGTGGGATTTCCAGTTGGAAATCAGTGATCAGGAGAAGGGTTGTGTAGACCCTCTTCCTGCTCATCAGTTGTTTAGTCCCTACTCATGTGTAGTCCCACCTGAAGCCTACTATTTGACTTTTAGAAGACATCTGAAGGCAGCCCTGTTTAGGGAAGCTTTTAATGTCTGATTTTATATTGTGTTTTTAATATTCTGTTGGGAGCTGCCCAGAGTGGCTGGCGAGGCCTGACCAGATGGGTAGGGTATAAGTAATAAATTGGTGTTTTGTTGTTGTTGCACCAAAGCCCACAAGCTACCTAAGCATACTGAAAGGCAGTATAGAAATGTTAATCATTATCATTATCACCCCAAGAAGAAAATAGGCACAGAGCCATTATTTCAAAGGAGTGTAATGCACATCTACCTACCTACCTCTCCAAATTCCAGCAAAAGCATTAAACTCTGCTTTGGCTTTGCAGAGATCACCTCCTGAATCTTCGGCAAGCTGACCTTTGGTGTAATATGAAGACATGCCCGCTTATAGCATCTCTCCCTTTCCCGCTGGCCTTGTTTGTTGTTTTATGCATTTCTGCATCATTTAGAGTGTCCGCTTTGATGTACATTCCTCCTGGATATTCTGTTTCCTCTTCGACTAATCAAAAGAGAAACCGGTGGGGTTTGGGGGGGAAAGGAGGTTTCAAAGGTTCATAGGGCAGAAGCATCTATTTTTAACCAGCCTAAGAATGGCTTATGACAAGCAATGCTGCCTCTCGTAGAAAAGAGGAAATCGGAGGGGCCTTTTAACAAGAGGGGCCTTTTAACATTCTGATGCATTGCCTGGCGGATTCAGTCAATTTTTCAGCTGTCGTAAATTGTGCATGAATCTTTGGTCTAAAGCTACTATTGTGTTTTCGTTGAAAAGAAAATAGTTGCTTTTAAGGCAACGTTGTTCATACCTTCAGAGCAGGTGTCCCTGACCTGGGGCGCTACAGATATTTTGAACCACATAGCCTGTCCGTTGCCCATGCTGCCTGGAGATGATGGCAGTTGTAGTTTTGGAGGGGCACCAGTTTGGGGGAGGAAATTAGCTCTAGGGTTACTTATGGGCAGGGTGGAAATTGCAGTACATTCCGAGAAAGCATTTAATTTCATAAGGGATGATTTGCATGCGATTCCAGTGGCAGATTGACCATTAGAGTGTTCATCCAGAATCCCATACATGGGGTGTGTGTGTGTGTGTCAAGCAGAACAATAAAATACTTAACTAACTTACCAATTGTGCTGCAGTTACTCGGTTGTTCTGCCACCCCAAACAAAAGTCCAACATAAATCCTGGCTACGCCCATGTGACGGCACATAGCCTTCAGTTCTCTATACAGTGGTACCTCTGGTTATGTACTTAATTTGTTCTGGAGGTCCGTTCTTAACCTGAAACTGTTCTTAACCTGAAGCACTACTTTAGCTAATGGGGCCTCTCCTGCTGCCGCTGTGCCACCGCCGCCCGATATCTTTCTCATCCTGAAGCAAAGTTCTTAACCCGAGGTATTATTTCTGGGTTAGCGGAGCCTATAACCTGAAGCGTATGTAACCTGTCCATTGATCTACAGAAATAATAATATGTAGACAAATACTTAGTCATTCTCAAAACCTTGATTATGTGACCAGTGACCTCATAGGAGCTAGTAAATTACCGGTATTTGAGGCCTAGAACTTACCTCTAGGAAACTAGAGTTAAGATGGGATTTTAACACCCCCCAGCTGAGATCAAAGAAACTTAAATGTGTTTGACGTTGGCTGGATTCCGAGAACAATAAAATTAATATCAATACTTTGTACAAATGGCATAGGCATTTTGTGGGTCTCTTTCAGGCAGCCCCATCTGTAGAAAAAGTCATGACAACAGCTCTAATGTGTCTCATTAAGGAAAGGGTGTGTGGTTTTTTGGTCTTTTAAATCCTGCAACCCATTTTTCTGCCCTTCATATATTTTGCTGTGCCCTTATTAATCTGTGCCAGCAGCCAGGCATCCTCTGACAGGGATAGTGAATGAATCACTTCAAGGGAGTCCTTTTTTTATATACTAAAGAGAACAGGAATGTCTCCAGTATGTCCAGAACAACCATCTTTTTGTTTGTGGACTCCGAGCTGTAAAATTGAACGGGACATGAGACCAGAAGTTGAAAATGAGAAGAATAGAAATAAGTGGAGTGGGGGGAAAGACAAGGGACAGAAATACTGAATAATGGCTCTGTACACAAGAACAGCATCTTTTCTCCAAGTGAGCTGTATAAATTGTTCTGTGTTGGTTTCCCATGTGGTGTCAATTCATTTGGAATGATTTGTCGACACCCAGGCTAACACTGGATGTTAAGCATGGCTTGCCCAAACCCAAACGCTTGCTCAAGTGATTAAAACCTTCTGACCGTGGATGGGCTTACACATTGCAGAAGCCACATGGATGCTGCCAGGAAGCAATTCTGGTGGCTGTAGCTTTAAGTGGTGGGATGGGAAGCAGGGCAGTAACACAGAGAGTCCATGCCACATCGATCTTCTGAATCAGGGACATTCTCCAGGAGAGTGCCACACATTTCTGGCCATGGCTGGTGTAAACTTTCCATGGGACCCAGAGGGTACAAGAGACTGCGCACCTCCTAGGGAAGTGCGGATCTGTCAATTTCTCTTATTCCCCCCCCCAACCTTAAATTCAGATCATCATGTTTCCCCACGAGTTCGCAATCTTAAAAAATGTTCTCAGCATTTTAGTACAAAAATTCTGCTAACATAAAATGAAAGCAATAATCAATGTAAAAAGGTAAAGTGACCCCTGACCGTTAGGTCCAGTCGTGGCCGACTCTGGGGCTGCGGCGCTCATCTCGCTTTATTGGCCAAGGGAGCTGGTGTACAGCTTCTGGGTCATGTGGCCAACATGACTAAGCTGCTTCTGGTGAACCAGAGCAGCGCACTGAAACGCTGGTTACCTTCCGCCAGAGCAGTACCTATTTATCTACTTGCACTTTGACGTGCTTTCGAACTGCTAGGTTGGCAGGAGCAGGGACCAAGCAATGGGAGCTCACCCCATCGTGGGGATTCGAACCACTGACCTTCTGATCAGCAAGCCCTAGGCTCTGTGGTTTAGACCACAGCGCCGCCCGCATCCCTAATATGCTTATATGCAGTTGCAATTTTGCAAAATCTACACTTTTTTTTTTTTTTTGCAAAACAATTTCCCCTAATAGAATATATTTTTGGCATCTTTTTTCCACCAATCTATGCATTTTTATTCACACCTTACCCCAGTATATGCAGTTTTCTACATGTTGTTTAGCTGGAGAACTACGCTGCAATATTCAGAGAAGTGGAAATTTCCAAGGATAATTGGGTTTCAGTTCGCCTTTGGTTTCTTTAAGTCTAAAGTGAGTTTGCTTTTAAATGGAAACTGAATCAACTTTCTCCTCCATTCTAACCGCCTCTTTATGCACTTGTGTTTCTTACTATTTTTTATCCAACTGTTTTATCCCAGTTCATTTAACAACTTCATTTTTCTTGCCACTTACAGAGTAGTTAGACAAAGGCTTCCTCTTGATTCCTATATATGCTGGGCATTTTAATCATCATTCAGATCAGAATATGATCAACCCATTGGTTAACTTCTTTCCATTATTTTGTTGCGAATTTTGTAAGTGAAGCTTATACAAATACAGTATTCCTCCCTCTGCCTGTTTATGGCATGAATACGAGCCTTCCAAGGATGAATCACATATAGCGTTCGCATGTCTACTTCATTCATGCTTGGATTTTATACCAAAGGGGGGGGGGGGTTGAGTGGGGTGAACTGATCCTTCCTCCACCTGACCTCCTCTCATTCCCTTGGTTAAGACACCCCACCCCACCCCCAGCTTGGCTCAAATGCTATAAGTAGCCCATATATGGAGAAAAAAGTGTCTCAGATGTTGTGGTATACAGAAGGCAGCTCCCAAAATGTGGAACTCCTTTTCCATGAAGTTGCACCAAGGATCCTCATTATACGGCTTCCTCCCCACCCCCTCCCGAAAACACACTTCTTTACCCTGGCTGTTGACATTTATGATGTTTCCCATTTTTTGTGGGACCCCCTCTGTTGTTTGATGTACATTATTTGGCTTGTTTTAAATTGTTTCATTGGATTTTAATGTCATAGGATTATATGGTTGTAACTTGCCTTGGGACCTCGTGGGGAAGGGCGGGTGAGAAATTTCTTTAATAAATAAAAATGAGCAAAGAGATTCAGCTCCCCCTTTCTTATAAAAGTCACATCCCACTTCCTGCTTAATCCACAAGTGGGGCAAACGTATGATTAAGGAAACACGGGCACTCCAAGAAAGTAGAAATATATGACTAAGAACGCACCAACCATCTCCACGTCAACATAGCTGAAAAGGTGCAGGAAGCATGCATATAGCTCCTTTCTTTGAAGCACAGCAGTGTGAAAACAATAAAAGAAGACAGCACCGGATTCTTGACATGAGATCACCTCAGCTATCAAAGATCTACTGGCATGAGATTGCCATTGCTGAAGGTAGAACTTGCCTCAGAAGAAAATTGCTCTCATGAAAGCAAAGGTTACATACATTATTATTGTAACCTAGAAAGTCTGCGCCATAAAAGGATCTGACAATTTTATGGGTGTTTCCCTTTCTCCATATAAATCTCTCCCTTTTCTTGGCAGAAAGAGTGAAAACGATGACGGCCAGCTGTAAAAGCGAAGGGCTCCTCTGTATTTTCTTCTTGATTTTTCAGAGGGAGGCGTGTGGTGGGCAGAGGCAGGTGGGGGGAGGAGGGAGAGAGACTGATTTAGTTAAAATACCCAGTGGATTCCCACATATATTTTGCAATGGTTTCTCCCACCAGGAATCTCGCCCGCTCCCCATGCTTCTCCGATGCAATTAATGACATGCAGAAGTGTCAAACAAAAGGAAGAAAAGGCGCACTGCTGCTGGGAACGAGCAATGAGTGTAGTAATGTGATTATGGTAATGATCAACAAGTCATAGTCTGCTGCTTTTGTTCCCTGTAATTAACTTCTTGGAAGGGCACAGTGGCTTTCTCTGTACTCATCAGATGGGTCTGTCTTTGTGTTCCCCAACCTCTCCCTCTCTCTCCCCCCCCCTACAGAGACTGTCTCCCTGCAAGTGCATTGCTAAACGAATTCATTGCAGGAACAAAGATGCGGCGACGGAATAGAGATTGATATCGTTTGTTGTCAGAAACTCAATACCATATAGCAATCCAATTACTTAAGCTGTTTTTATCGGTCTTATTGCTGCTCACGGCCGAGGTATGCTCTTAAAGTGGGATAATTCCATCTCACAAGAACGCAGAGGAGCAGATTAGGGCTCTAATGAGAAGGTTTTCTGTAGGCGAGGACTTTTCAATTGCATAAGCATTGGGATCCAGGAACCAAACCCGCAGCGGGGGGAATCACGGGCCGTCGTTGCGAAGCCCAATCAATCTCGAAATCTGCACGGTTGCTTTATAGGTTTTCTAGAGGGAGGGAGAGAGAAACGAAATACTGGCAAATCTGCCATCCGTTTGCGGCCTGTTGAGAACCTCGACTCGAATGAGAAATGGAGATTGCTGTAAGTTGGCTATCTCAATTTGTATTTAAAACGGTCGGCTCGCTGTATTACAGGTCAAAAGTTGCGCTTGACGGCAACAGCAGTTACAGAACACCAGTTGCCATAAATTGCCTGCAAGACAATTTCAGCATACTAGTACACAGAATGAATTTGGGGAGGAAAAGGCTTATAACTTTTTTTTTAAACCCCCTATGGTTAATGAGAATGCTGTAAATGAAAATGCCACTATTCATGCAACTGAATATTGCAAGTTTCCAAATCCGGTAACCCCTGATCACTGGCCAGGATGTCTAGGGCTCATAGGAACTGGGGTCTAACAGCATTGGGAGGGCAAT
Source organism: Podarcis cretensis (assembly GCF_951804945.1). NCBI lineage: Eukaryota > Metazoa > Chordata > Lepidosauria > Squamata > Lacertidae > Podarcis > Podarcis cretensis. The sequence continues at coordinate 111,832,796 of NC_137172.1, read as the reverse complement.
TCCTACTGTGCTATTGCTATTTGTTGTTGTTGTTTAGTTGTTTAGTCATGTCCGACTCTTCGTGACCCCATGGACCAAAGCACGCCAGGCACTCCTGTCTTCCACTGCCTCCCACAGTTTGGTCAAACTCATGTTAGTAGCTCTAAGAACATTGTCCAACCATCTCATCCTCTGTTGTCCCCTTCTCCTTGTGCCCTCAATCTTTCCCAACATCAGGGTCTTTTCCAGGCAGTCTTCTCTTCTCATGAGGTGGCCAAAGTATTGGAGCCTCAACTTCACGATATGTCCTTCCAGTGAGCACTCAGGGCTGATTTTCTTCAGAATGGATAGGTTGAGTATGTGCTCCAAACTGCAGGGGAAAAAATATGTGTATTCTCTATTTACGTATAAAGTCTAACAGAAAAGGGTGTGTGTGAGTGAGGGAAACTGGACTCCACCTGACAATTCATCGCATTCTCATGTAGCATTTTCCCAGCCTGGCTTCAATTCTGGCAATAAGAAGAGAGCAGTGCCAGAAGTCATGGAATGGAGAAAGTAAGGTGAAAGGCACCTTTCATCATATGTGGTGGAAATGTAAGGTAGTAAAAGAATTTTGGGAAATGATATATAATGAGTTGAAAAAAATGTTTAAAATAACTTTTTCTAAAAAAACCCCCCAAAGCCTTTGTTTTTGGAATTCTAGGTGCCAAAATCCGAAGGGAGCAGAAAAGACTATTTATGTATGCGACCACGGCTGTGTGGATGTTATTGGCCCAGAGATGGAAAGAAGATAAAGTCCCTACAGAGAAGAATGGCAGATTAAGTTGATGGATTATGCCAAAATAGCTAAAATGACCAGAAGAATCAGAAATCAGCAAGACCAAAATTTTAATAAGGAATGGGGGAAATTTATAATCTATCTTAAAAACCATTGCAAACAGCTAAAATTGTTAGTAGGATTGGAATATCACTAGAAGTTTAATGATGAATTTTGGACATAATGGAGATGCAATAGATTTGGATTATCATTGAAAGATGCAGGAGGAAATGATTAATAATAGGACCCACAAAGGGGAGGAGGGAAGTCCAGGAGATTCTTTGGAATCTTATTTTTATGTTGTATGTTGGATATGTGATTGAAAAACTTTAATCTGAAAACCAAATAAATAAATAAATTGTTTGGGAGCTGAAGCCATGGTTTGGGTTCTAGAGTAGGTTTGGCATGAACCATGGTTTGGTGAGGTAGCCAAAGGCCCTGGGCTTTCTCTCACACTGTATCCCTTCATGCATGCCTGAGGCGACGAATCCCAAGCATTTGGTACATTATTATTTTAAAACAGGATGGACCAGAAAGGAAAATATGTGAGTGGCAGCCATGATTCATTATTTTATAGTAAAAATATAATTATGGACAGGGGAGGCAGAATATATGGAAGATAACACCTCTGATATGTAAAGAAGAAATAGAATTTTGTCAAGGCCTTTGTATAATTCCTTTCATTTTAAATAGCTCTGTTGTTTGTTGTTGCACAAATCTGTAGCCAAAGACCTACCATAGAATGAATATATTTATACTGTCAATTTCTTTAAAAAGCTTCTAATAACCATAGGAGGCAATTTGTTTGGCATGCTTGCCATTTTTTTCTGGGAATGCTAAAGCTAACGATAGGTGCTCTTTTTCTGTTGCAACAATGCCGCTTAAAAGGCAATTTGAGACATGAATAAAAATCAATGTTTAACCCAGAAATATGTTTTAGTTAATCATCACTTAGAACGGCCAGTGAGCAGACTCTTCTCTCACACAGCTGAACCTGAACTAAGCATGAACTTCCAGTAGGTTTAAATACAAAACTCAGGGCTCGTTCAAGCATTCTCAAGGATGTAGTGGAATTTTTATATCCCTAAGGATGTTGAGAGAGAATCAGACTAAAACATGTTTACTTTACCTCTCAAGTAATTATGAGCAGATTACAGCTTTTTTTTGGACAATGGGATTGTCTTAGTAAATAAGAAGATTGAGCAGCTGCAATATATTTTGATTTCAATGAGTTCCACAAGACATTTCCATTAGTAAGTTGAGAAACATGCATTGCAATGCATTGTGAGCTGAACCTCAAATCCAGACAGTAGTAATGGATCAAGCTGGAATAACATTGTGAAGTAATGATCTATTATCATCTGGTTCAAGTACTGTCCAATAATCTTCCTGATGATGTGGTGAAGATACAGGAAGTATGCTCGCTGACTTTGGAAATGATATACAGTGGTACCTCGGGTTAAGAACTTAATTCATTCCGGAGGTCCGTTCTTAACCTGAAACTGTTCTTGACCTGAAGCACCACTTTAGCTAATGGGGCCTCCTGCTGCCGCCGCGCTGCCAGAGCACAATTTCTGTTCTCATTCTGAAGCAAAGTTCTCAACCCGAGGTACTATTTCTGGGTTAGCGGAGTCTGTAACCTGAAGCATCTGTAACCTGAGGTACCACTGTAGTGGCATACATAAATAACCTTTTCTGACACCTGGGGATTTCAGTCTGAATCATCCCCAACAGAAAGAACTTGGGTTTTGAGGGGGAAGTACTTTTAAACTCCCCCCCGCAATTCATTATAGATCATTTCCCAACACTCTTTTACCCTTTTACATGTCCACCACATATGAAAGAACGTTCCCTCCACCTCTTTTCATCTCCAGAACTTATCTGATTCAATCTTGTACATCTTAGCAAGCCTGATCAGAGTTAAATACCATCTGTGAATCATTTTCAGGCACAGTGGTACCTCTGGTTACGTACTTAATTCGTTCCGGAGGTCCATTCTTAATCTGAAACTGTTCTTAACCTGAGGTACCACTTTAGCTAATGGGGCCTCCTGCTGCTGCCGCACCACCAGAGCACAATTTCTGTTGTCATCCTGAAGCAAAGTTCTTAACCTGAGGTACTATTTCTGGGTTGGCGGAGTCTGTAACCTGAAGCGTCTGTAACCCGATTGTAAAGCGATTGTAAAGGTACGATTGTAAAGCCAAAAAGAACTGGGAAGGTTATAAAGCAGCAATGAAGGATCTATGATCCTCCAGCCAGTATAGAAAATCATCAGGGCTGATGGGGGTTGCAGTCTAGCAAGCATTTGGGAGGGTCACAGATTTGCTACCTCTACTCTAGAGGACACAGTTAAAATACAAAATGACCCTGGTAACTTGCAGCTCTAGATTATAATTAATAAAATACTGATCCATAAGGTCAAATAGTAATACTTACAGTGGTCACTTACACAATTACAACTACTGATTGGCATCCCTCTATCTTGGGAGACAATGGGGGAGTGCACCTTTGGGGTGACGTCAAACTGTGTTGTTGTTTTTAATTTTTAATTTAATTTATGATTTCCAATTTTATACATTTCAATAATTTTAAAATCATTTTAAGGTTTCAAAACTTGACTTCCTCCCCCCTCTTTCTGCAGTTCCTTAAATTTATTTTTAATATTTTCTGCATATCCACATTAACTTAATTTGCTCATTTATTCATCTACTTTAAATATATACTCTTATGAAACTGCAGGTTATTACAATAATCCTGCCAATGTTCTTATCTGTTTACAGTTTGTTTGTAAATATTCAACAATCCATTTCTATTCTTTTATAAAAAAAAGTTTCTCCTCTTGATTTCTTACTCTCCTGGTAAATTTCGCCATTTCTGCATATTCCATAAGTTTTTGTATGCATTCTTCTTTTGCTGGACCTTCTTCTTCTTTCCATTTTTGGGCAAGTGACATTCTTGCCACTGTAGTTGCATACATGAATTAATTTCTACACAGTTTGGGTAGTTCTGTCCCTATAATTCCCAAATAATGTCCCTATAATGCCCTGTATTATTGTTCATCATTCACATTGTTATCAGCACCAGAATGAGATCATAAAGGCCAATCTCTCTCCTTCAAGTGGACAACATCAGCACAAGGACACAATGACCAGTCTCTCTCCTTCATTGGCCACTATCAACATGAGGTCACAATGGCCAGTCTCTCTCTCTCTCCTTCAGGGAGGCAGCAGGGAGTCATAAGGCAACTCATAAACCTCAACCCCAAACAATGAAAATTAACTTTCTGGGACACCTGTAGCAATGGAAGGGAAGGGGTCAGACAGAACTATTAACAAGATGTCTCAAGTCAAATCAGAGACTCCCAAGTCTGCATATTCTATAAGTTTTTGTATCCATTCTTCTTTTACTGGACCTTCTTCTTCTTTCCATTTTTGGGGCAAGGAACATTCTTGCCACTGTAGTCGCATACATGAATAAATTTCTATACAGATTGGGTAGTTCTGTCCCTATAATTCCCAAAAGGAAAGCTTCTGGGTGTTTTTTTAACAAACATTTTTTTCAGTGCTTTTTTTCTGAACAAATGTTTGTGGGTACTCTCATTTTGACTCAAGAAAAATCTCCATTTTATAGTTCAAACCAGGGAAAATAAATACAGTAAATGGACAAAAGTATAAATTTCTGTGTACCCCCAGAAAAAAAGCACTGGTTATTTTAAACAACTTTTTCAATTCGTTATATATCATTTCACAATAAGTTTTAACCTTAATACAAAACCACCATATATGATAAGAGGTCATGTCAAACTGTTGGAAGGTTGCAGCACCTGTGGCTGTAGAGACCAACATGGGAAAGACATGTTTTGTTGCAGCAACGGCAGATGAAGGTGTCCGGTTGTGTTGCTGAAGATGCACCATGGTGTTTTTTCTCTCTGCGCTTCTCCCAGCGGTCATTCCTCCTCCGGTCACTGTTGTGGATACACAGCTGGACTGTTTTTCTCCAGGCTCCGTGGTTGTCTGCAATGGATTCCCACAAGACCACAACAGTTACTGACATATTGCAAAGATTTAAAATGGAGAAAATTAGACTACATCTCACCTGTGAAGAAACTAGAACTCCTACAGGAGCACAGATTAATGTGTTTCAGAAGAATAAAATGATATTGATGGATGGATAATGAAATTACTGGAAGTAGCATAGGAAGCGAAACTAAGGGGAAAATACGGGCTAGGAGGAACTGGGCCTAGAAAAGAGCCCTATCATTCTAATGCTTGTCTATGGAGGTTTTTGAAGCTACGACTATGGCCCCAAAATGGAAAATGAGTGATGTCCCAACCAAAGAATAATGGCAACTCAAGTTGACAGAATATGCACAGCTTGCAGACTTAACATACAGAATAAGAAGAACATAAGTTTGGAGAAGATTGGAAAACATTGATTGAATATACGGGAAATAACAGTGTACAGCTGAAAATGCTGGCAGCATTAAGATAAATTCAACAGTGTGCATAAGTTTTGATGGATGTGATAATGGAATACTGAATGGTATTGTTTCTGCAAAATATGCAGGGATTCATTATATTTAAAATGAACCATGGAAAGAGAAGAATGGAAGTCACTGATATTTTAAGGATGTAAAAATGAGTACTTTAAATTGTAAAACAGAAAATTTAATAAATATATATATATATGAAGCTACTACTACAAGGCGTTGAGGAAGTATGACTGTAGTCACTTAGCTCCAGGGAAACAATGCTGGCTCCATATGAAGCAATCCTCAATATGTTTGCTATCATCTACACTGCCTGCCCCTTCTTTTTAAAGAGCTTACTCTTGCTTTGACACTACCAATAATAGAAGGTTAAAATGCACCCAAGGAGAATTTGCTTAGAGGAAAATAGAAAAGCCAGCTAATAAGGGCCTCTGCATAACTGAGTTCAGCTGCATTTCACCCTGAACTGTTGACAAGGATATTAGTGTACAAAGGTTTCAGCCACAGACCTTGTCCTGTAACTCCAAGGTGGTTCTCATTAATTTTAATTGGCAGAAACATGTGAACATGGCCTGATTCTTCCCAACTTCACTTCAAGCCATACTGACCCCAGCCCACTGAACCTTTTGGTGCTAGCATCGTTTCAGAGAGCAATCCTAACTGGGACAGGGCCAGCCCTACCATTATGAAGCCTCAGGCAGAGGCCTTGGGCAGCAAATATAGGGGGGCATGCAGCAGTGGAAAGATGTTGGAGGACAGAGTTGTGTGTGCCCTCTTAAAGGTAAAGGACCCCTGGATGGTCCAGTCAAAGGCGACTATAGGGTGCAGCGTTCATCTCGCTTTCATGCTGAGGGAGTCGGCGTTTGTCCACAGACAGCTTTCCATGTCATGTGGCCAGCATGACTAAACTGCTTCTGGAGCAACAGGATACCATGACGGAAGCCAGAGTGCACGGAGACCCTGTTTACCTTCCTGCTACAGCAGTACATATTTATCTACTTGTACTGGCATGCTTTCGAACTGCTAGGTTGGCAGAAGCTGGGACAGAGCAATGAGAGGTCACCCCGTCACATGGATTCGAACCGCTGACGTTCCGATCGGCAAGCTGAAGAGGTGGCGCTGTGGTCTAAGCCCTCTTAGCAAGGCTGCTGCCCTCAGGTGTGGTGGAAGATGCCATCTTATCACCAGTGCTGAAGAAACCTTATTATAATCCTCCTGGCGACTTTTGCTGTGGAAGGGTGGTGGTACTGTTTTTGAGCAGGAGCCGTGGTGGCTGCTCATTTCAATTTACCCAAAATGTGCTGGAGGAGACTCTTGAGAGTCCCGTGGACTGCAAGAAGATCAAACCTATCCATTCTGAAGAAAATCAGCCCTGAGTGCTCACTGGAAGGACAGATCCTGAAGCTGAGGCTCCAATATTTTGGCCACCTCATGAGAAGAGAAGACTCCCTGGAAAAGACCCTGATGCTGGGAAAGATTGAGGGCACAAGGAGAAGGGGACGACAGAGGACGAGATGGTTTGGCAGTGTTCTCGAAGCTACTAACATGAGTTTGGCCAAACTGCGGGAGGCAGTGGAAGACAGGAGTGCCTGGCGTGCTCTGGTCCATGGGGTCAGGAAGAGTTGGTCATGACTAAATGACTAAACAACAACAACATAGATTGTGGCAGAATATATATGTGTGTGTGGCCACATTGTGTGTCTGTGTGTGAAGAGGTGGATTTAGGGGAGCACAACTGGTTCACTCACACTGGCCACTAAGCTGAGAGGGCACATCAACAATGATTTAGACCAAAGGCAAGAGGCATGGGGCTGCTGAAATATGAAAGCCCAAAGTCTGCCATTGGCACATGTATGTGTTGGGGTGGCTGCCCATTGATGGCACTATGCCAAGGGTCTACCTACCTTGGATCCAGCATTGCACTGGGGATCAGCTGCGTTGTGGCATTTGTTGGCACCTGAGGCACACCTGCTCACTAGGTGGGAGCGGGCCACAGTGGGTTCACAGACCCTCAGCCGTCACCGCTGCAGCCAAGCAGGGCCACGGTGTGCCACCTGCCCACTCATGCAGGGGGAGCCGGCTGCTCCCAGCTGGCCGACCTGGCCCTTTGTGGGCAAATCTCCCTGATGCTTGCCAAGCAGCCATTCAGTGAGGGGGCCAGGGATGTGGCAGCAAGGCCAGGCCAGGCCAGGCTCCAGGGTGCAGAGACCCCCGACAGTAGGCAGAGTGGGATGGGGATCCCTGCGTAGGAGTGCCTGGTTCATGCCCTTAAAATTGTGTGCCCGGGGGCAATGGGCCCCCATGCCACTCCCACTATGCCCCTGCTGGGGATTCCTTCCAGGTAAATGGTTACAGGATTGCAGCCTAAGAGTTGGCCAAAGACATTCAGCAAGGAAGACAGTGAACAGTACTGGTTTTACCATACTGGCCCGAATATAAGCTACACCCCCCCCCCAATTCTGACTGTGAAAAGTTAAAGTGTGGCTTATATTTGGAGCCAAGCACCGGCGCTGGCTTGGGGAGAGGGGTCACTGAGCGCCAGCCGCCCCTGTCCACTGTTCAGGGTGGTAGTACTGGCAGGTGGGCTGCACCTGCAAATAAGCCTTGAATTTTAAAGGTGCGGCTTATAGTCAAGCCAATATGGTACTATGTAAACTACAGTGGTAAAGGTAAAGGTAAAGGTACCCCTGCCCGTACGGGCCAGTCTTGACAGACTCTGGGGTTGTGCGCCCATCTCACTCAAGAGGCCAGGGGCCAGCGCTGTCCGGAGACACTTCCGGGTCACGTGGCCAGCGTGACATCGCTGCTCTGGCGAGCCAGAGTCACACACGGAAACGCCGTTTACCTTCCCGCTGTTAAGCGGTCCCTATTTATCTACTTGCACCCGGAGGTGCTTTCGAACTGCTAGGTTGGCAGGCGCTGGGACCGAGCAGCGGGAGCGCACCCCGCCGCAGGGATTCGAACCACCGACCTTTCGATCGGCAAGTCCTAGGCGCTGAGGCTTTAACCCACAGCGCCACCTGGTACCCAAACTACAGTGGTACCTCAGGTTAAGAACTTAATTCGTTCTGGAGGTCCGTTCTTAACCTGAAACTGTTCTTAACCTGAAGCACCACTTTAGCTAATGGGGCCTCCCGCTGCTGCCACGCCACCAGAGCACAATTTCGGTTCTCATCCTGAAGCAAAGTTCTTAACCTGAGGTACTATTTCTGGGGTAGCGGAGTCTGTAACCAGAAGCGTATGTAACCTGAAGCATATGTAACCCGAGGTACCACTGTATTCAGATTGAGGCGATATTCACATAGTGCCCTTAACCACACACCCTTTCCCATGCGAACCCGAAGCATGGGTCAGTAACAAATGGCTCAATAAACAAGCTCACACTGATGTAAAACACACCAGAATGTCAAAACAAAAAAATTCCTTCCAGTAGCACCTTAAGGTGCTACTGGAAGGAATTTTTTTGTTTTGACTATGGCAGACCAACACGGCTACCTATCTGACACCAGAATGTGTAAGCTTTAAACTGTACACCGCACTCATAATACGATCTTTCTCAGGGGCACGGCGAGAAAAATCCAAACACACGCACACACTGGTACGCAAAGGCAGGGCTGTTTGCTTAAAATAAATATTTGCTAGAATAAAATAAGTGCCGTTCCTGCTTGCTGGAAACGTTGCTGAAGAAAACGGACAAAAGTTGCAAAGTGGGAAGCTGACATGTGTTTTGTTTTGCTTTCGATGCCAAAAAACAAATCTGTAGCAGACATCAAACCCCAGCAAAGGAACAGGAGGATGGAAATGTGTGGAGTTTTTTTGAAGCCTGCGGCATGGAACCCCCCAAAGCTCTGTTAGAAGCAAAGTCCGAAGCTAGCTTCTGATGTAAGAAAATTCACAGGAGTTGCTTCTCTCACCTCCCACCCCGCCCCGCCCCACCCCGCTCCGTCTCTATTCTTTATGTGGGTGGCAGATGTCATTGATGATGAAAAGTGCACTCTCCACAGCAGGACAGCAATCCAAAGTGCCTGGAAAGTTTATAGCTGCTCTAATAGCTCCCGGTCTTTCACGGAAGACTAGTTCGGTCAGCATCCTTGGGGGCTGAGGCTTGCTGCCTCCAAATAGGGGGCAGGCAGTACCTCTCTAGGCCCCAACAAGTGATGCCACTTGGCCGTCAGGAGAATTTGATTTATTATCTGAGAAGCTTCCCATCCATCTGCATAGGAACTTCATTGAAGTAGCTCCCCTAATGGGAAACTGAGATAGCCCCCCACCCAGCTCCAATTATTTCCTGCTTATTGCTGGGAGCCTGGAGAGTTTTGTTTGTGGGGGGCTTCGGTTGTCGGGGGACTGTGTACCAGGGAGTCCCTTCCTATGCTGTGGAGTGTTGTTGTTGTTGTTCCTAGCTCATAAACTGCGAGCATTTTCACAAGTTTTTGCTAATTAATGCCACCGCAGTGGAAATGAGAGCTGGGCTGCAAACAAGCTACGGCAAGTGGGATTTTTATTGCTAGTGGCAAAGTATAGGGAATAATTACCAGGGCCCACAGAGATCTCTTGATTGCAAGCATCTGCATATGTAATGGACGGGCTGAAAAATCCCTGAGAGAAATGGATCAGGATTTGCACCTTAGGGCACATTTATGTTGTCAGCTCCACCTTTCAAACTGCAGGCGGACAAATGTGGGAAAATATTTTCTGAAATGCTAGACATGCTGTTGACTAATCCTGGGCTAGGGAAATTGGCCCTGCTTTGCTACATACTGTCCGGCCGCCAAGACTTGCAAGCGAAATATTTGGGTATCACGTTGAGACTTGATCTCACAGAGAGGCTTCTGTCCTGTGCGGATTTCCTCGTTGTGATGGCTTAGGATGCAATAAAATAAAATAAAATAAAATAAAATAAAATAAAATAAAATAAAATAAAATAAAATAAAATAATAAAATAAAATAAAATAAAATAAAATAAAATAAAATAAAATAAAATAAAATAAAATAAAATAAAATAAAAATGGAGGGTGCAATTGCAGGAAGGGAGGGGAGGGTAGGAAGAAGGGAAATGTGAAACAATTCATGTCAGTGAGCAAAAATGAATAAATAACCCTGCTGCAGACATGTGGAAATGGGTGGGTTGGCACCAGCGATGGTTGGGGAAAACTGTCCCTTTAGCCAATCCTAAAGTACGTCAGGTAAAAGGCATTGGATCCAGCCTGACATTCAAGGCAAATATCTGGATTTAAGAGGTAACAGAACAGGTAATTAAAGATATCCAAAGTAAATTACACTTCTTACAAGCAGTATCTGCTGGTGGCTTATTGCATGCAGAAACAAGCTTATTTTAAAAGGAAGGTAAACACATTTTGAGGCTGAAAATTAAAACACATTTACTCTGCAGAGTCCTCAAAAAATGTATCAGCTGCAGGCGGATTGTTTTCGGACTTATCTCTGATTTAGCAGGTTCAGAGGCATTAGGAGTTTGTGTACACATGCATACAATGAGAGGGTGGCCAAGCCACTGAGAAACTCAACTCACCCTGTTTTAGTCAGATATAGAATCTTCCCACTTAGTATGCTGGTAGTCTTATTTGTTAGCCCATTTTATTTTATTTTAGTTTACTTCTTATTTCTAAAGAAGGCAAGCTGTATAAAAGTGTGAGAATGTATCAGGCTGGCTTTATTGACTGGGGAGGTAGAATCTTCTAGCAGGATTGATCTCAGGGGAAACAGCTCTGCTAGTTACCATCATAAATGTTTAAAGCTGTCACAAATATTTGACAGGAGATTCTCAAGGCACTTGAAAAAATAAATCAGAAAGGAGAGAACCTGCCTGAGGAGAGCAAAGAGGTGGAGTTTATGGATTTTATTAGGGCTGATTTGAATTGAAAGAACAATATTTACATTTAACAACAGTGTCCTGTTCTTAAGCAAAAGAAGGACTATAGGGAATGCTGACCCCAAATAATTCAGTAGATTGAAAAATGGAAGAACCCCATACATTTATATTTATAGCCATGTTTTGCATTGGTAAAAGAATGAATGGGAAGAACACAAATCTCTTCTTCAGAAATATGATCTAAATTCCAAATAAATAAGGCACTTAAATATAAATGTGTTTGACTGTTTTCTTAATGAGGCTTGCTCGCAGGCCCTGCAGGGTTAATTGAGTGCAAAGATCTTATCTTTGCTGTATTACATTTGCTGAAAAAGAAGGCGAAAACCTGGGCAAGAATTTGAACAAGGCTCGAAAATTCAAGCACTCCACACTGAGCTAACTAGCTTGTGTGGCTCCGGCTCGCTGTATGCCTTCAAGCGATGGAGAATTTTAAAAGCCCTAGATTACAGGGCCATTAAAAAAAAGAGACACATTTACATGTGGTCACATGTAGATTTGGCCACAAAGGGATCACTTGCTGCAAGTATCCCGACACAAGGTGAATTAAATGGCACAGGAGGTCCAGTCGAAACACAAGAAAAACATGTCAAACTTCATCTATTATTAGTTGCTACAGACCCACAGTCCAAAACACAAGGACAGCTGGCCATTAAGTTCCCTTTCCCTTTTCCACCGGGTCTTTTAATTGCCTCTTGTCCTGTAGCGACGAACGCCCTGGAGTCGAATACATTGGCATGAGAGGCCTTCCACTCTTCACGGCTCGCTTAGAAGTTTGTGTCTGCAATACTAAAACAAACAGATTGAACCGCAAAGGAACCATTCAAAACTGGAGATCTTTCTCTGCGAGCAAAAGTTCAAGCGAGGCGCGCGTGATATTTCGGCAAGGGTAGCTTGCTGCAAAGGGTGCGCCATGAATATTCATCCAAACGTCCTCAGTAATGTTCACTTGTTTCAGTGCCGTGTCAACGCCTCAGGCATCGCCGGTTGCTCCTCCAATCATGACGCCTTTGGACAGTCTTTGGAGTCGGTTGCTTAGCTGTCATAGCTGGCAAAATTCCTCCATTCCAGATGAAAGAGTGAAATTATTTTCTGAATTATTTTCTTCCTTGGGATTCTTGTGTCAATGGGATCCTGGCAATGAAACTCTCCCTGTTACTCTTCTCTGCCCTCCATCGTCATCATCATCATCATCATCATTTATTTATACCTCGCCCATCTGGCTGGGTTTCCCCAGCCACTCTGGGCGGCTCCCAGCAGAATATTACTACTACTACTAAAGGGATCAAGCATCAAACATTAAAAACTTCCCTAAACAAGGCTGCCTTCTTTTAGATGTCCTCTAAAAGCCAGATAGTTGTTTATTTCCTTGGCATCTGATGGGAGGGCATTCCACAGGGTGGGCACCACTACAGAGAAGGCCTTCTGCCTGGTTCCCTGTAGTTTCACTTCTCGCAGTGAGGAAACCACCAGAAGGCCCTTGAAGCTGGACCTCAGTGTCCGGGCTGAGTGATGGGGGTAGCGACGTTCCTTCAGGTATACTGGGCTGAGGCCGTTTAGGGCTTTAAAGATCAGCACCAACACTTTGAATTGTGCTCAGAAATGCACTGGGAGCCAATGTAGGCTTTTCAGGACCAGTGTTATATGGTCTTGGCGGCCATTCCTAGTCACTAGTCTAGCTGCTGCTAGACAAAGAAGGCCAATGCGAGCAGCCATCTGCCATCCCCCAAATACTCCTGGGCATAGCATGATGTAGCTTCATTCCAATGCAGCATTCCATCTCAAATTTCAAAGGCAGCACCCCTGGGCTGCCAAGTTGCTACTTGAATCCATGACAAGGTTTTTTTTCATGTTTGAAAAGAAAACCTTCAGTACAGTGGTACTTCATGTTAAGAACTTAATTCGTACCGGAAGTCCATTCTTAACCTGAAACTGTTCTTAACCTGAGGTACCACTTTAGCTAATGAGGCCTCCCACTGCTGCCGCGCCGCCGCCACACGATTTCTGTTCTCATCCTGAAGTAAAGTTCTTAACCCAAGGTTATTATTTCTGGGTTAGTGGAGTCTGTAACCTGAAGCATCTGTAAACCGAGGTACCACAGTATCTTTGTCTTTTAAGGTAAGCCCACCCCCAGCAAAATCTATTTTGATTTCACATGCCGGCCAAAAGCTGTTATTGTTTGCCCTCCTGATGCACTTACATTTTATTATATGTAATCACATTTGCTCCCAAGGCCCCATGTTCACTACATAACATGGGGTGATACTAGTGACAAAGCTGAAAACAAGAGAAACCATGGTGGAAAGCTCTGGTGTGCGAGTCCAATCTGTGACAATGATAGCGGCCAAAAAATCTTAATTTTGCACCATCATTACATCCACACAGAGTCATTCAGTGGAGCTGTTCTGAGAAGTTAAAGGCCTATCACCACCAAGAGCCTGCAAAAATTGCTGGAAAAGGAGTCTGTGACCTGCTGTGACAGCTTTGCTAAACACTTGTGGATAAAGTTGCCTATAACTGATCTGACTTGGATACCATGATTATAGGAGCAACCTTTGACAGCTGTTGATCCTTTTTGAAATTGATAATTTTCCTTTTGTGTGGCCTGAAGTTGTAGATAGGTTTTTTGGAAATGGGAGGTCAGTCACACTTCCTCATGTCCTTTCTGGCTCATTAAAGCGGTCAGAGAAGGTTCGGTCAAGTGGGCAAAGTATATGCCTCTTTAAAGGAAGGCATAGTTCCTTCTATACATCCTGAAGATGGCTTATGGTGAGACCTTTGTTGCAGGGCAGGGCAATAGAAACCTCTCTCTCTATCCTCACTGTACTGGATGATTTCCAACCTATCTAAAATCTTCCATTTGAGGACAAGTTGCCTGTAGCTTCAAGAGTCCTGGGTGAAACAGATGATCTAGACTTATTCCAACCCCTCTTCAGTCCCAATTTTGGGACTTGAGAGTGCTTTGGTCATTCTCGTTCAATGTTAAGGTATTATTTTGGCCAGTATGCTCAAGTAAAGAAACATTCCACTTGATTTAAAAGCCAGCTGCAGAGTTAAAATAGAACAACAAAAATAAGCTGTATTTTTATCTTATTATATTGAGAATATTTCCAGCCTTTGAAGAATTCCTTTGGCTTCACAAAGCTAGTGGGAGAGAGAGGCATTCACACGGGAACCCTGCACAGCCATCCAATTCCCAGTTCCTTAAGAGAAGGATTATGAAAACACAAGCTCAGGAAATGCCTTAGAACAGGACCAACCTTCTCACTGCATATTAGGGCACTTCCAGACTGTCTGTTTTTGGGTGGGATTTATTCACATACAGCACTGGCAAATTCAGGTTGTGCAATTAAAGTTGGTTTTGAGCTCTTTTGTGAGAAACAAGCCCCCGCCCACAAGCCCCCCAACTTTTATGTGATAAGTAAATGGGTGGGAAAAGGCACTGATGCAACGTCATCTAACCTCCCCACGAACAAATCAGAATGAATACCCAATAAGTGGCCGGCATTGTCTAACCTCCCCACAAAAGTTGTGCAAATGAACCAGGAGGAATGCTAGGAAGATTGCCGAGAGCACATAACACTGGTCTTGAAAGACCTACATTGGCTCCCGGTACATTTCTGAGCACAATTCAAAGTGTTGGTGCTGACCTTTAAAGCCCTAAATGGCCTCGGTCCAGTATACCTGAAGGAGCGTCTCCACCCCCATCATTCAGCCTGAGGGTCCAGCTCTGAGGGCCTTCTGGCGGTTCCCTCACTGCGAGAAGCAAAGTTACAGGGAACCAGGCAGAGGGCCTTCTCGGTAGTGGTGCCCTCCCTGTGGAAAACCCTTCTATCAGATGTCAAGGAAATAAACAACTATCTGACTTTTAGAAGACATCTGAAGGCAGCCCTGTTTAGAGAAGTTTTTAATGTTTGATGTTTTATTGTATTTTTAATATTTTCTTGGAAGCTGTCCAGAGTGGCTGGGGAAACCCAGCCAGATGGGTGGGGTATAAATAAATCATTGTTGTTGTTGTTGAAGCAATCTTAGTGTTGGGTGATCCCAAACAGAGGTGATCACTTTGATGCAAGCAATGGCCACAGTAGAAGCAGCAGCAGCAGCAGCATTACACCTGGGTTTAATTCTGTGCTTGGCTGGATTTGCTTTTGAGCAAGTCATTATCTTTCTGCTAAGATCTGCAAAGAAAGGGATAATGGTTTCCAACAGCTGTTAATATGAGGTTAATAGTTATATGCCGCACAGGGGAGTTGCAGAGACAGGCAGCTGAAAAATAACTGCTAGCAGCAATGTTTTTATTTACTTGTTGAAAAATTTAGATCCCACTATTCACCCTGTAGATCTAAAAGTAGCTGACAAGAGTAAAATAAATGGTATACAAAATTCAAAACCTCCATTTTTTTTTTTAAAGTGAATCATCTGAGAAGCATTCAGGTATGCAAAGCCCTCCTTAAATAAAACAGTTTGGATCACATCTCTGAAACTCAGTAGAGATGGTGTCCACCTAATTCTTGCAGGAGAAAATTCCACAGAGCTGGGCCCATATCGAAAGCATGATTTCTTGCTGACATGAGTCCTTTTAAAAAAAAATGTATTTTTTTTTTTTTGCATTTTCTATTTTGCACAAACAAATTAATTAAATAAATACATAAACATATAATCCCTTCTGACTTCCCTCCCCGCATTGTGGATCTTAATGTAATGATTTTCCCCTCGGCATCTCTATCATAACTCTGTTTATATAAATTCTTTGTCAATCCATAGCTGCAATTTTTACTACAAGTTTTGTGTCAATCCTACCAATGTATATAATTGTTTACAACTGCTTCTCAAATAAATTAGAAACTTTCCCCATTATTTATTAAAGAACCTACTCTTCCTGGTTTCTAATTCTTCCTGTAAGTTTTGCCATCTCAGCATAGTTTATCAATTTTGTCTGCCACTCTTCTTTGGTTGGAATTGTACCGTCTTTCCATTTCTGGGCTTAGAGAGTCTGCACAGCCTTGGTTGCATACATAAATAGTTTCATCTGGTCCTTTGGGATCTCTGGTCCTATAATACCTAAAAGAAAAGCTTCTTGGTTCTCTTGTTGACACGAGTCCTGCTTCTGGACCATAGTAAACCACTAACAGTGCTTCCTTTGATGATCTCGGTGAACAAATTGGCTTGTACAAGATATGGCGTTCCTTAAGGTATCCTAAGGCCCAAATGATTCACTATTGTACGCTAGAAGGAAAACGTCTGCTGCCTTGCAGCTGTGCTCATTCGTGAGAAAGGCTTCAGGAGGAAACCCTGAGGAAGAATCCCTACCCGCTGCCTTGATGCTGAAGAAAAGGCTAAGGAGTAAAACCTACACAAATCAGGAGAAGGGTCCGTAAGGTGACTGAATGGTGCCTTGAAGCCTCCTTCCAGCAACTCCTGCAGCCAAGCTGGTGCCTAGCATGTTGCTCTGCCTTCCTTTGGACCACATCAGTGAGGCTGAGGGGGTTGTTTTGTCATCTGGGCAGCCCAAGACCTCCATATGCACTGCCCAGGCAGAGAGGTCACTTCACTGTTGCCACTGCTTCCACCACCACTCCTGGTCTATGTGACGTTAACATACGAGAGTGCTGGAGGTGAAATAGTTAAACAGGTTACCCAATCAGAACCCGGGGGGGGGGGGTGGAGTCAGAGGGACTATAAAACCAGCTCTGGGAGGGGCGAAGGGGGGAGTTTGTTGGAAGTTGGGTGGTTGGTTGGAGTGGGAGTGAATTGGGATAGAGTCGGTGGGTAGGTTGAGTTAGTGTAGCGAAATAAGCTGAGTCAGGAACAGTTAGGAGCTAGGAAGACAAGTAAATATCTGAGAGGTGGTTTAGTGAGTGAGAGCAGGGAGTGGAAGTTATAGGTCTGGATAGGCACCCCATGATTATAATTGACCAATACCGTTTATGAAACCACACGCTAGTTAAACTGCAATAAATAAACAGAAGTTTATGTTCCAATTTAACCCTGACTGGACTCAGTATTGTACCAGGTAGGGCCTGGGTGGTGGCAGCGAGAAATAAAGTGGTGGCACAGGGATCAATAGACAGTGAAACTTCTGGGGACCCTGTGTGATCGCCACAGTCATGTTTGCTTGGGAAGCTCTTCTCCACTTCCAAAAGAGGTTTGCCACAAGGCAAGGTATGCTGCTGTTCAAGAAACATCATCCCCAAATCTCTGTGGGTAGATGTGCCAAACTCTTTGTTGCGGCACCTTGGACCCCAGTCTTAAGGTGAGCAACCATTTTACGGGACCGAAACCTATGGACCGCTTTCCTCCCCCTTGTATATTTCCTGTCAAACTGCCCAGTCAGAGAATAACCTGATGCACACAGGCTCGTATTACAGGCTCCTTCCCTGAAATTTCAGGTTTTTTAATTTGCAAAAATTTGGGCATCAGGACAAACAGTGCCTTTCCTTGCTCATGACAACAATCACGCACAGCAATGTTCTAGTGATAGGCTGTGTTGGTTTGTGAGGGGGAGGAGTGGGGGGGGGAATAGACAAGTCGCATGTAGAAGATTTTGTTTTACAGGAGGGGAAGGGATGTGGTGAAGGACTGGACATCCTCTAAGTCTGTACTTTGATAAGGAACACTGTGCAGGCAGCATTCTGCCCCATTGCTTAGTCAGCATAAAACACACTCGTGCTTGATTCTAGCCAACAAGAGACAAGAACTAGGATGACTGACAGGCATCTGACACTTTGGGCCAAGGGATATTCATTGAATTTGATGCAAGTCATCTGATAAAATAACTTATAAACCTATTATCATACTCATACATAGGCTTTTTTTTAATGCTGTTTGACATACAACATTCCCCTCAGTTTATCCTTTGCCTTTCCTGGCCTCGATATTTTTATTATGCAGGCCCAGATGGGCAGTTAGGAGAAGGATTACTGTGGCTTGCATGGGAACCAGCAGCCAAGCTCTGTCTGAGGTCTTGACTGGTGGTACCAGCCTCTGCCTTGGAGAAACACATTTAGAATTAAACACATGTTTAATTCCCCCACCCTTCCTCATATGAGAGAGAGAGAGAGAGAGAGAGAGAGAGAGAGAGAGAGAGAACAACGACGTTTTAAACCCAAAGGATCCTGCATTGTATAAGCCATGGGTAGGCAAACTAAGGCCCAGGGACCGGATCTGGCCCAATCGCCTTCTAAATCTGGCCTGTGGACAGTCCAGGAATCAGCGTGTTTTTACATGAGTAGAATGTGCCCTTTTATTTAAAATGCATCTCTAGGTTATTTGTGGGGCCTGCCTGGGGTTTTTACACAAGTAGAATGTGTGCTTTTATTTAAAATGCATCTCTGGGTTATTTGTGGGGCACAGGAATTTATTCATTATTATTATTTTTTTGAAAATATAGTCTGGCCCCCCACAAGGTCTGAGGGACAGTGGACTGAAAAAGTTTGCTGACCCCTGGATAAGCAATACATTGTGAATTTTCTGCAGTTCTCGCACCTTGAGCCAAGATGGTTAGAGATCCTTGAGCTCCGGGAACTACTACTATTACAAACAAACATTTCACCAATGTCTGGAAGAATGCTGTGCCTCACATACCCTCTGAGGTATTTACTATTGCCATTTTTAAACAGCCCCAAGATGCTCCCACTCCTGTTGGAGGGGAACTGCGAGAAGTGAGGTTACAGGGAACCAGGCAGAGGGCCTTCTTGGTAGTGGCAAGAGGCTCAGTTGATGTACTGATGCCCCTCTTCAAAATCATCCTCATCCTTATCCCTTGACATTGAAAGCAAGTACAGTGGTACCTCGGGTTAAGTACTTAATTCGTTCCGGAGGTCTGTACTTAACCTGAAACTGTTCTTAACCTGAAGCACCACTTTAGCTAATGGGACCTCCTGCTGCTGCCGTGCCGCCGGAGCCCGATTTCTGTTCTAATCCTGAAGCAAAGTTCTTAACCTGAAGCACGATTTCTGGGTTAGCAGAGTCTGTAACCTGAAGCATATGTAACCTGAAGCATATGTAACCTGAGGTACCACTGTAATTCAGAGAGAAAGGCCCTAGGCTAGCTTTCTTCCTGACATGCTTGCACAGGAATGATTTTTGGTTTGTCTATATATTTTTTCTTATGGAGGAGCCTTCAGTCTTGCAGGCTGACATGGTAAAACCCTGGTGCTACACTATCGGCTCAGTGGGAACTAGGCCTCCAGCTCCCATTCAAATCTCCCATTCGTGTACCCCTTTTATAATATAAATTGATATAAAGATTCTCCGGTGAACTTATCCCGCTGGTATCCAAAACAGAGTAATGGTTTGTTTCTTCTTAGAGAGATAAGCAAATATACTGCCAAAACAAAACAAAACTGAGCTCAGAGTCCAACAGCAAAATCACCATAAAAGGGTATTAGTACAAGTAAGGAATAAATTGTCTCGAGTGCAGAGATAAAACTACTGGCTCCGGTCAGCCATTTTTCCTTGGAAGGTAAAACATTGCTGAAAAACCCAGTCAGATCGACCAGTTTCAATTTTTCTCTTTCAAATGTTGCTCCTTTCCACATTGATGTTGGTCCCCAAGACACACAAAGAAGAAGAAGAGGAGTTTGGACTTGATATCCCACTTTATTACTACCCGAAGGAGTCTCAAAGCGGCTCACATTCTCCTTTCCCTTCCTCCCCCACAACAAACACTCTGTGAGGTGAGTGAGGCTGAAAGACTTTGAAGTGTGACTAGCCCAAGGTCACCCAGCAGCTGCATGTGGAGGAGCGGAGACACGAACCCAGTTCCCCAGATTACGAGTCTATCACTCTTAACCACTACACCACACCGGCTCTCAAAGGAAGATGGGAAGCTGCCCTAAACCAAATTAGAGCACTGGTCCACCTAACTCAGTACTTTCTACACTAATTGGCAGATGCTCTCCAGGATTTCAGACAGAGGTAATTCTTCGTCGTACCTGCAGATGCTGGGGTATGAATCTGGGAGCAGATGCTCTACTGCTGACCTTTGGCCCTTCCAAATTCAGATGTGCCTACACTAGACCCTGCAGATGCTGTTCCATTATGCAAAGTCCCCATATCCTACTTCCTAAGGCAGAGGTAGGCACAGTTCAGGCTTGTGGGGTCAACTTTCGTTTTGTTGATTAGACTCTGGGATCCGCCCACTGGAGCCTGGTGCAAGACATACTTAAAGAATGAAGAACCTAAGGATTAGTTTTGCATATCAGGAATTAAATAGAGCTCAGAGTCCTTCCACTGAAAAACTCAAGTCTTGGTTCTTCTTTCAGCTGTCGCGCGCGCGTGTGTGTGTGTGTGTAGGGAGGGAGAGTCATGTCGTTGCTGCTATTGCCAAAGAACTGTGAGTCAGAAATCTCTGCTTGAAGTGCTGGAAATCACCCAGAGGTCCACCAGTGGATTCCTCTCTACCTCCTTGCTCACCCATGTTCTAAGGAATTCCCATGATTTCATAAAACAGAGAGTGAGATCTTCCTTCATTGCTCTTTGGGTCGATTAGGTGGGAAAGAAAGAACTGGCTTGACTGGAATCATGACAAGATTATGAGGGAACCTCCTTTGGGACACTTCCAGGATTGTGCAGGGCTGCTACTTGCAGCACCAAACTATTTTGGAAGAAAATAGATTGGCAAGTAACAGTTGCTTGGGGGTCACGGAGAACCACCTTGGTTGTGATGAAGGGTGCGGTTTGCCTTCCATTCAGTGGTTACGAGATGGAAAGGTATAATGAGAAGGCCAATAAAATAACTGGAGGAAGGGAGTAAATGGGATGCCGTTTTACAGAGAAGCACTCTAGACGCATAGAAAGGGCATTAAACCTATTTAAAATATAATTAGATCTTATTTAAAATATAATTTCCAGGCCACCCTTCAGTATAAAATGGCCAAGGTAGAAAGTTCTTTGATACTTTGCATACTAGATTATTCTGATTGGTGATAATGGCACCACCAATCTCTGCCTGTTTATTCTAATGCCGCAGAATTAAGTGATGGCATTTGGAATTAAATGCGTAGCAGAATATGAACTGAACCCCTCCTGGAGCATCAGAGGCAGATTTAGGGAAGAGCAACCTGTTTGGTCTCACTGGGCGCAGAGCCTCAGGGGCACTTAGGAGGACATCACAACTATGAAGTAGAATGGAAGAAGTGTGTTTGTGCACACCAATTTTTGGCATCTCACAAGGCTGAAATTTGAGCTCCCAAGGCCTGCCACTAATATAATCACACTGGGGTTAGCAAAACAAGAGCACTATTTTTATTAAAGGAAATGCATGCTTGGTAGGAAAGATCCTAGTTCTGTCTTAGCTAAAGTAAAGATGACCAAGCTGTGCATGTCAAAATGTTTCCTTTTGTGAGGGAGGCATGGAGAAGGAAGTGCGGTTATGTCAGGAACCTTAAGAGTATTAGGAGCATAGCTGTCAACTTTTCCCTTTTCTTGAGAGGAATCCTATTCAGAATAAGGTAATTTCCCTTAAAAAATGGGAAACGTTGACAGCTATGATCAGGAGGAATATCAATAGATCAGCACAAGAAAGATACACTAGAAAGCATGGAGTTTCCTTTCTATCTCCCCTTTCCCCACCCTATAGCCCAAGTGGAGCTGTACCTTGAGACTTCAACATTAGGCTGATAGTGCATAGCTGTCAACTTTTCCCTTTTTTAAAGGGAAATACCCTTATTCTGAATAGGATTCCTTGCAAGAAAAGGGAAAAGTTATCAGCTATGCTGATAGTGGCATCAGAAACACGAGAGGCATTTTTTCCCCCTTTTACGTTAACGGATGCCAGTGTTAGCATTCTTGATGGGAATTAGTCCAAGATCTTGTGAAGCAGGTCAGAGATATGGAGGGAATGTTCATAGGATTCTGCTTGCTTTGCTAAGCTGTAGCACACAGATCAGGGTGCAAGTGCCATTGGAGTCGATGTCACTATTTCTGAGTAAACATGCACAGGATCAGACTGCAAATGACGTCAGCCTCAAGGCTTTGTGGCTTCTGCCTCCGCATCCATAGCAGGGTGACCATGTGCCCTAATTTTACATAGGACAGTCCTCTGTTTGAAGGCATCCTGTATTGAAAAGGCTGTCCGATTTTAAGGATAAAACAAGAATGGAAAGCAGGGGTCTTGAACCTGCCCATCAACAGTTAGCAGCTGGACAGCTAAGTGAACAAGGACACAGTCCTCATTAAAGTGGGTTATACAGTGGTACCTCGGGTTACATATGCTTCAGGTTACAGACGCTTCAGGTTACAGATTCCGCTAACCCAGAAATAGTACCTTGGGTTAAGAACTTTGCTTCAGGATGAGAACAGAAATCGTGCAGAGGTGGTGCAGCAGCAGCAGGAGGCCCCATTAGCTAAAGTGGTGCTTCAGGTTAAGAACTGTTTCAGGTTAAGAACGGACCCCCGGAACGAATTAAGTACTTAACCCGAGGTACCACTGTATTGCATTTCCATTTAAACTATTGCAATTATATCTAAATTTGCACCACTGCTCAAATTTCACATATTTCACACACATATATATTTATGCAAATCTGTGCCCTCTTTTTGTGATGCATGATTGGCAATATGTAAATGACCCCCTCCCCCCAGCATGCAAGGGATTGGTCTGCAAATGACTTCAGCCCCAACAGAAAATCAGTGTGAATTTTCAGCGGTAGGAGATTCCTGGTGCCTATTAAATCTCACTGTGTTAACATGTGAGCTCCAAGTTCCATGCTTGCACCTTTGGCTGGCCTGTGTGTTACATCTTGGGTGCTGTCATCTGAAAACATTTCAAAGTATGTTGCCGACCAGATCCAGCACTCTTAAATTGGCCTGCCTTGCTAATCCATTAATCTATGGGATGCAGCAGGCTGCCAAGGAGTGAATAAACCTTTGGAATCAGACCTCTCTGTCTTCCTCTCTGCTTTGTGTTGGCAACTAATAGTGAATTATTTGGGAGATTATCCAATGTACACTGCCCTTCTTAGGGCTGACTGATCTCTGGAATTGCCAAACATGTTTGCTACCGACTCCTTTAGAGGCCTACAACAGCCTGCGAAAATGTGCCCTCTGTATTTTGTCAGCTGTGTTATTCCGTCACTGCCGGAGCCTTGTCTCATAATTCACAAAACTGATAAATAAATTCCACCCTGGAGTCCATGATAATGTAGCATTTGGCACCATCACCTTTAGACACTCTCATCACCTCCGAAAATATTTTCCAACCTTTTTCGTCCAGCCTTCCTTTTTTGGGTATCATATCAACACCCCCTCCCGTCGCCGGCTCAGCCTTTTATTGCACTAATTCAAACATCACTTCAGAGGTTAACGTGTTTGAACTCCAGGACTGATGCTTTTAACTTCTATCCTGTGGTCAATCAGAGGCAAACCTCTTTCTATAAACAGTGTCAGATAGTGTCTCACACATTGCACTTAAGAAACTTAACTCGCAGTACTTCCTTGACCTCGGTGGCCTTCCAGATTGGGGCAGCTTAAGTGACACAGAACAGGGTCCCTGCGAAGGAATGAAGTGTTCAGTTCTGTAAGGCTGAGATCTGAGGAGCAAGGGCAGAGGCAGAGAAAGGGAACGGATGTAGATACACAGAGTGAGATCCAAGGTTGGTGAATCAGGTCCTGATACAAAACCCAGTGGTGGATATGGCCTTCAGGCAAAGGTAAAGGGACCCCTGGCCATTAGGTCCAGTCGTGACTGACTCTGGGGTTGCGGTGCTCATCTCGCTTTATTGGCCGAGGGAGCCGGTGTACAGCTTCCGGGTCATGTGGCCAGCA
The DNA here is from genome assembly GCF_951804945.1 of Podarcis cretensis. NCBI lineage: Eukaryota > Metazoa > Chordata > Lepidosauria > Squamata > Lacertidae > Podarcis > Podarcis cretensis. Next base: position 111,808,856 of record NC_137172.1, on the reverse strand, counting down.
CGACTAAGCCGCTTCTGGTGAACCAGAGTAGTGCACGGAAATGCCGTTTACCTTCCCGCCGGAGCGGTACCTATTTATCTACTTGCACTTTGATGTGCTTTCGAACTGCTAGGTTGGCAGGAGCTGGGACCGAGCAACAGGAGCTCACCCCTTCGTGGGGATTCGAACCGCCAACCTTCTGATCGGCAAGTCCTAGGCCCTGTGGTTTAACCCACAGCGCCACCCGCGTCCCTCGGCCTTCAGGTAGTTTGCCTTAAATATACTGCCTTTATCTTCCACGGATCTCAAGTGCTCATCCCCATTTCATCCTCACGACAGCCGTGTGAGGCAGGTTAGACTAAGTGATGGTGACTGGCCCAAGGTCACCCAATGAACTTTGTGACTGAGGGGGGATTTCCTTGCTCTCCCTGGTCCTAGCCCAACACTCTAACCATTACATATCTCAGGAGCCTGGAACTATCTGCTCTGAAGTTTCCTACATTCTGCATGCATTGCTCACTCTTCTTCGTTCCCATTTATTAGATTAATCTGACAGAAGGGGAAGTGCTGGTTTTGGAGAAGAACCTATCTTCAGGAAGCGGGGTTGAGCACTGTGTCCCCCAGATCCCTCTAGCTCCTATTTATTCTACATGTTTATTCTTCTGGTGACAAACCCCTTGCATGCTGTCTTAAGGCACGTCACCCAAAGCATGTTGAAATATCAAGCAATGGTGTGCAGGGAGAAGGGATGCATGTATTTTGAGATGATAGTTGGAAAAGTTATTTTATTGGGAGTGGGTGGCAAGGGAGGGTGTGGGTGGGAAGTCAACTTTTATATTAATTTGGTGACAATTTGTTAAAAATTAAGGAATATCAATAAAAATAATTGGCAAAAAAGAGAGAAACATCAAGTAATGAGCCACGCAGATATAACAGAGCTCACAGATCACCAAACACCACAGAGAGACCTTTCATGACACCTCAGACTCCATACTTGTCAACAAGGGAGGTTTACATGCTCGGTGGCAAGTCCCCCGATTGATGAGAGGCACAAATACAAGATGGGTGACACCTGGCTTGAGAGCAGTACATGTGAAAAGGATCTAGGAGTCTTGGTTGACCACAAACTTGACATGAGCCAACAGTGTGACGCGGCAGCTAAAAAAGCCAATGCAATTCTGGGCTGCATCAATAGGAGTATAGCATCTAGATCAAGGGAAGCAATAGTGCCACTGTATTCTGCTCTGGTCAGACCTCACCTGGAGTACTGTGTCCAGTTCTGGGCACCACAGTTCAAGAAGGACACTGACAAACTGGAACGTGCCCAGAGGAGGGCAACCAAAATGGTCAAAGGCCTGGAAACGATGCCTTATGAGGAACGGCTAAGGGAGCTGGGCATGTTTAGCCTGGAGAAGAGGAGGTTAAGGGGTGATTTGATAGCCATGTTCAAATATATAAAAGGATGTCACATAGAGGAGGGAGAAAGGTTGTTTTCTGCTGCTCCAGAGAAGCAGACACGGAGCAATGGTTCCAAACTACAAGAAAGAAGATTCCACCTAAACATTAGGAAGAACTTCCTGACAGTAAGAGCTGTTCGACAGTGGAATTTGCTGCCAAGGAGTGTGGTGGAGTCTCCTTCTTTGGAGGTCTTTAAGCAGAGGCTTGACAACCATATGTCAGGAGTGCTCTGATGGTGTTTCCTGCTTGGCAGGGAGTTGGACTCGATGGCCCTTGTGGTCTCTTCCAACTCTATGATTCTATGATTCTATGAATTTCCACCTGAAATATGGACCCTTGTAAACTGCAGTCCCCAAGATTCAGTTTGTTTAAGCTGCTTGTGGTTCAGTCACTTCAGCTCTTATTTCAAAAAGGGCACATTGATGCTTCTCATTTTGCTTGGGTGGTATTCAACTGAATGTTACCCAGAGCAGACCCATTGAAATGAATGGGCCCAGCTTAGTCACGTTCATACATTTAAATGGGCCGACTATGCATAAAATGTAGTTGACCACCACCCTTTCTTTGCTTTTGCTGTTTAGAACAGCACAATATTGCTTTGTGGGATGCTTCTCCACACCTCAGATATTTCGAAAAGTATCCCAACCATTCAACCACCGAGTGGCTGACCCTAATTTGAAAGGAAAGTTGGCTATGGGGCAGCAAAGTTCAGTTATATGTCTTCCTCAAATGTTGACCAGATTTAGTCACAGCATGCAGACCGTCCAAGTGTTCCTATTTTCTAGGGACAATTCTGGATTTACAGAAGCCGTCCCGGATTCTGATTTGATTCCAGAATGGACCCCCTTTTCCTTAGGACAAGTGTTTTTTTTTCCTTAAAAAAATGTTTAGGGGTACTCTAATTTTCCTACTCATACTGAAATACCCCTCAATAAGGCCCCTGCATCCCCCCAGAAAAAAGGCACTGCTTAGGACATCCCTATTTTCTTCAGAGAAATGTTGGAGGGTATGGAATTATCTGACCCCCAAACCATCTGAAGGCAGCAATGTATAGTGAAGTTTTTTTAAAAAAAATGTCTAATGTTTTATTATGTTTTTATAATATGTTGGAAGACACCCAGAGTGGCTGGGGCAGTCAGATGGGTGTGACGTACAGTAAATAGTAAAATTTGCCCCAGCCACTCTGGGCGGCTTCCCACACATATAAAAACGTAATAAAATGTCAAACGTTAAAAACTTCCCTGGCCTTGGGCTAGCACGTATCTAGAGAGACCTTGTGCATTCTTGAGACACTGTGCAACGCCTTGTGTGCAAACAGAAACACACCTTTGGATTTCCGTTCTCTTTTCGCATATAAAGACAGACCTTGTGCTGAGACAGGAAAAAGCATTTCTCCGCGTGGAAGAACACTATATAACCCCCAAACAAAAATGCAGCATTCATTGATATTGTCCTGCATCAGGCCAGTGGCTTTTAGCAGCAGCCTGACAAGTCGTTGCCCCTTTTAATGGCAGGGGAGATAAGTAATTCAGAGGCATGGATTGGGGGGGGGGGGAGCATCACCTGCTAAATTTATGTGTATATCATGCTGCAGTTCAAGGCCTGCCATCCTGCATAACTCTGACAGTAGCCCAAGAACGATCACCCACAGATTATCTCTCTCTCCTGCTACTGTACTTGCAACATCAAAATCAATAGTCCCTCCAGCAAAGAAGCATTTCATCTTATATATTCCAATGAATGCATGTATTTATGCCGAAGTGACTAATGGGTTTGTTTGACCTGTATATGATTCTGCCCTTGATCAGAATAGTTTGGTGCATATGATTACATATATGGTTCTGATGGATTTTTTTTTTTAATCCTCTTTAGTGGTAAAGAAGTTTGTGGTGTTTGTTTCTTAATGGCAGAATTCTGTCTTTTAACCATTTTTGGAACCTGAATCCCCATCAACTTTCCCCCTCTGTGGTCCTGCTTTAATTGCAATCATCTGGGAGATTATTTCATTAGCTATTGCTATCTCAGGCAGGTAAACTATTTATCCAGCTGATTCCTGTTTGGTGCTTATGGTATTACTTTTATCTCTTTTGTAGACTAACACCAGTGGATTTGGTTAGCATTGGGTTTATTTTTTCAGAGGTCTAGTTAAAACGTTTGTTAAGTATAAAGGAAGTATGTGTTTTGCTGCACAGACATTCTATAACGTTTTGATGGGCATTTCTGAAAGATATTGTGATGGGGTAACTCAGTGGTGTGTTGATGCTCACTACAAAGTCTTAAAGAAATATTTTGGGAGAATTTAAGATATTTGTGGCCCCCACCCTACCCCCACGCACTGTAGCTTAACTAGCTCAATATCTCTCCATGTTATTTAACAATGAGTGACAGTTTTGTTGAAAGATTCGCCTTCCTGTAGGCAGTGTTTATTCCTTTGCTTTTAAATGGGAAATATAGACCAAACAATCCGATACAGATTCCTGGTTGTGTATACTCCCATGTCTCCTTACAAGTGCATAGTTCAGAAATCACCCGCTATAATGCCTTCATGAGATTCATAATATAAATATATGCTCTTGTTATTACATGTGGATAAACTTGGAGCTGAAACTATTGGTAGTGAAAATGGCTAAGGGGGGAAAAGAGTTTAGTTTTTTTTTTTTTTTTTAAAAAAAAGCACAATCATACATAGATACATAAGTAATTCTCACTGTGTTTGGTGGGTCTTAATCCCAGGAACATGTGTGCTGGATTGCAGCCTAGGTGTTGTAAAGCAATTTATGCAATAAATGGTACCCTTGGTTGCAATTCTGCATCCTTTGAGGGCCAGCGAGAAGTGTTTGTTCATTTTCCGATACTCACTCCAGAAAGCTGGCCAGTTACATTTTACAAAAAAAAGAGAGGAAAAATGTATCACTCCTACCCCCAAATGAAAGGCAACAAAAGAGGGCAGAGATATGAATAAATATGGACATGCTTATTTAATACGTATAAAGGCAAATTTAGAAACAGTTACTGTAATTAAAATTCACCACAGTGGACCACACTGAGACTAGCTGGCCTGTGTGCCTGCTCAGTTTGATTCCCAGGTACAGTGGTACCTCGGTTTACATACGCTTCAGGTTACATACGCTTCAGGTTACAGACTCCGCTAAGCCAGAAATAGTTCCTCGGGTTAAGAACTTTGCTTCAGGATGAGAACAGAAATCGTGCTCCGGTGGCGCGGCGGCAGCAGGAGGCCCCATTAGCCAAAGTGGTGCTTCAGGTTAAGAACAGTTTCAGGTTAAGAATGGACCTCTGGAATGAATTAAGTACTTAACCCGAGGTACCACTGTACTAACTGCTGGTTGGGCACCTTCAAAGTCCCTCTGCCCCAGCTTTCACTTCTTAATTGTTAAACCGGACTTAGACCAGAACGCCCTTCAAATAGAGGACTCCTTCCAAAAGGAGGACTGTCTTCCATAAAGTAGGACACATGGCCAGCCTGCACCTGTCGCTGTAAAAGCATTCCGGAGAAACCTTATCTCACTTCCCCCCTCTTAATCTAATATTGTGTAGACCTGAAGCGGTATCACAAATTGACCTGCCTCTTTTGACAAATGCGCAGAGGATCAAACAAAACAGTGGGTCCCAAACAGTGGCTGTAATCACATTCCAGTTGCCTGCAAGCGAGTGTGTTTATCAGCTGGTCTCCTCCTGCTGAACTAACTGCTTTACCCATGCAAGTAAAAGAGGTGAGGAAAGAAAGCTGAGAGGAATGGAAAGGAAATAAATAGGCCATGTTTGGGGAGCCCATGGTACCAATGGTTAAAGGCTATTGGGACACCAGCAGTCACAGAATCAATGCCACCCACTCTGTTTCCTCACCAATTCATGTTTCAGAATTCAAACCCTAAACTGAAATGCTGACACACGCTCAGGGCTGGATTCAGGTTTGATGAGGCCCTAAGCTACTGAAGGGACGCGGGTGGTGCTGTGGGTTAAACCACAGGGCCTAGGACTTGCCGATCAGAAGGTCAGCAGTTCAAATCCCCGTGATGGGGTGAGCTCCCATTGCTCGGTCCCTGCTCCTGCCAATCTAGCAGTTCGAAAGCACATCAAAGTGCAAGCAGATAAATAGGTACCACTCCAGCGGGAAGGTAAACAGTGTTTCCGTGCGCTGCTCTGGTTTGCCAGAAGTGGCTTAGTCATGCAGTCCACATGACCCGGAAGCTGTTCGCCGGCTCCATCAGCCAGTAAAGCGAGATGAGCACCGCAACCCCAGAGTCGGCCACGACTGGACCTAATGGTCAGGGGTCCCGTTACCTTTACTTTAAGCAACTGAAGGTAATGGGGCCCTTTATATGTCCAGCTGTCCTTTGCCAACAACAAATTGCCACAAGAATAATAAAGACTGAGATTCAACCTAAAGTTCTATCAGATCACAATGCAATTAAAGCTATTTTAAAAGGGAATGAAGAAAAATCTTTTTGGTGGAGACTAAATGAAAGTCTCTTAGATGATCAGAAGATAGTGGACAGAGCTCAGAAATGTTTAGTGGACTATTTTGTAAATAATGTTAACAAAGGAACAAAGATGAGTATGGTTTGGGATGCAAGCAAAGCTGTTATGAGAGGATTCTTCATTCAACAAAATGCAATAAAAAATAGAATGAGAGAAAAAGGGAAAAAAGAAATTTTAAGACAAATAATGGAGAATGAAAAAAAAAAATTAACTATAAGACCTAAGGATGAAAAGGTCAAGCAAAGTATAAAAATGCTCCAGACACAATTTGCGATGATAATCAATAAAGAAGTAGAATGGAATATAAGAAAAATGAAACAAAAGAATTTTGAATTTGCAAATAAATCAGGGAAATGGCTAGCTTGGCAAATTAAAAAAAGGAAAGAACAGAATTAATAAAATCAAAATAGAAGATCAAGAGACTGAGAATCCGAAAGGAATAAGGAAAGGTTTTGTGGACTTTTACCGAGATCTATATAAAAGAAAAGAGAAACTCAACATAAAGACAATGGAGGAGTATTTAATGAAGAAAAAGGTGCAAAAAATATCAAAGACTAATAAAATTAAACTGAATGAACCAATAGAATTAGAAGAAATTCAAATGGCAATAAAGGATTTGAAGAGTGGGAAGTCGCCGGGACTGGATGGATTCAGTGCAAGATATTATAAAGAAATGAAACACACTCTACTTGTACCATTGAAAGAAGTAATGAATAACATATTGAAAGAAGGAGAAATACCTGAGACCTGGAAAGAAGCATATATAACGTTTATTCCCAAACAAGACTCTGATTTAACACAGATTAAAAATTACAGGCCAATTTCATTATTGAATAATGACTATAAAATGTTTGCAAATATTTTAGCAAATAGGATGAAAAAGGTATTAAAGGAAATGATTCATAAGGATCAAACAGGTTTCCTTCCTGGTAGGCAGATGAAAGATAACATAAGAAATATAATCAATATAATAGAGTATCTGTCAAACAGGAAGGATAAACAAGCGATGTTGATATTTGTGGATGCCGAGAAGGCCTTTGATAATATTTCTTGGGAATTTATGTTAAAGAATTTGGAATATATGGATATGGGTCAATCTTTTCTGAGTGGTATAAAGGCAATATATTCGGAGCAGAGAGCAAAATTAATTGTTAACAATGTTATAACAGAAAATATTGCCATAACTAAGGGTACAAGACAAGGGTGTCCTTTATCTCCGTTATTATTCATTTCGGTCCTAGAAGTCTTCCTAAGAACACTAAGAAATAATGAAAAAATAAAAGGTGTGACAGTTCGTTGTAATGAATACAAGGTTAAAGCCTTTGCCGATGACTTGGTTATAACTATAGAAGATCCTATGCAGAGTGTCAAAGAGGTGTTAGAAGAGATAGAACATTTTGGTCAGGTGTCCGGATTTAAGTTAAATAGGAAAAAAACTAAAATAATTGCTAAGAATATGGATCAAGAGACAATAGAAAGAATACAGCAACAAACAGAGATGAATGTGGTTAAGAAAGTTAAGTATTTAGGGATTACGTTAACTCCCAGGAGTATTGACCTGTTTCAAAACAATTATGTACCAATATGCAATAAAATTAAACGTGACCTAGAGGTGTGGGGAAGAATGAAACTATCATTATGGGGAAGAATTGCAACGATAAAGATGAGCGTGTTACCGAAAATGTTGTTTCTGTTTCAAACAATTCCAATAATTAAGGGTGTGACAATATTTAAAGAATGGCAAAGAATAACGTCAAGATATATCTGGCAGGGCAAGAAGCCAAGAATAAAATTTAAGATATTAACAGATGCAAAAGATAGAGGAGGCTTTGCCCTGCCAGATTTAAAGTTATATTATGAAGCTTCGTGTCTTTGCTGGGTGAAAGAATGGATAAAGTTAGAAAACACAGAATTGTTGGATTTAGAAGGTTATGATAATAGATTCGGTTGGCACGCGTATATATGGTGTGAAAAGAATAGAGTGCATAAAGGTTTTGAAAACCACATCTTTAGAGGATCGTTGATTGAAGTCTGGAATAGGTATAAAAATTTATTAGAGTTTAAAACTCCATATTGGCTATCACCATTGGAGATAATGAGTGTGAAAAAGATCAATATGACAGGGAGATGGATTACATATGAGAATTTGATAATCAAAGGTAATAAATGGAAATTGAAACCATATGAAGAAGTTAAAGAAAATGTGAATGATTGGTTACACTATTTTCAGTTGAATGCAATGTTCAAAAAAGAGATGTCAGAAAGAGGTTTTCAGGAAAAGAAATCTTGGTTTCATCAAGAAATCTTGAATAGTGATGTTAAAATTTTATCAAAAATGTATAAATTATTACTTGAGTGGCATACAAAGGACAAAGAAGTAAAATCAGTTATGATTCAGTGGGCCAAAGATTTTGGTTATAATATACAATTTGATGAGTGGATAAAATTGTGGTAAGAAGGAATGAAATTCACTGCATGCACTACAATAAAAGAAAATGTTATGAAAATGATGTATAGATGGTATGTAACACCAGTGAAACTTGGTAAGATGTATAAAGTCAGTAATAAATGTTGGAAATGTCAGGAAAAAGAAGGAACCTTTTATCACATGTGGTGGGAGTGTAAAAGTAAAAGGTTTCTGGGAAATGATTTATAATGAGATGAAGAAAATGTTGAAATATACTTTTGTTAAGAAACCAGAAGCATTTTCATTAGGAATATTAGGGAATAAAATTAAAAAGAAGGATGTGAAGTTATTTAGGTATGCAGTGACAGCAGCTAGAATTTTGATGGCCCAGAAATGGAAATAGGAAGAAATGCCGATGAGGGAAGAATGGAGAATGAAACTGATGGAATACGCAGAAATGGATAAATTAACGGGGAAAATTCGGAACCAACGCGATCAGAGATTCACCGAGGACTGGAATACATTTACAGAGTATATCAAAAATGTATGTGAGGAGCAATTAAAGCTTGTTGGCTTTCAAGAAGCTCTGTGAAAATGATTGATAGAAATGTTGCTTAAAAGATATGATGAGATTAAGATTGTTAAAGCGCAATATAAATTTAAGAAATGTGTGTAATTGTGATAATATGGAAAATTGTCAGACAGGCTGAGGGAAGTCTAAAAGATGTATATGTTAGAAGTGGATGTTAAACATGGATGGAATGCATATTGGAAATTGAATAAAAATTAATTATAAAAAAACAAATTGTTGCTGTTTTTTGTGTTGAATATATGCTATATGGTAATTGATGGAACTAATAGGTATCTAAAGCCATTTCCACATAACAAAATATGTATTTTATCAAAGTAATTGTTGGACTGAAATACAATTAAGAAGAAGTATATTAATAGTGAATTTTTTTGGGGCCCCCAAGAGAGCGGGGCCCTAAGCTATAGCTTGTTTAGCTTATACATAAATCCGGCACAGCACATGCTGCATGATTTTAAGTACAGTTGATTTCCAACTTACACTGCGATTGTGTTCCGGCGACAGCACAGAAAGTCAAAATTGCGTGGCGAGTTCCCGACCCCCCCAATGGAAATAAAGACTCATAACACAATTATTTAAGGTTAATGGGCAAAATAAGGCCACAACTTTATTGGTTATAGGTGATGAGCGGTATTGGCTTAGGCATTGGTCCTAACCGACTATCCGGCTTCAGCCCGTCCGCTTGAAGTCCGGGAAGAGTTAACCACCAGTAGCGGGAGTCCTGCTGATGCACATCAACTAGGAACTCCCCCGGGGTCACCACTTGGGGGCGTGCCTTAGGCCCTCACCTCTATAGGCTTCAGACAGGGCCACCCCCCCCCCCGGAATCCTTTACTGGACTACCCTTCAATATGCGGGGCAGGTGATGGCGCTTCCTCCCCTCATCCATCTACAGAACAATACCAATGCCTAACCGCCAATACCAAGGAAGTTGTGACGATTTGCTACGAGGTTGGCGAAAAACCAAGTGGCTGGTGCCAATTTGCCAAGTGGAAAAAATTCCTACGAGGCCCCTTAATGGTAACCAACCAAGTCCTTAGCAAGGTCAAAGACGAAGACCTTAAAGGGTGGGGAAAATGGAGCAGCTGGAGGCGGCAAAAGAGGGAGATCCCCGGCCATGCCTGCGTTAAATAGGGCAGGCCACGCCCCCTGAGCCAGCTGATTGGCTGTCCAGGGGATGACACGCCCGGGGATTCCCTTAATTGCGTGGAGGCTGAGAGCCAGCTGCTGAGCACCTGGTGGGGGCGTGAAGCCCACAACACACCTCCTTTTGCAGGCGGAAGTGGCTTTGTGAATAGTCAAAGCACACGTGTCCCACACCTCCGAATGCTCTCCCAGGGCCACTGTATACTCTCCAAATGGTCTCCCAAGGTGATTGCAATGGTGGGTGACATTATCAACTCCCCCCAGCTTCCCAGATGCCCATTCACTTTAAAGTTTTAAAAAATGTTCTTGGCCAACCATGCAAAGCTTCACACACGTTAAACACACATGCTGTAAGTTGCCACATGACCCAGAAAGCTGTCTGCGGATAAACGCCGGCTGCTTTGGCCTGGAGTGAGACAAGAGCCGCACTCCATATTAGCTTATGACCAGACTTCTGTTGAGGGGTCCTTTATGTTTACCTTTTACCTAAAATAGAGTATGAAGCTTCGTTGTCGAGGGATCAATTTCCACATGGAGTGCAACAGAGGGATGAAGAGGGATGAGCTCTTTTTTCCTCTCACCTCTCCATTTTGCCAGTTTTTGAAAACTTTTTAACTCTCTCTCTCTCTCTGTGTGTGTGTGTGTGTGTGTGTGTGTGTCACACCACACACACACACACACACACACACACAATTTAAGAAGAAGCTTAGTCAATGCCATGCCATCAGTCCTGTGCTCCAGATTTTTGATATATTGCTGAAATGATGCAAATCAAAAACCCATTTGCCACTTTCCCAGCAATATCACTTGAAACCTTTTCTTTGCTGCAAACTGCTATTCTGACATCTGCAAGTGTTTAATAAAACTCACAGGTTTTGCCTTTAATTTCATGAAATAATCTTTGCGGCTATGTCATAGTTACTGCTTATTCCAAACAAGAAAACCAAGAACCCACACATCTCAAATGTCATGTGTTGTGAGAAAGAGACCAAATTATTTTTATGTTTTGAAGTTGTTTTGTCTTCTGGAATTGCTTCTCCTTACAACCCTGCCCAGTCTCTCAGCATTTGAAATGATTTTTTTCTCAAAATATTGGATTTATTCTGGATCAGTTCATCTGCCACAAACACAAGGGTCTTGGGTTCTGTCCTAGCAATAGATTATAATCAACGCTTGACACTTTTGCATGCCTGCAACAAGCTTAGTGTATGTAGATGATGATTCCTTTTCTCATTCTATTTTTGCTGCTGCTTGTCCAGCAACAAAGTTTTTTTCAATGGCTACATCCCCACGACCACTGTTTCATTTTCTTTGTTGTTCAAAAGTGTTCTGCGGGGTGAAGGGTGACCAGTGGCGTAGCATGAGGGGGGTCACAGGAATGGTTGCCCCAGGCACAAAATTGTTAGCGGCACAACATTCAATTCCCAGTGCTGCCTCAATACAACTGCACACTTCTGTCGCTGGGCTCAGCTGAAAATGGCTTCTCCCCGTGCTGGAAGTGTAAAGAGGTAGAGGGAACATTCTTTCATATGTGGTAGACTTGTAAAAGGGTAAAAGAGTATTGGGAAATGATTTATAGTGAATTGAAAAAATGTTTCAAATTACCCCCCCCCCCCCCCGAAACCAGAGTCCTTTCTTTTGGGGATAACTCAGACTGAAATTCCCAGGTGTCAGAAAAGGTTATTTATGTATGCAACAACTGCAGTCCGTGTTTTGTTAGCCCCAAAATGGAAAATGAGTGAGGTCCCAACCAAGGAAGACTGGCAACTTAAGTTGACAGAATATGCACAACTTGCAGACTTAACATATAGAATAAGGGAACAAGAAGAACATAAAGAAGATTGGAAAATGTTTATTGAATATCTGGAAAGTAATAGCGTACAGGTGAAAACGCTGGCAGCATTAAGATAAATTCAACAGTGTAAATAGGTTTCGATGGTTATAATAATGGAAAACCGATTGTTATAGTTTTTGTAAAATATGCAGGGATTTATGATATGTAAAATGAACCATGGAAAGAGAAGAAGAGAAGTCGTTGATATATTAAGGATCAAACCTCTCCATTCTGAAGGAAATCAGCCCTGAGTGCTCACTGGAAGGACAGATTGTGAAGCTGAGGCTCCAGTACTTTGGCCACCTCATGAGAAGAGAAGACTCCCTGGAGAAGACCCTGATGTTGGGAAAGATGGAGGGCACAAGGAGAAGGGGGCGACAGAGGACGAGATGGTTGGATAGTGTTTTCGAGGTTACCAGCATGAGTCTGACCAAGCTGCGGGGGGCAGTGGAGGACAGGAGTGCCTGGCGTTCTCTGGTCCATGGGGTCACGAAGAGTCGGACACGACTAAACGACTAAACAACAACAACAACAAAATGTAAAACAGAAAATTTAATAAAAATCATATTAAAAAAGAAAGAAAGAAAATGGCTTCTCCCCGTGACGCAGGAAATGACCTCTCCAGACAATGGAACAACTCTATTTATCTCTGCAGCTGTGATCTCCTGCGTGATGTGGACACTGTTAGGTGACTGAATGCACATGTGTACTCTGTCCATTTCTCCCCCTCCCATCTACACCTCCACACAGCCCCGGGCACCAGCAACCCATGCTATGTCACTGAGGGTGACCACCTGAGGGGAAAATTTTGACCTCCACTGGTGACTGCTATCCCCGCCACCCAACGCTTCTAATGCTAGATAATCTCTCACCTCCCCAAATGATTGACAAAAGGTGCTGCTCCCACTGCAGCACCCATTTATTCATGCGATGTCCATAATGTTCATTTTGTCACAAATACAAACGGAACAGAATGGGGCCCGTTATCTTCCAGTTTGCATTTGCATTGAAGTGCATGCCACTCTTAGCAGCCATCCAAGTCCGCTCGCTGGAACTTGCTCCCACCGCAGCATGCAAAGGACTTCAGCCTTAGCATTTCCACTATCTCCAAAAGGGAAATGCCTTAGGCCTATTCGGTACCTGCAATTTGATCCTCAGGAGCTCACCTGTAGTGTGAAAGTCAGGGCTGGCTTCCTGCCCAGCAAACGCACAGACTGCCAGCTGAGTCATGGGTCTTTTAGGGACTCCAATATTTTCAGGGTATATGGAAGGGTAGGAATGGCTCACCATTATACTTTGAATGACAAAAGTAAATAAAAAAAGGCCACCATTTCAGCAAAGGGATTGCCAGGAATTTTCCTGGTACATACCTGAAACGGAATTTGCTACACACCAGTAACCAAATGCATTGCTGGTCGATTCAGCCACATTTTTATGCTGCTTTTGCCAGCTGAGAACCTGAACTCTGGTTTATTATTAATTGATTAATCGATTAAGTTATAAACATAGCACTTAATGCCAAAATAGTTTAAATAATGCTTCCAAGTTTAATTAAGACAGTTGAAGTGAGGGTGGGTGATTTACGGCTATTGAGCCAGATACCGAATACAGTCGTACCTTGGTTTTCGAACAGCTTATTTCTCAAACATTTGGGCTCCCGAACACCACACTTGGAAGTGACTGTTCTGGTTTGTGAACTATTTTTGGAAGCTGAATATCCGACGTGGCTTCTGCGGCTTCCTGCAGCCAATCGGAAGCTGCGCTTTGGTTTCCAAACATTTTAGAAGTTGAACAGATTTCCGGAACAGATTTAATTCGACTTTCAAGGTACGGCTGTATAGGTTTTTGAGGAAATAAGTTTGCAACATTATAAAGGGAAACGGGGGGAAACTTAACAAAGATTCCCAGACAAATGACCTCGGTATTTTCAAAGAGCAAAAAAAGGAACTGCAGGTAGGTAAACTGAGGAGGAAAACTAACTCAAGAATTATCCATCTTAGAACTTAAAAAATATTCCTAGGCACAGGAAGGAGAGATACTGGATAGTGTACATCTCAAGAAAAAATAACTGCCAAGAACAAGATGACACAGCGTATTTCATGACCATCCTTGGCGTTGACAGTTCTTAGATAGAGAAAATTGTTCTTTTTCCAGGAGACTTATTTACACAATCACTTCTCCCGAGATGCTCCTGTCATTTGCCTCTGTTCTGAAGTTAGTCACATTTATCAAACCAGAATGAGGTTAAAAGTAAGAATGTGCAACTTGGTACCTGCCAAACAGCAACCAGTGCTGTAAGAGATGGTTGCATTTTGGGCTTTTCAACAGATTGGAAACTGACCTGATTTTCTTTTAATTGAGCCCATGATTTATTTATTGTCCTAAGATCATCTGATTTTGTTCCTACTATAACATTTCTTGTCAGTTCACCAAATGAAAAAGAAAAAAACTATCATCACTATAAAGGGTCATCAATCCATTGTTTATTTTCTGAACTTTAGGGGGATCGAGAAATTCTGAGTCATCTTCGTGTCACTCTTCTGGTTGTTTTGCTCATGTGAAAAACATCCTTTAAAAAAAACAAAAAAAACTTGTCAGATAAGGAACCTTTGGGAAATTATCCTTAGAATAATATTGAATATGCTAACTACACATGAAAATGAAAAATGAATCTGCAGATTGACATTTTCATGGAATTACCGATGTCCACCTCTTTGTGTTTCTTTGGATATAGTTCTCTTATATGCAAAAAGCTTTAAAGTCTCAAAGCCAGAAATATCTGGTTTGTTTCTTTTTTTAAAAAAAAGGTTTTGCACCTATCATTTTGTCATTTGATCTCTCTCTCTCTCTCTCTCTCTCTCACACACACACATGACAGGAGATTTATTTATTTATTTAACTACAGAAACAGGGCTTGAATTCTGGGGAAATCTCACCAAATTCTGATACGTTAACTCAAAAGTAGCAAACTAGTCCAAATCAAAAGTGAAAATGGAAGCCTATTACGAGTAGTTAGGAGGTAGTCTTTCCTTGCTATTAGTTATATCATTAAAAGAACTGCATAAGAAATAATGACTCCACACACAGAAGAAGAACAAGGATATAGTTTGAATGCTTCACCTGTAGATTTACAAATGTGTCAATATGAATGGAAGTTGTTCCATTGAAGTTGTTGTATAAGGGATTGTTATTTTGATTGGAGTGTAATTGAAATTACTAAGATTTTGGAACGCAGAAATAAAGTAAATCACCAAACCATCAATTCTAGCATGTGCGGGGGGGGGGGGGGGCACCTAAATTATATAATCTGGCATCTGAATGATTGGTATTAGCAATTGTATTGTAATTAGGCATTCTTATCACGAGGCTATTATTGGATTATTGTAATTGAAAACGAATAAAAAATATTATTAAAAAAAACCACAAGTCCAAAAGGTGCAGAGTGCGTGGGCCACTTTGAGGCAGGCTGAAAATGAAATATAAATAGAGGAGGTGTTTCATTGTCACCATGATAACAGAACATAGCCTCCACATGTCCCTGCAAGAATTCTTTCAAATCACCCATAAAAGGGTGGGTTGGTATTAAACGGCAGGAAGGTTCCATGATATTTAATATTCTCCCCACTGGCTGTGCTTGTGGCATTCCAGATGTGGTCCGACTACATATCCCATCATCCCTGATTATTGGCCATGCCGGCTGGGACAGATTTGAGCTGGAGTCCAATAGCATGTGGGTAGGCCACCAGTTCCCTATCCCTGTCCTAACATGGAACTCAAACATGAAGTTAGGGTTAACAAACATTAAGTAGATTTGGGCTAATCTCCCCAAACCATTCCCTCCGTAATAACTAGAGAATGTCCGATTGTGTCACTGAGGGGTAAACATAATGCCTGACAGATTATTGTTTAAATCGACCCTCAAATGGCTCCCCAATTATCTGTTTGAGATAATGTCTGTGTGAAACTATGAATAGGAAGATTCATGCCATTTTTCAAAAATCCTTTTGTGAGGCTAGATGGAGCTGAGAAAATCTTTTGGGCATTCTGACTGCTAGAGGCTTCAGCTTTGATACATAACAGCGCTGCCTCTAAAATAAGTGACAAGAAAGGGAAGTAATGTCATAATTTCCAGCTGCTACTGGCAGGAGTTACATAGGGACATTTGACCTTTTTTCTGATCAACACATGACTCAGCTGAGGAATCAGAATCTTAGGCTCGGAGTGTATTTTTTAAAGTCCCCGAACATGCAATTGCATTGAATGCCCTTTTAAAATATCATGCTTCTCTAAAAGTTTGGTCAAAAGAACCAACAATATGTATTTGGTGACACAAACACACACACAAATTAAACAGAACACATACCTACCTAATGTTACCTGCAAAAATAAATGCTTTTTCTAAGCACACCAGAAATCCTGCTCTGCTTTTTCCATGCACAGGTCCTCACTTAAAAGCTCTGTGCCCAACCTGTTATTTAGCACTTAATTGGAGCAAAAATTGGAGCAAATGTCAATTTGGGTTTTCTGTCGATTGCTGTTTGCTCCAACTGAGCACCACTTCTGGTGCAACAAAACACCGTGACGGGAACCAGAGCGCATGGAAACACTGTTTACCTTCCCGCCGCAGCGGTACCTATTTATCTACTTGCATTGGTGTGCTTTCAAACTGCTAGGTTGGCAGAAGCTGGGACAGAGCAATGGGAGCTCAACCTGTTGTGGGGATTTGAACCACCGACCTACTGATCAGCAAGTCCAGGAGGCTTGGTGGTTTAGACCACAGTGCCACCCGCTCCCCTTCAAGCGGACAGAGGCCTATCCCACCAATAGCCTTTTAACTTGAGATGCTGGGGATCAAACTTGGACCTCAGTTGTTTGCCATGGAGCTATGGGATGCAATTGATGATGGATCGCCCATGCTACCTTCATGTCCCTGCAAGCCTGTTATTAGGGCACATGGCTTCAGTCGCCTTCCTCACCATCTTGGTCTAGGGTTGTGGGCTACACAGATGGTGCAATCAGTCTGAGCCGCTGGAATCTCCCGTCCGGGGCCAGTTTGGTGGCATGTGAACGTACTCCAAAGCACTCGCTCCCACATGCAACATCTGTTGCCCTGTGCGAACTTCAGGCTTTCCCAATTTCTCCTACCCACAGTGAATTTATGGTTCATGGAACATCTTGCAGCCATTGATCCAGAAGAGCATATGTATCCCCTGGTGTACCGTGTGATTCAAGGACCAGCCCCCCCCTTCACGAGGTGGATAGCTGAATGGTGGGATTCCCTTGGATTCCAAAGCCCACCGTCTGCCTAAGATGGCAGAAGATGGTACTGACTCCCCAGAGGCCCAATACCCATATGTCTCCATGCGATTGCCAGTTTTATACACTGGTCACATGCCGCAGCAACTCTTTTAAAAACTTATCGCCGGGCTTATCTCCTTTGTGAACATCCTCATTATCATTTCATTGTGCCACATGATTCCTGGCTTGCCGCAATGAATATTGACTTCATGCTTGCTTTTCTAATTGAATTACAGGCCGTTTCCTGCCTGCGCTCCTGCGGCCCTGGCAGCCGCGTGAATAGAGGCTGGAAGAAAAGATGTTTGCTAGAGCCCCTCGGATAACAGGGACCTGTCACAATGTTGCTACAATGATTTATTAAAAAGGAGAGGGGGGGAAGTTGGAGGGAGGGGAAAGTGGCCCGGGCGGGTGGAGCAGGGGGGAGGTCTCTTGCTCACTTCCAGCACCAGCTGCTTGCTTTCTTCTTTCGGGGTCTCATTATAAAAATAGGCGAAAAAGAAAAAGAGGAGGAAATAAAAGGGAGATTAGTTTATCAATGGACTCGAGCACAGAGGGCCTTTTTTCCAGCATCAAAACACAATGCCGCGCTCCATATACTCATGTTTAACACTGGAGGGAATCTGATGTTAGGAATGAGGAGTATCAGTTCACTAGTAGAACAACCCCAATAACAATCTGAAATCCAAAAGTAAACAGATTCTGATGCCTAGCAGACATCCTGTAATATGTGAGTGCTGCTCCTATCCCTTCAAGAGCAAACATCACTGTAAAGATAGTACTGCCCCTGTTATTGATTTCTGTAGGAAAGTCAGCTCCTGTTGCTCTGTCCCAGCTCCAGCCAACCTTACAGTTTGAAAGCACGCTAGTGCAAGTAGATCAATAGGTACCACTGTGGCGGGAAAGTAAACAGCGTTTCCGTGCACTCTGGTTTCCGTCACGGTGTCCCGTTGCACCAGAAGCGGTTTAGTCATGCTGGCCACAGGACTTGGGAAGCTGTCTGTGGACAAACGCCGGCTCCCTTAGGCTGAAAGCAAGATGAGCACCATACCCCATAGTCGCCTTTGACTGGACTTAACCATCCAGGGGTCCTTTACTTTTATTTGTGAAAACTGCTAAAGGATTCAAGACATGGTCTAACATCTACCCAACAATGCACTTGCCACCTAGAATGGTTGCAGCACAGAATACAATTTGATAGCATGACTGAAGAGTTCATACACTCACGTTAAATGTGGACAACAGAAAATGGTTCTAGGCACCATGCTTTCGGTTTCTATGGGTTCTTGCAGCATAGTTTCACATATTGCAAGACCAAGAAGTGTGGCAAGGACAAAGCTACCATGGATGGCTTGTCTACCTCATGTAGGTTTGTGGGGAAAGGCTGTGGTTCAGTGGTGGAACTACTGCTTTGCATACAGACGGTTCCAGGTTCAACCTTTGACATCCCCCAATAGGGATGAGATAGGCAGTGTAGTAAGCAGTGAAAGCAGCTTTCTCTGTTCCAGTTGCATCTTGATTTCAAAAGGACCCAATCCATTGCTGACTTGGCTGGTCTATTGATAATACCCAAGTAAATCATTTAGGTGCATGAACCCCCAGGGCTCCACTGAAGACTGATAACAGAGTCAAAAACCGTCCATTCTAGTAGTCTCATTTAGTTGACAAAAAATATTTCTTTTCCACACTGGGAAGCAGGGGCAAGTTGATGCCAGATTTATGATGTTGGTGCTTTTTATCAGCATCTGTTGCTATGCAACCAGAGCAATAAAGGCTCTCCCCAGTTTCAGATGGGGCACATTCACAGAAGCATCCGTGTTTGCACAGCACGATGGAGATAGCTTCCCGTTTGTGCTGGATCTGTGTTAAGGCCTGCTAACTGTGGACAGCCTCCTTCTGTTGGAAAGTCACAAAGACGGAATTGTGCAACACCCTTTTAATGGTAATAGGGGTTACCTGAAGGAAAAGATGTATGGGGTACAGCCAATTTGACACATATAAAAGGGGTGTGGTTTTGTTTTGTTTTGTTGCATTTCATTCATTTTCATTATTAAGATGAGAACAATTTCATTGTCCATTTGTTAGTCACGTTTGCTTCTCCATTCCTTCATATGAACCATATTTGTTTTAATACTTACATTTATGTTGTCTTCCCCCTCCTCGCTTTGCCTTTTGGGCTGGGGGATTTGCTGCTGCCTCTGGCAGCATCAAAAGTCCTCTTATAGTGCCAAGCATAGGTGCGTCCTCTTCTTATCTTAAGAAAAAGTTAAGAATAGTCTCCTTTGGGGAAGAGAGGTAGCTGCCATTCCCCTACCTGCCAAATTTCCCCAGAATGACACAACATCTAGGGTCTTCTGGGAAGATAAAATGGTAGTTGCCAGGATGTGACAGCCAAGAGGAGCTCCACAGCTGCCAGAGAAGGTGAAGCCCCTCATCACTGAAAGAACATTGAATGAGTATGAATGGGGTAGCGAAAACAAACCCCTTTCATACCCATTCATTACTCTTGGCATTTGTTTCATAATGAATGGAAATTGAACCGAATGGGCCTCATTCAACCCAGTATTTCATTTGTTATGGCAACTGTTTTGCGCACTGCCCAGAGGGAATTATGGCCAAAATGGTAGTCTGTAAATATTTTAATGAAATAGAATTAATGCACCAACTTGGTACTTGAAGTATGGCGAAGCAGAGCAGTTAGCTCTTCATAATTGCCAGCTTACAACCCTGAAATGAAACAAGCCATTGTGACACACACAAAATCCAGCTGAAAGCTCACTTAGAAAGCCGAGAGAGGATCAGGTAGAGTTTCGTGTTTACTCTTCAAAGTTGAGCAAACGTGAGATTAAATCCACCTGCCACACTATCTCCTCCTGGGTCACTGAGAGCCTTCAACTTTTTGTTTGCAAACAGCTTAACGGCTACTGGAGAGAGTAGTCATCAATAAGCTTATTTCAAACAAAGATTAATGCCCGATTCAGCTTAATCATAAGGTAAGATCACTGACGGCTGACGCAGCAGGTCCAGACCAGCAAAGAGGATTGTGTGGTGATTTATGAGGCTGCGGCTAATTGCAGCTCGACAAAAGATGCCGAGGAAAAGCAAACAGGAGCCACAAATAAAGAGCAAAGTGGAAGCGCTAGAAAAAGACGCACTAGGGTATAAATATATAATATGGAGCAATGGGACAAAAGGTGAAGCATAAAAATAAACAGGCTCGTCCAAAGTGCTCTGCTGAACAAACCGAACATTTGGAGACCGGCCGGGGACACTTCCTAGCACAGGAGTCAAAGGAGGTCTTTGGGAACAGAAAACCATTGTCATCCAATGGCTTTTTAAAGCCTTCCCCCATCTCCTCTGTGCCTAAATAAGACCAGTTTATTCTTAGTAACCGGGTAATTTCCATTCACATCCCACTTCAGAACCCATCTTTCCATTTCTTCTGGGCACACAAAGGCAAACGAGGCAAGATAGGAGTGGCCGCTGCAATGTGTGGAAACTTCAGCGATGTAGCTGAAAATGGATCCTAGGCCAGGCCAGTGTTTAGAGTCCACATCAAAAGGCATGTCTTCAAATCTGCTTTGGCGGGTGGGGAGAAACCCCAAAAGTGAGCACAGGGAGAGGACTGGGGAGATTGTCCCGTTGGGAAAGCAGAAAGCACCGCACTGAATACAACCCTATAAAACTGCATATGAAAAACACTTTTATTGCTCAGAATTGCATACCCTCCAACATTTCTCGGATGAAAATAGGGACATCCTATTTAATCACAACAACAACAACAACATTTCTCACCCTAACAATCTCCTTTCCCTGCCTCCCCCACAACAAACACTCTGTGAGGTGAGGCTGAGAGAATTCAGAGAAGTGTGACTAGCCCAAGGTCACCCAGCAGCTACATGTGGAGGAGCGGGGAAGCGAACCCGGTTCACCAGATTACGAGTCCACCACTCTTAACCACTACACCACGCTGGCTCTCAAAAACAAGAACATTTATACCCCATCCATCTGACTGGGTTGCCCCAGCCACTCTGAGTGGCTTCCAACATATATAAAAGCATAAAGGTAAAGGGACCCCTGACCATTAGGTCCAGTCGTGACCGACTCTGGGGTTGAGATGCTCATCTCACTTTATTGGCCAAGGGAGCCGGCGTACAGCTTCTGGGTTATGTGGCCAGCATGACTAAGCCGCTTCTGGCAAACCAGAGCAGCGCACGGAAATGCCGTTTACCTTCCCGCCGGAGCAGTACCTATTTATCTACTTGCACTTTGACAGTGCTTTTGAACTGCTAGGTTGGCAGGAGCAGGGACTGAGCAACAGGAGTTCACCCTGTCACGGGGATTCGAACCACCAACCTTCTGATCGGCAAGTCCTAGGCTCTGTGGTTTAACCCACTCTGTGGTTTAACCCACCCGCATCCCATATAAAAGCATAGTAAAACATTAAACATTAAAAACTTTCCTATGCAGGGTGCCTTCCGATGTCTTGTATAGTTACTTATCGCCTTGGCTTGGGGGGTTGCATAACTCCATATCCTCCAACATTAGATGAAAATAGGGACGTCCTAAGGATAAGCGGGACATTCTGGGATCAAATCAGAAACCCGGATGGCGTCTGTAAATCCGGGACTGTCCCTGGAAAATAGGGATACTTGGTGGGGTTGGAATTGCTGCCAGTTTTGTTGATGTGGACAAGAGACATCTAATTTTTAAGGCTGATCTCCCTTTCTGCTTTGTCACACTGTATTTGTTCAGATCAGTTTCACCTGCAATATTCCAACCAAAGTCATTGTGTTCAAGGTCAACTGACCGAGGACTTGCTTGATCTCGGTCAATGAAAAGCAGCCCATTTTCTATGTAATGATCTATGGAAGTTTGGAGGCCCATTTGCAAGTCTGTTCAGATAAGACGGCTAACTACCTTTGAGCAGATAGATCATCATCATCACTCAAATGCTGAATTCATTCCCAAAGTGCCAATGGCTTTGTAGCCAAAGCGAGACCAATGAGCAAGGAGACAGTGGTATCATTCTGCTCAAGGGAACTCGGAGGTTTGCAGAAACAGAAGCACAAAAAGAAAATGTTTTAAAAATCAAAAGTAGGAAGGCTCCCTCTTTCCCGCAAAATAAGCCCATTGATTACTCAGCACGCTCTGTTACCACGGAATGTTGAGAGTCAGCTGGAAAAGGAAGACCGGAGTAGGAAAAAGAAGAAGAAGAGGAAAATATACCTGATCAACTCACCTTGTTGTCTGCGGATGTGACTTCTGGGTTTCCACTCACTGTGAAAATGTCATTATTGCTACCATGGGGTGGTGGCACATGATTCTGCACGGTCATGGCTATGCTAAAATTCTCGATTTCTCTTTTTTTAATATATGAGTGGATTTCATTTCCAGTCTCAGAGAGGGAACAAAGCGAGGTGGGGCAGCTTTTACAGGCCGGGGGCCACAGTTCCTCCTTCCAGGGGCCACATGCCAGTGGCAGGTGGGGCCAGAGACAAAAGTGGATGGAGCAACACGTTTGACTCATATCTTCATTCAGTAGGATATATTCCAGCTACCCAAAAGTAAGAGGGTTAATAGGACTCTGCCATGCCTACTGCCCCAAGCCTGGTTTAAGCCGGCACTGTAAGGGCTCAGTGATTGAACTGGATGAGTGAACTGGAAGTCTGAAAGAATTCATCATTTTTAAGTGCCAATATTCTCTTTTTGGAGTCTTGGTAATATGCTGCACTGTGTGAGGCCATTTGACGCCCATCTCTGAGTCTTCGCGGTTCTGGCTTAAGCCAGGCTTTGAGAAGAAGGTGTGAGTCTCTGGCAGGGTCCTCTATATCTATATCTATATCTATATCTATATCTATATCTATATCTATATCTATATCTATATCTATATCTATATCTATATCCATATCCATATCCATATCCATATCCATATCTATATCTATATCTATATCTATATCTATATCTATATCTATATCCATATCTATATCCATATCCATATGTATATCTATATCTGTCAGAGCTGCCTCTAGGTCCCAGCTCACAGAGGACCAACGCTAGGCTGTAGTAATGTACAAAAGTCTTTATTGAAGTTCAGTTTCCATTTCAAAGCCACAGTGTGCAGCCCTACGTCTTAAACCCTAGATCGGCGAAGTCCCGTCTGAGTCTCCTCCCCTATGACACCAGTTTAAGATCCTAGCCCTGCTCCACCTTTTACGCTGCTCTCTCCTCCTCTGGGTCCTCCTGCCCGCTGGGGCATTGCCCTTTCTGGACTCTTCTGACGCTGAGTCGCTTAGCTCCTCCCCCTCCCTCCGGCGGGCTTTAGGACCCGGTTCCCAATCCTCATTCTCTGCTGTCCCGCGCTCCTGTACATTTGAACTTGCCTCTCGCGCCAGCCCAGTGACCTTTCTCCTAACCGTTACACTACTTCGGTCACTGCTTCCCTCTTCCGGGACACTGGCCGGATCTGACCTCTTCTCCGTTGTCCGACTTTCTGATGGAGGCGTGGTCAGCCCTGCCTTATCTTCTCTCCCTGGTGGGGAATGCACTGGCCCCGATCCTTGGGACTCTTCCCCCCCACTCTGCTCTGGTGGGGAAGCTGGTCCTGATTTCCAGCTACTGCTCTGGGAGTCCCTGCTGCCCCCTTGCTCCTGGGGCATTCCCCTTGGGAACCCCCTACCCCTGGCCACTGGCGCCCCCTTCTGTGAATCTTCCGATTCGCTGGAGAGGCTCATGGAATCCCTCGGTCCACTGTCCTCTTCTCCTACGCTCCCCTCGGATTCTTCCCCTTCACTCTCCATCTCCTCTCTTCCCTGTGCCTCTGCTCCTGAGCCCCTGACAATATCTATTTGGCTTTTCAGATTAAATTTTTACAATCACATATCCAACATACAACATAAAAACAAAATTCCAAAGAATCTCCTGGACTTCCCTCCTCTCCTTTTTGGGTCCTATTGTTAGTCATTTCCTCCTGCTTCTTTCATAATAATCCAAATCTTTTACATCTCCATTATGTCCAAAATTCACCATTAAACTACAAGTGTTATTCAATCCTACTAACAATTTTAGCTGTTTGCAATAGTTTTTAAGATAAATTATAAATTTCCCCCATTCCTTATTCAAATTTTGGTCTTTCTGATTTCTGATTCTTCCGGTCATTTTTGCCATTTCAGCATAATCCATCAACTTAATCTGCCATTCTTCTCTGGCCGGGACTTTATCTTCTTTCCATCTCTGGGCCAATAACATCCGTGCAGCCGTGGTCGCATACATGAATAGTCTTTTCTGCTCCCTAGTCTTTGGCAGGGTCCTAGAACCCCCTAACTTATTTCCAAAGCCCAGTGAGTGTTTGCAGCACAACATGTACAAAAGTGCAGCAGTCAAAATAATAAATTATAAAAAACAGTCAAAAGAAGATCCCATTACTAGTACGCGGTTGTGACACATTTCTGTTCATCTCAGAGCAAAAAGGAATATCTATCTATCCATGTGAATGTGCCGGCCCTTACAGCAGATTCTGGATGATATGCATGGGTACAGAACCTGAACACTGAATAACATATAGCCAGAACTTTTCGAAAGGCATTTTGGAGGAGAGGAGACTAGATGCGAACCACTTGTATAGGAGCTGGTGGCTGGTCCATTTCTACCTATGCACTGGAGCTACTTTGATCCTTACACAGAACTGCTTAGTGCTTAACCACTTATTAAAGTCTAGACGCAACATTAAAAGCCCGTAAATTGGTTCCAGACATCTCCAGTCAAATCGTCAGCTAGAGCCGAGGATGGATTGGCGAATCTCTTGCGTAATTAAAACTGACTGTTACAGTTTCTTTCGCTTAATTGGTAACACTTTCTTTGTGAGCCAGTGAGTTAAGAATTTTGCTGGATCATTGAAACGAGTTCCCGGGTATCAGATCAGAACTCAAATGCAGTTTTATGGGTAGCTTTGCAATTACAGTCTACCCTGGTGGTCTCTCCTCCTGCTGTATCTTTTCTAGTTTAAATTTATGCTTTCACCACAACCTTAAAAAGTTCTGATTTTTTAAAAAAAACAACAACTAAAAACACCCCACGGTTTTCAAACTAAAAACTAGCAATATTTTCAAGTTTTCAATAAATATGAAATATTGCACCATTCAAAACCCTCCTCCTTCTTGCAGGGTGAATTAGATGGATAAATCTACAGGGCATCCTCTTACAGTATTGGTTGGCTGATGCCTGTTTCATATGCCTTAAGAGGATGTCAGCGACTCATTCCACAGCCTCATAACCTTTCCCTTGCCACACTGAAGTGAATCTGCAGGTGATGGTAAACACCAGCTGGGCCAAACAACACAGGTAACTTCACATTATCACACAGCCAGCAAACACCTGGAGTGCAGGCGAGCCCCACTGTTCCTTAGAAGGAGACAGGGCACAAATGTGGTAGCTAGATGGATGAGATTCTACATATTAGCTGTGCATACTGGTGATAAATCATAATATATTGCCCCTGGTGTGGGGGTCAAATACACTGAGTGAGTGAACAGGAAGTCTGAAGAAATTCCTCATTCTCCCTTTGGAATCCATGGGTTGCATAAATATTAGAGAGCGTGGGCACCTGTGTCCCTCCATTTGTGAGTGGACTCCAACTCCTATCAGCCCCAGCCAGGATAACCAATGATCAAGGATGATGGGAGTTGTAGTCCACCAGCATCTGCATTGGCATGAATCTCTGATAAATTATATACACCATTTGCATTCTCACTGACTTTCAGCAGTTCTATTGCCCATAGATGATGACGATAAAATAATAATAATAATAATAATAATAATAATAATAATAATAATAATAATTTATACCCCACCCATCTGGCTGGGTTTTCCCAGCCACTCTGGGCAGCTCCCAACAGAATATTAAAAACACAATAAAACATCAAACATTAAAAAATTCCCTAAACAGGGCTGCCTCCTGATGTCTTCTAAAAGTCTGGTAGTTGTTTATTTCCTTGACATCTGATGGGAGGGCATTTCACAGGGTGGGCATCATTACCAAGTAGGCCCTCTGCCTGGTTCTCTGTAGCTTCACTTCTTGCAGTGAGGGAACCACCAGAAGGCCCTCAGAGGTGGACCTCAGTGTCTGGCCTGAACAATGGGGGTGGAGACATTCCTTCAGGTATACTGGGCCAAGGCCTTTTAGGGCTTTAAAGATCAGCACCAACACTTTGAATTGTGCTCGGAAATGTACTGGGAGCCAATGTAGGTCTTTCAGGACCGGTGTTATATGGTCTTAGCGGCCGCTCCCAGTCATCAGTCTAGCTGCCGCAATGTAGTAGTCCAAGTGGGAGATAACTAGAGCATGCACCACTCTGGCGAGACAGTCTGCGGGCAGGTAGGTCTCAGCTTGCGTACCAGATGGAGCTGGTAGACAGCTGCCCTGGACACAGAATGCATCTGTGATATTGTTTGTCTATTCACATGGACAATATTGTGCCATTTATTAGAATTTCATCTATACTTATAGATCATGTGTTAGTTTTGAAATGCATGCAGCTCAAGGATCCTAGCACCTTTGCAGAGTTTGCAAAAGAAAAAGAGGGCATCAAAGCCCAAGGCCTGCTCAGCTTGGACTACATTCTCTTAGTTCTGCCATTTGAAAGCAAAAGCCCCCCCCCCTTCTCACCCCTCTTTCAGACATGCTTGCGGTGTGTGAAAAGATCTGTGCTTCTCGATTTGTCTATGAGCCCCAGAAACAGCAGCCGCAGTGAGTGATGAGCATAGGCAAAGAGATTTCTTTAAGCATATTTGGTTTTCTATTGAAATATGCAACATGATCCAATTATGGCTAAGCAATGAGGTTCTTCACGTGTGCAGAGCCACAGGTTGGCCACTTAGCCTCCCATTCATTTCCTTAAACTGTATTGTCAACCGTGCTTCACCCTTGACTAGCAGAGCAGCTGCCCGTGTAGTTATAATCCCATTTAAAAGCCTCCCATTATCGTGCTAATATATTTATAAAGAAACTAGGCACCTGGGATTAAGCCCAATGCTTCTCCCTTGAAAATGCAGCTCTGAGCTGGAATAATTCCTGAGTCCCCTCACTAGTTAGCTACGGCCAGTTGCTTTGTCCCAGTGCCAAATTGGCTGAATGAGATTAGCAATTAATACCAAACATGCTTTTCTTTGCTTGCAAAATCCTTGTCGCAATCATATTCTCATCGGATCTTTCTTATTATGCTGATCAGGCAGATATGGTGGGCTTTAGTGAGCTTATGCACTTCCATGGAATTATGACAGGCATTAAATTAATGCCTTGACAGAGCAGGTAAGGAGTCGAATGAAAAGAAGGTTTTTGCGAAACCGCTAGTTTTAAGTTTATTTCAGTTCAGGTCATCCAAGTTTGCAAAAAGAAATTCTAAATGTTAGACGTCTTCTTCTTCTTCTTCTTCTTCTTCTTCTTCTTCTTCTTCTTCTTCTTCTTCTTCTTCCCCCTCTTCCTCCTCCTTTAAATGCAATGCCCTGGATTTAAAAGAAATGTTCATTTTATCAGAGGTGAAAGATCAGTGGGTTTAAACAACAGGGAAGACAATTTTAAGCTGTGCATCAGGAATAAATTCCTAAATATAAAAATAGATCAGTCAAGGACCAAACTGCCTAAACAGTTTGTGGAATCTTTTTCCACAGGCAACTTTGGGGACTTACCTTTTTCTTTTAAGATACAGGGCATACTGCCTTGGAGCAAAGTTGTTGTTGTTGTTGTTTTTGCATGTCCCCCCACCATTGGATAGGCAAACTGCTCCCTGAAATACTTCCCATCCTCCTTTCAAAGGGGTTGAGGTGAGCTGTGAGGGAAGTTTGGTGGTCTGGAGCAAGTAGTGATGTATGGAAGTGAGAACTGGACCATAAAGAAGGCTGGTAGCCGAAGAATTGATGCTTTGAATTCTGGTGCTGGAGGAGACTCTTGAGAGTCCCATAGACTGCAAGAAGATCAAACCGATCCATTCTGAAGGAAATCAGCCCTGAGTGCTCACTGGAAGGACAGATCATGAAGCTGAGGCTCCAATACTTTGGCCACCTCATGAGAAGAGAAGTCTCCCTGGAAAAGACCCTGATGTTGGGAAAGATTGAGGGCAAAAGGAGAAGGAGATGACAGAAGACGAGATGGTTGGACAGTGTTCTCGAAGCTACCAGCATGAGTTTGTTGAATACTATCCTAAATTTACTTGCTAAAGCTTTGTACATTAGATAGTTGTTATAGCACATAAGCTCTTCCAGACAGAGATGGCAACGGTCCTAACTTTTTGGCACCTTGATTCTGTGTTTTCCCCCCCTGGGGAAATACAGTGGTACCTCGGGTTACAGACGCTTCAGGTTACAGACTCCGCTAATGCAGAAATAGTACCTCGGGTTCCTATAATGTCCTGTGTTATTATTCATCATTCATATTATTATCAGCACCAGAATGAGGTCACAATGGCCAATCTCTCTCCTTTAAGTGGACAACATCAGCACAAAGACACAATGACCAGTCTCTCTCCTTCATTGGCCACTATCAACATGAGGTCACAATGGCCAGTCTCTCTCTCTCTCCAGGGAGGCAGCATCCTCATGAGGTCACAATGGCCAGGAGAGGATAGGATAAAACCAGATCAAAGCAGGGTGTGTGTGTAGATGGTAGATGCAGGTGTTGCCTGGCACCCCAAATTCAATTGTGAGCCTTCAAAGTCCAGTAGCTGTCACAGGTTGAATGCAGAGTAAAGAGAAGAGATGGACTAGGCAGTAACTGATGGGCAAAGCAGCAGTAGAACAGCCAAGAGGAAACTACACTGGTACCTCGGGTTACAGATGCTTCAGGTTACAGATGCTTCAGGTTACAGACTCCGCTAACGCAGAAATAGTACCTTGGGGCAAGAACTTTGCTTCAGGATGAGAACAGAAATCATGTGGCGGCAGCGGGAGGCCCCATTAGCTAAAGTGGTACCTCAGGTTAAGAACAGTTTCAGGTTAAGAACGGACCTCCAGAACGAATTAAGTTCTTAACCCGAGGGACCACTGTAGTTCTTGGAGGAGAAGTTTTGTGCTGTTCAAAGTTACGAAGCCCCAAAGGAGCTGTCTGTTGGAAGATGGGGAAGAGGTAAAAAAGCAGCTCCCTGTAGCTCCTAAAATCTAGGAATCTGCAAAGATGGCAGCAAGCCCATTTCCTCATCCCTACATCCGCTGCCCCCAACCAGGCCCATCTCAGCCAGTCCAGAAGAACAAGCCCCAAGTTCTGTTTGCATACATCTATTTGATGTGGTTCCTTAGAGAGGCACATCTTGGGTCTGGTGAGTCGGGTGAGATTATTATGCCAATGTAGCATTCCTCCTTTTAAGTTTGAAAATGAAGAAAAATGTATCTGGGGTTGGAAAATTGGGAGAGATGTCTTGTGGTTATCTACCAGTCCAAGAATAAAATTCCGAGTTTCTTTGGTACAGAATTCCTCTTTGCAATGTGTAGCAGTTAGGCTGTTATTTGAAAATGAAAAAGAGGATAAACTACCTTTTAAAAAACACCATTAATGTTCATTTTGCATTTTTTTCAGCAGATGTTAGAGTTCTTCCTCTGTATGTTTTTTTTTTTTTTTTAAAAAAAAACAAACAAACCCAAAAGGGACATTGGGCAGATTCCATCTGAGTGAAAAAAGGGTGGATGGGGGGGGGGAGTAGCTTGTGTTAATTAACCCTTTCCTCTCTGGTACCTTTTCAGCTCCACATTACTCCTCCCCAAACTCTTTTTTCATTTGAAGGAGGGAAAGACTTCTGGTGTTTCCCGCATCTTTCTACTCCACAGGTGAAAAGGTAGCTTGGGGAGGGTGATTTTGATTTGAAAATCAACAGGAGGGGAAAATGTAAAATCTAACTCCCACCTACGAGAAGAGCTGCAGCAAGACAGGGGAGTGGCGACAATACACTGGGCCCCTTTCCTTGTAAAAAACCAGCATAGGAAAGATTGTGTATGATGCTGAACATGAATGCTGTACTAGAAAAAAATCACAGTCACTCAGCCAATTTAGAACAAATGTTCCATGAATACGTCGCAAACAAAATCTTTTGTTTTGAAAGATTATATTTGAGTATGTAATTGTCTTTGTGTATTTTCGCTCTCATTTGTTTGTATTCTCTTTAGGCCTATTGCTCTTGGATGAAAATTGCGTTTTCAGATTTCATTGCGAAGCTACAGTGGTTTATGTTGTGTAGGTATGGGAGCTCTGAGGCTTGGCTTGCATCTCGGGACAAATTCTGAACAAAATTACATTGTATGAATGCGCACGTGTGTGTTTTTTTTCAATCATGGAAAGCTCTTCGTGACAAATAGGGAAATGTTTTCTGAAGTGTTTCATCTTTGATCCCTCACCTTTAATGGTGAAAATGTTTTTAAATCTTTTTTTATCTTTTATACTCCCCCTAAGGAGTATATGGATATTATTCACATATTTTTTCATAGCTAAAATGGGCAACTACTTGAACAATGCCTAAGGGGGCTTTAGGTTGAATTCTCTCAAGTATGCAGGGACGCGGGTGGCACTGTGGTCTAAACCACTAAGCCTCTTGGGCTTCCTGATCAGAAGGTCGGCGGTTCAAATCCCCGCAATGGAGTGAGCTCCCGTTGCTCTGTCCCAGCTCCTGCCAACCTAGCAGTTTGAAAGCACGCCAGTGCAAGTAGATAAATAGGTACCGCTGTGGCAGGAAGGTAAACAGTGTTTTCGTACGCTCTGGTTTCCGTCACGGCGTTCAGATGTGCCAGAAGCAGTTTAGTCATGCTGGCCACATGACCCGGAAAGCTGTCTGTGGACAAACACCGGCTCCTTCTGCCTGGAAGCAAGATGAGCTCCGCAACCCTATAGTCACCTTTGACTGGACTGAACCCTCCAGGGGTCCTTTACATACCTTTACCTTTACCTCTCAAGTATGCAAGGGGAAAACTTTAAAATTGAGGAGATCTTCCCAAGCAGCTCTGTACACACATGAGTGTTTGCTGAATGTACGAAGGGGATGAAGGGGTCAAGTCCCACCCGCTGCGCACTGCCCTTCCCTCACCCTACACAGGCTCAGCAGAATGTGCAAAAGGGCTCCCTATGCACCTTTAGCTGTGATCAGAGTCCAATAGTGACCAGAGTTCAAATAGTCCCTTTTAGGACCTGAAGGCACTTCTGTGTGCACAGACAGAAGCCACCCCATAATAGTCCATGCTGCAGCACTTGCTCTGGAGCATGGCTTGACCTTCAAGAGATTGTGAGAGGATGTCAGAAAAGCCTGGGTGGGAGAGACATGTTCAGTATTAACAGATGCAGCCATTTTGATTCCTTTTCTTACCGTTAACGTTACTGTTGCTATTATTTCAGAAAAGGGAGTAGGCTAGCTAAGATGCCCAAGGCTGAATCAGATAAGTGCTGGAGATGCAAAGAGGTTGAGAGAACGTTTTGTCATTTGTAGTGGACTTGTAAAAGTGTACGGTCGTACCTTGGTTTGTGAATGCCTTGCGAGTCAAACGTTTTGGCTCCTGAACGCCGCAAACCCAGAAGTGAGTGTTCCGGTTTGCGAACATTTTTTGGAACCCGGATATCTGACGCGGTTTCCACAGCTTCTGATTGGCTGCAGGAGCGTCCTGTAGTCAATCAGAAGCCACACCTTGGTTTCTAAATGTTTAGGAAGTCGAAAAGACTTCCGGAACAGATTCCGTTCAACTTCTGACGTACCAATGCCTTGGGAAATGATCCAGAATGAGTTGAAAAAAACGTTTAATAGTACTTTCCACCCAAAACCAGAGTCCTTTCTGTTGGGGATAATTTAGACCTTAATTCCCAGGTGTCAAAAAAACTTATTTATGTATGCCACTACTGCAGCTCATGTTTTGTTAGCCCAAAATCGGAAAACGAACCAGGTCCCAAGCAACTTAAGCTGATGGAATATGTGCAGCTTGCGGACTTAATATATAGAATATGAGAACAAGAAGAACATACGTTTAAAGAAGTTTGGACATTGTATATTAAATATATGGGGGGAAATGGTGTATATTTGAAAACATAGGCAGCATTAAGATAAATTCAGCAGTGTATATAAGTTATGATGGATGCAATAATGGAATACTTTAGTTTCTGTAAAATATGCAGGGATTTATGTTATATAAAATAAGCCATGGAAAGAGAAGAAGGGAAGTCATTGATATCTTAAGGATGTAAAAATGAGTACTTTAAATTGTAAAACAGAAAATTTAATAAAAATTATATATGAAAAGAAAAGAAAAGGGAGGCCGATATTTTGCAGATTCAGATCTCTATCGTGTTAAACCAGGAATAACAACTCTGCTGCAAGTTTCACAAGGATGTTCACATGGAAATGCAGCATGAAATCAACAAGGCTCCCTCCCTCCCCATTTTGAGATGGGTGCTGGGAATATTTCCTCCCCCCTTCAAATGGCATTTTATCCTTGAATCTGTTGTTTTGTTCATTGTACTGGTCACTTTACCTTGTTTAAAGATCTGCTGCATTTCGTGTATGCGTGTGGTTTTGTTGTTTGTGCGTGCGTGCGTGCGTGTGTGCGTGTGTGTATATATTTGTAAGAGGCTTTGAGGATTGATTTTGAACATGGGATATAAATAATTTAAATCAATAAATAATGGATAAAATTAGATAGCAGGAGGGAGAAGGAGCCAAATGCAAAACAGAATTATACTATAGGGTTACCCATCTATTAAAGTGGCTTCCGTACGGAGGAGATAATTTGTATGAAGCACAGAGGAGAGTTGCAGAGTGATATCTGCTTTGTGAATCTATAAATAGCCAAGACTCTGTTCCCACCCCTGCAAATCATAGCCATTTACTTCCAAAGCAATGTCTCCATTCTCATTGTGGCTTGGTTCCATCTCCACTCAATGTCCCGTTAGTAGCAAATTAATTCAGTATCCACACCAGCCCTGTGAATCAGAAAATTTAATGTCGAGTATTGGTTTGGCCGCTGAGTTATTCCCATTGGGGTATGAATGCCCCATTCCTTCTCCTGCCTCCAGAGCCCCGAGCAGTGCCAAAGCAAATAATGATAATAGAATGAAAGAAAGAATTTGCTGTGTGCAAATTTACTGCTCTAACTTTGCTTTAATGCCGAGCTGTGAAAAAAACAACAAAGCCAGCCTTCTCTATTTGTCTTCATTTAGAATTATTGCTCTACTTTTTATTACCATCTTTCCAGCTCACATTTCTTTTTCAGGGAAAGACTTATAGGATTATGGAATTGGAAGCAACCTCAAAGGCCATTTGCTTCAGCCACCTGCAGTGAGGCAAGATCTATCGCGCTCACACGCTAACAGAGCAACCCTGATAGCAGAATACGGCTTGGGACTGTCCTTGTTACAATTTCCCAGAAGGAAACAAGATGCTAGACTTCCATTGGCTGCCTCCCTGACAATTAGGGTAGGCCAAAATGGTGCCCTCCAACTGTTCTTCGACAGAAGCCTCCAACATCCCTCTCCACTGCCTATGCTGGCATCTCTGGAAGGCATCCTTTGACTACCATGTTTGGATCTAGGGTAGTAAACTGGGAGAAATTGACAAGACTTCTACAACTGGATTATAATGCCAGCTGAACTAAGGTGTCCCATTGGCTTCGTCTTTTCTCCCGTAAGATTTTATTGA
This sequence comes from Podarcis cretensis, assembly GCF_951804945.1. Taxonomy (NCBI): domain Eukaryota; kingdom Metazoa; phylum Chordata; class Lepidosauria; order Squamata; family Lacertidae; genus Podarcis; species Podarcis cretensis. The sequence continues at coordinate 111,774,999 of NC_137172.1, read as the reverse complement.
AGCTTTTTCATGATAATGAGATAAAAGAAACTCATCTAAATAAAAACAAAAACAAAGAAAGAGAAAAGAAAACAGAGTCCCGCCCCCCCCTCTCTCTCTCCAATTTAGAATACTTGCATTAATCCCTGCATATTTTACAAAAATGAAACCATTCAGTATTCCATTATTACATCCATCAAAACTTATTTACCATGTTGAATTTATCTTAATGCTGCCCACATTTTCTAGTGTGCACAATTTTCCCCCATATATTCAATAAACAATGTCCAATCTTCTTTAAACATATGCTCTTCTTGTTCTCTTATTCTATATGTTAGGTCCGCAAGCTGCGCATATTCCATCAGCTTAAGTTGCCATTCTTCTTTAGTTGGGACTTCGCTCGTTTTCCATTTGGGGGATAACAAAACACAAGCCACAGTAGTGGCATACAAAAATAACCTTTTTTTTTTACACCTGGGAATTTCAGTCTGAATTACCCCCAACCAAAAGGACTCTGGTTTTGTTTTTTTGAAAAGTACTTCTAAACATTTTTTTCCAGTTCATTATGAATTATTTCCCAATACTCTTTTACCCTTTTACAGGTCCACCACATCTTTCAGATGTGGAAAGATGTGGAAAAGGTACAGTAGTATCTCAGGTTACAGACGCTTCGGGTTCCAAACTCTGCTAACCTAGAAATAGTACCTCGGATTAAGAACTTTACTTCAGGATGAGAACAGAAATCGTGCGGCGGCTGTGCGGCGGCAGCGGGAGGCCCCATCGGCTAAAGTGGTACCTCAGGTTAAGAACAGTTTCAGGTTAAGAATGCACCTCCAGAATGAATTAAGTTCGTAACCAGAGGTACCACTGTAATTCTTAATCCTTGTCTCCCACTAAAAGTGCTGGACCCTCCCAGCTCTCACCTGGGAGTTTTCCTTTCCTCTCCCAGTCTCTCACCCTGGGAGGTCTTCTATGCCCTTCCTCTCACTCAGGGCCCTTCCACCCACCACCATGGGTGTAATCCTTGGACCCCATAACAACCCAGACATCCTGGCTGACTAACAACTCAGCACATGGGATGTTGGGAGCAGTGCCCTCGAGAGGAACATGAAATCTAGGATCACAGTGTCTTACAGAAGTTGTTTGGACTTGATTTCCACTCTCAGTTGTTTCCACATATGCAAAGAACACACACAGAGAGAACATAGTACAGATTGGTGAGCCTGGAGGTATTAAATGATGCATTGAAGTCATGGGTTTCCTTCTGAGCATTTACTGGTGCAGTAAACTTGAGGATCAGCCCCACATTCTGCTTGAGTTTGTCAGGCAGAATGGCTGTTGTGAGTCACACAGCTTAGCTAAAAGGAACGAGGAGTAACTAAAATTTGGGAAATCATCTACAGAGGAGCCGATACCCCTCTGCTTTTGTGAGAAGACTATTAAAGAGTGCCTTCACACATGGAGGAGAACTAATGGCAGTTTCAGATTTCTGGCCTGCCTTTAATTATCCCAAACAATTAAAAGCCTTGAAGCAAGTGTCCTTGAGGGATCTGTCCCAGCTACAAGCAGGACAGTTCAAAGCTATTGTAATGCATTGTTAATAGCAAGGATGTAACTTTCGTTCCAAAAGAACCACCAGGCGCTCATGGAAAATCATGGGCAATGGCTTCTTTCCTTTAAAAGAAAAAAGGGGAAAAAGATTCTGGATAATTTTGGCAATAAATAAGCTGCATAATCTTGGCAAATATGGATGAATTCATTATCTCCAACTAGTGGAAAATATTATAAATGGCAGTAAATGAAATAAATGGGTGTTTCCACTGCAATGTGCTATTCTCTGAGCCACCCAGAAAGAACACACTTTGGCTCACTGGGTGGGTAGGCCTTAGACGAAGTGCAAACTCATGTTCCTGGGCTTAAATGCTTGTTTGAGGAGGGGGTGTTTTATGCTTTCATTGTAAAGGGATATATATATATATATATATATATATATATATATATCTGACAGTCAAAAAGCCTTGATTTTTGGACTTAGGAGCGAAAGTTGAGTCTTCCAGCAAGCCTTATGCATTACTGCATTCCAATGCAAACCACATTTTTCATTTGCAGTACACCTTAAGGGTTTGGAGGAACTCAGTGACTCACCCGAATGGAAAGTCATTCGTTGACCCACATATGCAAGGGAAATAAATGGTTTATTTTGGATTTGTTTACTGCTTGCTACCGATGTGCCGAACACGAAGAAGCAGTCTTTACGATCAGGAGAAGAATTGCCCGGTATTTGTGGGAAGACAGCAGAATCTGTCCTGCAATACAAAGCTATTCCGAACCAATAATCAATGCTGAATTCAGTGGGACTTGCTTCCAGGTAAATGTGTATAGGACTGGTGCCCTAGTTGGGAGTCATTCAAGGCATAGCAAAAAGTTGAGTCTTGAAAGGCTTCAGGCAGGCAGTTCAGGTGAGTCAGCTGAAAAAACCTGCTCTGTTCCTTTCTCAGAAACGTTGCTGTGGCTGATTGCAGCACATGTTGCAAAGAGCAGAACAAAGTGGTTCCAGTGTTGTACATTCAGCTGAGGAAATGCACATGTCAAGTTCAGAACAGCCTTTTCAGTCTAAGTGTTCTTCTTTACATCTCTCTGGGACCTAAAAGTGGACTGAGGTGGGCTTCTTTCCTCTGAGATGCTTTCGTGGTAAATGTGGCTTCTTAGCTCTCCCGTTTGGTCTGAACTAGTAACCACCCTCATAATAAATAACAAGATGAAAAATGGAAAAAAAGATCTTTTTAAATAATTCCAGTGGCACCTTTAAGACCAACTAAATATAAGCTTTCAAGGTATGAGCTTTCGTGTGTAATACACACATCGTCAGATACTCTGAAGCAGAGGTTGCTTCAACCTTATAACTGTTCATGACTGTTATGGCAGTTGGTTCCACAGGGAAGGACAAGAGATTCTTAAAGGGATAGATGACGAAAATTAGCTTTAGTATGTATAATGGGACATGAATCCAATATCTCTGTTCAGACCAGGTCTCTCCATAGTTTTTAGTTTGGTAATGAGTTGTAATTCAGCAACTTCTCTTTCAAGTGTATAGTAGTATATATAGTAGCCACCCTATTTGTCTGCTCTGGTCCAAAAGTTACATCAGTTTAATTAAATCTAATTGAGAAACAGAAAGAGAGAGAGAGAGAGAGAGAGAGAGAGAGAGAGAGAGAGAGGAATGTTTTCATCAAGTAATTAACCAGTGGCACTACATTCATTTATTTATTTTGGAGAGAAAAGAAAGCCTACGATCTTGCAGTTTTGCAAAAGTCATCCCATTGTGAGAGAGACCAGTATTGGCTGGTGCTAGTCTTGGCGCACTGGAGAGAAAGGCTCCAATGTGGTTTAGTTCATCTCAACAGCGAGGCATCGTTTGAAAGTGCTTGGAATCAACACAAAGCTTTGTTGTTTAGTTTAGCAAAGGTTGCTGGTGGACCTCAACATTTGGAAAGTAAGTTTCCCTGTTGCTCATTAACAGCCAGCAAGGTAGCACATGGTTCTTTATGACATCATATGCTGTGGCATCAGAGTAACAGAACCAATGGCAGACAAAGGGCGTGCTGCTGGGCAACTGACTCCCTATTAGATTCACTAACAAAGATCTGCTGTGATATCAGAGGGTGTGTGTGTGTGGGGGGGGGGGAAGCTGATTCACATAGCTGTCAACTTACAGATTTGAAAATAAGGGACCAGCAGCCTCGAAAATAAGGGATCAGCAGCCAAAATAAGGGATTTTCCCGGCACGGGAATGTTCAACTTCTGAGCCCCTCTGAGCCAAAGGCAGAAAGCCCAGCCAGCAGCCAAACAAAGTCCCAAGCAGTGGTTTCCACAATGCAGCAACCCGGCAAAGGGGATGCAGCAAGGAAAACCACTGTCACCTCTCCGCTGGGAAGCGCTGAGCAAAGGCGAGTCCCCAGGTAACGCGGCCGATTTGATCGGCACAGGGCATGCAAGCTCCACCCCCCAGTCGTTCTTAGACTCTTTATTGGGTGAGCGACGCAGCCAAGAAACACAGTTGGAGCCTCCCTCCTCCCTGGCTGTCAGGGAAGGAGGGAGAGGAGCTGCTTCCTTTGAAACCCGGGAAATTTAAGGGACATCATCAATCCGGGACAGCAGCGGGAAACGGCGCTGGGGTAAGGGAGTTTCCCGCCAAATAAGGGACGCTTGACAGCTATGCTGATTCAATGTTATTGGTTGTGGGAAGTACTTGGCAAAGTTAAGGGCATCAGGAGAAAGGAGGTGCCATTTGTGGACCATTACACCCAAACCTAAAAAAAATACTGCAGAAGAGGCATGGTAGTACGAGGAACCGCTTGGCAGAAATGAAGATCACTGTGGGAAAGTGAGTAACCAATCAGTTGCAGTCATTTTACAAGCTATTGTTCCTTTGCCTCAGTTCTGTGGGTTTCCACAGTTATGAGATCTGTTGAAGATAGACAAGAGCAAACAGACCGACCAGGAAGGTGGAAGTGAAAGAGCTTCAAAGGAGCCTCAGCATCCATGGAAATCTATGATGGCAGGCCCTCAGCTAGCTGGGGCAGAAAGCCATTTTGTGACCAGGCGCGACAGCCCCAGCCCCCAGGGATCATAAGGAAGGAATAAAGACTCTGACTATGTAGTATGGAATTAAAATTAGGCCACAGCTTTATTAAACTTCCGAATGTAGGAAGACCTTGGCTTAGGCCTTAGTGTGTATCCCTCCCAGCCCCACAACCAGGGGGAACTAAGGCACATCAGGGTAAATGGGATATGGGGTGCTCTGCGAGATGTAAGTGTAGCAGGCAGCCCAGCCCATATCCCCACAAGCAGGGTAGTTCACTGATGACCTTTCAGTGTATGTATGGCCAGTGACACCTATTTATATAACCCCTTTAAGAGGGAACCCTGGAATTTCTGCCGCAGGGGGGTGAATATCACTTCACGCCCTTCCCCATTATAGGAAAGAAAAGACCAAAGGATTCCACCCAAGGCCATAACTGCCAAAGTTGTGACGAACTGCTATGCTGAAGACAAAACCTGCCAATGCAGGAAAATTTCTTCCTGGTCCTTCAACAGCAACCAGCCAAAGACCATAGCAGCGCCCGCTAAACAGGAAGAAAAAGTTAACCTACAAACAAGAAAATATTAAACAAATGGATGGTAGGGAGGGTGAATCTCCAGAGCCGACTGCCTGGCTATTGTCAGCTCCACCCCCTATTTATAAATGAGGCTGGCCCCACCTCCCAGCAAGAAACTTGATTACTGAGGCTGGGTGTGAACCTCCAAATAACAACACTGAGAAGCAAGCCAGCCCCCATCAACTAGAGAGTTCCCTGGGAACTGTAGCCCCACGTGCGATTCCACAAAGGGCACCCACATATAAAGTGTGAGTGCTCATTGTGCAATATTGGCTGGTGAACCAAAAGCGTGCATTTATAATCTGATAAATGTTGAGGTCTTATGAACAATGGTTGTAGCTGGGATAAAAGCTTTCTACTTCTGCTTTTGAATTTCCTTTGTCGTTTTCTCCAATGAAATCAGAAACCTGTGGACACTGTAGTGATGTCACGGATTAGGATTAAGGAGGTGAAGAGGGAGGATTAAACAATAACATGATAAATATACTGTTTCTTTTTACAAAAAGGAGGTCCTGTTATTAATAATGTGGTAATCCCAGTGAAGGAGAGATAAAAGGAGATGTGATAGGTTTGATTGGCTCGTATCTATTAAAAGAAATAAATATTGGTCATAACAGTTTCCTTTGAAATATGTGTATGTGTGTCAACTTGGCTATCTCATAGAATCATGGAATCGTAGAGTTGGCAGGTACACTGAGAGTCATCTAGTCTCAGCATTTTACCACTTATTACAGAATACCTGTAACTCGTCAAGCAGCATGGCATTGCCAGTGCGCTCCTTGCCCTAACCTGGAAAAGGTGGAACATGCGAACTAAAAATTCTCTGAGGCTGCGTTTGATCTTCTTGGATACTCTGTAGAAACTGAAGGTGGTGAGTCAGGTAGAGAATGGTGCCACCATTTGCATGTTGGGCCCTCTCCTGGTCTTGGAGCAAATGCCCACCTTCCTTGCCACCCTCTGGAGTTGGCCCTGGTATCTTGGTTGGCAGTTCTGTGGGAGAAAAAGGGCAGCAGCATCTTGACATTTTGAGTTTAGACAATTATTGAGAACTTAACTTAGCTGAGAGGGCTCAACTTGTGTTCCTTAGCATCCTCAATCTGCTCAGCTGTAATTAAAATGAGTTTCTCTTGAACCTACCACGTTGCCTGATAACTGATGCTGTGTCAGTCCATTCATCCATGCAGCCTACAATAGAGGAGAGAGAGAGAGAGAGAGAGAGAGAGAGACAGAGAGACAGAGAGACAGAGAGAGAGAAAGGGGAGAGTGAGAAGATTATTTCTGTGATGCCCTTATACTGGCACCAAGGGGATGTCAGGCTTTGAAACCTCCAGTCTTTGAAAATCTAGGCCATAAAGTTCCACACCAATCTCCTGCCTTGGGAGACAATAGAAACATCATTTTCTTTCTTTCTTCCCATAATTTTTAAATTAAATTTTCTGTTTTACAATTTTGAATACTCATTTAAACATCCTTAAAATATCAATGACTTTTCTTCTCTTTACATGGTTCATTTTGCATAGCATAAATCTCTGCATATTTTACATAAACTAAACCATTCAGTAGTCCATTATTATATCCATCAAAACTTATTTACACTGTTGAATTAATCTGAATGCTGCCCACATTTTCAAGTGTGCACAATTTCCCCCGATAGATTCAATAAACATTTTCCAAACTTCTCTAAACATATCTTCTTGTTGTTCTCTTATTCTGTATGCTAGATCTGCAAGCTTAAATTGCCATTCTTCTTTAGCTGGTTCTCCCAAATCTCCGGGAAGAGATCTTTCCCAGCCCAAGAATCCTTTGTAACTGGAGACTGAATTCAAAGACTTCTGCATTTGAAGCTTATGCCCTGTCACTCTGCCGAGCTGTGGTCCATACCCTTCCCCGCCCAACTGCACTTCCTTTCCCATGCAGAGTCACCGTTTACAACAGGAAGCTCAACACAGGGTGTGGTAATGCTCCTTGCCTGCTACAAGGGAAGGGTCAACTTCAGCTGCTGCCTATCAGTGCTCTGGGCAGAAGAGACAAAGCAGCTTTGTTGTGCATGCCATACTTTATTGGACTGGGCAAGCGTCACCACCGGTAGGTGTTATGTACTAAGCTTGGATCCTAGAACAATAGGCAAGTAGGATCCTAGAATGCAACAACTGATTGGCTTGCAGGAAAAGACCAATCAGGCTCCAGGAGGGAAGCAGAATCAGCCAATCAGATGGGACTCATTGTGTAAATAATGTATATAAAAGTCTGAGGTTTGGGGGGCAATTCAACTGTTTTACAAGCTGCAATAAAGAGCATGAAATCACCACAGGACTCCGAGTATATTTCACTGTAGGCCAACTGAAATGGGTACTTCGTAAGACAAGACCTCTTCTGCCCCCAAAACAAAGGGGTTTTGTTCAACACGCACTGATTGAAAACATCTCCAAAGCTTTCAAATTCATTTTTGTCCCCTGTAAAATACATACGTTGTACCTCCCACCCACCCAAACAATATGCATTTTTATGTGCACCTTTATGTGCACCAAAACTGCACCACAAAATCCAGGGAAATGTGTAATCCTGCTGGGAGATGCATTCTGGTCCTCAAGTGAGTTTGGGAGTGTTGGATCAGGTTGGTCCACTGTGAAGAGCAGATTGTAGAAAGCTGAGAGAGAGTGATGAGAACGTCCCTTTTGACCCCTTTCCCTGAAGCTAAAGCAAAAGAACCCACTCCCAACTTCACCTCTTTGCCAAGGCTCTATATTAAGTCCTGTATTTGTTTCATGATATGAATATTTGCATGCATGAAGTTTATCTCGGTTCATTCTGGGGCTATGCTGCCCCACCTCGAAGTCTGGCTTGATGCCAGTGCTAAGAAGGTGTCACAGAGGAACACCTCCCAAACATTTCTCCGGAAGCACGATATTATAGCTGAACTTGGGAGATTTTTTTGCCTCTTAAAGACAGGCTATATCTTTTTTTTTTTTTTAAATATTTAAAAAATATTATGTTGCCCTTCTTACTATGGAGGCGGCGGGGGGGGGGGAGTTGGCACAAAGCTGCCACTATCAGCAATACACTTGTATTTCCTGCAACATGTAGCTCTGCTCTGATGTCACCTGGTACTTCCTAGGAAACATGCTAAGATAAATGTTCAGTGCATTCTAGAGCAGGGCCAAAATGCCTCAGCAAGGATAGTTTTTTCTCTGAGAAATTCTCTGAGAATTTACTCCCCACCACCCAAGCTGTTGGAAAAAAAATCAGTCAGCAAAATGCCCCCTCCCTGACTTCTCTGCTTGCGAATAGAGTGGAGAATTTCATGCGCTGCTGTGTATCCAGCTTTTATACTGTCGAACATTATGCTAATACAGTGGTGCCTCGCAAGATGAAATTAATCCGTTCCGTGAGGCTCTTCGTCTAGCGGTTTTTTCATCTTGTGAAGCAAGCCCATTGACGCCTTAGCGGATTAGCACTATTAGCGGTTTAGCGGCTTTTAGCGATCAGCTGTTAAGCAGCTTATCAGCGGATCAGCTGATAAGCGGCTTAGCGGCTTAGGAAAAGGGGGGGAAGGGGGAAAAACCCGCAGGAACTCGCAAGACATTTTCGTCTTGCGAAGCAAGCCCATAGGGAAATTCGTTTTGCGAAGCGCCTCCAAAACAGAAAACCCTTTCATCTAGCGGGTTTTCCGTCTTGCGAGGCGTTCGTCTTGCGGGGCACCACTGTACTGCTGAAGAAAGCAATAGGTTTGGCCCCCGAGTCATTCCAGTCCATGAACAAACGACATAGTCTGATTATGTATTACCTGAGCCAAATTTCTCCAAAGGGAATTCTCTGAGAAGTTTTCTCATCTGAACAATTTGAAAACCCCATCTCCCTCCCTCCCTGAGAATAATAGGCAAAATGCCTCTCTTCATTTTGCCATCCTTAGGTAGAGTGGGGACAGTCTGATAATTTGCAGCAAAAATGTGTCCATTTAAATAATTACTGCCTTGACGTGGTTAAGATTCAGTTTGTTGCTCAAAAGGCAAACAATGAGTTCAAGATTTTACCTGACAGGCCTTGAGGCGGCTACAGAGCAAGTGAGCAATATAATTTAAATATCTGGCTTTTTTAAATAAATAAATAAATAAATAAATAAATAATAATAATAAACCATATGCAATTGAATGTCCAACTGTTTTGCTTCTGCAGAAGGAATCCAAGCATGACAATTATTTTTCTTCAAAAATGCATCCATTTCTCCTTAGGCAAAAAGATTCTGATTATTTCCCATCAGTTTAATCACTTTCCAGAATGAAGAACGATTTCCTCTTTATATTTAGCTGTTTGTTTCTGGCCATAAGTCAGCTTCAAATAACCCAACGTTTCAACTTTCTCGTTATTTAAAAGTCTGTGAGTGTTTCAAGTGAGGTGTAATCAAACCAACGCCCTTAACCCCGCTGAGACACTGCTACCAAACTAATTATGCAGGTTGCAGCTGCATGATCTTGCTAAAGATGTGAGTAATAATTTTGCTTTAAAATTAAATTACTTATCTTTGAAAAATGCTTCCCCGCCTCTAGTGTAGTGCAGGCAAATGGGAACACGCTTTGAATGCATAAGTGAAAATTCAGTAATGGAAAGAAAGGGAAATTGTCCAGACCTATCAGGGTGTAGGCATATGTAAGCCGGGGGGGGGGAGCAGTGTTATATGGAAGTAGAGTTGCAATAAAAGCAAGGAAACTCTTAGGCCTCATGTACAGAAGACAAGGCCGGATTTAGATGAAGAGAGGCTCTAGGCTACTCTACTTGTGAGGCCCACCCCCATCCTCCATCCTCACAACTAGAAGAAAATGGAAGAGTGTTATAAACAAAATTGAGTGAAGCCAAGGATGATGACGGGTATTTAAAATTCTGCAATTCACAATTTCTCCTCTAAAGGACATAAGATATTATTGTTAAATACCATGGTGATTTTAAAAAATGCATAAAATTAACACTGGAAAAGTTTTGCAATAACTGAATTTTGTAAATCTTTTGCAGCCTGGGCAGGCTTGGAACTAGTTCCCATGTCTTGTTCCTCTCTGAGGAATCAAGTTCAGCCTTCATGGCATTTTACCATGGCTCAGCATCTTCTGAGGTTAAACTTTGGACTTCTTGGAAGCTTGAAGGTTCCCAAACGTTCTCTGAGTTACAGCTGTAACTGCTATGACTGTCTTAGCAAACCCTTTGTGGTCCTTTGTGGTCCTTTCAGATCTGCATACTGTACACAAGTCTTCCATGCTAAGCTTCTCCTCTTCAGGAGAATGCTGGGCAGGCCGGGTCGTCCTCTTATATACCTGCTTGGATTGACAAGTCATCTGACCCTCACCTGAATCTCATAGCTCTCCTGTAGCTGCCTCTGATTAGTTATCATTTACCTCTTGGGGGAAATAATTAGCAGCACACATAATGGGCATGGAAGTTGCTGAACCAATTAACCAACTAGATGGATTACTGTTAATAGCATCAGTTTCCCCATACCTTGATATTGCTGGATAGTTTTGATGAACTGCAAATGCATTTTTAGTTTGCTTTCTATTTCCACCCTGGAACTTTTCTTTATTAGTGCCACTTTGCTTTGTACTATTCCTTGCAAACGAAGGAAAACAACTTTTCTGCTTGTATATGTTGATATTATAATTTTGGTTACTGAGGACAAACAAGATTGTACAAAAACAAGATTGGGTGCAGGCCTGGCCAGGACATAGGCTGTGACAAAGGTGACCTGTGTACTTGCTTGCTTGATTAACAGCTGTTGGGAACTTCAAGGTCCCTGCTCTCCCTTCTTATGGTCTTTGTACTGGACCTGGAGACTCCAATAGAGAGCATTCCATGTCAAGAAGGAGGGCAAGTGGGCACTCTATCAAATGACAGGGCATGAGTTACACGGAGCACGGCCTTTTCACTGGTGGTGCCCATTGTATGCCTTGCTCTTCCCAGACCCGTTCTTTTGGCCTATATTTTGGAGCTTTATAAATTAGGAAGATTTTGGAAGAGCTGGTTGATAAGTCTTATCAGTCGCTGACGTATGAGCTGATTTTATTTGCTGCTATTGTATTCTTCTGGTGCACCAGAGTTTACACCAGCGTAATAGAGTTGGCCAGGATGCCAGAAGGGATACAATTTATGAACTTTCTCCATTATCTGCACAGCAGGGGGTGTTCAGTCAACAGTGCAAAGGCTGAGCTGAAGCATTCCCTGCTGGTTACCTGCTTTCAGCAATAGGGGGCGCAGTTTGGTAGTACCCAATTGGTTAGCTGTCAGATTCTAGAGCTCCCTGTTGGTGGCGCTTAGGTAATTCACAGAATACAGAGTCCATTTGTAAAAGCAGTGTTCATTCATAAAGCAGTAACATAAATCTCCATTGCTACATATTGGGTGTATATTTCAGCAGTTGAACGTACAAGTTTATGGCTATGCTGTAGAGTAGTGCTTATGTGACTGTGAATAAAAGGTGGCTGGGCTCATTGTCTCGGGGTTTGGGGGGGAAGAGGTGACAAAACTGATTTCCAATAAGTGCCCCCCTTTATTTCCATAACAAGTCCTTGAGTCTGTACTCTGAATGGTGACAGCAGGGAGCTAGAAGGTGCAGGGCTTGTCAGTCGAACCCCTGCACAGTCTCATCAGGGCTGACCTTAAGGCAATTGGAGCAATTTGGCCAAATTGAGCCCAGTGGGCCGCTCCTAAGGGGGCCCCTGCACCAGGGCAATGTAGATGGATTTTTTTTAATATATCTATAAGATTTTGCAGACTTTGGCTGTGAACTGGGGCCCTACCAAAAACATCAAAATAAAAAAAATCAAGTTGTGCCCCACTGCTTCAAATGGGGCCCCACTGGCTAGCCCTGAGTCTTATAGTTGCTGGGTCTTGGGTTTACAATTTTGGGAGAGGGGAGACTGCAGCACTGGGGAGAGGGCAGGCTGGTGAGGCCCCCTAGACTTAGAGGCCCTAGGCTTCAGCCTAGAAGAAGAAGAAGAGTTTGGATTTGATATCCCGCCTTTCACTCCCTTTAAGGAGTCTCAAAGCGGCTCACAATCTCCTTTCCCTTCCTCCCCCTTCCTCCCCCACAACAAACACTCTGTGAGGTGAGTGGGGCTGAGAGACTTCGGAGAAGCGTGACTGGCCCAAGGTCACCCAGCAGCTGCATGTGGAGGAGCGGAGACGCAAACCCGGTTCCCCAGATTACGAGACTACCGCTCTTAACCACTACACCACACTGGCCTACTTAGCCTATACATAAATCCGGCACTGATAGAAGATTTTGACACGGTTTCAAAATCATATCCCACAGTGACACCGATAACAGTGTCCCAAAGTATCCTCAACCTTCTTTAGCAGCTTTTGAGAGGGGTGCAGGAGGTTTAGAAGGAAGGGAGAATCAGCAAAAATCACCTCCTCTCCTTTTTTGTGAACAGAAGCCTTCTCTGGATTAAGTAGCCTTCCGCAAGCAGTTGAACACAACCCTATATTTTTATGTTAACCACCTTGCAGAATGCACAGCGGGAAGGTGAAATGGAAATAATCTAAATTAAATAAAATATTTATGTGTTGGAGGGATCAATGCAATAGTCTTTCTCTCTTTTTTAATTACAAAAAAGCAAGCAAGGAAGTAGGATATATCTTTTACAATTCCTGCCTCTCTAAACAATAGAAAACAGCAAGAATGACTCTTGAAGATATTGGGGGTCTTTTTGTGGGCTTTAAAAAAGCACCATGCCAAATGTTTATTTCCCTCCAAGGGCTAGAGGCATTAAACAGCTGCATATTTTCATTTATGCAAAGCAAAATATACTTGTATATAGATGCGATATACGACTCAGAAGTGAAGCAGTTCTGGCCTCATAAGCTTCGTGGACGGAGGGCTGCCTGGGGTGGGGGTCATAGGCTTATGGGGGAAAGAGCTGTGGAAACGAAAGGGACAGGAGTTTAGGGGTGGGGTTCAGATACACACACCCCAAGTTGCTCATGATGAGGCTACTGGTTTTCTTCGTCTTTGGCGATCCCTCGTAGCCGAGTAAGATTGTCTTCCATAGACACGGTTCTAACAGTGAGTCCGTAAGTGACTGTGGAGGCCAATTCTTGATCCATACGTCCTTCCACAGTGGGGGCATAGGTTTCCGGGCAGGAGTTGATCATCACAAGGGTTTGCCAAGTGTGCTTTCCTCTTAGCACGTTTCTCCCTTTTGTCCTGAGTTCAAGGATTTTCAAAGCCCAGGACACCTTTGGTAAAGGCTGTTCTCCAGTTGGAGCACTCGCAGGCCAATGTTTCCCACTTGTCGGTGTTTATACAGTGGTACCTCGGGTTAAGAACTTAATTCGTTCTGGAGGTCTGTTCTTAACCTGAAACTATTCTTAACCTGAGGTACCACTTTAGTTAATGGGGCCTCCTGCTGCTGCCGCACTGCCGCTGCACGATTTCTGTTCTTATCCTGAAGCAAAGTTCTTAACCCTATGTACTATTTCTGGGTTAGCGGAGTCTGTAACCTGAAGCGTCTCTAACCCGAGGGAGCACTGTACTACAATTTTTAAGATTTGCCTGGAGAGTGTCTTTAAACCTCTTTTGTTGACCACCAGCATCACGCTTTCCATTTTTAAGTTTGGAATAGAGTAGTTGCTTTGGAAGACGATAATCAGGCATCCGCACAACATGACCAGTCCAACAAAGCTGATGTTGAAGAATCATTGCTTTGATGCTGTCGAAGCACCAGGCTCCTGATTCAACTACCCCAAAACATAGCTAAGATTTATTTATCTGTCTTAAAATTGTGTCCTTCTTCGTGTGGGGAAAGGGGATGCATTTCAGTGGTAGATCATCAATATTGCATGCAGAAGGCGCCAATTTCATTCTCTGGCATCGCCAGGAATGGCTGGGATTGGCCTCTGTCTGAACTCCTGGACAGATGCTGCCCGTCCGTGTGGACAATGCTGGTGTAGATGGACCAATGGCCTGACTCAGGGCAAGGCAGCTTTCTGTGTGACCGGAAAAAGCACATCAATAAAAAAAAAAATTCCAGGCAATTCTTTAATAGTTTTGGAGAACCGTGTGTGGCAGTGTCATTTTACACTCGCTGAACATGCTTTCCGCTGCTGCTCATTTGGCCTGCCTTGCATAACTCCCTCACGATGATGAGTAACGTATCTTTCACCATCTCCTGTCATGATTCCTATACATCATCCCTGTCATATGTCTGTATCACTATCTAGGAACATCAGCTCTCACTTTCCGGTAAAGACATCCTCATCATTGCATACACCTGACTCAGAAGTCTGTGAGTTTATAGGCTTGGCTGCAAAAGCTATGACATAAGGATCAACCGCTTATGTTTTTTCTCTCTCTCTCTGCGTGTGTGTGTGTGCATACACACACATACCGTATTTTTCACCCCATAGGACGCACCGGCCCATAGGACGCACCAAGTTTTTTTGTGGGGGAATAAAGAAAAAAAAATTATTCCCCCCCCCCAGGCGCTTGTGGGGCCGGCAGCGGAGAGAAGCGCTCTTCTCCCCACCGCCCGCCTGCAGACCAGGTCCGGGGACAGCGGGAAGACGCGCTGCGCCTCCCAGCTGTTCCCGGAGATTGCGGGGCAGGCAGTGGGGAGAAGCGCTCTTCTCCCCGCCGCCCACCTGCAGACCAGGTCCGGGGACAGCGGGAAGACGTGGTGCGCCTCCCAGCTGTCCCCGGAGCTTGCGGGGCTGGTGGCGGGGAGAAGCATGCGTCTCCCCGCCGTCAGCCTCCAAACCACATCGGGAGACAGCGGGGTGGCGGCGTTCCGCCTTCCCGCTGTCCCCCGACCTTGTGGGGCTGGTGCTGCGGCTCTCCTGAAGCCTGGAGAGCGAGAGGGGTCGGTGCGCACCGACCCCTCTCGCTCTCCAGGCTTCAGCGAAAGCCTGCATTCGCCCCATAGGACGCACACACATTTCCCCTTCATTTTTGGAGGGGGAAAAGTGCCTCCTATGGGGCGAAAAATACGGTACCTGTAATACAATACAGTCATACCTCGGGTTACAGCCACTTCAGGTTGCGTTTTTTCAGGTTATGGACCGCCGAAACCTGGAAGTACCGGAACAGGTTATTTCCGGGTTTTGGCAGTTGCGCATGTGCAGAAGTGCTAAATTGTGCTTTGTGCATGCGCAGAAGCCCCGAATCGCAACCCGCGTGTGTGCAGACGCGGGTTGCGAAGGTCCTCCTTGGTGTCTCAGATCAGATGCCACCGTGATTGTTCAGCAACTTGCAGAATTGGACCAAGGTCAACCAGCTGAGACCATTTACACATGGGGTTCTTTAGCTGTTCCTCATGCCTTGCAATTCGTATCCTACATTTTTTTGCAGGATCCTGATGACACATCAGGACTGGTGCCGGTGGCGGTGCAATGTTCCTATCCCTGCCCACTATGTTCTGCACACCCTGGACAACCACACAGGACCAGAGCAACTTATTATGTCATTCAACCCCCTGCAGCTGTCCTATATGGGAATCGAACCTACAACCTTGGCTTTATCAGCACCATGCTCTAACCAATTGAGCTATCAAGGCTGATTTTCCCGCTAGCCACTCACATTCTTAACCACCACAACGTATCAGCTCATTTATTCCATTGGGCGCAAGCTGCCTATGTTATGCTAGCTGAGGAATGCAGAGTATTTGTTGGTTGTAGAAACTGTAGAAATTTAGAGACCCCCCTTCAGACAGCACATCGACTTAAGGGCATGCATAGTGTGCAAGACACATAGCAGTAAATCACCACTAAAATAATAGCTACCTATGAACAGGAAATGAGTAGCACGTCTTGTTTAATAGGTGGCTGGGTCATATTCTGCC
The DNA here is from genome assembly GCF_951804945.1 of Podarcis cretensis. Taxonomy (NCBI): domain Eukaryota; kingdom Metazoa; phylum Chordata; class Lepidosauria; order Squamata; family Lacertidae; genus Podarcis; species Podarcis cretensis. Next base: position 111,759,038 of record NC_137172.1, on the reverse strand, counting down.
TCAGTGGGGAAGTCTCCTCTCCTAGCTACCTGGCTACCTAAGGCAAATGTTGAGCCAGCCGCCTATAAATGGGTAAATGTGTCATTTGAAGGATACCTAAATTTCTATTGATTCTGTTTAGTTGGGTAGTTCCTTGACGCGCCACAACTCACGGAGAGATACATGCTGCCTGCTACAAACCATATGTACACATGCACACACACGTGTGGGTTTTGTGGAAGTGTATTGTTGACACAGATACACACATCAAAGCCTCTCAGATATCTTCTTAAAGGGTCAGGTCAGTCATTTTTGGGCCAGGATACTTTATTAATTCAAGGAAACAGGTCTGACAGGGCAGCTTAATAAATCATGAACCTCATGCATGATGCATGTATGGGTCAGGAAAGAGGTTAGGAAATTAGCTTAGCTGGTAAAAGCATAAGCTGCTCCAATCTAGAAGGTGTATCCGCAGGCCTTAAACCAGTGGCATGGGACACAGATTTATGATTTGAAAACTGAGCATCACTGACAACATTTGACGTTAAATCTGAATGATGGTCGCGGCATCCTTCTAAGCAGGATGGCTGTGTGGATTCAAAATGTGCACTGTCTGCAAATGAGATGTCACTAACAGTGAGATTATATTGGCACCAAGGGGATGTCAGGCTTTGAAACCTTCAGTCTTTGAAAATCTAGGTCATAAAGTTCCACACCAATCTCCTGCCTTGGGAGACAATAGAAACATCATTTTCTTTCTTTTTTTACATAATTTTTAAAATTAAATTTTCTGTTTTATAATTTAGAATACTCATTTAAACATCCTTAAAATATCAATGACTTCCTTTCTTCTCTTTCCATGGTTCATTTTGCATAGCATAAATCCTTGCATATTTTACATAAACTAAACCATTCAGTAATCCATTATTGCATCCATCAAAACTTATTTACACTGTTGAATTTATCTTAATGCTTCCCATGTTTTCAAGTGTGCACAATTCCCCCCATATATTCAATAAACATTTTCCAATCATCTTTAAACATATGTTCTTTTCTTATTCTATATGTTAGGTCTGCAAGTTGCGCATATTCCATCAGCTTAAGTTGCCATTCTTCTTCTGTTGGGACCTCACTCGTTTTCCATTTTGGGGCTAACATCATTTTCTGCTCAGCTCCAATTTAAGAAATTATGTGATTGTTCAAAAAGCCATACCCATATATATTCTTCTGACCTCACTGCGACATGTAATTTAAATGTCGCAGCTATAAACCATGCATTGTTAATGTATTGTGGCTGTAGTCTCTTGATATTACAGTGGTGTATGGCTCCTAAATGCCTGGTGTTGTTAATACAGGCATAATTGATAATAATGGAAGGCAATATAGCTCTGGCAAAAAAACAAAAAACCCCCACCATTCCCTTGTAAGTGGTAAAAGAATTGTGCTTTTACTCTGAAGTGGGCGGCCGTTACCTTGCAAGCATATAAATATTTACTTTGCTTTCTTTTTAGTTTTTTCTATTATTTATAAAATTGATATACCACTGTTCATCCAAGGATCACAAGTGGTTTACAGTATAAAAAAATACGTTACATAATGACAAACCAAACAGTACCACCACTTCCACAGTTTAAATGGTTGTAGGTTGTTTAAATAGCCGAAGGCCTGGGAGAAAAGTTTTCATTTGGCACCTAAAGGTCCGTAAAGAAGACACCAGGTGAGCCTCCCTGGGGAGAGCAGTCCACAAATGGGGAGCCACCACAGAAAAGGCCCATTCTTGTATTGCCAGAAATATTCTTTAGGTAATATATCTGTCTTTGAAATTTGAATACAGTAATCACTTTGGAAAAGCTGTGATTTGTCTCTCTCCCTCTCCCTTCCCCACTTTGGAAATCTAACTTCTCCCTGGATTTAATTTCCTGATTACTGCATAGTATAAAAGTAAAAACTGTAGGAGAGCTGTCATGTACATGATGTGATTTATGAATTACTAAGTTAGGTGTGTGTGTCTGATTCCTTCCCCGTCCCTGATCCAGACTGATCTCCACTGGAATGCAAATCATTGTCATCCTCTCCAGTTTCAAACATGTTCAACTTCATGTCTGTTGGGAGGTCAGCACAATGTCATTCATACATGTGCAGCAGCGTAACATGATGTTCTCATGTAACTGTTGACATGCCACTTTTTATGCTGGCAGAGTACAGTGGTGCCCCACAAGACGAATGCCTCGCAAGACGAAAAACTCGCTAGACGAAAGTTTTCCGTTTTTTGAGGTGCTTCGCAAGACGAATTTCCCTATGGGCTTGCTTCGCAAGACGAAACGTCTTGCGAGTTCTTGCGAGTTTGTTTCCTTTTTCTTAAAGCCGCTAAGCCGTTAATAGCCGCTAAGCCGCTAATAGCCGCTAAGCCGCTAATAGCCGTGCTTCGCAAGACGAAAAAACCGCAAGACGAAGAGACTCGCGGAACGGATTAAACCCTATGCTCAAATTGTTAAGTCCTTGCAAGTTACATACAAATTGATTTGTAATTTGCAATATAATCCGGCCCCCTCATTTTATGCTCTTATGATTCACCGTCATTGGTCTTCTTCCATTTTATCACCCTGTCTGTGTAAAGAGATTAAAACAGCTAAGTAGAGCTGTTCTCTTAAGCTGTACAACAAATCAGAAAGGAAAAGATAATTCTTTTCACTTGGTCAGCCCTGACTGGTGAGAGTGTGCAAATTGCCAGGATAGTCTGCAGAGGCAAAGCCTTGCATAAATCTTGAAGAACAGGGCCAGCACTGGATTATTTACTTACTTGGTTTAGTTTATTTGGATCAGAGACGTCCAATTTCCAATAGACTTTTGGGGGGGTTCAGGACAAAGTGGTTGAGCTTTTTTCTGGGAGGAATATCCAATTTTGGAGGGGGTTCAGGTCAAAGTGGTTGAGCTTTTTGAGGGGATTAACATCCCGCATTTGGGGAGGTTCAGGTCTACAAAATGAAGCAATACATTGCTAAGGAAACAATCAGCCTCGCAGAAAAAATGTGTCTTACGTTATAGCAATCTTATTTGGACAGGGGGAGGGGCCGGGGCTGGATGGATGAGCCAGCGATCTACCGCAATCTACTAAAAACTCCAGGGAATCCACCAGTCGATCCCGATCGACCTGTTCGACATCCCTGATTTAGATGGTTTATATACAGCCTTGGGCATAAGTCACAGAGCAGTTTACAACAAAGGCAGATGCAATAAAAAGATACGATAAGGCCCACAAAGACACAACTCTTAAAAATAGCAAGACAACAACTCATAGCAAAAGACTAGACAGTGATTAGCAATAGCAGTAAAGGTAAAGGCACCCCTGACCATTAGATCCAGTCGTGGCCTACTCTGGGGTTGCGGCACTCATCTCGCTTTATTGACTGAGGGAGCCGGCGTACAGCTTCCGGGTCATGTGGCCAGCATGACTAAGCCGCTTCTGGCGAACCAGAGCAGCGCACGGAAACACCGTTTACCTTTCCGCTGGAGTGGTACCTCTTTATCCACTTGTACTTTAACGTGCTTTTGAACTGCTAGGTTGGCAGGAACCAATAGCAGTAGAAACATCCATTTGTCTTAGCAGGCCCACCCTCCTTCAAACACCTGTTGAAGAAGGTGTGTTGTAGTCACCCAACTTATGCTATAAGGTGATGGGGAGAGAATTGCACATATGAGGAGCCACCACTGAAAAGACCCTTCCTCAGGCCCCCACCCAACATACTTCGTCCTGCATTGGCGACCAGCAACATGGCCTCACCTGCCAATCTTACAACACCTTTAAGGGTTTTTGGGGGGCAGGGCTTGGCACAATGCCCTCTGATGGACCATCTTTCATTTCATGCTAGGTCTATCTATTGGTGGTGGTGGGCAAACACAGTAGCACTGCTGAGTGACTTGATAGAGATGCCACTTATAATTTGCTGTGAGTAAAATTGCGAAATGCAATCCCATATTGGTTTTTTTTTTTATTTGAAATATTTTATTTTAAAAACAAAACTAGAGGGGAAATGATATATAATGAATGGAAAAGGTTGCATAAAATAATATTTGTAAAAAAAAACAACCCAGAAGCTTCTCTTTCACGAATTATAGGGACAGAACCACCTAAATTGTATAGAGATTTATTTATGCATGCTACTACAGCAGCAAAAATGCTACTTGCCACAAAATGGAAAGAAGCAGAAGTACCAGCGAAGGAAGATGGACACAAAAACTTATGGAATATGCAGAAATGGCGAAACTTACCAGACGAATAAGAAATCAAAATAGTAAATTATATATATATATATATATATATATATATATATATATATATATTGCCAGATTTCAGGCTCGGTCAGAGGTATGTGCCTATCTCTACAGGCACCGGCTGAATTCTTTCGACCTCCCTCCGGCGACTCCCGGCAGGCAAAACACACGAGGTCCGTTCCGGCGATTTTCCTCAGGCTGTGAGGAAAACACACCAACTGCTCTCCTCCTCCCTGCTCTCCAGCATATCCCCAGGGAGGGGAATCAGACACAGACAGAAAAGTATCTTACATGCTTTATTCCTGTCTTCAGCAGTCAAACAGTAATAGATGTCTGCTCTGTTCAACAAACAGAGAGAAACTCCAAACTCCACCCATGTACATCCTGTACAGGTCATATGACACACACACTGAGCTAACATCCGGTGCTCAGTACAGAATGGACTGCCCCTTTGTTTCCATGGCAACAGTCACATACATCCTGTCTGGCTTTGCAGCCACAAGCAGCTGACTGAGCTGCTAGTGCCTTTGCTTGCTGCAGCATTGCTGCTTTAGAATAACATACTCCCCCTAAAGCATCAATGCGTGCTGCGAGCAAAGCGTCATCCAGAGAAGAAAACAAACAGTTGTTATACTTATAACACTCCCCTGTTGTTTCAGTTCCACCCTTGGAACTACACGCCACTGGTTTTACCAATGTACCTCTCTGGTTGTGTGACTTCCAAGGAATGAGTGCTTCTGCATTACCTTGGTTAGCAACTCTCTGTTGTGCCTTTGTCTCTGACTCAGACACAGCTTCAATTTGACCTTGGTCGTTTACAACAGCAACACATGCAATAGCTAGGTTGGCAAACTCTTTTGAATACCTCTTGGGTGGTACACCCTTCGTTGCTCTCTCAGACCTACGTAAGAGGTGCTGCTCTCCCTTGCTTTCTGGTTCAGCCTCTGAGCTCTCTGGAGAACCAGTACTAAGCTTAATCAGTGGTTCATCCTCCTCTTCTGAGGGTCTAGTCATTATGTGAGATTTCCTCTCAATGACTGTGACAACTGAGCTGTCTGAGCTATCGCTGTCATCATCAGTACTACTGAACTCTATAAGATCAAACTCATCATCATCATCATCAGAATCATCATCATCACCTGTGGGAAATGTGTGAACAATCACTCTCTCCTGTTCAGGAGCACTCTCTAGAAATTTTGTGAGAATCACCTTACCAGATTCAGACAAAATTACTCTGTAGAGACCCTTTTCATAACCCACAAAAATGCCTCTGGCATTCTTTACTCCACCTGGAGCTTCTGTCCTCACATGAGACCCAAAAACTTTGAAATGGGCAACAGAAGGTTTTCTGTGGAACAGTTTCTCAAAAGGAGAACATCCCAAGTCTTTTGAAACCTTTCTCAACCACGTGTAACAAAATGACATTAGCGACTCAGCCCAGTACTCATGTGGCAGATGTGAACTAAGCAATTGCGCATGCATTCCCTTTTGCAATTCTTTGTTCACTCTAACACAGACACATCTGTTCCAAGCTTCTTCGGAAGCTGCAATTTTGTGTCTTATCCCTTTCTTCTTCAGGAACCTCTGGAAATCCTGTAAGAGAAAAATTGGCTTCTCATCTGTGCAAAGACAATCTATGTCAGCATCATGCATATTTTTAACTTTGTCACAAAACTCTTTAAACCTTTCTAAGGCTTCTTTCGGTCTCTCCAAAAGATAAATCCAGACAAAACCTGTAAAAGAATCAACACATATTAGGTAATACTTTGCATTGCCTCTAGATGGTGCTAAAGGACCAATCACATCAGCATACACCCGCTGAAATGCCTTGTCGACCCTTGAGGTGACCTGCTTGGCGTTCTTCTTGGCTACACCTGCAAAAGAAATCATGTTAGAATCACAAGAATTACATTCCATGTAATCACTTTGATCAAAAGTCAACAAATACAGTCCATCTTTCTCTTTGGCAGAAAGATACGACTCTCCATCTTTGTAGATCTCGCAGTGTTGATCATCATAGGACAGTTTTAGTCCCTTCTTGGCAATCTGCGAAACGCTGAGCAGATTGTACTTCAACTCTGGAACCAAATAAACATTGTTTATAGTCAAGTTCAGACTTTTAAGATACACAGTCCCAATTCCGGTGGCTTCCAGCTCTTGACCGTTGGCTTGTTGTACAACGAAGCTTTGCTTCTTAAACGACGAAAACAAATCCCTGCGATGGGTCATGTGAACCGTCGCTCCCGTGTCTAAAACGAAAGAATTCCCCACTTGTGGTGTGGCTTTTAGGGACATCAAAGCCTTTGCAGGCTTCGCCTGTGACTTGGCATGACTTCTGCCTGACGCCTCTGACTTCGTGGAGCTTCCCTTGGCTCCTTTGTTCTGACGTGGCTTCCTGCAGTTCCGCTGAAGATGCCCAGTCTTTCCACAATTGTGGCATCGGACAACGTTCAAAGCTACGGCGTCTCCTCCAGTAGCTACAGCAGTGGGGGTGTTAGAACTCCGTTCTTGACTCCCCCTGTCCTTGACTTCCAGGGCAGCAAGTCTGTCCTGTTCGTTCAGAACCACGGCAAAGACCCTGTCCGAAGTCAAATCTTGCGCTGGGAGAGACCCCAGCTGACTGGCAACCGTTTTGTAAGTCCGATTCAGACTGTTGATCACCATGAAGCAAAACACTTCCTCATCCAGATGGAAATTGCGTTCCACCATCTGCTGACGCAGAAATTTCATTTCCGTCAGGTGCGCTTGAACATCTCCATCAGGCGCAAGCCTCAGGTTAGTCAGCTTTTCAAAATACAGCAACGCTGAAGAACCTGCATCTCTCTGATGTGTCCTTCTCAGCGTGTCCCAAACATCTTTCGCGTGCTCTAAATCTTGTATATGAACAAGCTGAGAGTCTGACACGCACAGAATTATAGCAGTTCTGGCCTTCACATCCTGTGACTCCCAAGCACGCGTTGGTGCTGCAGGGATGGGGTTCTCAATCACCCCAAACAGTCTCTGATTCTGCAGCAAGGCCTTCATCTTAATAGACCAAGATGCATAATTGTCACTGGTCAAGAGGGGTGGAGAAGGCAGGCCCCCCCCTTTCTTGGCATCCATTTTGAGTCCTTGCATTGACTCTCAAACACAAGCCTCTAAAATCCAATAGCTGGCTTGTTTACACTCTGTGCACCTGGCAGCAATAACACTGGCCGCTTGGAAAGTCCCCTTTCACAGTTCCTTTGTAAGGGCCTAGTCAAAACACGAGCTGTTTTAGCCTCTCTGGGCATAGCCTGACTTCCAGCCCTTATCTTGAAACTGGTCTGCGTTGCTAAGCAACCACATTCCTTTCCTTGGACAGGAAAAACCACAGGAATGTTTGGAATGCAGACTCTTCTCTCTCGGAGCTGTTTTTCCCAAACGTTGCTCCCATGAAGCAGAGAATTAATCCATCTGCATTACACACTTTTAAGCCCGAAAATCTCATACCTGGGCTCCGTAGCTTGGCTTTCAGCTTCTTCTGGTCAGCTTCTAGCTGCAGAGAATCAGCCTCCATCTCAGGCTTCCATGGAGAGGGATGAATACAGTCTCCTTGATGCAGACTCCCATGGATCGTAGAAACCGTCAACTGCTACCATTGTCAGATTTCAGGCTCGGTCAGAGGTATGTGCCTATCTCTACAGGCACCGGCTGAATTCTTTCGACCTCCCTCCGGCGACTCCCGGCAGGCAAAACACACGAGGTCCGTTCCGGCGATTTTCCTCAGGCTGTGAGGAAAACACACCAACTGCTCTCCTCCTCCCTGCTCTCCAGCATATCCCCAGGGAGGGGAATCAGACACAGACAGAAAAGTATCTTACATGCTTTATTCCTGTCTTCAGCAGTCAAACAGTAATAGATGTCTGCTCTGTTCAACAAACAGAGAGAAACTCCAAACTCCACCCATGTACATCCTGTACAGGTCATATGACACACACACTGAGCTAACATCCGGTGCTCAGTACAGAATGGACTGCCCCTTTGTTTCCATGGCAACAGTCACATACATCCTGTCTGGCTTTGCAGCCACAAGCAGCTGACTGAGCTGCTAGTGCCTTTGCTTGCTGCAGCATTGCTGCTTTAGAATAACATATATATATATATGTTGGAAACAGTTTATGGAATATTTACAGATAAATTGCAAACAGATAAGAACATTGGCAGGATTATTGTAATAACCTGCCGTTTCATAAGAGTATATATTTAAAGAAGATGAATAAATGAGCAAATTAAGTTAATTTGGGTATGCAGAAGATATTAAAAATAAATGTAAGGAACCTCAGAAAGGGGGGGAAAGAAGTCAAGCTTTGAAATTTTAAAATGACTGTAAAATTTGTGAAATGTATAAACCTGAAAAGTATAACTAATTAAAAAGAAGAGGAAGAAAATAGAGGTGCCACTTAATTTCCCACAATGCCCCAATGCTATGTTGTTTTGGGGCATTATGGGAAATTCAAAGAGTAGGCAGACCCAGTTACCCAGTGCTGTTAGAAGTATGGGGCCTGGACTTTACTCCCGAGGAGGCTTAGAGCAGGTGTCAGCGGTGGTCCCTGCTGTGATGCCAAGTCTCTTGCCGCTGCCCATGGATGCCAGTAGGGAGTCTTTTGAACTGTCATTTCTATCAAGCATCTATCAGAGGGGTTCTGTGGCGAAGGCTTAATCAGGGCAATTTCATTTCTATGCATAATCCTCGCTTCCAGAAGAGCTCCTGCTGATGTCAGTCACAGGATCCAGTGATGACAGGCAGACTTTCATGGTACGGAGGAAATAATTTGTGCTGTGGCCAAGGCATGTTGTGATGTGTAGGACAATTAAGTCAAGCAGGAGCCAAGAGTCCTGGCAGCAATTCTATATGGCCTCATCCTACTGCAATCAAATTCTTCCTTTATTACTCAGCTGACTTCTGAAGAAATTTCATGGACAAACATTATAGCTGGTTTTTTGGCGGCAAAGATAAAATATATAGATGTTTTCTTGGCTATGCACAAGCTTTGCAACATGAATCCCACTTCTTCCTTTTACCTATATTCATGTACTATAAAAATATTAGGAAATCTAGGCTTTTTGTAGGGTAGAGATGGGAAATGTAGTGCCCTCCAGATGTTGTTGGATTCCAGAGGTCAGGGGTGATGAGAAATGTAGTCCAGAAACATCTGGAGGGCCATGAGTTCTCTACCCCTGGCGAAGAGGGACGTGCTGTTGGTTGGCATCTGTCTGTCTCGGGAGACAACAGCAGAATGTGCCTTTGGGGGTGAAGTCAAACTGTTGGATGGTTTGTGTCCACAGAGGCTAGTACAGAAGAGACATGTTATCAGGAACATGGCCACCCAGAGTGCAGGCGATGAGCTAGATTCAGAGATTGAACTAAGTGAATGAGGCTCTGACTCTGCAGATGAGAACTGGCTGACAGAATCGAGAGAGAGCAGCCAGACCCCCCCCTTTTCTGGAGAAGACTCTATTAGCTCTCAAGCAGAGGGAGAGTTGGAAGGCAGCCAGAACATTGCTAGGCAACCAGCAGATAAGCAGATGTCTGAGTCTGGGTTGAGTCAGAGTGGGGAGGAGGAAGGTGGTCAACCTCTTCCTCCCCGTTCTAGGCGTTCGGATAAAATCAGAAGGCGACGGAAGGGCAAGAGGGAAAAGGCGGGAGTCTGGAGTTCTTCCTGCTGCGGGAGGGGCGAAACTTCAGACTGACCAACAAACGTAAATGCAAGCAGGCGAGAAGCTGGGCTCTGGACGTGTCTTTTGTAAACAAACATCATAATATTGCAGGAGAGTCATTACTTCTTACCAGGGCTTGATTGCCTTCATTGAGATCATTACACAAGTTTTGTTGCAGCTGGGGCAGATGAAGGCGGCTGTGCTGCTACAGGTGCACCATGACATTTCTTCTCTCTACGCTCCTCCCAGCAGTCATTTCTCCTCTGCAAGGTCCATGTATCTATGTGCCTTCAGGAAGCCATGCTCTCTCCGCCTCCCTGCATGGAAGATCCAGGCTCCCCCTTGTCAACATGGGGACACAAACATTGAGCCACCGTGGATTCCTTTGAAAATGACAGCTGGATGAAATTTTCCTCACTTTCAGGTGTGATGGAGGCCCTCAGAATCAGGTCCTGGAAAGTCTTTGTGAAGATACCTTGCTAGTCACAGACTCATTTGAACTAACCAGCCTAAACTTACAGGCAGGGAACATTTTCATAAGTAGTTATGCTGCGCATTGCGTAAGTATTTCCTTATGCTTCACCTTTGATCACAGAGTTCCTTGGATTGAGCACTTTTTGGTGGCCCCCCACACCTCTGAGATCTGGTCAACCTTTACCAGGGTTCGAGACTTCAGTGTGGTAGGTCCTGGCCTTCGGAACTCCTTGCCAATAGATGTCCAGCAGGAATCATCCTTGCTTTCTTTTAGACCAGTGGTGGCCAAACTTGGCCCTCCAGCTGTTTTTGGACTACAACTCCCATCATCCCTAGCTAACAGGACCAGTGGCCAGGGATGATGGGAATTGTAGTCCCAAAACAGCTGGAGGGCCAAGTCTGGGCACCACTGTTTTAGAAGTATTTGAAAACTGTACTGTAACCAGGTTCCCCCCCCCCAAAAAAACCCAACAAGTCTTTATTGATTTTCATATATATATATTGTTTTTATGTTGCACACCACCTTTTTAAAATGGAAGTGTGGTTTATAAACATTTAAATAAAATGAATAAATTACTAGGTTGCTTTAATTCAATGAAAAGATCAAAGAGGCAGACATCCTTTTTTCCCTGCCAGTGCTGCTTGCTGGAGGGTAGCCCTGTTGAGTTCTATGAGACTTATTTCCAAGTCTGTATGCTTAAGACTGTTATTCAAACACACACACGGCCTGGTCTGCAAGAATTGCAGGCTAGAATTATGCAACTCAACAGAAGGAGCTGGCACCTTATAAAGGGAAGGAGGCAGGAAGTGTAGCTGGCAGATCGGTTCCTCCACTTCTCCTTCGATGCTATTTTGTGCTCTTTTAATTCCTTGCGCAGCAAAGAGGAAACTCCAAAGGAACATTTTTTGCTTGTTGCTTCCCTTTGAAGAACAAAACCATGCCTTTATTTACTTATTCCCTGTTTTTCATGACAGGGTTTTTACACAGTCGGGGGAGGCAAATCATTTACGGTCTGTCCTCAGGGCTCTGCGAGCAACTTCACAACGTGAGAAATGTGAAGCAGAAAATCTTCCCCTCGAAAAGATGAAGAATTATAGGATTAAAAAAAAGGGCAAACAGTAAAACTTCAAACGTTAAAAGCTTCTGGAATGAGAATGGGTTTCAGCTTAGCCTTCCGTGAGCACCAGGAGAAGAGGCACAGCCTGGCGCAGCTTAGTGGAAGGCCGCCTCAGCCTGTGCCAAATCTCCCGATGCCCATCTCTTGGTCCCTCACTCTGGCGTGACCAGAGCAGGTGAGCAAAATCGGGGCTTTTGGGATTGGGAACAGAAGCCAGGGCGGCTTCTGTCACTTTGTGATGTCCCAATGAAACTGGGACACCTGAGGGGTCTGCTTTATGTGTTTTAAATGTGCATTAAACATATGGTGTGGGACGCGGGTGGTGCTGTCAGTTAAACCACAGAGCCTAGGACTTGCCGATTAGAAGGTCGGCGGTTCGAATCCCCGCGACGGGGTGAGCTCCCGTTGCTCAGTCCCTGTAAATGTTACTTTTGTACAGTAGGTTGTTTCTACAAACACACGCAAACACATATTTCTATCCAGGGAAACAAGAGGCACGATCAGAGTTCAAGGATGCATTCCAGGCCAGCCGAAATGCTCACGGAAAAGGTGTTGCCAGTGTTATCTGTGGAGATGTGGTGTGGCTGAAAAGGAAGTGGGCTTGAGGAGAGACCAGAGGGCCAGAAAGGGACACAATTCACTCCTGAGGTTTTTCACTCCTCTTTTCCACTCAACCTAGAGGCTAATGAAATGATTTTTCATCATAAAACCATTGACAAGTCTAATCAACTGTCATACCAGAACCTCCAAGTGCCTCTATTTTCCGGGGAAAGTCCCAGATTTACTGAAGCCATCCCAGTTTCATATCTGATTCCAGAATGTCCCATTTTTCCTTAGGATGTCCCTATTTTCATTGGAGAAATGTTGGAGGCAGTGGAGTTATGCAACCTTCAAGCCAAGGAGATAAGTAACTACTGTATACAGATTTTAGAAGACATCTAAAATCTTCTAAACTATAGAAGACTATAAAGTCCTGTATAGTTTTATACTATGTTTTTATATCTGTTGGAAGCTGCCCAGTCAGATGAGAAGAGTAATAATAATAATAATAATAATAATAATAATAATAATAATAGAATAAAAGGTAAAGGTACCCCTGCCCGTACAGGCCAGTCTTGACAGACTCTGGGGTTGTGCGCCCATCTCACTTAAGAGGCCAGGGGCCAGCGCTGTCCGGAGACACTTCCGGGTCACGTGGCCAGCGTGACATCGCTGCTCTGGCGAGACAGAGCCGCACACGGAAACGCCGTTTACCTTCCCGCTGGTAAGCGGTCCCTATTTATCTACTTGCACCCGGAGGTGCTTTCGAACTGCTAGGTTGGCAGGCGCTGGGACCGAGCAGCGGGAGCGCACCCCGCCGCAGGGATTCGAACCGCCGACCTTTCGATCGGCAAGTCCTAGGCGCTGAGGCTTTAACCCACAGCGCCACCTGCGTCCCTAAATAATAGAATAGGACGTCCCTATTTTCATCAGAGAAATGTTGGAGTGTACAGGAATAAATGGATACCTTCTTGACAGCCCCATGAAGAAAGTTCACCATGAGGGTGTCTGAAGAAGCCTCTAGATGTTAACGCAGGAAAACACAAGAGAATTTTTGACTGAAGTAAAACAACCGCCGCCAGCACCACCACACTGTTCCTTCCTCATTTCTAGAACAAAAATATCCAGGATTAAATAAGAATATGTTTTCCAGGCTAAGTAGTTCTTGCTTGCATCTTGTGGTATAAACAAGGAACAGAATATAATTTCCCGCCTTCACTCCCTTGGCTCCCTCCATTGCCCTAGGGCTGAATAGCCTGGCAGTGCTCCCTTTTTTTTTTTTTTTTTGCCTTGGCTCATGTGCTTTCTGGCTCCTTCCCTTCAGGGTCCAGGAGAATGAGAGCCCTCACAAGCTCTGCAGCTGTTCCGTTCTGTCTCCTGATAATGCCTTCCCCTAACAGGATCTGACAGCGTGGTGGGAATGTATCTCCCTTTTCTCTCACCTGTGCCCACATGCCCACAGATGCACCATATTTTGAGGCTTGAGGAACAAGTGCCTTTCTTTCAGGCCATGTATTTTCTTCTCCTCCTTCTCCTCCATACAATGAACTTTCTTAATCCTGAAAGGGCACTGTCCTCCTAAGGCAAATCCATAGCTTATCTGCCGGTTCAAAATTAGGGAAAGAACTTAATGTCTCACACTGAATGCAAGTGATCCGTAGAAAACGTTAGGTTGCCATATTTCCTCTTTTTCCAGGACTCGTCCTCTTTTCCATGGGTATGTAAAAAGAGAGTCTTCATAGGGATCCATAGTTTTCTGAAAAGACTCTATGACCTGAAAAAAGAGGCAATGCATGTACTTTTGTAACCCAATAAAATCTTTATTTTTTAAAATATATATCTTTGCTGCACAAAACATAACATTGACCCCTGAAAAGGTAAAGGTACCCCTGACCGTTAGGTCCAGTCGTGGACAACTCTGGGGTTGCCGTGCTCATCTTGCTTTATTGGCTGAGGGGGCCAGTGTTTGTCCACAGACAGCTTCCGGTCATGTGGCCAGCATGACTAAGCCGCTTCTGGTAAACCAGCACACAGAAACGCCGTTTACCTTCCCACTGGAGTGGTACCTATTTATCTACTTGCACTTGATGTACTTTTGAACTGCTAGCTGCAATCACACAAGGAGGAAAAAATGGTGCTATAATGTATTAGTAGGGGGTAGACGGGATTGGTGAAAGTGTGGCTGCATATGCAGTTAGCTTATGCTTCCAAAATGTTAAGATGGAAGAGCGAAAAGACCAAGGGACGTGGAAACAGATTTAAAAGAAATTGGTACTTTTGTCAAATCTAGAACATGGAGAACATTTGGCTCGGCCCTAACCTGGAGTTATCCAACCTAGGTTTTGCTTTATTTGTCTCTCCTCACATGCGCTTGGCTGGTTAGTCCAATAAACCCCTGAAATGCATTTTACATCTTCCAGTTTTCTCTGGCAGAATCAGAATCCCTGCTCTGTGCACAAATCAAACATCGAAAAAATGTGAGTTTTGTTTCCCCTGTTTTGTTCTCCCCTCCCTGCTCCACCCACAATTTGTTATTGAAATGAGGAAAAGAGGCTCCCCATGCGAATGAAATATTCATTTAATTTAAGCAGAGCTTTTGGAGTGGGCACAGAGAGAAACCACAACCTCCTCCTCATTTCCTGAACTCTATACTTAATATTAACATTATTATTATCATTGTTATTATTATTTCACTGTATTTATAAAACAGCCTTCCACAGAGCCCAGGGCAATATGCAACAAAGGATAAACAAAACAAAAAAAATTGCACTGATGTTGAAAACAAATGCAAAACTCAGATTATTCACAATATAATGAAGATCCTCTCAATCACACTGAACATGCTAGTTTGGCGTAATCGCAGAAAGAAAATCTTAGCACGAGGAGCATATATAAAACTTAGCAGTTATGGCATAGAAAGTGGTGGCTTTCAGAAGGTCATAGGTTCCATTTCAAACACCTCAAGGTACCACTGAGAATAGGCTGGCCTCATAACCTACTTTACAACTGAGAAGAAATGCCATTTGTGGCAGCAAAACCGCATGCCTTCATCTGTCCCTGCTGTAGCAAAACATGTCTTTCCTGTATCGGTCTCTACAGCCATGACAGGCAACCTTCCAACAGTTTTGATTTCAACCCCAAGAGGTGCACTCCTCCATTGTCGTCTCCCGAGACAGACAGATGCCAACAACTGAGGACAGAAGGAGTCTCTGATTTGAGGAGTCCAAGTCCAGTTGAAAGATACATAACCAGATGTTGGAAGAGAACAGCAGGGCAAGGTAGGCCTGAAGTTGTCCATCAGCAGTCAAAACCTGGACAGCATCCTGACCCTTCCAGGGAGGAGGAAGAGGGAGACAGTATAGATTTATAACAGGGGTTTGAGGGAGGTAGCAGCTCAGAGGCAGATGAGGGGGAAATCATGGAAATCATGGGCGAGCCGGGACAACACCCGGCTGACACGTTGTCATTAGAAAGGATTCCAGACTCTCCATCTCCCAGAGCCTGGCGAGCCTTAAAAGTAGGAGAGCAAAGAGCTCAAAGACAGAGGGCACTTAGCAGCACCCTTAGAAGTGATGAATGAGGAAGTGGGAGAGATGGGGAGTGGAGATTCACTCAGGACAACGCCATTATCCAAAAAGCTGGGTTCTATAGCCTCTCTCTGTAAAGATTAAAATAAAAAAGAATGGTAAGAAACTTTTCCATGTCTCTATACTTTCCTGGGCAACCAGCTGGGATCAGCTGACAGCATAGTAAAGGTAAAGGGTTAAGGGACCCCTGACCATTAGGTCCAGTTGTGGCCGACTCTGGGGTTGCGGCGCTCATCTCGCTTTATTGGCCGAGGGAGCTGGTATACAGCTTCCAGGTCATGTGGCCAGCATGACTATGCTGCTTCTGGCAAAACCAGAGCAGCGCACGGAAACACCATTTACCTTCCCACTGGAGCGGTACCTATTTATCTACTTGCACTTTGACATGCTTTCGAACTGCTAGGTTGGCAGGAGCAGGGACCGAGCAACGGGAACTCACCCTGTTGTGGGGATTCAAACTGCTGACCTTCTGATCGGCAAGTCCTAGGCTCTTGAGGTTTAACCCACAGCGCCACCCGCGTCCCCAGCTGACAGCATACTGATGCTCAGCTAGGTACATGTGCAGAAGAACTTTCACATGACGCCACCTGTTACTGTACACACATTATTAGAACCTGCTAAAGATTCAGAGCTCAATGTAATGCAAATGTCTTCCTGTTGCTTAGGTTATATCTGCAGGCACCGTGTGCTGAGAAACAGAGGGAGAATCTGCCACGATCTGCCGAAAGCCCTACAGAATAATCATAGGGAAGCTAAGGAAACAATGCAACATTTAGGATTCAGAGCATAGCATTAGGAGCATTAGACCCCTTCACTTTCCCTCCCTCCTAAATGATATAAATGACTTTCACCTGTACAAGTGAGCCCAGAATAAAATACCACAGTGTCCTTTTGCCATGTGTGTATTTTGGTTATTGTGGGTTAATGTGGGAACCTGCAGATAATTAGCACAAAGGGCTATGCAAAGTGTTACATTTGTTTTAAGTGTTTGTTTTGGCTTCCCCTAACAGGCTGCTGTCCAAATCTTGTGCTCAGGCCCCACCTTGGTTAAATTTGTTCTGCTACACAGAACAAACTTTTAAAGCCACATATAACCAGGGTACATGCTGCAGCTGTGTTCGGGCTACTGCCCTACTGTCAACAAATACATCAGCACAGCCGATCTTTGGGGTAGATTGTTTTTAGCAGGACCCCGGCTTCACAGCAGGCACTGTTGCCTTGCTTTTTTCCTTAGCTACTCTGTACAATCGAGAGGAAGTGAGGCCAATCTGTCTCTGTTGGAAACAATGCAATGAGTGGGTTCCTCCTACTTCCTGCCTCTTGTGGTTGGCTGAGCAAACCCAGGATCTCAGTCCATATATATCCCCTGGTCCTTTGGTTTCCCCCTCTTTTCTTTTCTTTTTAAAATTTTATTTAGGATTTTCAGGTTTATACATTCCACTGATTTCACAATCATTTTAACATTTCAAAACTTGACTTCCTCCCCCCCCTCATTCTGCGGTTTCTTAAATTTATTTTTAATATCTTCTGCAAATCCAAATTAACTTAATTTGCCCATTGATTCATCTACTTTAAGTACATACTCTTATAAAACTGCAGGTTATTACAATAATCCTGACAGTGTTCTTATCTGTTTACAATTTACCTGTTAATATCTAATAAACCATTTCCATTCTTTTATAAAAAGTTTGTGATCTTGGTTTCTTAGTCTCCCGGTAAGTTTCACCATTTCTGCATATTCCATAAGTTTTTGTATGCATTCTTCCTTTTCTGGGACTTCTGCTTCATTCCATTTTTGGGCAAGCAACATTCTTGCTGCTGTAGTCACATACATGAATAAATTTCCTTACAGTTTGGGTAGTTCTGTCCCTATAATTAACAAATAATGTTCCTATAATGCCCTGTGTTATTATTCATCATTCATATTATTATCAGCACCAGAATGAGATCATAAAGGCCAATCTCTCTCCTTCAGGTGGACAACATCAGCACGAGGACACAATGAGAAGTCTCTCTCCTTCATTGGCCACTATCAACATGAGGTCACAATGGCCAGTCTCTCTCTCTCCTTCAGGGAGACAGCATCCTCATGAGGTCACAATGGCCAGGAGAGGATCAGAAAAAACCAAATCACACCTTTTCCATTCATTATATATCATTTCCCCTCTTGTTTTGTTTTTAAAATAATGTATTTCAAATTAAAATAATACAGTGGTATCTCGGGTTAAGAACTTAATTCGTTCTGGAGGTCCGTTCTTAACCTGAAACTGTTCTTAACCTGAGGTACCACTTCAGCTAATGGGGCCTCTCACTGCCACCAGAGCACAATTTCTGTTCTCTCTCTCTTTTTTTTTAATAATATTTATTCAAGTTTTAAAAGGTTACAAAAAAGAACACAATATATAAAGACAAAACATATCCAAGAGAAAAATAAAAATAGGAAAATAGAAAAAGCAAAAACAGCTAAAAAGGAAAAAAAAAGATACAATCCAAAAAAAACAAAACAAAAAAAGCAAAAGAACAAGTTAAACCTTAATATAACTCCCTTTCTTAACTTATCTCCTTGACCTCCTCACACCTCCCCTCTTTGTATTCTAATTCATATAGATATTTCAGCAAATCCTTCACCTTATTTTTATCCTTATATCTTATCTTACTATACTGTAGTTTCCCATTCTTTCTTTCACCAATTAATCATCCACTTTTACTTTATTTAATCTTATTTCTCATTAAAACTTATATATCTAAACTTATTCTTGAAACGTTTCCCCTAGGGTCAGAAAAAATTCCATTCCACAATTTTCCCATCTCTCATTAAAAGATAAAAAGAAAAACAAATTATAATATATACATTTTAAATTCCCAATTTTCTTTCACCAACTCCCCTCCCCGGTTTCAGCCCCTAGCGATAGTTCCATCAATCTTGGAAAACCATCAACCCGGAGATCTTAAGTCCGAGGCTCTTAAATCTCTTTCATGTCCCCTCTGCCGGTCTTTTTGGTAGTCTTTGGTGTTAAAGAACTGATCTCGGGGAAGCTCCAACCCATTGGTAGTCATATTCCTTCTTAGCAGGTATGCCAGACTTCTGTAGTTAAAAGTAGGGCCTATAGGATATTCCAAATCTTGTTTCACACTCCTTTCAAATCCAAAGGCCCCATACAATTTCTGTTCTCATCCTGAAGCAAAGTTCTTAACCTGAGGTACTATTTCTGGGTTAGCTGTGTCTGTAATCTAAAGCGTCTGTAACCTGAAGCTCCTGTAACCTGAGGTACCTCTGTATGGGATTGCATTTTGCAATTTTACTCACAGTGAGCCCCTTGAAATGAATGGACCCAAGATAGTCATGTGCATTCATTCCAAAAGTTCTAATATGACTAACATTGGGTGAAGCCCATCCTAAGGGCCTGATCCTGTGATTGGCTGCTGCACTTGGATAATGACATACCCTGTTAAGGTGCTGTGACCTGGTCCACAGTGGCCTAGTTTTCCCCACTGAGGTGGCTGTAGCACTTCAAGCAAAAGAGAGATAATCATAATGCATTTTCTAACCTTCTCTGTGGCATCTTAGTTCTCCATGGTGTCTTCTTCTTTTCTCCAGGAAGCATTTGGTCATGTTAGATTTACCACCACTGTCTGAAGGAGTCCAAGCCGGACTGCAGGGCTGCCACCTCAGTGGAAAACGGCAAAGAGGATTGTGATGTCACAGAGACTGAAAACGTTATTGTGACATCAGCTTTCACGCACCAAAGTCTACTTGGCCAGCTGTATGAAGTGGGTCACTCAGATGGGTCAGAATATTGAATCCTGAGTACAGAGAGAAGGGGGAGTTTTATTTATTTAATTTATTTTTACAATGTGAACCCAAAAAGATCAAGCTTAGCTGTCAATGTGCTTTAGCATCATACCAGACACAAATTGTAGAATCATAGAATTGGAAGGGACCCTGAGACTCATCTTGCTCAAACTACTTAGCTTTATTATTATTATTATTATTATTATTATTATTATTATTATTTGCGTGGCACTGTGGTCTAAACCAGTGTTTCCCAACCTTGTGCCTCCAGCTGTTTTTGAACTACAACTCCCATCATCCCTGACTAGCAAGACCAGTGGCAAGGGATGATGGGAATTGTAGTCCAAAAACAGCTGGAGGCACAAGGTTGGGAAACACTGGTCTAAACCACTGAGACTCTTGGGCTTGCCGATTGGAAGGTTGGCGGTTCGAATCCCCACAACAGGTTGAGCTCCTGTTGCTCTGTCTCAGCTCCTGCTCTGTCCCAGCTCCTGCCAACCTAGCAGCTCAAAAGCACGCCAGTGCAAGTAGATAAATAGGTACCGCTGCGGCAGGAAGGGAAACGGCATTTCTGCGTGCTCTGGTTTCCGTCATGGTGTTCCGTTGCGCCAGAAGAAGTTTAGTCATGCTGGCCATGCTTTTTTTTCTAAAAAAACGTTTAGGGGTACTCTCATTTTCCTACTCATATTGAAATACTGCCTCTCAATCAGGCCAAACTTAGATTCACAAAATGTTTAGGGGTATGCGTACCCCTGCATACCCTCAGAAAAAAAGCACTGGGTACCACTGTAGTGGGAAGGTAAACTGTGTTTCCATACACTCTGGCTTCCGTCACAGTGTCCTTCTGCACCAGAAGTGGTTTAGTCATGCTGGCCACATGACCTGGAAAGCTGTCTGTGGACAAACACTGGCTCCCTCGGCCTGAAAGCAAGATGAGTGCCGCAACCCCGTAATCGCCTTTGACTGGACTTAACTGTCCAGGGGTCCTCAACCTTTCCTATTCTTATTCTTATTATTCTTATTCTTATGCCTAGCTGTGCAAAGGATTTGTTGCCTTTTTAAGCTACTTCCCAGCCTGAATATAGAAGAACTAGAAGAGGAAGAGTTTGGATTTGATATCCTGCTTTATCACTACCCAAAGGAGTCTCAAAGCGGCTAACATTCTCCTTTCCCTTCCTCCCCCACAACAAACACTCTGTGAGGTGAGTGGGGCTGAGAGACTTAAGAGAAGTGTGACTAGCCCAAGGCATGTGGAGAAGCGGGGAATCGAACCCAGTTCACCAGATTACAAGTCCACCGCTCTTAACCACTACACCACACTGGTCCGATACAGAATGAGGGATTAGAATAGGGATGCAGGAACCTCTTGGATCATCGCTCCCATTGTCCTTGACCATTAGCCATGCTGTCTGGAGCTGGTGACAGTACCTGGAGGGCATCTGGTTCCCTATTCCTGTATTAGAGCCCTCAGTTCTTAAGAATGGAGTATGCTAATTCAAGGTGCTTGGGGTGGTGGCTTTGGAATACTCCCCACTGCTTTTTTTTAAAAAAAATAAATAAATAAAAAGTCTCTCTGCCCCCACAAAAAACCCAGCACATTGGGGAGAAAGGTTCTATCCTATTCCTTTTTGTGCTTATTTTATTATTTTATTTTATTTTTAAAAAACCACACATGGGAACATTTAAAAATATGACCCTCCCCTGCAGCCTGAAGACTACAGACTGCAACTCTATTCTGCTTCCTCTGTAGATGAGGCATATGCCATTATTTTACATGAGGTCCGCTGTCCACTCATCTTTGCTCGGCTTTTCTGGAAAACATCTTCAAATACATGGTCGTTCCTTCCCCCACCCTGTCCCATGGGTGCAATAAAGTTTCAGTGATAAGCATTTTACTTTACTGGAGACGTTTTAATTGCTATGCATTTAAACTGCTGTCACATTAGGAGTTAAAGATCTTAATTTCAAGGAAAGAACACCTCGCCTTTTCAAATGTTCCTTATATAAAGTGGTACATTTCAGCCTCTCCCCCCCCCCCCCCGGTTTTTACCAAATTCAAACTGGATGGAAGAATATTTTATAATAGACTGAGAAGGCAATATAAAATTAACTAAAGCTGGAGCTGGTGCCTTAAAAATATTTGGCAGGATTCCCTGGAAAGCCACATTTGAACATTTTTTAATATATATTACAAGGCAGACAAGAATAATTATCTTCTCTTGAAGTACTCCGAGTGAGAGAAGCGTATTGTTAATGCCTTTTGAAAGAAAACAACGCAGGCTGCCAAAGAAGCATGTTATGGAATCTGCTTCTCTCTCCCCCCCCCCCCTTCGTCTTTACAAGTTTGATGGATTCATGTTAGTGATGAAGTATACAACAAAAGCAAAATGCCTCTTTCTGCTGTACACAGACAAACGCGGACACATTAAGTGGATGTGACTTGCCAGAAGCCAAGGCAGGGTTTGCTCAATGAAAATGTCAATGCACTTTTTTAAAAAAAGAAAATTTGGCCCAGTACTACCAAGCTCTATCTAGGGCACACTAACATAGAATATCATCCCATAGATTTCGACAGAAAGGAAGGCAAGATTTGTGGCCATGTGGTCAGTGCTGCTGACAGGACCGATCTCCAGCAAACCTCACAAAGTATAATCCCATAATCGCTGTTTTGCCATATCCTTGCTGCGTGGTTACTTAATACACAGAGCCAAACACTTTCCACTCCTTCCGTTGATTTTGGCTGGGGAAAATGGAACTGGACAACATCGGGGTGGAGCAAACTTTATTACATTTTCAGCCCTCTCACTGCCCCCCAAAAAGTGTCACATCCTTCTCCAACAAAATGCCCTGCTAATGTTTTTAGATTATGATTCCCATTCTCTTTGGCTGGTGGCCATTCTGGCTGGGACTGGTTGAGATTGTATGGAAAGACCCCAAATATATTTCTTAGCAATCACATGTTTTATCTTTTGATTAATAATTTTCTCTCTCCTCTTTCGAGAATTTCGGTTCCTCGCTTTGCATCTTTCCGTTTGCACTGCTAACATTTTGCAACACGTCTCTCCTTTTCCAGCTCAGCAAGGAGAGGTGGTTGTATTCCCTTGAACCCAACCCAGAAAGCTTTTTATCCACCAAGGACATCAGCCGAAGCAAATGAGCTGACATTCAGATAGCCATGCAGCTGGCGATTTGGCAAAGATGCTGTAAGGCCATTTGTGATAATCTGAAAGTGTTATCAGTCTCCATGGACAAGTCTACAACAGAGTTAAGAATATTAATTATTGGCCTTTGGCTGCATGAACAACAAAAGATTTACTGGCTTGAGGCAAAGGACAAGATGCCCCCTTCCCCGCATCCCACATATGTAGGTCTTGAGTGGTCTTGCAGTTGGGATGCGGGTGGTGCTGTGGTCTAA
This sequence comes from Podarcis cretensis, assembly GCF_951804945.1. Classification (NCBI taxonomy): domain Eukaryota; kingdom Metazoa; phylum Chordata; class Lepidosauria; order Squamata; family Lacertidae; genus Podarcis; species Podarcis cretensis. Next base: position 111,736,181 of record NC_137172.1, on the reverse strand, counting down.
ACCACTGAGCCTCTTGGGCTTGCTAATCAGAAGGTCGGTGGTTCGAATCCCCACAATGGGGTGAGCTCCCATAGCTCTGTCCCAGCTCCTGCCAACCTAGCAGTTGAAAAGCATACCAGTGCAAGTAGATAAATAGGCAAGTAGAGCGGGAAGGTAATTTCCATGCGCTCTAGTTTTTGTCACAGTGTCCTGTTGCACCAGAAGAGGTTTAGTCCTGCTGGCCATGTGACACAGAAAAGCTGTCTGTGGACAAAAGCCAGCTCCCTTGACTTGAAAGCACGATGAGTGCTGCAACCCCATATTCACCTTTGACTGGACTCAACCGTCCAGGGGTCCTTCCCCACCCTTTTTTACCTGCAGTAGAGTCTTGCTTCAACACTGGAAATGGGACAGTGTTGTTTGTCTTACCAAAGACGAGCAGGATAGCTTGGGTTTCTGCAAAGGGTGCTTAGCACGAACAGTCTGTCCCCCCGACTCACCACAGCACCCGAAATCCCAGCATCTACTGGACAAGATGGTGGCTTCATACTGCCTAATAACAGGGCTGGCTGTATGATGACTTTTACATGGCTCTCTTGTTTCGATGGCCTGCAACTCTTTGGTTGGTACCAATAGAAGCATTCAACCTCTGGTTTACTGTTCAAGGTAAAGGTAAAGGGACCCCTGACAATTAAGTCCAGTCGCGAACGACTCTGGGGTTGCTTTAAAGGCTGAGGGAGCCGGCATTTGTCCACTTCTGCAGAGTTTTTATGGTTCATGTGGCCAGCATGACGAAACCAGAGCAGTGCACGGAAACACCGTTTACCTTCCCACCAGAGTGGTGCCTATTCATCTACTTGCACTTTGATGTGCTTTCGAACTGCTAGGTTGGCAGGAGCTGGGACCGAACAACAGGAGCTCACCCCATCAAGGGGATTCGAACCGCCAACCATTCGATTGGCAAGCGCAAGTGACACAGTGGTTTAACCAACAGCGCCACCCACGTCCCTGGTTTACTGTTCAAGTGCCTACCAAAATTGCCCTGCTTCAGGATTACAACCAGCCTCTACGAACTACTGTCCCGTAGAGCGGAACGTCAGAATGAGCTTGGAGTGCCTCCCATTTCATTACATTAATCTTACTAGAAAGATTATAGCTTCCTATTGTTTTGTTAACATATAGAAATTGCTTAAAATATCTATTTTTTTAAAAAAAAGAAGAAGGAAAAGGCTGGAAATACTTCTACTTTGCTACTGCTATTAATACAACTGTTACTGCTAATAAACAGTGACAATTACTTGGAAGCTTCCCTGACTGATGTTCTTTACCCCTCAGAATACAGAACATGTTTTGGAAGGATGTTCTTGGAAGTGGCAGGCAAGCAGGCAAATATGACAGGCAAGAGATGCAGAATTCTTTTCTGAGGAATCCTTCCAGACTTGAGGGGCCATAAGTGGATGGGGCAGCTTGAGATGTTCTGTGCCTGAGACAAAATGTCCTGCTGACTCCCTGCCTGCGATGGTTGTGTGTGAGAGGCTCTGCAAGGGATCAGGGAAAAGCCTTTGCAAAGCCTCACCCCGAGACAGAGAGTGGGGTAACTCTACCAGGGCTTCCAGAATACCTTCCTCTCATCAAACTCAGTGAGAGGAAGGTGTTCTGCAGAGCTTTGATGCTGGTCTCTCTCTGTCTCTTTGGCTGCTTCCCCAGTGGTTGAGGAAGTTGGTGGGGCAGGCAGGGGGCCCATGGGAGGCGGGCTGCCTCTTCTGACTACAGTGCTTTGAAAAAGGCAGTCAGGTCATGTATCCCAGCAGTGATCAGAGAAGGAATGACTGCTGGGATGAGCGCAGAGTGAAGAAAAACTGTCGTGGATCTGCAGTAACACACCGGGACAACTTCATCTGCCCAATCTGCAACAAAACATGTCTATCCCATATTGACCTCTACAGCCCCAGCAGCCATTGCAACTCCCCAATGGTTTGGCTTCACCCCCAAAGACGCAGTCCTCCCTCGTCTCCTGAGATGGATGCTAACGAACAACATTGTTAATATTATCATTTTTATTACTATTACGATTTCTTAGATTTCATGCCCACTCTTCACCATGGGGTCCCCAGTAGCAACATATGTATGTATTGATGCAAAATTTGATGCAATCACTTTCTTTAAAATTGCAATGCGATATTTCTCACCATAGCAAGGAAGACCAGGTGGTCTATGAGACTATCAAGTCTGCAAGCCAGATGCTTGTTCATGAACAGCTTCAAGGCTCCTCCTGCTCCCCCTTCTTTTATCTTCAAACTGAACTTGAACTGGACTGTCCTTCAAAGAGCAGATGTCCTTCAAAGAGCAGAAAGTCAGATACACAGGAGAATTGTGCTTTGGATGTGAGATTGTTGGGTAGGCTTTATGAGGCTGTTTCAGGGAGAACCAGAAAATAATCTGAGGGCCTTAAAAACATGCTTCTCTTATGCTTGTGATGTTGCTATGCACTATGTTGGTCCCCATATTCAGGGCCGGGGAGGACCAATTGGCTTTGTCTGGGTTTTTTGCCTAGGGCCATAGTACTCCTCAAGGTGGCACTCCTGTGGGGGTGATCCTATTTGAGGTATGTCATAGGTGTGTCATATGGGAAACACTGGCTTGCGAGTGCTCCAACTGGAGAACAGCCTTTACCAAAGGTGTCCTGGGCTTTGAAGAAGCTCAAACTCAGGACGAAAGGGAGAAACATGCTAAGAGGAAGGCATGCTTGGCAAACCTTCACCGTGATCAGCTCCTGCCCGGAAACCTATGTCCCCACTGTGGAAGGATGTGTGGATCCAGAATTGGCTTCCGCAGTAACTTACGGACTCACTGTTAAAACTGTGTTTATGGAAGACAATCTTACTTGGCTACGAGTAATCACCAAAGAAGAAGATGCCATAGGTCCTCTTCGCCTCAGGGGCGACCCCCTGTGGAAATACTTCCAGGAGGCGGGCTGGTTGTTAATTTGTTCCTCATCTGCCTAGGAATACATGTGGGCTGATTTGGGTAAAAAGAGAAACTTGTGGTTTTCAAAATAGGCTGTAAACATTCACAGCAGAAGGCCTTGTTGGGGGGGATGATCTCCTCCTCCTATTCACTTAAAGGGAAAGAGAAAGGGACCCCTGACCATTAGGTCCAGTTGTGACCGACTCTGGGGTTGCGGTGCTCATCTCACTTTATTGGCCGAGGGAGCTGGTGTTTGTTCGCAGACAGCTTCCGGGTCATGTGGCCAGCATGACTAAGCTGCTTCTGGCGAACCAGAGCAGCGCACGGAAACACCATTTACCTTCCAGCCAGAGCGGTACCTATTTATCTACTTGCCCTTTGACGTGCTTTCGAACTGCTAAGTTGGCAGGAGCAGGGACTGAGCAATGGGAGCTCACCCCGTCGTGGGGATTCAAACCGCCAACCTTCTGATCGGCAAGTCCTAGGCTCTGTGGTTTAACCCACAGCGCCACCCACGTCCCCTCCCTATTCACTTAGCCTATAGAAATATTAAGTACTGGAATATGCTGAGGCTAAATTTATAAGACCAAGCCATATGGGGTTGCCTAGGACCTAAGTCAATATTGCTCAACCTTGAGCGCCCAGATGTGGCTCAACTTGCATTTCCATAATCTCTGGTTGGTTTAGATAATGGTCAGGAACGATGGGAATTACAGTGCAAAGTCTGGAGGCCCAAGGTTGAGGAACGCTGGCCTAGGAACAAACCCATGCATGTATACACCTAGCTCCAAGCTGCATCTAGGTGCTTGTCTGAATGCAGCCAAGTTGACACAGGCCAATTTGCCCCTCTTCAAAACAAAGGCAGTGCTAACCACCGTAATTTCAGTTGTGGAGCAGAAGGGAATACTCCCCACCTCACTTGATAGAACTTGATTCCTTCTCGTGGTACAGCAAATAGGCTTAAGCCACCCAGTCTCTTAGTGTAACTCGTCTTCTTAAGCTGCGTGGAAGAATATGAAGCTGCCTTTAAAAGGTGTGTGGACACACTTCTGGCTTGTAAACCAGAGGTGTCCCTGCCAGTCTGCAGGGCATGAGCTCCAGAGCTGTGGTGGTGCCATTCGGTCGGCTACTGTGAGGGGTGGAGGAAAAGGCGGGAGGGAGAATCATGTCATTTATTTTTATTTTTAGAGACAAATCAGGCTGGAAAAGCAGGGCGTCCTGAAATATAAACTAGATGAAAACAAGCTACAATGAAATTGAAAGGGGGAGGGGGGGGGAAACCCTACATCGGCGTGTCATTTTACAGTCGATGGAAAATTAGGACCAGATGAAGCTTCAGAGGCCCTGGGCATTTAATTTGCTGAAGTTGGCCAGTCCTTTGTGAGATCAGAATTGCTCTGTGTTTCCTTGGTGTAAGCAATACTGTGTTTGTTTGTACATGAGCATAATCTGGAGGGGGGGGGGAGAGACAAGCAAAAAGAATCAGATTGTTTTGGTATTCTTATTTGCATAAACATCAGATCCAAGTAGGAAGGATTTTCCTGCAATTCACGATGCCAACAGACTTTGGGAAGCAAAACGGCACGTTAAAGAAGCGTTACATTTCTTCCCCAAGCCCAGTTTTCTATGCAGGCAAGTGCATTTGACACAAGAAATACTTTGTTTGTGTGCATTTGTTTTGCAGGATCCCACTGTATTTTTGTGTTGTGTCCATCACCTCCATTCAGCGAGGTCATGGCTCCCTGGGCAAGCTCCCAAACAGGTATTTTGCACAGCATTTGCTATCCTGAGAACCTCGACTTCTATTTCAAAGTGAATTAGGTTTCTGGTCCTCATGTTTCCTTGCAGCTCATTTTGTGCTCAGGAGGGCAGCATTAATTGGCATCCACCACGTAGAACTACAAGAATGCAGATTTAATGAATATTTCTTTCAGCAGATAGAGATGAGCATTGTTAATTTTGTTCCCTTGTACCAGTATCTGACGGATGCACAATGCCATTCTGATGGATGTTGCCACAGGGCTTCCACACTAGGTTCAGTATATGTGGTGATTGTCAATGTGTTGCTTCTCTGCTGGACCAAGAGGATGTGAATACAAGGCGATCTCTTTCATCAGGTCTTTAAAAAGCAGGCAGAAGAGAACCATGTTAAGACAGGGGCTAGTAACCTGGTTCGGTCCCTCCCAGATGTTCCACGGCAATCACTGGTTTGCTGGCTGGGGCAGTGTTAGAAACTGAGATATAAAAGCTAGGAGCTAAATGGTACCTTAAACCTAAGTTATGGGTGCAACAACAGAATGTCTAGGCATGCTTTTTTCATAACAAGAATACAAAGCTGAAAATGCATGAACTGCAGCTAAAATATTGTGGTCATTTTTCACGTGGTCTAGTCCTTCCCCTGCGCGCCCCTCTAATATTCTTAAGAGGGTCTCTTCTCCAATCTTCAGGGAGTAACTAGAAGTGGGAGGCAGAAAAAGGCCCTCCTTTCCTTCCGCACTGCAGATTTAATCTGAAATCTTAGGCGCAGTACTGTGCCCAGAGCTCAGAAGCTGCTTGCGCCAATGAAATTCGCTGTCACAAAATGCACCTAGAACAATGTGAGTTTCGAACACCAGGCTGGGGCTGTTAGGAGCTGGAGCCCAGCAACTTCTGAAATAGGAGGTTCTCTACTGCTGATGTAAGACCAGATCCTTGGAAAAGACAGGATAACTTCCATGAGCTATTCCTGTCTGCATCACTCAAAACACAGCCTATGGATGAATTAGGAATATACACAATGGCTCCAACCAGTCCTTCGATTCCAGGATCTTACAGTTTGCAGTTCTGTTGGTGAACTGGCTGCATGTGTGTTTGTCATTCAGTATTTCCGATCAGCAGATCATTCTTTAATTGGATCTCATAATCATAATAAAAAGAGTAAAGCCTCCTTGGTCTTTTTGTACAAGCTTCATATGGTAGCTTTCGAAAGAAAGCTCTTTTCCTTGAACTGTATTCTGGGTAAGACGAATGCGGTTCCTCGAAAGGAAAACAAAAAGAGTTTGGCAAAGCAAAGTTGCCCAAAATCTCCAGGAGACTGTGCTCCATTAGATGATTAGAAAATCTGCGATGATCACACACATAGATCTGAGGGTTTGGAGGCACACAGCTGCAGTTTCACAATGTTGGCTATATTTGCCATCTGTCTGTAAGCAAGCAAACTCTTGGCTCCGGAGTCTGCTGAGTCTTTATTCCTCCTCCTTCTCATCACCTCTGTGCTGGGTTCTCCAAGAGGATTATTTTAACATTAAAAGAAAATAAGCCTTCCTCCTGTCCTGAAGTGTGCAACATAAATAATGGGCAGATTATTAATTCAGAGACAATATTTCTGTATGGCTCTTTCCTTAAAAGATCAGAAGTTGCAGCGAGCCTGAAAACCGGCAGAGATGCAGGGAAAACCAATGTAATCTTGTCATCCGATATCGTGAAAAGGAGAAGGAGAAGCAGAAAAGAAGGTTGATTTTTAAAAGAAAAGGAAAACTTGGCTGGCTAATATGGTACTTTTGGAAGCTTGTTAAACTTCCAGAAATATGCGATGATTAATCATATACTCCCTGTTTCGTCTCCTGTATTTGCCTATGGGTCACAGGAATGTGTGCTGATTTGGGTAAAAAGAGAAACTTGTGGTTTTCATTACAGGCTGTAAACATTCACAGCAGAAGGCCTTGTTGGGGGGGCATGATCTCCTCCTCCTATTCACTTAGCCTATAGAAATATTAAGTACTGGAATATGCTGAGGCTAAATTTATAAGACTATATGGGGGTGCCTCTAGGCCAATATTGCTCAACCTTGAGTGCCCAGATGTGGCTCAGCTTGCATTTCCATAATCTCTGGTTGGCTTAGATAATGGTCAGGAATGATGGGAGTTATAGTACAAAGTCAGGAGGCCCAAGGTTGAGGAACACTGGCCTAGGCAAAGGGAAGAGTCCAGTGCTGAAGGCATGCAATGCTGGGTGAGGCTGTGGCACGTGCAGTCGGGCACATGCTGAGCATGTCAAAAGATATCTTCAGTTTAAAAATCCGTCTATATAAGGTGATGAGAAACATCTCAGAGAGAAGGCAAATCTGTCGTTCAAGCTTAAACAACACTGGTCTATATGGAGCAGAGGTCTTGGTCAATATATGTTGCATGTGACAGGGGCTGGTGGGAGTATTGGATTGATTCTGCTGCTGCACCTACTACATCATCACATCATCAACAACATCATCATCACTTTATTACCGTATTTTTCGCCCCATAGGACGCACTTTTTCCGCTCCAAAAATGAAGGGGAAATGTGTGTGCGTCCTATGGGGCGAATGCAGGCTTTTGCTGAAGCCTGGAGAGTGAGAGGGGTCGGTGCGCACCGACCCCTCTCGCTCTCCAGGCTTTGTGCAGATCTCCGCAAGCCGTGGGAGCCCGCACTGGGCTCCCACGGCTTGTGGAGAGTTGCCTGCATGCTGAAGCCTGGGCGCGCTGAGCTCAGTGCGCCCAGACTTCGCGCAGCTCTCCGCAAGGCGTATATCCTTAAGCATATCCTTAAAGTACCTTTTACTTGCAAAGAGACAGACACATGCAATGGAACACCACAAAAAGAATGATACAAAACAGTAACCAGTACTTTTGCTTACAATCTCCATGCTTCTAGCAAAGCTTGAGAGACAAGCCCCTGGCATTATCTGCAAAGACACCGCGCCCCCATGTAATCTTTACGGAGGCTTTAAACAATTAAGTAATTGCAACAGGAACAGGAATGTTTGCATCAAAGGGGTTGAAGCAGCAATTTCCAAGTCGTATTGTTTTTGACTGAGGCAAACAGCCTCAGGTATATTCACCAAAGTTATTACAGACCAATGCCAGAATTTGATATGGCTGCCCCACCCCCCATGATCAGTGTAGGTTTCTCTGAAAACATAAATGCCTGCAAGGTGTTACCTACATGAATGTATTTGTGCAACCAACTTTAAGTAAACCTAGCACTGAGGTGTTTTCAGAAGTAGTATCTACAGCAATGCAGCCATTGTGAAGATCTGATAAGATCTTAATTGCACTGGCCATCTAATTGCTTTATGGCCCCAATTAGCCCCAGTGGTCCGGCACGCTCCCAGCCAAGCTGCGCAGACCTTTACTTTCTCCGGTTTCGCCTTGCAGAGTAAAAACACAGCGGATCAAAACTGTCGCAGTCTGCTTCAGATCCAGACAAACACCAAGCACTGTGTATGTCCAAATTCAACAGTTCTTTATTGTAGCAAATATTTACAGCTCAGCATTTCCCAAAATCTCCTGGACTGCTAGCATTCATGGCTTCCGTCCGTCTCTCTCAGAGACACAGAGAGAACAAAAAGTAGAACTCCTCCCTCCTTCCAAACGTCAGAATGTGAGGCGTCACAGAACATCTTAACCCTATAAGTTCTGAATCCCAACAGCCATATCCTTACTCATGGTGAGGGGTGCAAGTCCTCAGTAGGCAGGTTAGTCAGCAGAGCATGAGACTCTTAATCTCAGGGTTAGAGCCCCATGTTGCCCCCCCCAAATCCCGCATTGCAGGGGGTTGGGCTAAACAACCATTGGGCTTCCTTCCAACTCTACAGTTCTAAGATTCTATGATTTTAGGCCAAACCGGACTGGAATCTCACTCCCAGTCAGGGGCGAATGAAGGCTAACTGACACCCGGGGCGGGAGAAACTGCTGGCTGCGCACATGTTGTGCCACTACATGCAACACATGTGTGGCAACGCTACGTAGGGCGCATGCATGCTGTCGATACGTACTGCATATGTGTGTGACACTGCACATGCGTTGTATGTAGCAGTTTAGCGTGGCACCACCTGAGCACCGTACAGATGGTGGTGGGGTCCTCTGCTCGCGGTAGCAGTCTCCTCTGCTCGCGGCTGTAGCAGCGATGGAGGGATCCCACCGCCGTCTTTACTGTGCTTGGGCAGAGCCGGTGGCAAACTGCTACGTACAGCGTATGTGTGGCGTTGCTACATACAGCACATGCATGCAACACCATGCATGCATTGTACATAGCGGTTTGGCGGCACTGCTCGCGGCTGCAGCCGTGAATGGAGGATCCTCCACATGCGGCTACGGCGGCACAATGGCTGCTCACGCCACCACGCCCGGGGGCAGCGGGGCGAGCACCCCACGGGGTGTCTTCTTCTCACCCCCCAGACATGACACCTGGGGTGCACCGCCCCCTGCCCCCTTGTGACGCCGCTCCTCCCAGTTTCCTAAACACCCACTGCCCCCACCGTGAAAACAGGCACCAATTGTCTGTTTTCTTGGGGACAGAGGGAGGAATTTCACATATATGCAGTGCTTTTTATTTTTTTCTTAAAAATGTTTAGGGGTACTCTCATTTTGACTCAAGAAAACCACCATTTTATAGTTCAAATGGAAAAATAAATGCAGTAAACAGACAAAAGTAGAAAGATTCACAAAATGTTTAGGGGTATGCGTACCCCTGCGTACCCCCAGAAAAAGCACTGTATATATTCATGCATGTATGTTTGTGTGTGTAGGCAGCACTTTGTGAGTTCTACGTGGCATGGCTGATGGGTTAATCTTACCAGGTGGCTGATGGTTTGTCTCATGATTTCTTACTTAAAAAAAAGAAAATAAAGAAAACTTGAAAAGAAAACTCTGTACCACTCACTGCAAGTTGTCCCTCTGCAACTTTCTGACAGCTCTACTTCCTGGAATGCTTTCAGAGCAATGTGATGGGATGCAAAATGTGGCCAGCCAGTAATGGAGGGAGCCTGTGGGTGTCGCAGTGCTTTTTCATTTTCATTTTTAATGATTATTAAAAGCCAGAGGAAACTCCCAAAAACCTTCAGCCACCTGTAAATTTAGGAAAGCTAAGGTACAATACCCCTCCAAACATCCACCCCTCTGATCTTTAGGGTGGGTGGGGCTTCATTTTGTCCCCACCCACCCAACAAATTGCCAAAGGTAGCTACACTCAAAAATGCATCTTTGTTTAAATCACATTTCTAAGTGTATGTCTGCAGCAAATAAAAATTTTTAAGGTGCTTCCTAACTGCCATGTTCAATGCTGAAAAGTAGATTTAGGTTTGGTGATTCAAATCTAGACATCTGCTCAGAAGCTGGCTCACTGGACATTTACCGTCTTCTATGGTAATTTTCAAGATCTATTGGGCCAAGACTCACTGCAAGTTTTCTCTGAAGCTTTCCCCTATGTCCCATAAACATCTACAGTGGTACCTTGGGTTACAGACGCTTCAGGTTACAGATGCTTCAGGTTACAGACTCTGCTAACCCAGAAATAGTACCTCGGGTTAAGAACTTTGCTTCAGGATGAGAACATAAATTGTGCAGCAGTGGCATGGTGGCAGCAGGAGGCCCCATTAGCTAAAGTGGTGCTTCAGGTTAAGAACGGACCTCCGGAACGAATTAAGTTCTTAACCTGAGGTACCACTGTACTTAGAAGAAAGCCCCTCTGCGTTCAGTGGGACTTACCCCTAGGTGGGACTGCAGCAGTAAGTAGCCTGCTGATTTTTCAAAACAACACAACAACAATAAATACACGGCTTGCTTGACAAAATGGCTTCTACATAGTTTGGCCCATCCAGTCCCTGCATACGTAGGATAGCATCTACTTTGGTTCTGTTCCAGTTCTGAGAAGCACTGTCAGCTTGAAAGCATGCAAACGTGACACGTGACGTCAATCAGTGTCAATCCAATGGCCAGGGTGAGATTCTCACATGGTATCAGAATGTGCTCACCACCTGGAACTTAATCATTTACTGTTTTATATATTCCATTAAAGTTTAAGCCCTCTTTCTTGTAATCTCCTT